>NC_137082.1:39483976-40158976 GCF_951640355.1 Cnephaeus nilssonii | reverse complement strand
GCCACCCATCAGCTAAGTCTTCTTTTGGGGCTAGTTGGGATTCTTCTATGTTACTGGTTGTTCTGATACGAGATAGTAATTTTAGAACATCAGTCCCCACAGGCCTCCAAATCTACCACCAACCTCTTTGTTTTCAGAGAGGCTCCCCATGTAGATACAGTCTCTCTCGACTTCCACTTCCGGCCACTAAAGTTCGCATTTCCTGCTTCTGTCTATTACCAGGGGAGTGGCATCCTTCACTGATGTCCCCAAACACCTTGTATTTTTCTACTTCTTAACCCTTCATGAGCTGTATTAAATTTGCCTATTTATGTGACCATGTTCCCCACATGACTGTAAATTTCTTGAGGACACAAACAATGTCTTAGTCTCACAGTATCTCCAGTATCTAGCACAGAGTAGGCACTGAATAAACTTTAAATGAATTTGTAATGCCTGTGTATATGGTTCATTCTGAGCAACCTCTGTTCTTGCCCTGCACCTGGTTTGAAGCAGCATTCAGAGCATGAGGGCACTTTAAAACTCCAACTACATAATATATGGGACAAAAGTTTTAACTTCTCATGTAGAGGTGGGAAGAATAACACCACCCAGAGCACAAAATTCTTATTCTGATTAGATGTCTCTGTTCTTACCATCAAATTAGGTTTTCTGCATCAATTTTCCATCTTTTACCACCTATTATCCTCACAGCCTCAAAAAGCTCCCCACCACCCCTCACTGTCCATCACTCATTGTCTCTGCAATTCAGCTCTTCTCTGCTTAGTACCCCATTCAAAACAAGTTGGCAAATTAGCTAAACAAGGATGATCTCTCCTTTATCAGCAAATTAGAATGTGTTATGAGAAAGGAAGGAGAATTGGAAGGGGTCTGAGTTGACCACAAATAATGAATTAATGAATGACCAATAGTATGCTAGAAGATACTTCGAGAACACGTTATATATTCAAGCTACTTGATCTTTTCTTTTAAAAAAAAAAAAAAAAACACCACAAGAGTTCCACTTCTCGCCTGTTCTCTGCCTTCTTTATTGTAAATTTTCCTGATCCTCAGCAAATATCTTGAGATATCTGTTAACATTTCCTCTAGTTGGACACTTACAACAATTTTAAAGAACTAACTTCTTTGAAATTATTTAAGTTATTGCTTTGGATAGTAGCTTCTAAGCTTGGGGACCAGTCTCTTACCAAAACTCTTTTGCTCCTTAATGAAAATGAAAGATATTTTTTTTTCTGTAAAAAACCAACAGTAGGCATTCTGGTGGAAGGTCTGGCCACAGTAATGTACAGGCTTAATACCATCTTCCTCATAGATTAACTATGAGGTCAAAATGAAATAGTACAGTTTATAACACATAGGAAATAGATAATTAATTTTTATTAATGATAATATTAAATATTGCAACATTGATTACTGATCATTGTAATCTTGAAAAAATTATCTAAAGAATGTTGTCCTTATGAAAATGGTATAGAAATTATCATTAATTATTAGCATACTACACCAGCAACTCAAACTCATAGCCATTTTACTATAACTATTAATAACCCTATATCCTGAGGTATCTTGCCCTAGCTCTTCTAAAAAATGCTTAATTGTAAAATACATCAAATTCTCAATTCTCTAACAAAAATTCAGTTGTCATTTTTCTGTTAAATAGAAAAATCACATGGTTTTCTTTCTTCCTTCCTTGTATGCTATTTTATTGTAGGCTCAAAAGCAAGGATGAGAGTTTTAGAAGGAATGGGTGCATCAATAGCTAATCATGTTGCTATGGACATGACTAGCTTTTTGCAAGAAACTTTGGGAAGAAAATTAGACAGAACGTTGAAGAAATGAAGAATTGAGTTCAAGGACAAGATGTTTCATAGTTAATCCTGCAAAGCTAAGAAGGCCTAGATGTAATGGAGATTGCATTTACAGAAGAAAAAAAAATGACCAGTGCAAAGGTAGAGAGTTTCAATTTTGTGATATTGCATCACAGCAATGAAGCCAAGGAACATCTGGGAGACGTTCCCTGGGAAACCCAGGACTAGGAATCCTGAGTTTGTTATTTGAGGCTAAAATGCAGCGGAGAACCATACAAGATGAGACAACCTAGTTCAAGGAAAGAAGGCACTTTAAAATCCCATAAACAGAAGCGTCCCAAAGCTTCTAGGAAATCAAATAGCACTTACCAAACATTTGATGAATTAAGTGCAAATGATTCAAAAACATGTGTATTAAATTTCCTTTAAAGTGCACATGGGTTTAAAAGTTAAAAGGGAAAAATTTGCTTTGTGGAAGTCATTTTGGGTTTTGTTATGCCAGAAAGGTGGTAGACCTGGTTCCTCCCATGAATGTATTAAGTACTCCAGTAATAATCAGTTATTGTTCAAATTCTACATTACTCCTTGGGGCATAGATGAAGTTGAAATTCTGTATTATGTATAAGGCAAGGCTTAAGGGGTCTCTAAACTGGCCACTGGCCGATTTGGGTTTCTCTTATATATATCAAGGGATTACAATAAACAACAACTTCAAGCAAGTTCTGAAATAGCGTAAAAGCTATATATTCTCCTTTTTAATCTTTTGAAGAGTGATTGTAATGGAAAGAATACAAAATGTATAATTAAAGTCCTAAAGTTAGCCCTGCCCAGGGGCTCAGTTTGTTGGAGTGTCATCAAAAGGTTGTGGTTTTGATTCCCCATCAGAACACATACCTAGGTTGCATGTTCTATCCCCAGTATAAGGGAGGCAACAGATCAGTGTCTTACCTCTCTCTCTCTCTCTCTCTCTCTCTCTCTCTCTCTTTCTCTCTCTCTCTCTGTTTCCCTCTCTTTCTCCCCCCCCCCTTCTTCTCTCTCTAAAATACATAAACATATCCTTGAGTGTGTGTGTAGGGGGAGGGGGAGGAGGTCCTGAGATTAGTTTCTGGCCTCTCCACTTACAAACTGTAATCTTGGGAAAATAACTGCCCATCTCTGAATCATAATTTACTGATATCTACATAAAAGAGTGTTGTGAGGATACTAAGTGATAGAGTGTGTGTAAAGGCACTGGGTAAGCTAACATTTAAAAATGCATTTTTCCCCTGAAATCTCAGTGATACATAAAAGAATCTAAATATATACCTAAATGTACTAGTAAATATATAATTTCTGACCCATTAGGAACATTTAACCTAAAACCAAAGAGGTGTAGTTTTCCTCACAAGTTAATGATCTAGTAAAACCTCACAACATTCTCCTTTGAACTGTTCTGTATTTATCATTTTTATCTAAGAGCATTTTCCAAAATGTATTTCTTGAATGTGATATGGTCTCAAAAGGACACTGTGATCAGAGAAGTTTACAAAATACTGTATATTCTTATAGAGAGTAGATGCTCTATAGCATTTCAAGGTCACTGAAAGTGAATGCCAAATGTGTGGATCTTGAGTTCCCTTTTTTAGCCTGAGCCTTATTAATGCCATGGAACACAACTTGACAAATCCTTTAGGAAAATGGGTGTTTAGGTATACATTAATGTGTGTAAATAAGTGTTTCTTTTTATTTTCCTCAAATAATTGCTTCAAGCTCCAAGAAATGATACAATAGGAGAAAGGGTTTCCTATTTGAGGATTTAGTGTGAAAACTGATGTTCACTATGCATATTTTTAGGATTTTATTTTAGCTCAAGGCCTTCATATAACAAGTATTTTCTAAATATTGACATATGTTTTTTGGTCTTCTTTTAATGTTCTTTCTCCTCTAAGTATTTTTTTTTTCATTCATGCCTTACACAAAGTTGCTCTATGCTATTGACAATTCCAATTACCTTCTTCTCGGTCTTCTCCAGCATTTTCTCTCTTCCTCGCATTGATAGATCAGAACAGCCCTTGAAATATTAAAATATTAAGATTTGCTATTCTTCCCTGGATGGGTAGCTCAGTTGGTTACAGTGTTGTCCCAATACACCAAGGTTTCGAGTTTGGTCTCCAGTCAAGGAACTTACAGGAAGCAACCAATGAATGCATAAATAAGTAGAACAACAAATCAATGTTTCTCACTCTTTCTCTCTCTCTAAAAATTGTCAGTCAATCAATCAATCAGTCAGTCAAAAGAATTGTTATTTTGCTTCTGATGATGACCAGCACCTTGTAGACCTTCTTGGTGTAAAATCAGGAGGCAAGTGAATTTCCATATTGGACGCTAGTCTGTAATTTACAACTGCTTCCAACTTCTTTTGTATTGAAATATTATATTAAAAATGAGGCATATTGAGATCCAATATGCTATGATTTAAGAATACTCCGTAAAACTTCTTTTGGGGAAGTTTTTACTACATATTGCTGTGACTGTAACTTGAAGCAAACTTTTGTAAAAACTTTGACTTTACTGATCTGCCTTCTCAGAGTCCAGCTCATTCCCACTGCCTTCTGCCTTTTGGCCTTTCCCCATACCTATTTAAAATTCTACTGCCTTGATCAAATTATTCCTCCCTTTTCTTTCATTTCTAGTTTCTGTTGTAATTCCAGCATTCCCTTGTATATTTAATTAGACATTATTCACAAAGATAATCCTCAAAAAAAGGTTCCACATTATATAAATTTTGAAATTGCTACAGGCTATCTCTCTTTTTTAAGATTCCTATACACATAAGTATATTTAAAGGCTCTGAGAAGTCCTGCAGAAAAAGAAACCTGGTGAGCCCAAGGATTAGACCAGTGTTTTCAAACAATTTGATCATTGTACACTTTTTCTTAATTAATATCCAGTTCAAGAGGAGACCAGTTGGAAAGACTCTGTAAGTTTATGATCTCCTAGTATACAGCACAGTTCCTGGCACCCAATAAACACATGTGGAGCTTTTCTAAGTACTTCTGGAGTTCAGTGAGGACTTGAAGCAGCAAGTGGAGGACCTGAACCATGCTTTCAGGATGCTATGTAGCAGAGAATGGAAATCAACCTTGTTAAATTTAAGCAGCCAAAAATATATTTAAGGATAGTGACTAGCTTCCAGCATCTCTTGGATAAAAGTTTGGAGACAACACAGGCAGGAATGCCCTAGAATGACAATGCTGATCTCTAAAGCTGTGATTAAGAGTGGATTTTTGTTGTTAACTTTTTTTTTAATGATAGGACTTTGGTGCTATGGCAGAGAGACCTGGGTTTGAATCCCAGACCTTCCTAAACCTCTTGACCTGGGAAAGTCAGCCATCCTATCTGGGTTTTATATTAAAAAAAAAATGTAAGAAAACTTACTTTGAAAGGTTCTTATGAGGTTGAAATAAGGAAATACATGTTAAGCTTTTGGTACACATAAATGATTCATAAAAGATAGCTACTTTGTATTCGAAAGAGAAATGTGCTGATTCAGGAAACAACCCTTTAATCACTCGGGGCCCTGAAAGAAGAGGGGACAGGTGAAAAGGCACAGGCTTTGGCTGGGCAGCTGCACCTGCCACCGCATCTGCTTTTGACCCAAAGACAGTGCCTTGGAGGCCGAGGTCTCCCCTTTTACCCAAACCTGAGGGAGTCTTCAACCATATCTCTCCTTTCATGGGAATGGCTCAATGTTTGGACTAGAACACTGATATTATTTGTTTAAGTGATTTATTGATTCTAATTTTAAAAATTTAAATGTATGGCAGAAACTAGTTAACTTTAATTTAGGACTGACATTTACATCCTGCCTAAGAAGTGGGTATTCAAGGTGGACAATTCATTTTCATTATGGTGAAAAGCATCATTTAAATGTCAGAAAACTGCATATTTAACATTTGCAGTAATTAAGGGACTTTAATTTAATAATAAATCTCTCTGTCTTTATCTATTTACACACTTTCCTCTGTCCTGGACTGGCACTTTCCTTAGTGAATCAACTATCTCTAATTACTTCTTTTTGAAGTGTAAATATGTTTTAATTCTTCTTACAGGCCAAGTAGCACGTTTACTATTTAATTGGTAATTACCTTTTCCATGAATTACTTCCTTTTGGGGGCTCCTCTCAAGGGAGCAGAGAATTTTGTTTACACTTTGCCACCATGGAAATCAATCTTTAATTCTAAGGGAGGCAGTTGCATGACATCCATAGCGTGGTGTTATATTTTAGCTCAGGGAGGCCTGCACTCATGTCAACTCCACATGGGGACCATATAGCATCCCATAGGGATATGCTGTGGATGAGGACTGAAAGACTATGAAAATACTTTCAGATGTTAATTTGCCTTAGTGTGCTGTGCATACATGTTTAATATTTTAAAATATTTTGTTGAATTATGGTTGATTTACATGTAATCAGCGTTCAGGTCCTTGAAGTCTGTCCTAAGTTGGATGAACCAAAATGATGGTTTCCATAACCCACTGTTAAGCAACTCCAACTTTGAATGAAGTCATGGGGAGGAATAGAGCTTGGATGCTATTTGGAGAGCCAAGGTTAACTTGCACATCCTGGATACAGCACCTGCACAAGATGATCCTTCATACTAAAAACAAACTTATTAAATATCAAGGCAGTTTATACACATTGTTTTCTGATATTCTGGGATATACAATAAAGGAGGAGTAATATAATTTAGTCTAGTGTGACCATTACTCTTTAGGCTATTAATTTACATGATTTTTTTCTAATTTGATAATGCATACATATGACACAAAATTCAAGAGGAGCAGACAAATGTTTTGTGAAATTAGTCTCTGGCTGAAGTCTCACAGCCACCCAGATCCCCTCACCAGAGCTAACAACTATCCTGTTTTCCTCTGTACTTTTCCAGGGATAATCTTGATACATATAAGTATATATGATTGCATATTCTTTTGTTTTTCACAAATGGTAACATACTACACACATTGCCTCATGTCTTTTTTCTTTTTCCACTTGACAATGTTTCTCAGCTATAGCATTACATATGGACTATACTCATTGTTCTAAATGGCTGTCCAGAATCCCATTGCATGGACTTAACATAATTTATTTAACCTGTATTAAACTTATTAAACAAGGAGATCATTAGACTGAAGGGGCTCTAATGCAAGGTGGCCTAGGTACACAAATCAACATCTAAGCCTGTACATGCTTCAAGTCCTCAAAATTGAAACGTAAGGATAAACAGCCAACTAGGCTTTAAGTTTAGTCAATAATTTCCTTACTTTGCTTCTGCCTTTTCTCTATAAAAGTCTCTCCCCAGCCCAGCCATGGTTGGTCAGTGGTTGAGCATCAACCTATGAACCAGTAGTTCACGGTTCAATTCCTAGTCAGGGTACATGCCCGGGTTGCAGTTTTGATCTCCAGTATGGGGCGTGCAGGAGGCAGCCCATCAATGATTCTCTCTCATCAATGATGTTTCTATCTCTTTCTGTCCCTCTCCCTTCCTTTCTGAAATCAATAAAAATATATATTTTTTAAAAGTCTCTCCCCAACTCCTGTTGGTAAAGCATTCATAACCACTTCTTGCTCCCCTTCAAATAAACTCTTAAAATATTTAATATGCCTTTGCTTATCTTGTAACAACTATTCTATATCTTGGAAATTCACATTATTTCCAGCCAATTTCTATTAAAAAATACTATAGTAAATATTCTTGATTATAAATTAAGTCAAACCTGTGGAAGTGTATCTACAGAATAAATATTCAGAAGTAGAGTTGCCGGATCACAGGGAATATGCTTTTAAAATTCTGATTGATATTGTTCTATTGCCCTCCATGGAAGTTGTTGGCATTTATACTCCCACTAACACTTTTATGCTTCTTTCCAAGCAAGGGAACCTAGCTGTTAGTCATGTACTGTTTTTTTGGTGTGTGTGTGTGTGTGTGTGTGTGTGTGTTTTCAAGAAAAACGATCTGAAATATAATATTACACACAGTAAACATTAATATTTCAAGAAAAACAGGATTTTAAGTATATTAATATTATCAAAACTGTACTAACATAGTACGATATCATAAAAGTTGTAGGAAATATTAAAAATCTGCAAATAACAGGATTACTTCTATTAAATTCTAAAATATTTCCCCCCTCTGGCTCTATTTTTGTTCATCAGTTTATGTTGTTTATTATATTCCACAAATGAGTGAGATCATGTGATATTTATCTTTCTCAGACTGACTTATTTTGCTTAGGGGCAAATTGGAAGTCAAGTATGGGCTTTCAAGTACTGGTAGTGCTCAGCCTCAGAGAAGTGGGATCACTGGGTCAAATGGGAGTTCCATTTTTAGTTTTTTGAGGAAACTCCATACTGTTCTCCACAGTGGCTGCACCAGTCTGCATTCCCACCAGCAGTACAAGAGGGTCCTTTTTCTCCGCATCCTCCCCAGCACTTGTCATTTGTTGGTTTGTTGATGATAGCCATTCTGACAGGTGTGAGATGGTACCTCGTTTTGGTTTGTGTCTCTCAGATAATTAGTGACTTTGAGCATGTTTTCATATATCTCTTGGCCTTCTTTATGTCCTCTTTCAAAAATTGTCTATTTACGTCCTTTGCCCATTTTTTAATTGGATTGTTTATCTTCCTGTTATTAAGTTGTATGAGTTCCCTGTAAGTTTTGGAGATTAAACCCTTATCTGAAATAGCATTGGCAAATATGTTCTCCCATGCAGTGGGCTCTCTTGTTGTTTTGTTGATGGTTTGTTTTTTTTTGTGGTTTTTTTTGCTGTGCAGAAGCTTTTTATTTTGATGTAGTCCCATTTGTTTATTTTCTCTTTAGTTTCCATTGCCCTAGGAGCAGTATCAGTAAAGATATTGCTACAACATATGTCTGATATTTTGCTGCCTATGGATTCTTCTAAGATTTTTATGGTTTCCCATCTTACATTTAAATCATTTATCTATTTTGAGTTTATTATTATGTATGGTGTAAGTTGGTGGTCTAGTTTCATTTTTTTGCATGTATCTGTCCAATTTTCCCAACACTATTTATTAAAGAGACTGTGTTGACTCCATTGTATGCTCTTGCCTCCTTTGTCAAATATTAATTGAGCATAATGGCTTGGGTCAATTTCTGGGTTCTCTGTTTGGTTCCATTGGTCTATATGTCTGTTTTTGTGCCAATACCAGGCAGTTTTGAGAATGGTGGCTTTGTAATATAGTTTGATATCTGGTATTGTGATCCCTCCAACTTTGTTCTTCTTTCTCAGGATTGCTACAGCTATTCGGGTTTTTTTTTTTTTTTTTTTTTTTTATCCCAGATGAGTTTTTGGAGAGTTTGTTCTAGGTCTGTGAAATATTCCATTGGTATCTTAATGGGGATTGCATTGAATCTGTAGATTGCTTTGGGTAGTATGGACATTTTAATGATGTTGATTCTACCAATCCATGAACACGGTATATTCTTCCATTTGTTTATGTCTTCCTCTATCTCTTTTTTTCAGTACCATACTGCTTTAATCACGGGGATTGATCATTGTATCTTTGCATTGATAACTAGTAAATCTAGTCTTCCTTAATTACTTTTCTTTTCCTGCCTATTCATGCCAAATCTTTTTTTTTTCATACAAACTTTAGTTTATCACATTATTTGCATATAGCCCATGTTGTACATAACTGGCAATCCTATTTGGGGAAGGGAGTGAATGCAACAGAATGGTTTTGTCCTCTCATCAAGAGGAAGACACTCAGATAAAGGGTCAGACTTCAAAACGTTTCTTTCAGACTTCAAAACTTTTCACTAATAATTTTTAATAAGAAAATAATCAGTCCAAGAGGAGGTATGCCATTAAAGCTGAAGAATGTCTTGCTCAAAGCTAATCCCAACTGCCATTGCCACAACAATTTACAATTACTTATTGGTCATCTTTTCCCCCCATTTAAATTTTGAATTTGGAATAGAATAAAAGACCAGGGGCTACAGAAAAATCAAGATGTATACAAATTTATCCTCAAGAGCAATCCACCATTAGAGCTATTCAGAGATTATAATAGCTTTATTGTCTTAAAGGAACTTCACCAAAATGATATGATGCTTTGCTGTCAAAACCCATTTATTTCCAAAACATGACAGTACTATCTGAGAGATAGAAAACCCTAAATTTTCTCCTGGGTAAAGATAGGACTAATTCCACCACCAGATGGGAGGCCCAACTTATCACACCAGGATAATTAAATCATAATCTCAAAGATATTTCAATAATCTAATGTAAATAAGTACAAGATGGATACACACTAATTTCCTGGTATGAATTTCATAGTGTGGAAGTTATAATTATGAAGTTGATATATTTATTGGGCAATGACCTTCAAAGAGGAGCTCTAAAAAGAGACTTGACTTCTAGAAATGCTTTCAGGATTCCTATGGAGCAAGGGTGGGGCTCACAACTCAACTGTTGAAAGTCTAGGAGAGATGGAAGAATGGGTTAGGATATGCCATGTGTATAAGAGGATGTTTTGAATCTATTCTCAGAGTTGATTAATTCCATCTTTGCTTTCTGCCTATGTAAAATGTTTCTAAGACATAAGCAACATATTTTAGAAATTTTAAATTTGCAGAAAGTTATTTTATTATCTTCTAGTACAGTTTTGTAGAACTAAAACTGTTCTGGAACACATATATGACAGGGCATGGTGTTGCATATGATGCTGCTGGCAGATCTGAGTAAATGAGAACTGACTCTAGCTACTGGCAGAGTGGCCATAGAGCTGTGAGGCCATATTTCCTGCCATTGTTCTGAAGAACAGGCTGGCTGACTTACAGTCATTCAATCAGAAGCACAGGTAACAACCCAGACTTGCAATTGGCATCTGAAATGGAGGCCAGTCTTGTAGAACTAAGGCCTTAACCTGTGCAATCTGATGCTGTCTCTGGGTTGTATTCCAGAATTGAGTTGTATTCCAGGACAGCCAGCTAGTGTCAGAGAATTTCTTGGTGGTATGAAGACTGCTCTCCCCCAACCCCCCGCCCTGCCACACACACACACACACACACACACACACACACACACACACACGTAAGTTGAAATTGGGTGCAGAAGCCTTATAGGCACATGTTATACATATTATATATTCTTACTCTCTATAAGTATTTCAATGTTTAACTTCTGTGATAGTTTCCAATGGATCCCACCATTCTCTATAGTTGCAACACCTTCTCAAATCATGTATTTATGGTACCTAATGCCTTGAAGCAACTCAAAATAGAGTGTTTTTGATTAATGTATATATTTATCGCCTGGCCCAATAAATACTCTTTCAAAATTGTAACTCACTTGAGAAAATATACAGAAGAAATCAAATAAACCACCACAAAGATTGTTCATATTACCAAAGAACCTATAGAGCACATTGTATGTATCATGGATGCCACCAATGAATATGTAATCACCCATTCACTTATTTGTTCACTCAGAAAACAGATATTTGCTACACAGACACAGTGCTCATGGTAAAGTTCTTATAATGACCTAAATGTTTCTGAATTATTTCCCTTACTAGCCTATCCTGAGAATAACTTTTGAGCAATAGTCAAAGAAAAAGAATGGAAGAAGGAAAAAAGAGGAAAAGCAATAGGAAGACAGAAGAGGAGGGGAAAGAAGGACAAGAAGGAAGAGGAGGGTATATAAGAGTCTATGCAAATGTGTCTCTGAAGGTTCCTAGTTGTCTTCATGAGGAAGTAAAAGCTGGAAGTGGATCCCTGAACTAGTTTGACCCATGCTTCTCTATCAAACTGGCACATTACTGCATCAGATACATTTAATTGCTAATTATGTAGATTGATTATGGAACCAAGCCACAGTAAACCGATTAGATCATATTTAACTGTCTGTTCATTAAAAATTGCCCTTTATAATGTATGCTTGGTGTCAATAGTCAAAAAGACAAAATCTATTATTATAAAAAACTCAGTACCCAGAGTGGGAATCCAAATAATAGGTGCTGGAAAGGTGAGTATAAGTAAACTATAAACAGTGACACTTCACAAATCAGACCATTGGCAGGTGAAATTGATTTATTATTAATAGACACACTCGCCTTCTTAAATCATTAATCATTAACCATAAAAAGAGTTTATATTATGCATTTGCTTTGGAGTCAGATATTGCCTTTGCAACTTGACATGATTTTATTGTCTTCAGTTATTGATTTATTAATCCTGAGCCTCAGTTTCCCTATCTGTAAAACAGAAGTTATAATATCTACTGTGAATGTTTTAGTAAGAAGAAAAGATAAAAGACTAAGAATGCCAAACTGAATTAATGTGGAAGGACATACCCTAACCTCTCCCCAAATCCACACACACTATCCTAGCTAACTCATAGAAATACCAGTTAAGGTATTATTTGATTAGCTACAATAAAAATAAATGATTAAAACATAGCTTAGGGACTTCTCGTTAAATATACTAGTAAAATAATGGACATGTGCATTTCATGTCAATTCTTCCCAAAAATGTTCCTCAAATTCCATCAAATAAAGAAATAAAATGATATAAACATTAAAGACAAATTGAACAGGAAAAGTTTCAACAAAGAACAAGAAGTGTCAACAAATGTTAGAACATAGAAGATACGATGGTGAGAGCTGAGAAAATTATAGAGAGAAAATTACAACATAAATGCAGGAGTGTGATAGCATGCAAAGCAAGTTCATTTGTCAGGTAGCAACCTAGAAGGCATAAAGAAACACAAATACCCGATTTTTGGTGGAACATGATAGGAAAGGAATGAGGCAAGGGCTAAAAATAGGAAGATGGGTTAAAAAATATGTATATCCAACAACCTTGCCCCAGCCAGACAATGACTCCATTGACACATTAGGCATGAATTCATGTCTTGGGGCTTGGGAGGAGGGAGAGGTTGAAAGGCTTCAGAGACCCAAGGCTCAGTAGAGGGCAGTGAGTTCACAGAATAGTACTATGCCTACCCTATCCCTCCTACCCTTTTCCCAGAACTTTAGCTACCAGGTAGAAGACTAGAGGGTTCTTCTTCCAAGAAGCTGAAAAACCTCAGAGGAAAAGAAAATAAATATATGCTACCATTTGGTGATCTCCCAGAAGCTATTTTACCCTTCAATCATATTATAATGAAGCCCATTTTCTAAGTATGATATCATAGCCAAAGGTCCCCAGAAATTTAATGATGACTAGTAACATGAAAGATAGAACCTAAAACAAACAGGTTAGAGGAACTTGGAGATAAACAATGGAGGAAGCAGGAGTAAACATAAAAAAGCTATTATTAACATTCATTATATGATAAAGACAGTGTATACATGAAATAATATCAGGATTCTATAGTTCAAAAAGGAAGAGAGAACATGAAGGAGCTTTGCAACTTAAAAAATGGAATTGTGAAAACATAAACTACCAATAAAAATGAATAAAATATAAAGTCCCAGAGGTAGAATAAAAGGATATACACCATGACATTTTACAATACTGATATCTTCTAAGAAGGTAAAAGAACTAATTGAATACAAAGAATAAGTCAGATGGCGTCAGGTTTTCAGGAACAACACTGGAAACTAGAAGACAGTGGAGTGGTTCAATATGCAAAGGGACAATGATTTCTATACTCAACCAATCAATCTAACAAGTTAAAATAAAGCCATGTACCAAATAGCTTACCCCTTACATGACTGTCTATAAGAAGCTACTGAAAGATACAGGTCAACAAAACAAGGAAATAAATTTAGAAGTAAATGTGACATCCAACAATAAATAAATCTTAAAATTTCCATTTCTAAAATAAAGAAAATTAAACACAGATGAGAGAAAATAATAGGTGTGTAAAGTAGGAGGATTACCTGGGGGAAAATTCGGTTGATGACTTGCTGTGTTTAAGAGCTTGAATTAAAATATAAAAAACAAACAAAAATATGTATGCTGGTCAAATAAAATACTTTTACAATAAAATAACACAAAATTTCGAAATAAGAGATGATTGTTAAAGATATTTAACATAAGTTGGAAGAAAACTGCTCTAAACATATTGATAGCAAACAAATATAATTATGGCCAAAAAAAAAGTACCAAGAAAGGGACATGCTAAAAAATAAAAGGTGAAAAAAATATCCTATCTAATAAAGAGGGAGTATGCTAATTGACCCTCACACCTTTGCAAAGATGGCGGCGCCCACAGCCAATTAAGGAGAGAATGTGCTAATTGACTGTCCTGCCCTCAAATATGGCGGCACCCACAGCCCCAAGATGGTGGCACCCAGTCCCCTCAGCCCCGCCGGGGTGGCAGGCACGCGGCATAGGCACGCCTCGGATGGTGGCTGCCCAGCTGCCCAGGGCCGGCCTGAGACACAGGCAAGCCTTGGATGTCAGCTGCCCAGTCGCCTAGGGCTGGCCCAAGGCACAGGCGAGCCTCGGATGTTGGCTTGTTGGCTTTCCAGCCACCCAGGGCGGGCCCAAGGCACAGGCAAGCCTCAGATGGCAGCTGCCCAGCCGCCCAGGGCCACCCAAGGCTCAGGCAACCAGGGCCGGCCGAGGCTTGTGCTGTCAGCAGTGGCAGCAGCAGAGGTGTGATGGGGGCATCGCCTTACCCTGATGGCCGGGTCACCTCCCGCCCCCGATGGCTCCCAGACTGTGAGAGGGGGCAGGCTAGGCTGAGGGTCCCCCCTCCAGTACATGAATTTTCATGCACCGGGCCTCTAGTAAATACATAACAGGTGCTTTTCACTGATGAGCTGTGAAAATCATGTTTGTGTTCACTTAAGGCCTTAACCTAAAGAATTAAAGCAAAAATGAACAGAATTCTAAGCAGAACATGATATATTCATGGACACTTGAACACATGTCTCTCAGAAACTTTCTCAATCAGACCAAAAATGGGTAAGACTGTAGAAAATTTAATAACAATTAACAAACTAATTCAGGCTAATGAATTTTTGTTTGTTTTTTTCTTCACTGTTATATCCCTATTACCTAGAAGAGTGTTTGGCACAAAATAGATACTAAATATTTCATGAATGAATAAATGAATATATAGACCCCTGAACCCAACAAACAGAAAATATACACTTTTAAGTATATGCAACACATTTATAAAAATTGACCAGGTACTAGGCACAAAGAAAATCTGAAATAAATGAGAAATGATAGAATCCGTGTCACATGAGAATGACTGATATACTGATATAGTTAGTTAGTTGGTGTTTATAGTCATCATCTCATTTCTTTGCAGAGAATGTAAATCAACCCCTTCTGAATTTTTTAAAGACATCTGTATTTGTGGGGAGTGAAATATTGTCATAATAGAGAGGAAACATGTTGAAGTTCTTGGTAGTTCCTGCTCTGCTGATAAGTAGAATTATGAGCAGGCCCAAAGGAAGCAAGTCACATAACTCTAAGCTTCGGGGCCCCCTTTTGTGAAATTTGGGAGTGAGATTGTATCTACAATCTATTCCAAGTATAAGACTTACCTGCATATCAGTTAAAAAAAAAAAAGCCCCGTACATTTTTCCTTCCCTTCCTCCCTAAATTTGTTAACTAACTGGCTTATTTGTAAGTAACAAGAAGCATCTTGATCCATCCTAACATAGATTAAAAAGGTATTGTTGGCAAGTTTTCACATTGAGTGTATACGAAAAGTTGCCAGGTGCAGAGTGAAGCCAAAGGGCGAGGAGCTACCAAGTGAAGGAGAATCCATAGCACGGACTTGTATACGTGGAATACAGATGTCAACAGAGAGTAATTTCTGAAATGCCACTCAGTCATTAGAGGTGGCCTCGTGTGGTCTGTGATTTCTCCAGAGGGTCAAGAAGTATCCTGCCGTGGTGAGGAATAGTCCTGGCACTTGCTCATGCTTCCCCCCCAAGTTTAAAGCCTTAATATCCATCCCAACGGTCACAGTACTCTAATTATCTTTGGTGCAAAACACACCACAGTTCAGCACTGTAAGACATTGTATGGCTTATAAATGCTTAAGTTTTGCCCTGACTGATAACATTTTCCCAAAGTCAAAGACTCCACTTTTGTCTCCCTGCTTTTCTCAATATAGATGCACTTTATTTCAATACTTCTCTTGTAATTGAGCAATTCCATAAAATCAAATAAAATGATTTATAATGGAATGATTACTCCAGGGTAACATTTCAAGTGAAATTAAGATTGAAATCTAATTTAAAAGCTTTAATGTAAATGGGTCATTAGAGGAGGCTCTCTGGGGAATTTGCAATTAAACTAAAGTGACAAGGGTTTTGGAGGGGTGACAGACCTAAAGGTGTTACGACACTGATACATGCTCATTTCGGATGCAGCTAGCCTTATCGCACTGCTCAACAAGATCAGAGTTGCTAAGTGAAAGCTGCACTCAGAATCTAACAAAAACATTCCAATCACGACAAGAATATCTCATGGGAAAAAAAAGTTCTGATTTATATAAGGGCTTTAATGAATTCAGTATGTTTAATTGACATTAATTAATCTAGTTAACTACTATTAGCCATCTCCATATTATTTTCATATCCATATCCTAATTTTATTAACGACATCTATTCATTGAACAATAACTAAGGTTTTTACTGATGCAGTCTTTGGTATATAATTTGCTACTGTGTAATCTCTACACACAAAAAGGGAATTCTCCTTTCCTCCCGGTCTTTTTGAATCTTGCACATCTTCTTTCTGAGGTTTCCTTGCCAACTCTGGTCCTGTGACAATTAATCATTTACTTTATTTCTAAATTCCTTGTATTTTTTGTTCTTAGATCTTCTATTGATAGTTAACCTTCCATATGAATAGGTCCCAGTTCTCCCAACAGAAACTGTTGAATTCTTTTCGAGTCCCTACAGTGCCTGGAATACTGCATTGCACATAATAAGAGTAATGACTGTTTGATCTTATTGACAATAATAATTATATTAATAGTAAACTTGTATTGATCACTTAAAATGAGTAAGGCATTATTAAGCCCTTTAAATGATCTCATTTAGTCTTCACAATCATTCTAGACAAAGGAAATGTTATCATCCCCATTTTAAAGTCCTATAAACTTAAGATTAGAAATGTTTCAGTAAACTGTCTAAGGTCACAGAGCTAATCAGTGGCAGATCCAGAACTTAAAACCCCATCTATGTCTCTCCAAAGCCCATTGTTGTACTTATAATGCAGTACAGCTGAAGGCCGATGTTGGATATGATCAACAGGAGAACCAAGGTTATCGTGGTCTCTTCCTATTGTGTATATCTATACATCTGACTGATTTTGTATATTGCCAGATTTAATTGGTCCCAGTTCTTCAAAGCTGGACTCATTCAAAAACAATAAAAATAAAATTCCTGAGCCGTCCAACAGATGTTTTCAAATGTTTAGATTTATTTTTATGAAGGTTTTATAAAAATCAATTTCAATTTATACGCTTTATTTTTGTGGATGACAGAGATTTGAAGAGCTCTATTGAGAGAGGTGGCTGAAGTTTTACTTATTGGTTTTGAGACTCTCCAATTTTATATATATAACAGCTTTTTCAGAAGAAGCAACAGGAATGGCTCGCAAACCACTCTTTTTTTTTTTTTTGCTATCACATATAAGACAAGGTTTCAGTGATTCAAGGATTTGAGAGGTATTCAGATCATGAACTATATAGCTTCATAGCAGAAAATTAAGAGATTGCACAAACCCCTTATAGAAAGGGAATTTGGAAAGAAAATAAACAGTCTGAGGTTATACACATTCTTGCACTTCTTTTATAAGAGATACAATCTTTTCTTCAGACCACGGGAGTAATTATATCATTCATTTTAATGTGGTCATGTTTGGCAACTTGCATAGATTTGACTGAAGGAGCAGGCAGGGGGTGATGGTGGTGGTGGTAGTGATACATTAGACTAAGGTAATGGTTTCCAGGGGCAGGGAAAGATCCAGCAACTAATAGATCATCAAGCACTGAGACAGAAATATTGACGACTCCGTTTAGCTTGTTCTGCCAGCACCTCATATGGCCAAGGAGGTATTGTTAGATTCTCTCAGAGATTAGTAGGGTATCTGCCTGCCCTCTCAGAATGAGCATGGATTGGTTCTGATGGTCAAAGAAATGTTGTCTGGACAGGAGTAGTTGTCGTTTAATACCATTTGTGGAGGGTTATGCTTTATAATGTGAAAGACACAAAGGAAATATTTTAGGAAATGTATTTCATTTCCAACCATGATTTCCAAGCCACATATGATCTGGCCCTTGTCTACATCTTGGACCTCTTTAAACTCTTCCCTAACATCTCCTCTCTGGCCACTTCACTCTGTGCTGGCTTTCCATGGCCCATCAAATACATCAAACTTCTTCCAGCCTCCCTGCCACAGGGCCTTCGGATATGCTTCTCTTTCTAACTGAAATCATCTTTCCAAAGATGTCTTCATCCCTTGATTCTTATCATCATTTAAATATAGGTCTCTGCTCTGATGTCACCTCCAGAGAACCTTCCCTGACCATCTTGTGTACACATACAAGCATGCACGCGCGCACACACACACACACACACACACACTGGTTTGATACATATATAGAATTGCCTTTCCTTTTCAAAGTTAGCTGCTAGTGAAAAACAAGTAAAGATGGAGAAACTGTCCCAGATTGGAGAAGACTAGAAGACAGGACTATGTGCAGTGTTATCTCCCATACTACACCAGGGAAAAGAAAAGAATATTAGCAACAAACCTGGTGAAATACAAATAAAGCCTTTAGGTTAGTCCAAAGTATTTCAACAATGCTCATGTCTTAGTTTTGACAAATGTGCTATGGTTATGTTAACATATTAGCATTAGGGGGAACTGGGTGGAATGTGTACAGGAACGCTCTGTCCTCTCTTTGCAACTTTCCTGCAAATCTAAATTATTCCCAAATAAAGGTGTATTAAACACTAACTTCTACAGGTTTGAAATAACTTCTAAAACTTCCTGTGTCATGAAGCATGACAGTAATCTAGCCTTCCCATTGCCTTCATTTTCTTTTTCTTTCCTTGCTTTTACAGTGTCTGAAGCTTGGTTTTCCATCGTAAGACTTTCAGGTGAGGACTTACATCCTTGGAGGTCTGATGGGAAGCACCGTGAGAAGTTACAGCTCCACCTGATTCCAAGCCCTGGTTCAGTGCCTTCATTCATTTCCAGCGTGTGCTCTCCAGACCTCTCTACACAGATGTGAGAAGACTTCCTTGCTCATTCTCTCAGATGGCCAGGTGTTTCAACCTACTCAGACACTTACTGAAAACTGTAAACATCACATTCCTGGTCATGACTTCTGCTCTGTGTGAATGTACAGACATTTTTCCATTGGACATAAGAGAAAGTAGGATTTGCGTATAGTGACAATTATGGGCAAGGTACTTGCTTAGCCCTTTGGAGACACAAAGCTGAATCAGACAGAGACAGTACCCCAAAGAGCCTGTTAGGGAGCACCTCTCTATATCTAGAGAGGGCCAGCCCTTGGGAAAGAGAAAAGCTATGTTGATGACACAAAAATCATAGAATGAGTGACCCTCTCAAATAACTTATATTTTAAGTAAAAGTTTTGCAATCCAGACTCTGTAATTTACCAGCTGAATAATGTTGGACAAGCTTCTTGTGTACTCAAGTTTGTTCATCTGTAAAATAGGAATAATGATGAGATAGATCTACATGTGTGGATTTCATGAGTGAACTTTCATAAAGTACCAACAACGGTGTCTGGTATATGATGAGGCCTCAATCAATGTTAGTTATTATTTTTATGACTTAAATATGTAAATAGCAAGTAGCAAATGTTGCTAATGGTAAAAATTAGGTTGGAAAACTACCATATATTACTGCTCATCAATAATTTATTGTAAGTTATTCTTCTTCCACATAATATTTGATGGAACCTACAATTAAGAATATTGTTTTGTCTGCTGCCTTGTTCAAAGAGTAAGCAAAAAAGTAACATATACATATACACTGAGTGGCCAGATTATTATGATCTCTGAATGCATAATAATCTGGCCACTCAGTGTGTGTGTGTGTGTGTGTGTGTGTGTGTGTGTATGTGTGTGTGTATGTGTGTGTATGTATGTGTATATATATATATATATATATATATATATATATATATATATATATATATATTAGAGGCCTGGTGCATGAATTCATGCATGGGTGGGGTCCGGCCAGCCGGGCCAGGGGGAGGGGACATGGGCAGTTGGCCGGCCTGCCTGCTGGTCGAACTCCTGGTTGAGGGGACAATTTGCATATTAGCCTTTTATTATATAGGATATACACTGACTGGCCAGATTATTATGCATTCAGAGATCATAATAATCGGACCACTCAGTGTATATTTTCCCAATAAAATACAATTCAGGTCCCTCACTTTGCCCAAAATATGTTTTTCAAAGTAGAGTGCAAAATAATTTTGTAATTTGACAAAAATTCTCATTAATTTACCCTATTTATTTCATATTTGATTAATCTTAAATTGGCCATCATTCTTGAGATGTGAAATTTTGGTATTTCTTGCTCTGCTTAGCTTTGATATCAGGTAGCTAATGATATATACAATTTTATAAGGCATTTGTCCACTACCATTTTATTGATTCCAATCTCCTGGATCAATGAGATGGAGGAGTTGATGATTTGTGATAATCTCTATGTATTGTTAGGTAAACTTTTATGTTTTAATTGGTAGGTTATTTCTGATGATGCTGATTATAGGATGGAGTGAAGCTAATTATTTCATATGAGACAGAATCTCTCAACATCACAGTGCTATTAGAAAGAAAACAAGATCTCTTCAATTGTAACATCCATTTGTCAGTCCTGCCCCCAGCATTACATTCTGCCATCTAACCTCATATGGGGGCTTTAAGGAGGAGAGAACAAAGGAGGAACACAGAGCAGAAGATTTAGAGGGCTTTCTGTGCTGGTTTGCCTATGCTCAGAACTGCAAAAGTAGAGATCAAGTCTCCGGAATATTGCCTTTCATAAACACAATCCTTTACTTTAATTTCATGCTCTAACTTCATGATTCTGCAAGAGACTTCCACATTGCAGATGGAAAATTCTCCAACAAAGAAATAATACCAGTTCTCATAATAAGGTATTGGCTCTTGACAATCTTGACAAAACTATCAACATTTCTTTCTTGTTCTTTGTTTTTATTTTTTGCATTCATTGTCTTCTTAAAAAGCAGTAGAAAGAACATGAACTATTTCATCAGAGGAGTCTAGTTCAAATCCTTGGTGAATTACACTTTTGTGACTTTGGGCAAGTTACCTCATCACCTGTAAAACAGGTGGCATTGAATGTATTAATGCCTCGAAGACCCCTAGGTGCCACAGTTAGGTGACGTGATGTTTACATAATCCTCGCAGCAATTCTGAGAGGACTTCTAAGAGA
The DNA here is from genome assembly GCF_951640355.1 of Cnephaeus nilssonii. Taxonomy (NCBI): domain Eukaryota; kingdom Metazoa; phylum Chordata; class Mammalia; order Chiroptera; family Vespertilionidae; genus Cnephaeus; species Cnephaeus nilssonii. Next base: position 40,137,735 of record NC_137082.1, on the reverse strand, counting down.
TGAGGACATTGAGGTTGAGGAGGGGAGGGCTTTGCCCCAGCTTGAGCTAGCATTCAAATCCAAGTCTAGTCTGAATTAAATCAATAAAATCAGTGACACCTACTGTGCTCCTACACCCAACCAGTACAGTACCTTATATGTATTAACTAATTTAAATGTTGCATCAATTCTAGGAGACTAATACTATCATTAGCCTTATTTCACAGACTATAAAATCCAATATGCTGTTTTTCATTGTGGACACACTTCTCATCATGTAATCCCTGCATTCATATGTATATCCATGACATTTTCCTAATTTCCTTGTGACACATTCAAACTCAAAATGCTAATGAAATCCATGCACATGTTTCCCTAAATGTTTTGAGTTGCTCTTCCCTTTCACTGTAACTTCCAATCAAACGTGCCTTCTCCAGGCTCTCTAGTGGCATATGGAGAAGGATATAATTTAGCCTCAATTTATAGAGCTTATTTTAGTGTATGTATATGTGGGTTAAAATGCCAGCTGCATTTATAATTTATAAGATATCACCATTAATTTAAAAACCTTTCTAATTTTCTCCTAAAAAAAAACAAACACACAAAACACACCCCATAATATTTTATTGTTTCAAAAGCCACCAAACAGCTACAACTTTAATAAAAAATTAGTGATCAGAATTATTCAGTCAAATTTTGAACCAAGTTGAACCTTAGAGTTTTAAAATGTTCATTCAAATATCACCGTTCTGGTGTGGGAATTTTTTTTTTCTTGGCACCATGTAACTTCCCGTTTCTAAGAAAAAAAGGATTAAAGTGTCCCATAAAAAAAATCTCCAAAAGCTTCTTGGACATCAAAGAGACCTTACACAACAACATTTTGATGAGTTAAGTGTAAAGGAATCAAAAACACATGGATTAAATTTCCCATAAAACCCACATGTGTTTAAAAATCAAGGGAAAACGTGCTTGGCCAAATGCGTTTGGGGTTTTGTCAAACCCCAAACATTTGAGGAATAGTGTGAGATGTTTAAGGAACCCAAAACACAGCTGGGTCAGCCTATATCATTCCAACAGCATATGCCAGGGGAAGACGATAAAGGAGATAAACCCACAAAACTGTAGTTAGGGCCTAAAACCATATCCCTGTTTATTGGTAAAAAAAAGTTGTGCCTTTCCAATATATAACTTCTTAATTGCCTCCAAACTTAAAAAAAATATAATTTCTATAACCTGTTAGAAGTCATATGTTAAAGAGCTCTTGTATTTCTTACAAAAGGAAAAAGGAGTCAACATTTCCAACCCTGAGATTTTTCAACTTAGCCAGATGGGATCTTTGCCACAGCTTTCAAACCTTGATCAAGTTGCCCATGTTTTTTATTATCCTTGATTTAGCTTTGCTAGACTAAGCACATTATTAATTGGTTCTCCTTTTATTTACAATACTATTGCTTGAAATATATACTAGGGTGTATAATTGAATTTTGGGTTTACTGTAATTAAAAAAGTCAAAAGAGTAATAAACATAAGGGTTCGTAAATAATTGCCTCTGAGAACCGGCATAAATCATCAAGATTAAATGGTTTTATATCATATTTAAACTCCTTAATTTTAATTTATGATTGCCAACCTAGTTTCAGTCATTGTTGACTAGAATTACTTGTCACTGCTTTACATCTTTAGAGGTGATGGCAAGGGGCTTCAGAAGATTCCCTTTTTATGGGGGTCTACATTAGTAGGCTGAAATGATTGATCCATGGCTTTTCCTTCTTATTACTTTCCTGGTGCACTCTATTTATTTTTAAAATTAGCCCAAGTAGAGGCAAGGGCAATTTGATCGTGGATTTAAGTACTTTTCCAAATCTACTTTCTAATTTAATAAGATTTTGATCTTTTGGAAAGATCTACTTTATAGATATATAAATAAATGGATGTTTCCTGTAGCTAAGCAATACTGCACATTTACTTTTGGGGGTGATAAAAGTAATTTTTGCTAGCACTGTCATGATTTCCAAGAGGGTACAGAGGTTAACGAAACCATCACTGTGCCTCCTTGACTGCCCAAATACTAATCAGTAATATTGTAAAATCCTTTTTTCTCCTTTCCAATATAGACAACATACAATCTCCTGCAAAAGTACAATGCAATGAAAACATAAATAAACAAAAATATTTTTCCCTAATGAAAGTGGCAATGATATGGAAATGATGTATATGTTTTTCCACTCTCAGCCTCAAACACTGCGATATGAATTTACAGTTTCTGCACACTCAAATCCAAGCTCTGGTCACCACATGGTAATTTATGATGCATAGCAAGGTCACATCTCAAAAGCTAATGCCATACCTTAGTAAAAACAGCAATAGCAACCCGAATACCATTTATTGGGGCCCATCATTTGCTTAAGTCTGAGTCAGACATTATAGTCATTACCCCAAAGTTCACAACAACCTGGACAGGTAGATTCTGTTGTTCTCATTTTACCACTGAGGCTATGGAACCTTGAAGAGGTGAAGTCACTTGCCCATGAATGCACAGACAGAATACAAAGCTGGCACCCTCACTTCAACCTTGTTGCATCATATATATAAACAAAACAGTGATGTCTCAGGAGACTGAAGAATCAGACCACAGGAGATAGAAGAGTTATACATATAATCCTGTCTTAAGAGATTGGCAGGCTCTCACATCGATATGGTTTGTAGTTCGTGAAATCACAGATCCAGTTCTGTTGCCCACCCTAATGGCTCTTCCGTGTCCCAACGTGATACGTCTTTCACTCCAGACATGACTTGGATTGGTTTGCTACATTTATACTCTTTTAAATTTCCTTTGCACATGCTCAGGGCATCCTTTTGGAGAGCAGTCAATTGCTCGTGGAGCTGATTCTATGATGCTTTCAAGGCCGTCACCTGCTTCTCATTATTTCTTTCCTGAGCTTAGCTAACAGACATGACTGTTATACCTTGGGAATGAAAAGTCCGAGGCCAAAAAAACAAAATCACATCCACCATTACTGTGCTCTTCCTGTTATAGTTTCATCTCAGGGGTCAGTGTGATGTGTTGGGATGAAGAGAAAACCTGCTAATTGGCAAGATTTTATATTCACCTCAGCCTACAGGTCTTTCCATTAATGCCTGGGGTCAGTAACTAGGTTGATGGGTAACATTAGATTGTCAGTGCAAGTTAAAGTAATCAGGAGGTGATCCTACACTCAAACAGGTGCTGTCCTGTGAATGAGAACTACAGATAGTTTACAGCAGGCCGAGACTATGAAGAATATTGCCAAAACCCCACATCACTAGATGAGGACAAATCAGCAGAGTAAAGTAATGAAGGAGGTTCAGCTCCTCAAACAGAGACAAGAAAAAATGTGCTGTCTTGACAATCAGAGTATTTTAAATGAAGGTAAACTAAAATTGGGGGAAACGGTAGAAGAGAAGATGGAAAAAGCAAATATATTCAACTTATTAAAGACTGAGTACATGCATTTTAGGTGATGTAAAAAATTGGAAGCAAACATTTTTAAAGCCTAGTATAAGTAATTAACAGATAAATGAACAAATAGAATAGATAATTTATAAAGAAGGAATCTTTTAAAAATCCCTTCTCAGAAAAGGTATCCATTACAGCATAATAATCAAAATATAGAAACAACCCCTAATTGTCCTAAAATAGAAGAATGGTAGATCACTTCAAGAAAATATTATTGCAAAAGTGATGATTATGAAGACCAGCTAAAGACTTTGGAAATGCTTTTGCTATAATATTAACTGAAGAAGAGCAAGAAAAAATTCTATGATAATAACTATGGACAAATAAAATTTTGTGTTAGCAAAAAGACTGAGAGGAAATACACTAAAAGAATAGCTGGGATTGTACTAGCATGGCGGGACTCCTGCTGATTATCTGTTTTTCTTTATTTTTCATGGCTTCCTCAATGGGATTGCATTACTTTTTTAATATAATTTTTAAGGAATGTAGCTAATATTTAAAAATCAACATTTTTAAAACGAGTTATTGAAGGGTCAGACCCCCAAACCCTGCAAGACAATAAACTAGACAAATGCAAATACACATGGCATTCATATTTTAGAGAAAGGTGACAGGAAAGCATAGGTTCTATATCTGATGAAGATATGAACCTCTTTTTTTCTAGAAGATAATGATATATTCAAACATTCAAAAAAAAGCAATTTATGCCAAATGAAACGAGTTTCCTTCTAAAATAGGTTGACGTGTCCAGAGATAAGGGAGGAAAGAACAGATTTCTATGAGATAGCCTGATCCGGAGAACTATGTTCTTGCCATCTTAATCTACATGAAGTCAATCAATAATCCTATTTGACAGAGTTTCAGAGTGTCTTCCCTGAGGCCAGAGGGCTCTACTATACTTCTTGAATACTCTTCCAACTCTATAATTCTACAAACTGTATTAAATAATAAATAAACAATAAAGTATGCCAGCAAGCTGCTCTGATATTTGATTTCAGTTGGTGAATTTAGTGAGACCCACTCACTCACTAAGGGGGAAAATCTTTTTTTCTTGCTATAGTCTGATCACCGCTCATTAAAATAATCTTTCCACAGCCGAAACCGGTTTGGCTCAGTGGATAGAGCGTCGGTCTGCGGACTGAGGGGTCCCGGGTTCGATTCCGGTCAAGGGCATGTACGTTGGTTGTGGGCACATCCCCGGTAGGGGGTGTGCAGGAGGCAGTTGGTGGATGTTTCTCTCTCATCGATGTTTCTAGCTCTCTGTCCCTCTCCTTTCCTCTCTGTAAAAAATCAATAAAATATAAAAATAAATAAATAAATAAATAATAATCTTTCCACAGGTTACTCACTGGTTGCTCAATCAAGAAACAAACAGACCCTTTTTACTAGCAATTTAAATTTGTTTATTGGGCTTAACTGTTTGTAACTGTAGAACAATGACTACTCAAACAGAGACTACATGGCTACATGGCTGTGAGGAGACCAGGAAGCCTAGGCTAAGGTAATAGTGATGAACTTGCCACAGATGGTATAAATAGTTTCTCTCTATTTGTAGTTCCCATCTTGAAGAAAAATTAGCCATTTTTGTACTTTCATAGAACAACAGATTAGGATTTAATTTTCACTTTGGGTAGCTCATTTTGTATAGCACCACATTCCATGTTTTACCACGTATCTGGCCTTTATACATTTTGGCTTTCCCTGAAGGGGTTTGAGATGTCACACACTGTCATATTGGGTAGGTGGTACTGGTGGCCTAGTGAAGGCAGGCAGTAACATCTCTCTCCAGTGCTCTCAGAAATACCTCCCTCCTATAGTGTAGAGCCCACATCAGGACAACATTCCATCTGGTTCCAGAAATTGGGCACAAAAACACAGGCGTTTTCAACGGAGGTGGAGCAGACAGGAAACAGAATCAGTTTTATGGAGTGTGTGCTCTTTGCAGAGCATGCCATTGTCATAGACAAAGGTCAATGAGAGTTTAGATATTGCCTATTGTCTCCTGAAGACCTAATGATGTAGATGGGAAGACAAGCATACATGGATAAAGAACAAGAGACCTAATTTCTATAAAAAAATTGAAGAGGAGCAAATGAGGAGGCAAGAAGCATAATTTAATAAAGACCTTGGTTGGTGTAAAATTTTTCTCTGAAGCATACAGTCTAAGATCTTTGTAAAGGAAAGAACTACAGAAACTTTACTGACAACAGCAAGATTTGCCAGTTGGGAGGTCATTTGCTGCTCTGGTTGCAGGCATTTGTTCATGAAATACATACCCAAATGATAAGGCCCTCTTTTATTTTTTAAAGTATATTCTTACAAACATCATGACTCATTAATTTTACATCTCTAATGGTGTTTTTTCAATTACATTGATAAGATTCAATATGCTCTTAAGAAGTTGCATTTCACAAAAACTACCTCAGTGCTAGTGTCAATAATTTCTCTTTGGCCGATTATGGACCAAATCAGGGGATAACAGAAATTCTGAGATCCAATGCAGTAAAGTGCAATGCACTTCTCAAATTCACAGGGGGACTCATTAAACTGTGTTGTCCATCCTTGACTGAATGACACATAATTTAGATGGTTGGATAGGAGAAATGCTGCATAGAAATAAAAGAAGAAAGGTTGACTTATAGGCTATTTCTTCATAAAGCTGGTTTATTTGTTTGCTTTCTTGCTCTTAAATTTCAAAATCTTGCAGTAACTGGAATGTGCTTAACCATGTGCTGACCAGAGGGGATCAAAGCAATAATAAAAGGCTACCGAGACTCAGTCTGAAGAATGTCTGCCTGTGTTGGCATTGCGAATATGTTGCTTTATGAAAATACTAGAGGCCCTCAGCCCAGCCTGCACCTTCTCCAATCTGGGACCCCTTGAGGGATGTCTGACCACCCGTATAGGCCCGATCCCATCGCAATTGGACATCCCTCTCACAATCCAGGACTGATGGCTCCCAACTGCTCACCTGCCTCTGCTTGATTGTCCCTAATCACTTCTGCCTGCCAGCCTGATCACCCCCTAACCACTCCCCTGCCAGCCTGATCGATGCCTAACTGCTCCCCTGCCAGCGCTATTGCCCCTAACTGCCTTCCCCTGCTGGCCTGGTCACCCCTAACTGCCCTTCCCTGCCAGTCTGGTTGCCTCTAACTGTCCTCCCCTGCTGGCCTGGTCACCCCCAACTGCCCTCCCCTGCCAGTCTGGTTGCCCCTAACTGTCCTCCCCTGCTGGTCCGGTCACCCCTAACGGCCCTCCCCTGCAGGCCTGTCCCCCCAACTGCCCTCCCCTGCATGCCTGGTACCCCCCAACTGCCCTCCCCTGCTGGCCTGGTCTCCCCCAACTTCCCTCCTCTGCTGGCCCAGTCACCCCTAACTGCCCTCCTTGCTGGCCTGATCTCCCCCAACTGCCCTCCCCTGCAGGCCTGGTCCCCCCCAACTGCCCTCCCCTGCTGGCCTGGCCCCCCCAACTGCCCTCTCCTGCTGGCCTGGTCCCCCCCAACTGCCCTCCCCTGCTGGCCTGGTCCCCCCCAAATGCTCTCCCCTGCAAGCCTGCCCCCCACAACTGCCCTCTGCAGGCCTGGTCCCCCCCTCAACTGCCCTCCTCTGCCAGCCTGGTCACCCCTAACTGCCCACAACTGCCCTCCCCTGCAGGCCATCTTGTGGTGCCCATTTTGTGTCCACATGGGGGCAGCCATCTTTGACCATATCGTGGCAGCCATTTTGTTTCTTGGAGTGATGGTCAATTTGCATATTACTATTTTATTAGATAAGATATACAACCCCCGTTGCTTAAAGACGGTGTGTTTTGTTATGAAGGTAAATATGTCACCTTTTCATGTGGGCCTGCTGTTCATTTGCTCAGTGTGTTAGCAGAGAGGACAGAGTTTACTTTCATCCCAAGGATAAAGTCCAAAATTCATGAGACTTTGCAAATGAGAGCTTATGGAAGTCTATTAGAAATATTGTTATTGTCCCTGGAAATAGGAGTAGACAACTCCTCTTCATCTAGACCTTCAAAGCATTTATTGTCTCTGAATTACTCTACTGGCCTAGAATTTACAGGGTCTGAAGCTAGTGACTGAATGTGCTGCAGCCGCATCTGCAGTTCTAAGTAAGGTGAAAGTAGTATTTCCAACAAACAATAATGGGCTTCAACCATTCACACTGCCTTCCACCACCAAAGAATCCTCCTCAGACAAGAAAATGTACTATAAGATATATCAATTAATTTGGATATATACTAGAATGATATATCTATGTGTAAGCTGGTAACCTACCTTCTAACTAAGCTTGCTTTTGTCCAGAAAATGTCATAAACAATTATGAAACTTGGGCCAGAGTAGGCCCTTCATTTAATCTATATCAAATATTATTTCCTGAAATCCAAGTGGTAGGAACTGGCATTTGCTGGGAACTCTGTGACAGAGGCTGTATCAAGTAATTTATGTCTATTCTCTCAGTTGATCCTCAGGCCCTGTCTATAAGATGTTTCATTATCCCTATTGTATGTACAGATAAGAAAACTGATGCAGAAAAAATTTATGTAATATTCTTAAAGTCCTTCCACTGATAAGTGAAGAATTCAATATTGAACCTCAAACTTTATACCATTTACTATATCCTGTGCAATAATCATCATGTAAATGTTGGTAGCTTAAAGAATTTATTAACCCATCTTTCCTTTAAGAAAAAATTATGAATGTATGAGCACAACAATGAGAATTTTTAGGAGATAAAGAACAAGGATAATGAATAAGGGAAAAGCCAGCAAAAGATTCCTAAAAAGGCAGTGGGCAGGTTTAGTAGGTGTTAGGGCAGGATGCAATTAAGACATACATTATGATAAGCACCAAATATTGCATTTTTGAAACATTTCAGGAAATGATTTACCTAGATTAAGATATTGATAAGAAAATTATTTGTATGAGGCAAGTTATACTGAGATTTCATTTTGAGGCCTTTTAAATATATATCCTATATATTAAATCCTATATAATAAAAGCCTAATATGCTAAGTGTCCAGTCATCCGGTTGACCGGTTGACCGTTCAACCAATCAAAGCGTAATATGCTAATGATATGCTAAGGCTGCTCAACTTCTCACTGACATGCACTGACCACCACAGGGCAGACGCTCCGACTGGTAGGTTAGCTTGCTGCTGGGGTCCTGTGGATTGGGACTGAGTGAGATGGCGCCAGACATGCCCTGGAGCCCTTTGGAGGTCCCTCCCCGGCCCCAGTCATGAACCAGTGGGGTCCCTCAGCCTGGCCTGCGCCCACTAGCAATCTTGGACCCCTCGGTGTCAGAGAGCCACTTTTGGCTGATCCCACAGGCCACTCCCCTCAGAAGGGCACCAGATGCAGGGCTCACAGTTGGCAAGTGCTGCTGCAGCCACATGAGCCTTTCCTGATCTGGACTGACTGGGCATGAGCCTGCATCAGGCTAAGTGGGGCCCAGATGAGCGGGAGCGGCAGGTAGGAGCTGCAGGTGGCCTTGGACTGCAGGTTTTGGCCTGAACCCCACAGGCCTCCCCGAGGGACCCCACCTGTGTACAAATTCATTAACCGAGTCTCTAGTGTATATATATATATATAGTAATGGGTTTTATTGAAATGGAATTTTCCTGCCACTGACTGTTTGAGGTCACTGCTTGAAGCCAGAGAACACACTTGATTGATTTTTGATAGAGCAACTGGTAGATTGATAGGGCCATCTTGTTGATTTTTGGGCAGGTCCTGACACGATGAGCCAACCATGGAGAGACATTCCTTTGACTTTGGGATTTGGTGCAAAAATGTCTGACCTGAGAATGGTCCTATTCTAAAAGTAAGAGACATGTTGGGCCTGATGGCCTTGTCTCAGTGTCAAAGTCAGCTTCTCTCTGTTTTTCTGTGTTGACTTCTGCTGCCCTGAATCCTTTCCTAGCTTCAAACAAGTGTCCATCTCCTTGGTGAGTGCTGAGTCCCAACACTGAAGTCTACTCCTATCCCCTACTTCTGTGGTCAGCAAACTGCGGCTCGCGAGCCACATGCGGCTCTTTGGCCCCTTGACTGTGGCTCTTCCACAAAATACCACGGCCTGGGCAAGTCTATTTTGGAGAAGTGGCGTTAGAAGTTTAAGTTTAAAAAATTTGGCTCTCAAAAGAAATTTCAATCATTGTACTGTTGATATTTGGCTCTGTTGACTAATGAGTTTGCCGACCACTGCCCTAAGTCCTCCCCTCTCCCCAAGTTCATGTTTAGACTGTTATCTATTTCTGACAAGCTAGGCAAGATACACCAAATAGCAGCACACAATCCAATGGCATTTTAGGATATTTCTCTGCCTAGATTATGCAATTCATAGCAAGGTGTGGAGGTGGGGGGTAGAAGTGGGGAAGCATTCCTATCATTCTCTTTCTACAGCACCCTTTGGAGTTTCTGGGGTTTTTTGTTGTTTTGTTTTTACATTGTTGTGACTGATTATAAATAAGAAAGCTTTCTAAATATTTTAACTTACATTTTCTTACACAGGGACTGTCACAATGTGTTCGATGACAGACGGGTTTTTTCTTTTTCTTTTTTTAACGATAACTTCACCCTTTTCTCTAAACCACAGATAATCATGAGCAGGGTTGGTGGTTTTTCAAATGGTTGCAAATCCCCAGCCCATGTGATAAAAGATGCTGACATTAATATTTTGGTGTGCAGGCTAATTCCTTCAGCCCAGCTGTGAGGCAGAGGCTCAGTGACCAGGGTGAGACTGGCGCAATGTGCAGCGTGTGCAGGGTCCTCCGAAGGGCTGATCTGCTTCTCGCACCGTGTGCAAACTGTGGGAGCCTGACTGTGCCCATGGTGAGCAGGAGTGGCTCTGTTTTCTCGCCACTGCATTCAATGTACTGGCTGCCTCACAGGCTCAGAGGGGGCCCAACGTTTGACTCTTCACTGTTTATATCATTTCAGTTTCCAGACTTCATCCATTCTTAAATCCCAGGGATTTTCAAAGGGAGATGAGAAAACATAATAACATGAAATCTGACAGTACTTAGCTTCCCTGTCTGCAGTGTGTTCATTAAGCAAACCTCCATCTTGCTTCTGGCCCCACTGAGCAGCCTGTGAAGAATAATGCTGGGTTATGGTGCAAACACTTCTTGTTACCTACCCACCTTGCTACCTTCAGGATATGCCAACAATCAGCCCTGTCCTTTCTTAGATCACCATCTGGTTCATTCTTACATAGTTTCTTATCTTCCCATATAGATTTTTTCAGGTCCTTGAGTTTAAAAATTAATGTCTCCTTTGCATCCTTTCCAGCTTCTAAACAGACCATCGGTGAAAGCACAGCCCTTCCTGCATGTGAAGAGTCCAGCACAGTGTCAGATGCACAGTAAATGCTCCATAAATGTTTGTTGTTGAAATTCAAAATCAGAATTACTGAAAAAAGCAACAAGTGCTGACATGACTGAAGAGATTCGGGGTCACTTTGGCACAGTCCTCATTTTCCTTTCCCCTTTCTGGCCCCCTGCATTGATGTGGGGATCCAGGGCTGCCCTGGGCTCTGGCTACAGCTAAACAAGGTCCTCTACAAACAGCTCTGCCTGTCAATACCTCCCACCCAATCTCTGTGCCTCCACCTGCCAAGAGCACCTTGTACTCCCGCTGAAACCAACTCTGCAAGTTCCCGCTGCCGGGCATCTGTGCCAGGTATCTGTGCCAGGTCTGCTTCCTGTTTTCATGCTCTCACGGGAATGTCCTCCCAGCCCATATCTCGAAGATACCTCCAACCACCCCTGGCTGAAGGCTTTCCTGACCTACTCCATAAGTTGGTCACTCATTTTGTATCTTCAGGGTAGTCTGTACTAACTTTGCATTGTTGATATTATTTGTTTATATAGCTCTCTCCCCTACCAGATATAAGCCCTCAGAAAACAGGGCTGTGTCTTGTTTATCCCGATAGCTCAGTGCTTGACCTATACAATGTGGTAAATAAATGTTTTTAAATAAAAGCATGAACATCTGTCCCCATGTGTCCATTTCTAGGGGACACTTGTCTTGCCCCCAACCACATACTCCACCCCAGCTTCTGTCCATCCTCACCTGGCGGCCTGGCCCTGGTCTCCTTGAATGGCACTTTCCTGACCCCTTTTTCCAGAAAAAGTCACTTTTTCTAACTTTCTGGATTTACTCTCTAACTCTTGATAGAGGTCTGTTCATTATTGTTGTTTTGCACCACAATTCTTTCTTCATTTGAGGGGGAGATGTGTTTCTAAGAGGTGCTGAGGGACAAAATGAAAGTTAGTAGCAATCCTGAGATAATTTAGTTCAATCCAACTATCTAATACTGTGTTGTTTCAGACTGACAAGAGGCTGTCCTGCCTAACGGAGCATGGAGTCATAGTACAAGACGGGGAGGATCTGTGACAGTGAAGAGCCTCTGCATAGTACATCACAACTTCTGAAAAGAGTGAGCTGTAAAGTGTGAAAAATAAAAAGCTGCATGTGCTGGCCAAGAGAGGAGAAACAAAAAACAAACATCTGATCCCCTAGCTCAGAGATGGTCACCCAGTATATAGCTGGCTAAACCTGCGTCAGAAACAAGGTCTCATATTGCCTCCGGAAGACTTGTGCTATCAGCCTTTAGTCTGAAAGAAAATCCTGCACTGCTGAGCATGACCATTCTTCTGCTTATAGACATGGTTGTTGGGTTTAGTCCTTAATGACCTTAAGTCTTAACATTGGCCCTTATGGGTGGAGAGAAGAAGACAGAAAAGTTTGTTATTGTTGTTTTGGGGATCTAGTTGTTGTTGTTTAATAGCCATGGGCCAAGGAAACAGGATGGCTAAGAAAGAAACTCTGGGGCCACATTGCCTAGATCTGAGTCCTGGCTCAGCCCCCTGTTAGCTGTATGAACTTGGGCATGTTATCAAGCAGCAATTTTCCCTTTTGAAACATGTGGATAATAATGATACCTAACTGCTAGATTTGCTGAAGGGATTAAGTAAAATAAGGGCTACGATGCTTTTAGCACAAAAGCTGACATGGAGTAAGTGCTCAGTAAATGCTATCTATTAACAATTGTCACGTTTTATTTGATTTCCTAGAAAAGAGATTCCCACATTCAACTGCTCTTTCAGATGTATTGATATCTCTACTGAATATTTAAGACCACTGTGATTTACAAGATCCTACAAAGAAAATATTCTAATGTATCACATTTATTCACTTCCATAAATCTATATACATACCGCTTTCAACAAAGATATTGATAATTGTACATATAGGTGAACATACACCTTCCTCTAAGAACAATAAAGGGTAACTTGCTCTAACAGCCACAGATGAAGTAGGACAAAGGCAAATGAGGCAAAAACAGAAAAAGAAAATACTAATGTCTGTGGAAATAGGACAGGTATAATGAGTTAAAAAGGGTCAAGACAGAACTAATCTGCCTCTTGTTACTGCTCTGTTCATCTAATGTTAGTCCATTGAGTCTAGAGGGACAGCCTCTAAATGGGTGTTCTTGGGCTCCTATCCTTCTAGGACAAGATAATCATTACTCTTCAGTCAAGACTCTTTGAGAGAAGACACTTCTGGGTTACCATTTGCAACAGCATGGATGGACCAAGAGAGCATTATGCTAAGTGAAATAAGCCACTCAGAGAAAGATAAATATCACATGATCTCACTCATTTGTGGAATATAATGAACAACATAAACTGACGAACAAAAATAGATCCAGAGACAGAGAAGCATCGATCAGACCGTCAAACCTCAGAGGGAAGGTAGGGGAGGGTGGGGGTAAGGGAGAGAGATCAACCAAAGGACTTGTTATGCATGCATATAAGCCTAACCAATGGACACAGACGCCATGGGATGAGGGGGCAATGGGGGATAAAGACACATATGTAATGCCTTAATCAATAAAGAAAAAAATATGAAAAAAAATTCTCATAGCTCTACAGCATACCATGAGCAGAACAAATAAGTAATTCATGTGTCTTATGGACTGATGGAAGGAATGAAGGGAGTAAGTATAAATTCATGAGGGGGAAAAGCCCTCAGGCCAGAATGAGAGCAGAAAGAAGAATTCATATGGTAACTTCCACAAGGATACCAGCCAATCTTGAAGGACACAGCTATCTATGGAGGTCTGATAGATAATTACAGTCAAGTCCAACATAAAATACTCTCAAATTGTATCTCTGGCCCATCTTTACCTGATAAAGTTCCATAAGCAAACTCTTTATTAGTGATCATCCAGACCCTCTGAAGAATAATCACCTTGGTGTTTCGTGCCTTTAGACAGCAGGGTTCCATAAACAAAAACAGGAAACATCTCAGCTTCCTCGGAATGGAGTAGCAGCAAACTAGTCAAGGAGAAAAACCTAACTGGAGATGACAGTCAGGCTCTTGCAAAGGGCTCTTCTGCTGGGTAAATCAGATGAGATTTGCTTGAAGCAGAATCACTGCAATCTGCCAAATCTGTAGAAATGGCACAGCACCACACGTGAAAAAAAGTGCTGGCAATATTCTGATTGCAACTAAAAGATGAGTTTTAATAAGATGTTAACCTGTTATCAGAAGAGCTGATGCTTTCTTATTGGTAGATTAGAGCAAGAGAGATATAAAGCAGAATGGCTTGTTATCTCCGTGTAATCTTGGACAATTTATTTTATTTTATTTTTTACTGTTGGATTTATTTTTTTAAAATATATTTTATTGATTTTTTTTACAGAGAGGAAGGAAGAGGGATAGAGAGTTAGAAACACCGATGAGAGAGAAACATTGATCAGCTGCTTCCTGCACACCCTCTACTGGGGATGTGCCCACAACCAAGGTACATGCCCTTGGCTGGAATTGAACCTGGGACCCTTCAGTCCGCAGGCCGACGTTCTATCCACTGAGCCAAACCAGTTAGGGTTAATTTTGGACAATTTAATTAACCACTCTGAAACTTTCTCATCCAAACAATGAAGATCATTCCATCCACATTGTAATTAATTCTTATGGAGAATTTAATTCTTATGGAGAATTAAATACCAAAAAATATGGATTCAATGAATGTTAATTCCTTTCCTTAACCTCGTCCTGAGTTTCCACACTATCAACAGACATTAAGTGGAGATAATCCCATTGTTAAAGGGATTATTAAAATGATGACTTTGTAGATGGCCTGCAAAGTACATGCTGTGGGCACACTGTAATGTTCCTTGAGAAATGTAATGATACTCTGGTAATATACAACTTTATCAGAATTTAAGATGCTTTTTTTAATTCAATAATTCAGAGAGGTTTAGAATTAGTCATCGTTTCATCTGAAAAATAATGCTGCATCTATCTAAACCTCATGATTTTGATCCAACACAAATCTGCATAGATTAGCTGCCCTGGGAATACTTCATGTCAACTCATCCTACTTTCACAGACTTCCATACAATGCTTCATCACTAAGTCAGCCAGCTGTCACTGAAAGCCTTTTAGGTACCAAGGCCAAAGGGTACAAAGAGGTATTGTAATTTCTCAGAGACTACATAATCTCATTGGAGAGAAAAATATTACAGGATAGCTAACAACGCCAGGCTATGCAGGATGCGTTCCCAATTGATGATAAAGACCACTGGTGCTGTAGGAGGTCAGAAGAGAGCACGGCCCCAGTGTGCAGCACTGCAGGCCCAGGTTACAGCAAGAATGGGAGCTTTACATTAGACCGAAAACGAGAGATAACCTGTAAAGAATGGCAAAGGAGAAGGAAGGGCATTACTAAGAAGCCAGCAGCGGGAGAGTGGGTTTGCATGGGGATGTATAAAGTTTCCCTCAGACACTGCGAGAATGCACATCTGCCTGGGCCATGCATTACCCTCAAGCATTAAAGAGAGAGTCAGGGTACCAGGCTAGGAGTCCTTGAATACCTGGAGCAACAGGCCCCAGCTAGAAACTACTGGGGACAAAAGAATTTGGGATCCAGAGAATGACCTGTGTCAAATGTGCTAGGTGAATCTTGATTTATTGCACCACCCCCATTAAATGCACCTTAAATTTTGGCTTAAACATGACAGCTCCTGTTATGAGCAGATTGCTGAGCACCTATCACAAAACCTGGTGTAGTGGTGACCTGTAATTTCCTGTCGAGCTGAACTGAACAGTAATATGACTAAAACAGCATTCTAGAACTTGTCTTGCCGAGCCCTATCAAAGAAGTTTCTAACAGCCGCCATCATTTTACTCCTCTTTCTAGAAATGTGATTTCTTTTCCCCTGGGCCAAGTTGGGAGACCAAATAGTGGCCTAAGTCATCAGTGAAAAGGACCAGAAAAACATGCAAGTTAATAAATGAAATTTTAATATAAATATCTTCCTCATTCATTGATATAAGAAAATTTGTACAAAATACTGAGAAACGGGGAAGGCACCCTGTACATAGATTCCTATTCTGCATATGACCTGAGGCCATTGAGAATCTTTATCACCAGTGTAGGCCCTGCATGCAGGGTCCTGGACCCTTTTGCACTGAATCTCTTTCAATCCGAGCAGACGAATTGACTAAATGTTTACTCTTGAACTTCTCTGAACACTAACTTCTGCTTTTCAGTTTCTCGTGTCAATTTGTCTAAGCACTGAAATGGAAAGCTGAATAGTTATTTCAAAAGTACAGATGGAGCCCCTTGTTTATAGTATAATTCTTTACACCAAATGGAACTGCAGGAGGTTCAAAATTTGTAAAGGTCTTCCAAAAATCCAAACACATTATTCATTTCAACAAATCTGACAATTTTTGAACTACATAAAATTTTGAACAATTTTTTCAGTCCATTCGTGTTAACTGAGGTTAATTTGAAGATACTGCTACTTTCCAAAAGAAGTAGTTGAATTCCAGAAAGCAATTTATGCCAGAACATAATTCAGTTGGACTCCTCTATCTTGGGTGAACAAAGAAATTACCTGTAGGAAGGACATTAAGTTTAAAAAAAAAAAAAACTAGTCTAACTCATTTTACAGTTAGCAGATAAATGCTTTTAACAAAGTGGTAATGGGTTTTAATCCCCTTGCATGAAAGATAAAATACAGACATTAGCTTTTCCTATCTTCCATTAATTCTTATACTGTTGTAATTACATTTGTTATAAGCATTTAGTTTTGTGCTTAAAAAAACATATTTTTTGAGATGTGGAGAGTGATATTTAATGGGATAATATAATGATTTTAATTTATTTGAGCAAACTGTATTGGCTAGGGAGATTATGGCTTAAACTAGCTGGTGTGTTGACAATTCTCCATTAACAAGGTCTTCCCATTGTAGGTGATTTTTCAAAGCATGCTTTCAGACAGAGCACTGTAAATGTATGTTCTTCTGGTGTATTTTTAAGTCTTGAATGCTAAAATTGCTACCTATAAAGAAAGATGAACAGGGAACAGTGACAGCTGGAAGTCTGGCCAATTGTTGGGCCTTTAGACTCTTTTTTTTCCAACAGAAAAATACAAATCGCTGCTTGAAATAAAATTAATTTCTATCTTTGGACACTCTCAATGAAATGTTAGTATTCAATTTGATTTAGATAGGGGTGAAATCCAAACCTGGGTTTTCCAAATTAACTTTGCATTTTACTGCTGATTGACCCTTTAAGAGAGCTGTGCCCCCAAAAACAGGTTCCCAAAGGAAAAGTAGATGATAAGCAAAGTGATTTGCATAATTAGGTAAGCTGGCCATCTAAGCACCCCTTTCTGATACCACTAAAGATAGGGCGAAGAGGACAAAATCTAACCCCTCTCCTTTAAATAATGAATCTCCTTCAAAACAACAAAAGAGAAATTTGGAATTTCATGAGGATTACTCAGAATCCTCCCAAAATAGTCTTAGCTTTGTCAAATCTGGATTTAAATGTCAGTAATTTAAGGCTAGCTTTATGAATACAATGCCTATCTCCTGCAGCTGGGCCATATTATTTCAGTGACTTTTTTTATGCTGAAGTTGGCTATAAGTTCTATGCTTGATTTATGAAGCAAAACACTCTATTTACTGTACAATGCTATAGTGCTGACATGCGGGGTCACTCCATAATGCATTTGGAGTGGAGCGTGGGAACAGGGTTAAATGAGCAACATGCAATGGTTTATGAATGTAAAATGTGGCTTTTACAAAAAAGAAAGCAAAATTCTAAGGTCCCAAATGAAAATTGTGACAAACAGTAGCAAGCTGTTTGAATTTATTCGTAAGCACAAAGATTACATTTGACTAGGCAACTTTGGGCTGAACTGAAAAATACAAATTGTAAAAAAATAAATAAAAATAGAAGTACAGACTTTCTAGCAAACCTGAAGGTGTTAGGGTTCTATATACCTAGGAACTTCTCAAGTTCACATGGATCCTCCATTACAATGATTGCTGTTTTTCATGAAATCAGGAATATGGGACATAAACAGGGAAATGTTTACAATACACCTATTTTTAGAATTGATTACCATTGTCAAATTTGGATGATTCATAACCTGAAAGCTCTCAGACAAGGGCACTGATACAACACAGAGGTAATCTCATCATATTCTAAATTTTAATTCTAAAATGACACCTCAGCATTCATGTAGGTTCTATAGAATCAACAAAAGACAAAATATATGGATAACTGGTAGAGAGGGCAAATTATTCCCTCTTCTGGTAGATTTGCGGGGGGGGGGGGGGGACGGGGGGAAGCAATTTTCCACATTTTATCAACTGGTTATGAACACCACGTGGAGTTCAGGTGTAAGATGGAGAATGGAAACTCAGAAAGAACCAGTCAAGTGATTTGCTAGTTCTTTAATCAATCTGTGATTCGCCCCACCCCCAATTTGAATCCTTCTAAAATCACTTTTCTAAGTAGAGACAGCAGAACTTAAGAATGAAACATTGCAAATTTGTGCCACGCAGGAACTGTAGAATGCTTTCCCTGAAGTGTTGCATGTTAGAGAACATACATACCAATAGTGTCTTAACTTGTTTTAAGAATATGCCACGGGAAGATGTGAGTCCCAGATACTCAACAGGGTAAAAAAGAAAAACAGGCAAGAATCATGCCAGACCTGAGTGACAGATGGAAAGTAATCGGTGAAAAGGAAAGATAAAGTGAATGAGAAAGACACATTAGGAGAAAGCAATCATTTTGGAGGCAGATTAATCTTCGTGTTTCCATTGAAGATTAGGCTGCCACTACTATTTCACACCTGTCGGAGCTGGATACCCTTTTACAGTTAAAACAATAGCCACTTGAAAAAATAAAAGTGACTGCTTTTTGAGAAAACATTCATACAATTTTTTCCAGATTCTCCTCTGACATTAGGGGAGACGTTGCAGGGTTACCACATGACCACAATGATGCCAATCCTGGAAGTGGAGCAGCTGTGTAAAATATTAAAGCCACCTTGAACATGTTGATTCTACGAAAAAAAGTGATCTAAAGGTAATGCCCCAAAGCAACTGAATACTGTAAAGTTATCTTACAGGGAGATTGCTCTTAGATACTAAGGGTGAGACCCAAATGCTTCAGTGAAACTTAATTTCCTGCTAGCTAGGGAAAGAATGACAAATACCTAATTTGATTAACTCAGAATGAGAGCTGGTAGGTCCTGCCACCCTTGTGACTGATAAGATTTCAACTTAATAGCTGCAGTCAGGGACTATCCCCTGCCTTTATTTGGGGCAACGCTTTTGCTATCAGACCGATGGAATATTTTCTCAGTCTAAGAGAGGAAGGGAAATAAAATTATTTGTGCTCCCAAGAGTCTTGGAAAGCCTCCACATTTTGACTTGAACATAGACGGTTTGCTTTGGCGGGGTCTGAAGCATCAACAGCTCAGTAGATAAGCCGGTATCAATGAGACTGATGCTAACCCAAGCCAAAGGGCCATTACATAACCGTTCTTTCGATTGAAACAAAGTAGGGAGTACAATGGCAATTTTGTAACATTAAAATATGTGATTGCTGTCCCTTCCTTGACTCCCTCCCCCCGACATTATGAAAAACTATTTGGCACTTTGCACGGAGTAAAAGGAAGGTTGAAAGAGTTCAAACCCACAAATTAGTACAATTCAGGGCAATGCGAATGTTAACTCTGCTTAACTGTGTATTACCAAGTGTCAGTACAGCAAAGTGCTAAGAGAAGGAGTTCAGTAAAATCCTACCTTTAAGGGGATATTAGGAATTTCAAAAAGAAAAATGTTTTTTTAAATGAGAGATGAAATAATATTAGATAGAAAAATGTCAAGGAAAATACCAACTCAGGCAATACAAATAGAAATAATTGTCAAGGGAATTCAACTCTTTGTCTTTGTCCCCCAACCACCACTGCTATCTGGCATCAACTCACTCGCCTTTATCAAGGCTTAACCCTGGAGTCACCTTTGACTTCTAGTTAATCATACTCTCCATGTCATGAACATTTTAAACCACATTCATTATTCTTATGTTCCCTCCTTTTTTCCTACTATGTTTGTTGAAACTCTGATCACTTCGCATCTTGTCTCCTTGTTTCCTGTCTCTTTTCTATTTTCAGTTCAATTCATGCTATCAACTAGTGCCAGATATACATCTGAGTGTACAATGCTCCTGCTCTGAAATCTGCAGTTACTTTGCCTAAGAAATGAGACAGCTAACTCCCCATTAGTGCTTTCACGGGTCTGTACACTACAGCTCCAGCTTACTTTGGAGCCTCCCTCTACTGTAGACTCCCCAGTTCAACAATATTTATCACAGTTCCCTAACCTAAAGTTTAATGCTTATAATTGTTCAATTTTATTCATTATTAAGATCCATTTCAAACATTATTTCTGACTTATACAATTCTTCCTATTCATCAGTTAGATGCATATCCCTTCTTTATTCTATTTGCTTTATGGCAATTATTTTATGTTACTGGTCCTTAAAGCTATTTGGCACTTATCTCATTGAACCTAAGTTTAAGCTCCTGGAGGGCAGGGAATCTCGTATGCATTTTAGGCATTCCCTCCGGCACTGTGAATAGTGACTTAGACACAATAGCTACTCTATAAAATGTACTGTTTTGCATATAAAATATATATATAATTCAATAAGGAGAAAAATAAAATTTTAAGTCATTTCAATTAAAAAATAGGTAGATTTTGAAAGGCATTATATTCCACAATTGCTTATACAATTTGTAGAATATGCAGTACAAAAAAGTAGGTAGAAAAACACATTTTCAGGAAAAACCTTAACAAATACACATCATTCACATTCTAGAATGAGTAGCTCACCCTTCAGAAATGGAAAGTATTACCATTATTCCCAAACACAAATTCATAGAAATTGTTCTTCACCCTGTCAACTCAAGATCTCTATTTACTTCATCCCAATCTTCACCATGGCTGGAAGGAAAAGTCAAGTTTAGTCTATTCTCCAGTTTTCTCACACATGGATATTAATTGATTTTTCCTAAGGATGTTAGTTTCATCAACAGGTAATACTTGACTCTGCTTGTTAAGAAAATCTTCTAATATTTTAGAGGCCACTAGTTGCACAGTGGAGGTTGGCATTATAACTGTGCTTCCCTTGAATGAATTGGTCTGGTTTTCAACCCCATCCTTTCTTTTCTAGAACCTATAGAATAAGAAATCTTAAAAAAAAAAAAAAAAAAAACACCTTGAGATGTTCATCTTTGAGTGGTGAGTTTTATTTACCTCAAGATGTCATCTTTAGAAAAATGTTAAAAACATATTGCTTCATACCTACTGGAATTTTGTGCCAGTGGCAGCTGTGAAGTTTTGTGCCAGGGCATAAGATATTAGATGCATCAAGAAACTTGCTAGGGTGACAGACTTGTTCTTATTTGCTCAGGGCATTTTAGTTTTAGTACTGAAAGCCCCATGTCCCAGAAAACCCCTCAGTCCAGGACAAATCCTATGGTGTTGATCTTATTGTTAAAGTAGTGCCTTGGGACAGTCCTTTTCATAGCATACCCTTCTGTAACTCTGAGTATTGTATTGTACATTTAGTACTTATTCAAAAAAGATATACATATGCCAGGTAATAAAAAAATAAAATGTTGGTCGATTCCATCTTTGTTCCAAGAGAAAAGGGCCCCCTAGACCGGCACTACTAACCTGGGGATTCCAGGCCCTTCTGGAACTACAGAGTAACCAGAAGGATCCTGCAGATCCATATGTACACCAGACAGTATCTGCAGACAGAATATGACTCACACATATATGTATCATTGCTCTTCAAATATTTGTAAGAACTACTCTCATAAATAAAATAGGAATTCATTTACAATATTTAAAAATTCAGTGCATGCGTCTTAGAATTACAGACTTTCAGAGCTGGATGGGACCTTGGAGATTGACTCATCCAACCCCAGTCTTTTACAAAAGTGGGAGCTGAATTGCACAGCTAGTTAATGGAATGTGTGCTCCATGAATGAATCTACCTCATGGTGCTAAACTAATTACAGTAGGGTTTATATAGCTTTTATAGAATTGTGATTAAGTCCTGTGGGGATATGTGATCACTGATTTGCTATCTATCTTCAAGGGCATTAAGCAGTGACTCCCCCACTCTTGAGTTATACAGTGGCAGCATGGGCTACAGTGCAAAGGGACAAAGACCTGAACCTTAGGCCCAATTCTGTCACCAACTAGTCTAACGACCTTGGGCAAGTCATTTACTAGCTCTAGGTTTCTAAAGCCTCATGTGGGGGGTGGGGGGGGAGGACTGGTCAAGATGATACCTTAGGTCCCTTTTCTCACTAATATTTTATGAGCCTGTAAACTATTAAGAGAACTTCCTTGGTCAAAGCTTAAAGAAAATTGGCTCCTGGAGGTTTAGTGGAAGCCAAGATTACACAATTAGTCAATGGCAGAGTAACAATTAGAATCTAATTCTCTGGACTCCCTGCCTTTTTATCTACTTTGGTCCCCCCCATAGTATACATAATTAAGCTCACAATGACTTCCATCTGCCCCAAGGAAGTGTGGAATCACAGATCAACAAAACTATGGAAAAGAGAAGAGTAGGAGATAATGATAAAGTCCAGGCTTAGTAACCTGTGATTTTCTACTTTGTGGGTTATGTCCAAGCAGTGACCATTATTGCTATCATTCTTGCTGTTGTTCTTATTATTAAAATTAATGACTTATACTTGATGGATGCCTTAGAGATTATAAATCACATTACAAGGGATATGCCATTTAAACCTACAGCTATACTCTGAAATATTTAGAGGTTGTTTTTATCATTATTTTATAAGCATGATGGTTGATAGTCTAAGAATGACTCTCTAAAAGTTAGCTATAAGCCACATGTGGCTATTTAAATTTAAATGTATTAAAATCAAATGACATATGTCTCCTTTTTTCCCCCCAATTGACCTTCCCCCAGCCTCCCCTACCCCCTGACATATGAACTACTATTTGCAATACTTTAAACAATAAAAATTTTTTTAAAAATGAAATTAAATGAAATGTAAAATTCTGGTATTTGATAGCACAGATACGTAGCATTTCTATTATTGCAGAGGATTTCATGCAGCCCTAAGAAGTTGTGACTTGCCCGATTCCACATAGCTAGAGAGTGGCAGAGCCAGGGCCTTAGTTTCCTGACCTCAGGTCTAGTGGCCTCATCTGAGAACAGCTTCTTCTTGCCTTCTAGTCTACATATAGTTCATTTGCCTTTTAATTAGTTGTGTCCACTAAAAAAGTCCAAACCTTATGGCATGCATAATGAGGAAGCAACATTCTAGTTTACAGAATGCACTACAGTCTCAGGTGAGAGAACAGACTAGCAAAGTCTGAGCAGAGAACTAAATCTCAAGCACGTCCATTAAGTATTTGTTGCTCTGTGCCTATTAAACATCAAAGAATTTACAAATATTATCAGTGTTAAGCCTCTACTTTTCAAAGACCAATTCTGATTCTTGAATTAGCCAAAAAGAGACAAAAGCAGGACTGAAATTCATATTACTTGGAATTCCAGACAGAGTGACTTTACCCACTTTTCCTTAAAAAAAAAAGAAAAGAAAAGAAAAGAAAAATCTATTAATAAACATATATTAAAGAAGAAATCTGAACATTACCATACTTCTGCTTGTGTTGGTCATCACAGTTGTCATAGAAAGACTAATAGTTATCTAGTTCAATATCTACACTTAATTCAAAACTGGGAGAATATATTGGAGCTATTACCAAAAGGGCAATGAAACCTAGGGCCTTGTTTGCAAACCCACTTTTTAATAGATCGAGGGTGTATACCCTACAAAGGAAACAGGATATCTGCAAAGTCTGAGCTTTGAGGCCACACTAGGACTTGGTTATAGTCTTTGCTGACTCTTTCCTAATTTGTGGCCTCTAGTGAATCCCTTAAATGCTCTGAGATTCAGTTTATCCATCTGGAAATGGACAAAATATTGCCCTCCTTGCTCTGAAGACTGATAATAATGCACGCATAATATCTGGCATAGCGCCTGGTGAAATGTGGGTATTTAATAAGGAAGAGGTATTATTATTAATTTCCCTCAGGAAGAAACATGAACATACTGCTTGGTATAGCCACTTTGATCATTACTTCAGTTGAAAACAAAAACATCAACCTACTAATAAGTGAAAATTTTCACCTAAGAGAATTCTGGGTTACCAATCTAAATTGTTACCTAATTGCTATCACTATCCCATCTCACCCTAACTATATTTATTTATAACACACCTCTCATTGAATGGTTAACAAAACAGTAAATCCAGAAAAAGCACAGTTTGGGATATCTATTACATATGTGCATGTTTATAGATTTCACCCTGGGGAGAAAATACAAATACTCATCTTGTACCTATGTTTTATAAGAACAAATTCTATGGTAACTTCTAAATTCATTATTAGCAAAGGTTGTATTTAAGATTCCTATGTCTACTGCTTAGTAACACCCAAATTAGTCTCGATGGAATTAGCTGTAATTAAGGACATTGTGAAATATGGTGGGGCAAACAGAATTACACTGTATTACTTTATTAATAATATTCTTTAACTACACTGTAAATTGCTATTAGGCCTGCATATTACTGCCTGGATATGGAAATAGTCTTTTGCTATGCTAATCTAACACAATTTTCTTTTAAATGTAAACAAATTATACTCTATTAATATGCTGTTCTACTTGCATAGATAATTATTGTAACAGTAAGGAATAAAATTGTTCTGCTTTCTCTGTTTCTGATGGAAAAGGGGCTACATAAATAGTTTAATAGGGAACTAATTATGCAAAAAATTTAGATGCCTAAAATGTGTTTGTAATTACATTAAAATGGTCTTCTGTTCAAATATTGGAAAGCCTGCTAATTGGAGGCTAGCTGAAAATTTAAATATTGTGAATCAATGATTTAATACAGTACATGTTTAGTTGTGTTTCTGTTCATATTTGTCTTGAAAATGAAGAGAATATTTAACAGTGTTTAATAAGAAGGGGTCTGAATTTCATACCAATGAAGTTAGTCTGCGGCAGACTGGAATTTTAAACATGTACTTTACAGCATTATCTTTAATTTACTCAAGGGTATGGGCAACTTTTGGCTCAGTAACAAGAACAACAAAAGTTTACTGCTTGGAGGATAAGTTGATATGAAAAGAAAATCTGATATAGACCAAATCAAAGAGTTCTGGAAAATGCCCCACGACAGGCGAACCAGAATTGATACGGTGTAAATTGCTAAATTGTTTTAGATAAATAAACACATGTAGCAGATCACCTGCCTACTCTCCAAGGATTTCCAAGTGTGTCACCTTATCCAGTGGTAATTAAGGAGTGTTAAAGATGGAGCACCTTGTTCTAAATGATTCTTCCTGGCATCCAAGCTTTTATTTTGATGTGGAACGGAGGTTCTAAATCTGAGACAAATGCAATGCTAAAATAAGCCCACTCTTTTGGAGAGAATTTCAACAACCTGTCCTGAATTTTAAACTATTTTGGAAAAAAAAAGAAGGGCAAACTGTTCATTATAATTTTTAAGACAATACAAATGAGAGCACTGCATATGTAACCAGGATTAATTGCACAGATAATTGCGAGCCTAGAAATAACTTTATAATTTAAAATCCTTGCCTACTTAACAGAGCAGTTGTAAGGATCAAGAGAAATAATGTATTTGAAAGCGTGTTGAAGGCTATAAAGCCCATAAGGAAGGTAGCAAGACCACTGCCATGCTTATTAACAATGATGAAATAAAATGTAATTTGTCCTATAACATAATCCCCACTGGACAGTTCCTTCCACTGAAGACTCTATAGCTGGCGTACCTTTGTGGTACAAGGCGGTGGTTAAGATCCTGCAATGGAAGTAACAGACTACAGTGTGACTCCTTGGCTCTACCTACTAGGGCCTGAAGGACTGAGAGACGATGCTCCATGGATCTGTTTCAAACTCTACTCTAGGAAACAGTCACAACCAGTCAACTCATTCCTCATAAACCACTGCCATGTTCTTTGACCTAAGTGATATCTTTACTGCTTTTGAAAGATTTAAAAAAAAAAAGACTCCAAAATCAGTTGTAAACACTTTTGAAGACACTCACTGTTTATTAGGCAAAGCCCAAAATCTTAGCCTGGTTCAAGACCATCTGCCCTTTCAGCACTACCTACCTATCACCTCTGTGAGCTCGCTACTCGGCCTGGGGGATCCTTCCCCCTCCCCCAGTGCCATGCCCCTTTCCACATCCGGGCCACTGTGCCTGCCACTCGCCTTCCTGGAATGCTTCCTCCTCTTTCCCATTAGTCTTCCTTTCAGGCCAAACTCCAATTCTCTCGCTTCCTCTAACAACCTCTGTTGAACACTCTAGTGCTCAGTGACATCTCCTTCCTTTACAATCCCACTAGCACGTGATGTCTGTGCCTTTCCCTTGGTACTTGGCCTTTTTCTTATTTATTTTTGTTGTTTATTTTTCTTTGTATTTTACTCTAATTTGATAATACGTTCTTCCAAGTAATTTATACACCTGCATGTTTCTAAGAGTACACGTACTAGGCTTTGTACAGATGCTTGCATTTATGTGAGGGCAGAAACACAAGGCACTCAAAGAATTTGTGGGAATGTTCTCAAATCAGCTTGGCCAGTTCATCACAAATCATCCATTCGAATGTACAAGGTGAGGCTGGTAGTCTGAACATATTGACAGTTCTGTCTGCCCCATGATCGGCTGCTGGGTTTTCCTGAAAAGGCTTCTTGGATTATGGTAAAACAGAACAGTTCATAACAAATACTTTGGTGAGGGGGTACCTGGTCTAATTCTAGCCTACCATTAACCACAGTTACCCACCCCTGTCTATGTACAGTACTGACACTGGAGCTAGACAGAAGACATACCTGAAAACTCTCAATTCTGTTTTTGCTCTACTAAAACTATTTCTCATGTCTATTTTCAAAATAAAAATGTCAAAGATACAAGATTTCTATTTCCTATAAATGTTTAGCTGGGGTATATATTATGCCTCATAAAAGCCAGATGACCATCACATTCTCTGCTAATGGGGAAGAATAATCAATCACAAACGCAGTCCCCGTCTCTCATTGGTAGTTCTGCCACCAGTATCTACCTTTAAAAAAATACCACCAGGACTTTGATACTAGTGGAAAATCATATATTGATTGAGGCAGTCATCGAGTAATGTATTCCCTTTTTCTTCCCATAATTATTAATGAGCAGTGAAATGCCAACATGGTAGAGACAGAAGGGAGAAGAAAGAACAGCAAAGACACTGATCATTCAAAACTAAAGAAGCAGCTCATGAATA
This sequence comes from Cnephaeus nilssonii, assembly GCF_951640355.1. Taxonomy (NCBI): domain Eukaryota; kingdom Metazoa; phylum Chordata; class Mammalia; order Chiroptera; family Vespertilionidae; genus Cnephaeus; species Cnephaeus nilssonii. The sequence continues at coordinate 40,110,522 of NC_137082.1, read as the reverse complement.
ATGGAGAACTATGTGCATGCAAATTGCCAGGGGAAATAAATTCTAATTTTCAATGATATTGCCCTTAGTCCTCGCTACTGCATTCAGAAAGGTTCTATTCCAAAGGCCAAGAGGATGCAATGTGTGTATTCTACACAAATACTCATGAGAATGAAAAATGGCTATATTCTCTTTGATAAGTGGAACAGTCAACCTAATAGAGTACTTTCCCTAAATTAAAGTTCTCATTACAGAGAGGAGACCATTCTTGTCCACACTTAGCCTTTATTCTTTGTCATCTGCTGTGTTCCTAGCTGCAGAAACCTGGAAGAACCTCATTCAATGTGTTGCCACAAAGAGAACCCAAAGGTAGGTCCAATGGAAAGTGGGTCACTGGGAGAAGCCGGGCTCGCTAATTTCTCTCTCCTTTTTCAATTGAGATATATATTGTGCTTTCTTGATTTTTGCTATTTTTTCCACTGGTAGTAATATATCTACCATTAAAGATGACCAGTAAAAATATTATCTGTGCCAGACTAGTTCATTGTCACATCTTCTGATCTCCCAGGATATGATTTACAGCCAGATTATTAAAATCCAAGAAGGATTTAGCTCAGTGCACATGTTGTCACTGGTAACCCACGGTAATAAGGTAACCTTGTATATTCACAGTGCCATATGTCACATGCATAAATACTTATGTAGACAGAGAAACTGACTTTTAGAAAACTCATGCCTTCCAATAAAAAAAATGTATTCCCTGGAGTACTTTGCCAGAGCTTTAGGATATTGATTCAATTTACTGTCTAACTTTCAGAGCTTTATTTCTGGTTTTACAGGAATTACCAGAAAACCAGGTTATAAAAGTTTTCAGGAAACAAAGAATGAGTATTTACTGAAAAGTCCGAGTGAAATGAAATCTATCAGTAGAAGCCCAAATGTAAGCCACTTAAAGATTTAGATTCAAGACAGATAAAGGTGTGTTTTTTTAAAAAAGAACATTCATTTTCTAATGTGTGTGTGTGTGCGCACATACACACAATCTCTAATATACATTTTTCTAAAAAATAAGGTATTATAACCACTAAAAATGATGATGTAGTTCTGTATTTATTGCCTTGGAAATAATGTCCATGATATTTTGAGTAAAAAACAAACAAACATGTTTACAAAGCTGTATGTAGACTATGATCCTCATTTTTTATTAAAAATTTGCATATGTAAATGAAACAAAAGGCATAAAAAATATTTGCCTCCATGTGATTATCACTAGAGTGAGATAATGGCTAATTTTATGTTTGTTTTTATATGTCTTTCATCCTTTCTCCATAAATGGGGAAGTAGACATTAAGGTCAATATTAACCATAGGATGAAATGCATAAAAATCAGGAACAGCTTAACTGCATACCCTGAGCATGGTAGGTACCAAAACCTATCAATTAATTATTTGTTTGATTGATTAAAAAGGTGTCACTAAAGGGAAGTGAGAATAAAGCTTAAGGAATTGCAAAGGAAGAGTGGTGTGGCTAAATGCTAAAGTTGGTTTTATTTTGTTGGCAGCTGTAGAATGATTCCTATTCTGCTTTCTATAATTTAAGTTGTGGAGCTCTAAGTGGCTGCCCTCAGTTTGTTACAGAGATAGTAATAACAGCACCGTACAGTTTACAAAGCACCTTTTTTTTTTTTTACATCTCATTGGAGACCTACAATTCTCCTGTAGGAATCCAGGGGCTAATATCCTCTTTTCAGATAAGGAAACTAAGCACTGAAGAGTGAATGACATATTAAAAGTCTCCGAACTTGTACACTAGTTAGGGTTATACTAGCGACTGTAGCAAAGTCTACTTAGTACAATAAATCATTTTTATTTTCTTTGACACCCATCCAGGTGTTCCTGACTGGTGGAGAATCATCCAGGAGATGCTATTTATTCAGAGATCTAGGCTCCTTGCATCTTTGACTTCGCCTTCCTCTACTCTTCGAATCGTCTATATTCAGTAAGCAGATGAGGAAGGGAGGAGTGGAATTAAATGTGTGCATTTAATCTCCTTGGTTCAGAAGTGACATCCATAATTTCTGCTGGTAATCTATGACTAGAACAAGAGACATGGACCCCACTAGGACACAAAGGGATGATGCTGAAAAATAATCCCAGCCTGGGGAGATGCTTTGCAGTGCAAGTCTCTTCCATGGAAGATGAAGACAATACTACAAGCCTGTAAGTACAACCTCTATGACTATAAAACAGACAAATAACCTTGAATCCAGTGTTCTGCTTACCCCCACACATGGCATCTGCATCCACAGTTGACTCAGCCTGCATCAGAGCTCTTGAGGTCATCAGAGGCTGACACCAACACTAGGCAGCACTGGAGAAGGGATTGTCACCGATGAGAAGAATGCTTGAACCAACCATGAGGAGAACCAGGCTGGAGCCCTGGCCCTGCCATAGCTGACTGAATGGGCCTGAATAAATCACGAAATCTCTCTACATTTTTTCTTTCAGATGCAAACCTGTATTTCCCAGTCTGTCCCACTCAAGCTTCTGGACTCTTCTATTATTTTTTCCCAAAGATGCTCGAACATTTCTATAATGTCATACGAGTCCATGAGAACCCCTTAAGAATAAGAGGCAGCCAGTAAAACCACGTCATTGATAGGTTCCAGGCAAATGTTTAAAAAAAAACAAAAAGGCAGCATTACTTAGCCTTGGTAGTACAGGTTTGAATAACTGTTTCATTTCTATTTGGCTATTAAAAAAAATTTTAATTGCCCACTCCTATTAACTACCTCTGTGGATCAATTGGGAAACGCAGAACTCCATCTCCTGAAGCCCCACACAGTTAATTTGAAAATGTCTTTTGTTTCTGTAATCTTGACAAATGAATTCCAGTCACACACACCCTTCCTCCAAAGAGAGTGTGCCTGGAAAGACTGTTTTTTTCCTTCTCCACTCGTCTGATTCCAGAAGTGTATATTGAGCTGGAAGTGGCTGGGGGTGATGGGCAGGGAGCGCCACTGAAAAGCACACGTGGTGAAGCAGAGCAACAAGTCAGTCAGGAGCCTTGATGTCTGTCATACTGTTTCCCAATCTATCGCTTTCTTCATCGTTAATAAATGCATAATCGGCACTCCATCTTGAACAGCTCACTCTTACCCTCTTCTCCATCATCTCCATGAAATATATCAGAGAGAAAAAATATACAGAATTAACATAAGGAACTCCCATGTACCCCTCCCTTCTACCAACTTTGTCAAATCTTAATACTTTTGTACACTTGTTTCTGTTTCTTTAAGAAATAATATAAATGATCTTTTAAATAGCAAAGCCTGACTAAACACTGTTTCTCTATTCCACTATCCTCTTTCCTTTGCCAGAGGTAACCATTATCTGAATGTTACTAACCTCAGTATTCCCAATCTAGTGTTTATCATTTCCATGCATCAATTTTCAATGACTATAGCACTTTCTTTGCATAATGTCAAACTTTATGGACTTTATATATAAATGGTATCTTACTATATATATTATTCTATACTTGTTTCTTTTGTTGTTAAAAGTGTTTTTGAAATTTAATTATTAAGTGTACTGTACTCTAGCACATTCATTTTGAGAGCTAGAAAGCCACCTTTATGGATAAAAACAGCAAATTTTAAAACCCATTCTCCCTGTTAAAGACATAGGTGACATGTAATGTTACATTAACATTCTTGTACATGGTTTTTGTGGAAAAGTATGAGTGTATTTGTGGTTATACATATGTAGAAATGGGTCAGATATGGCATTCTGGTTTTAAAGAGACCTAAAAATTCCTGTTATTTCACTTAACTTGCCAAGTGCCATTTTAGCTATCTGATTGGTTTTTATTTGTATATCAATAATTCTTGGTGTGATTAGTATGTTCCCATGGCCATTTGGGTTACTTATTCTGTTAATTCATCATTCATGACGTTTGTCTATTTTTTATATTAGATTGTATCATTTTAGTGATTCATAGGACCTCATTATATGTCCTGAGTAACAATTCCTTATTAGTTTGAGTTTCAAATATGTTCACCCAAGGCTTGCTTGGTTATTTATTGTTGTTTCTGTTTTTACTTTTTTTTTGGGGGGGGGGTTCTTTTTCTATAATAATTTTAAATTTTAGTATAGCGAAAGTCATAAATACTTTTCTTTACGATTTATGCTTGTTGCATTTTGTTTAAGGATAGTATCTGTACTCACAAAGATATTTTCATATGTTTTTTTTCTCAAAGTATTTGTTTTCCTTAATCCCCTGGAATTTGCTCTTAAGCATTAGTATGATTAGGCATCTAATATCCTGGAAAACTAGTTATTCCAGAATTATTTATTGAACTAGTAGAGCTAGTTCCACTCTAATTATTCTTCCAAGTTACAATAATTTTCTTGGCTCTTTTTATTTTAGTAATGATTTTAAAATCACATGGTGAGATATTTTTTATTGAATTTGCATTGAATTCATAGATTAATTGTGGAGATAGAGATTAATATCTTTATAATGTTAACTTTTCTCACCCAGGATCTTGGTTTATCTCTTTAGTCTGGCATTCTTTTTTGCCTTCCAGTAATGTCTGTAATGTTCTCCACAAAGATCTTGCTCATTTTTAGTTAAATTTGTTTCTAGTGTCCACGTAAGAATGTCCAACCCTGTAGAGAATTTTTATGAGTTATTTGAGCCAAACTGATGACATGCTGGGAACCAGGATCTCAAATGCTCCAGAGAATGACAGCTTTGCACATCCTTTTATGTATTTGGAATTAAGGAAGGAACTAATGAAGGTGGAGGAAAGCAAGGCAGGTATGTCTCTATGATTTGACTACAGGATCCTTAACAAAATTATGTGCTCCCTTGAAGGTGTTGACGCCTCCAGGGGCCTGAAAAAGTGGATTACTCTTGACATTTCAAAGGTGTTTTAAGCTAGATGCACAAGAACAAGGGCTTGCTTTAGGCAGAGATAAACCTATAGGCCTGGGGCATTATCACTATGGCTGCCCAGTTAGGGATTTAGGATGTGATCACCCTGTGAAGTCACTAAACTTGTTGGATTATGGAACCCCCTTTTTTGTTGTTGTTCACAATAGGTGTCTTACAGAATTTAATATTTGGAACATCTCACTTTTAATATTTTAATTAGTTATTTCATGTGAGGAAAAACACTATTCAATTTTGTATGTTGATTCTTTATCCAACAACCTTTCTTAATTTTCCTATTAGTTCTAGTGATTTGTCTATGGAGTTTCTTAGTTTGTCTATGCAAAACAATAATAATATCTAAAATAAAAACAGGTTTTTCTCTTCATTTCAAATGTGTTTACTTATATTTCTTTTTCTTGTCTTATTGCACTTGCTAGGACTACCAATAAAGAGTACTGAGGAACACATTGATAGTGGCATCCACTGGTGTCTTTTGCCTAATCAAAATGGGATGCTTCTAATTAATGATGTTTGCCCCAAGTTTTTCATGGTTCACTTTTCAGGTTTGGAACATTTTTTCTATTTCTAACTTGCTCTGAGTTTAATATTTTGTTCTTGTTTTTTAGTTATCAAGTTTTGCCCAAGTTTGTCTGCATATATTAAGATAATCATATTCTTTTTCTCTGTTCATCAGCTAATGCAAATTATATTAGCATATTTTCTGATGTTAAATTATTCTTACATTCCTGAAATAAACCCTATTTGTTCATGTTTTTAAAAACACACTAGTAGAGATAATTTGATATTATTTTATTTAGGCTGATGCAACTATGTAAGTATGAATAATCTATATTTCTTTCTTTAACTATCTTTTTAAAATTTTTACCTAAGTTAGAGTTTTTCTTCCTTCTCTGTGCTCTGAAATAGAGAAAGAAAGACATGATACAAGTGTTTTCTAAAGCTTTGGTTGGTACTAAGATATGGGATATTACTCAGTATTATAACCTAAAATATTTCTAAATATTACCACATTTTATTAAGCTCTTAATAACTATATTTTTATTTCTAAGATGCCTATTTTTATAACTCCCTATCCCTGCTTCAACTCTACCTGCCTATTTCATAATCTTTTTATTTTCAATTAATATAATATTTTCATTTATCCCTTTAAACAATCTAAATATTGTCACTTTAGTCTTTTCTGACTATACCATTTTGTTTAGCATTATATTTTTTTCTCTTGTTTTAGATTTTCCTGAAAATTTTTTCTATTCTCTCTGCTCCTATCTCCTTTTCTCTTTTTATCTATCCTCCTCAGTTTTCCCTTCTCAATCTGTGACACTTGGTCAACATACAGATCCTATAAAAATATCAGTTTTCCTTCTCCATCATCATTTGAGAGATATCACAAATCCAATCATCAGATGGTTGGCTCAGTTCCTTGTTTTGAGGCAGTGTTTTTGTCTGCTTGTCTGCCTGGGCCCACAGAGTCCTATAAAGCTCTGACTTCAGGCAGTGAGTCAGCAATAACTTTTTTTCAAACTCATTTCAGGAGGTGGTGGGCCTACCTCAGTTCCTGGCTTCAAGCTATAAGCTTGGCTTGATCTGCCCTCTGTCTTGATAGAGCAGACTCCAAGCTGCCACTGCCTGCTTCCGGGGTTGGAATATGCACTTTCATCTCTGCTCACACTTCATGTTCCTGTTTTAATGGTGATCCACAGATATGTTTACTCATTTCTGTACCTAGCTACATCATTTTTGTTACCTCTTTTTTAAAAATCCCATCTGTAGCTGCCAAGTATTTAAAATAGAGGATTTTGTAAAAGCATAAATTCACTTATCAATTTTACTGAAAATTCACCTTAAATTTATCTTCCACCTTTCCTAATGTTTGGTAAAAGCTATGCACACTATTGACACTCATGTAATCATATTAGGTGAACAAATGAATAAGTAAATGAATGAGGAAGGAGGTCATAAAATAAATAATGGAAATAATTAAAGGAAAATGAGTACATATAATGCTGACTCAAAGATCCTTAAATGATTAAAACAACTGATTCAAAGTTCACAGAGAGAGTAGGCTTTAGGCAAGGTCCTACCAGGACTGCAGTTTTATTTCTCCGTGTTTCCCTATTTCAACCTTTCTCTGACCCCAGAGTTGCAGGATACCTACTAACAGAAACCAAGACAGCTTGCTTCTTCATTCATATTTAGTGAGAGAAAAGGAAAATGGTTTTCCACAACTCTCTCAGGAGTAGAAAAACATTGTTGGAGGCTTCCAATAACCTTTAGTTGGGTCTCATTATATAAAACCACCTTACACATTCATTCCCAAAAGACTAACAAAAAAAATGGGATTATTTTATTCCAACCTGGCCCATTCTTTAAGCAGTGGTCAATTTCTCTAACTACACCACTGCCTCTTACTGAGAAGGTATAGAATGAGTCCTGGAGAGTCAACAATATCCACTGTTAGATAATTAACTGTCCCCTTTAATGCCAGTGGGTAAGTTACTTGATTGAGTATGGAAGAGAACAGAGGTTTAAGTTAAATTTCATTATCCAGAGTAGGAAAAAGAAATGTGTTTTTCACAGTTTGGCCTGCTCATAAAGTAGTAACTATAGATGTAGAATATTCCTTAAAATAATGAAAATCAGTTTACCCATTTGATATATTTTACTTTTTTTTAAACAGCCCTTTTTTAAAGATCTGATACAATCCTAAAGTAATCCTTTGAAGTAGGCATATTACCATTATTCTCATTTTACAAGGGAACATTGAGCATATCAAGTAGAAGATGACAACTATTGTGGGAAGATGGTTAATAGAGAGTGTGGCTAAACAATTATATGATTGTTTGGCAAACATTCACTCTTTCCTTGCACCTCCGTGGGAGGAGCATGATATCCTGTTCCAATGATGCTGGGTGTGGTCATGGGACTTGACTTACCCAGTGAAATATCAGCAGAGGCTTGAAGGGTACTTGTACAGAATGACTTGCTCTTTTGCACTTCTGCCATCATCATGAAAATAACATGCCAACGCTGGCTCACAGGGGCCAGCAGCATGAAAGGCATAAGGAACAAATGTGGACTAACTTCCAGCTTGGTGCCAACACCAGTTAAGCTTAGTCTTGATCTACTAAACACCTGCAATTTGGACAAACTCAGGTGCATGGACAAGAAGTAATGATATATTGTCACTGAGTTTTGTGGAGGTTTTTATGCAGCATTCATGAGTTGGTAGCTAACAAATACAGAGAGAAAGAGAAAATGAAAAGGCAAGCTGGCAATTTAAAAGAAGAAAATAACAAACTCAAAAAAATATATATTTTTAAATGCCCAAGGTCTCTCAGAAAACAGTAGAGCCAAATGCAAATCTAAGTCCTCTGCCTCTAGCTGCTTTGGTTCCCTGAGACATGCCTTGACTCTGTATAATAATAGAAATGCGGCAAGGGGGTATATGATTTGACTGCAGCCCTGTAGTTGCAATGAGTAATTCAGCCTTGTTATAGCACATGGATCATTATTACTCACCTCATTACATAGATTTATTAATGAGGACATATCAGACAGTTATTAAATATAAGAAAAATGGGAAATAAGTATCAACCATTTAGAAAGCTTTTGTTCCTATAACATTTCAAACACATATTTATTAGAAAGCTGCTCTGTCCGGTATGGCAGTCACTAATCTCATGTGACTATTTAAATTAAATAAAATTTAAACTTCAGTTCCTCAGTCACACTAGCTACATTTCAAGTGCTCAGTAGCCACATGTTGCTAATGGTTACCATATTGGACAGCACTAATATAGGATGCTTCCATCAGAAATGTCTATTGGAAAACACTGTTATAGAAAATATGCAAAGTAACACCTTCTTTTCAATTAAGTCCTGTTGACTCATGGATGGAGCTTTATGATACTTTCAACATGCTGCACTTCACCGGGAATCCCTGGCTAAATAAGTCTCTCTGGAATTAGGACATGTGGAGCCATACAATCCTGTCAGCAGGGCTGGCTGGAGACGTTAAAGAAAATGTGTACAGGTAGTCCTGACCTCTGGCCCCTGATCCAGCTGGAGCTTACAGGATAAAAGAGCTTCTGTCTCCATATGAAAGCAGCTGGTAGCATGCTCAGCAGTCATGCAGCTGTGCTTACCTCCCACTTGCTGCCAAGCTCAGAAGGGAACAAAATCAATTAAAGGGATAGATCACAGTGTTTACCAAGGAGGAAACCCCCACCCCCAAATCTATAACAGTGAGAAGAATGAGCTGGTAATAAAAAAAAAAACCTGGGCATTGAGAACATTATAGCTTTTGGCCCAAATGGGCCCCTGTCTAGAGAAGTTATTTTCATTCTCTGGATTGTGTATTCCTATCTGTAAGATAAACTGAGCATGAGTTCACACTGCCAAGTGCCATAATGCAGAATTTCCAGGACGATAAGGCTAAAATAATCCTCCATTTTTACCTCCAATGTCATCAGAGAGCTCTTTTCCATTTACAGGCCAACAGACAATGTCCACCTGCCTTTTGTTGAAACTTGACATCAGACATGTGCTGGAATAACTCCTTGGGGCACTATAAAATTTTACATACAGAGTGAGACTCTATATGTCAAGTGCTTGGGGCTCTAGCATCTTGGGATGGAGCCACCAGCCTATACTCAGAATCTTAGCCTTAGTCACACACACACACACACACACACACACACACACACACACACACTATTTAAAATATTATAGTTGCAATAGCAACTCTTAAAGTGCATGAAATATAAAAACATGAATAAATGCCTGGTGTGAACAGTGTTTTACAATTTCTCTTCCAAATGAAAGAGACCCCCTGTTTCTTTTCATTTGGTAGCTTGGCTTAAACTTCCATTTTTACAGTCTAGACAACCAGCAAAGTTAAATTCAAGCCTAATTTTGTTCTTTACAAAAGGAGCTTGTTTCAAAATAAAAAGGTTAATAAAAAATAAAGAAAGAAACTTGTTTGACCTTTTCTGAAAAAGTAGATTATTGCCATGGGGAATGAGGTCATCACTTATCCACAGGTATTATACTCCACCTGAGTTTCCAAACTTAAATAAAAGCCCCAACACTAATGGTATTATTATACTTACCCATGCAGACACTGTTCAATTCTAAACTGTCTTTGATTCCAAAAAAGAATCTGAAGTTTAAATATCAAACTTTTTCCCCTCATTAGTCAATCTATTGTATGCAGAAAAAATTAACAGAGATAATTCATTCAAATCTGCCAACCATACAATGCTTCATCAATTAAACACATTAACTTATGATTCCTAATCAGAATTTTCTGAAGTTATTTATTTATCCTATGAATACAATTCTCATTAAAGTATATTATACATCCGAAGGTGTGATTAAACTTATCATAAGGCAATTAACTGCTGTGTGAAAAGCAATATGAGAAGACATGATGCAAAGAGATATAAACATAATGGTGACATGGTTTCCATTTTCAAGAAGTACACATCCAATCTGGTAGGACCAAAAATACAAGCTACTCATCATAGGTCTAGGCACAATGAAGTAAAGGGGTACCACAAAGATACAAAGAAATGCAATACATTCTAACTGAAAGGATCAGAGAAGGCTTAGCAGAGAATTGAGCAAGGGAGCTGAGCCTAGAACAACAGAAAGAATTTGATAGGCAGAAAGGGAGGAAGAATACTACTGTCCTTAGCCTTTTCCCGATGAGGTGAAATTTGTCATGAGACTGAGCGCAGGGCATGCAGTGGGAGGTGAGAGAAAAGGGAGCTAGGCAGGTACACTGAGAGCAGATAATTAAGAGCATTGAATGACAGCCTAAGGCACTTGAATTTATGTGTAAACCATCAGAAGTTCACTTTGGGAGTCATCCAAGATTTCTAAGCAGGCGGTTAACATACTCTTATCTACATATTAGGGAGATCAGAGGTCATTGTGACAGCCTATGAAAGATGGGATAAAGTTGGAATCAAAGAGAACAGTTACAAAAAAAATGTTTGCTGTTAAGAGATGGTGCAGGCCTAACATGGGGCAGAAAGGGCAGGGGCAGGTATGTATGACATTTCAGATACATTACTATGGAAGGGACAAGGTTGGCATTTCTAGCCTTGATGAATATGAAGCCTGACCCACTAAAGCAAATCAATTTTGCTTTCATTATACTTTTTCCCCCAAAATGTTATTTACTTTTGAATTGGCTAAAATTTCTAAGGATATAGTGTTAAATATATCTTATGTATCTACATTACCAGTTTTCTGTGTCATAGTCTGTTATCTCTTGCTGACCCAAATAGAAAGCATAAATCCCAGTATAGATGTCTTCAGTAGTAGATATTTCTTCATTCATCTATTTCTGTGATCCATACACCTTCATTGAGTACCTCTTTAGTATACAGCACAAGGATAATACAAAAAAATTATTTTCAATGTTCCCGGGAAAGAACTTGTTTCTATAGGGAGGAACATTTTTTTGGAGGTGGTGGTATTTGAACTGAGCCTGGGACAATGGGAAGAATTTGATTAAAGGTGGTTTGTGAGAAAACACAAGAGTGCAGGTCAGTCAGGTGTGCGCGAGAAATGGCTGGGAGTCTCGGTTCGCAGTAGAGTTCATAAAGAGCAGCCGTGAGAGCTGCAGTAGGAGAGGCAAGCTGGGGACAGATTTTGGAGCACCTTGAAAATTAGGACTCTATCTAGAAGACAAAAGTCACGACTGAGGATTTTAATCAGGGACTTGACATCTTTAAAATATTATTTGAAATAAAGCTAGAATCAAATTCTCATATATGCTAGAAAGTTTGTCTTCATTTTCTGTTTTAAAGCTATCATAAAATATAAGGAAATTTTTCTCTCTCTAATTTGAGTAACTAATTAGCATATGGAGGATTAAAATGTTTGGGGTGTCATCAATCCTAGCTTCCATGTCTGCCACAGAAACATCATCACGCTGTTATGGATAAAGGGCAAATGAAAATAGATTACCGAGGTATTAACTACTGTCTCTACTGCTTCTGCAAAATGGCCAAATTCTACTTAACCAAGGAAACTTTCACAATTATCACTATTAATTGGCTTTCATTCATCCAGAACATTTAAACTCTGTTTATTAATTTAAAAGAAGTAAATACAAATATCTGGTTTGGGAGCCAGTCCTAGAATTTCATAAATGATCCTGTCTAAAAATTGTTATGGCTGAGCAATAAATCCCTGGAAAATGATGCTTATATTTGTAATAGAAATGTCACCAGAGCCTTAAATATAGCAGTGCAACCTGTCTCTACTACTGTGCTGCAAAGTCAAATTTGTAATTGATTTTGACTTGCACCTCCTACAATGTGTGCGTGCTGAGTTTTGTGGCACTGGACAAGATTGTTTTAAATAGCAAAATCCTATTTATAGCCTAATTAGATTAATCTGCAGATCAGTTTTCCCCATTTATAATTTTTACATTTCCACCTTTCTCTTTTAAGAGCAGATGAATGTCTTCTTAGCTCATTTTATTAGTAAATAATGGATTCAGTAGTTGTTACAATAGTTATTGGCATTCTTAAGATCTTCCAGGTACATTTCCATGATGAGAGGTAAAAATGCAGAAACCTCCAAGTCAAATTTTCATTTATACAGAACTGTATGTCTGATTGTAAGGGCACTGATGGACATTGTACAGCTGTTATGAAACCATGTGTCAACATTACTTATCAAAGTGATGTGATGGTAATTGTGGTCTTCATGATGGTATAGAAGCAAGCAAGCCAAACAGACACACATTCTTAATGATTTTAGCATCCAACATTCAAAATCTAGTTATTTGTTGATGGAGACATGTGGAAACAGCAGTGCAGGCTGCCTGTGCAGAGTACAATAATAACTGTCTTTGGCAGTATGGATTCAGAGTTTAAAAAATTAATTTATAAGTGGTTTCAGAGATTCTACTAGAAGAGAGAACAACAGAGCCATGCTTAACCCTTGATCTGGCAGACTATGGTAGGAACATTGCCAGCTATAAAAAATAATAATCAGAGGCCCATGAACTGCTCTTTTAAAATGGTTACATTAAAACCCAGACACCTGTAGTTTTACTAGTTGCTAAAATGGCTTGTAATCGCACATGCATGAAACAGATGTGTAACCAGAGCTGCAGTAACTGGTTTCCATTTGACGAACACAGGTGAATGGTAGGCAGAAGGAGGTATGGAAAACTAAGATGTGTACACATTAAACTCTAACATTTGTATACATTAAAATGTAACATTGGAGATTGCATGTAAACCACCATCAGCGTTTTTTATTAAATATACATATTGGACTGTCTCTTGGCCATTTTTAAATAATGGGTAATACATGTTTCCCAAAATGATCTGTTTAAATTTGGGCAAGATAATGACTGATATCCATTCCCTAAGACCTTTTCTTCAAAACACTAGTCTTACTGAAATGATTACCAATGCTATGAGGGAAACTTAGCAGACTTGAAAGTTTTAGATTTTTTTTCTGGGGTATATTTTTTTAAGCAACAATGCTTAAATATCTTATAAAACTCAACATTAAGGTACGCTTCCAGAACTTTAGTGTCTCAACCCTCCTTCCCCCCCGCAACACCCCCCCCCAAAAAAAAAAACACAAAAAAAAAACAAAACACCATGAAGCAGGGCCTCATTTCTCGCATCCTGGTGTTTAGTAGTTATAAAATTTACAATATGGTGGGTCAGTACATTGGGGACTGAGTCACGCAGGCCAGGGTGCAGTGCTCCGAGGAAGTCATGTGAACCGTTGCACAAATACATTTTTGTCAGAGTTTGGTTTGAGAGTTGGGACTCAGCTAAACCATAGGGGATTGAATTTTAGTTCAAATGTTCCAAAATTCTGGTTTACAACAACATCTGGGATGTGGAGAGTGGATCACTCGCTTTGGAATTCCTTAGAAAGGAAAAATGAAATGCAGACAATAATAACATTCAGCAAGAACTGTCCTTCCAGAAATCCTCATCACACCTGGGATGGAAACTTTGAGCCAATGTTTCCTCTCAGATGTCTTAGGGAAAGAAGTGCAAACAGAATGAACGAGTTGGAGCAAACAGGCATCTATGTGAAAACCTCTCTGAATTGAGAAGGAAAACAGGATATGTGTTCATGCTCCCATAACTCATCAGGAAAACTCATTCCAAGTCATTCCCAGGGATGATCTACTCCCCCAGAAGACCTTATCTTTCCACATTTTTTCCATTCTGAAAACATATTTTTTTAAAAACCAAAAGTCGTTCTTGGACTAGGATTGCAGCCTCTTGCAAAATGTGAATGAAAGACATTTTGACCTGAAGGTTGGTATAGTGTTTTTAAAGGGCTATCTAGCTGTTCATTCTGCAGCCCCAGCACTTCTCTGGACTCAAATGTTTCTTCAGGGACTTAAGTGCCATTGATGATGAGGAAAGTGAGGTGTAGAAAGCACCTGCTAAGTCTTCAAAGCAGAGAGTCAATGGGGCAAAGCTGTTTGGACAGATTGCAAGATCATTTTGGATATTTACACTCTATCTGTTAAATATTCATTTATATCCTGACAACTATGTTCTTGTTTCAGGAGCTTGCAATTACTGGGCACCCCTAGGAGTGTTATTAATTCTTTGTGACAAATGGTGTAGCATTTACTGCATGAGTGTTCCATGGTCACTTGGTGCATCAGAGCACCAAAACAGTCAGCCCTCCCATATTTCAAGGTTGTGCATCTAGCTGGTTCTGGAAGCATAGAGGGGAGTAGTTCGGAAGTCTGGCTGTGCATCGGAGTGACCAGTAGGGCTTTATTAAAATGCAGACATATGGGCTTTATCCCCAGATTTTTTTCATTCAGTTGGTTTGAGGCCTCTACATCTGAATATTTTCTAAGATGTGGATTCACAGATAATTTTCAATATGTAACCAGGAATAAAAAAATACCGATGAAGAAGACCTAAGTGTTTATCAAAAGTCTATTCAAGGGCATTTGAAAAATTAAACTTATGGAGTCATGCAAATGCAAAATTATTGAGTTCACTGCAGCTCTGTAGGTCCTTACTGGCTTGCATGTTAAAAATGTGTAGGAATTGAGAGCAAAGGACATAGTAGGTAATGTAGGGGTGGCTTCCAAAATTCAGAGAACATAGTAGGCAATGTAGGGGTGGCGTCCAAAATTCGTTGTACCGGTGGCTCTTTTCCTCTCTCACAGATAATATTGTGATGCTAGCAGTCACAAAGATATGATGGCAACTGGGGCTCAGGGATGCTCCTGGGAAGGTTTTCCTTTGACTAATCCCGAAGCTATATTTCTAATAGCAATGACTGTGAGATAGCATTCAACAAAGTCAGAGAACTTGGGTGCATCCGAAATGGATATAACTATTGCCAAAATAGGTGAATGAGGCTTCTTCAAAAATAATCACCAAGTCAAGGTCATCCTAGTTAAAAATATTATTTACTTCTGTCAACAAATGTCCATTTTGAAGTCTATATCAAAGGCCAAAAGAAACCATGAAGTATCCTACTGATTTCAAGAGTAAAAGTTTCACTTATCCTTATAATGCTCTTCCTGCATTAGGTATATGTACTAAGTGTTTCATGGAGGATTTTTTTTTTTTTTTGCTTGTGTTACTAGTAATCAATTATGAAGCATTTGTCCCCCCTTTCACAGCTCCTGGTAGAAATGAAAGAAATCCAGGTTAGATCTAAACCAAGAACCACCTTTTCACACAGGAAGGAAAGCGCTCAGCCAGGCTTGGGATATCTGGTTTGCAGGCTTTTCTTTCTTTTTTTCATTTATTCATCAGATACTTTGACAATTTATAAAAACATCAATTTTATAACCAGCAAAATCACTTAATCATGACTTTTTAACCCACATAAAAAGGATTAATGGATTAATAATTATTTATAGAAATAATAGAAAACATCTTGAAAATCAAGATTCCAATGTTACCCAATTCCAAATTATTTTTATTTTTCCTTTTTGTTCATTAAAGGATAGAGAAGCCCCTCATTTCTACTTTATATTTTTTATGAATACAGAATGTTTATATCAAAATCAGATTGTCTCAAACTCTTTTGCTTCTGTGAAAAAAAAAGTTTCATTTCAAAACTGGAGCTTAATAATATTTAATTATTGTTAAATTGGAGGCATAGACTATTAAATTGAAAGCTCTTCTTATAAATGTATTTGCTTATTTTTATGGTATTGAATATTTATCTTCCAGTGAAAACAATCTTTTTAAAGCTCTTACTTTGTTGAGGTGCTATGGTGAAGACCATCTTTCTATAAATTGTAGAAATGTAAGGGGAAAAAGAAAAAAGAATCTCTGATCACAACCTTTGAGAATTATCTGGCCTTGCAATGTGACCCATTCTCATTCCATACGCAGCAGCTCTTTCATTATTGTCTCACCTTGAATTCATTTTAAAATGCCAATTTCTATAGTAATTCAATGCAGCTGTTAGGACATCCTCTTTCCTTTGATCATTGTTATTAATGATGTGCCATAACATATGCAAGGCTGGCAATCCTAACTACTCTTCCTCCTACAGTCCTCGAGCATCCTCTTTCCAGACCCTGCTTCTCTGCCCCATTCTCCTGGCCACTGCCGGCCTCAGCCCTCCCAGCCGAGAGGGCTCATCTCCTGCAGGAAGTTCATTTCAGAGTTCTTCGTCCAGGCCGTAGGAACTCCGTGGGCAGTTCTTCTGTGGGGGACACAGTCGGAAAAGAACTTGTTCTTCATTGTCCCCAGAGAAGCAGCTGGACCTCACTGCAGCCTTCTATTTGCTGTTGAATGGTTTATGGCAGAATCTCAATGCTATTTTATTTTATTTTTTTCTTTTTGGTAACTGTTATTCTCCTCAATGTTTGGAAATCGCTACTCCATAAGTGGGTTTTCCTTCCCCAAATCTAAATATATTCCCCAAATCTAAATGTGTCCAAATTGGTGAAATCCTTAAGGTTTTAAAAGAAAAAATACATTAATCATAAGTAATATAAGATAATTAAGGGTCAGAGTTAAAATGCTTGTTATAAGCAACTTTGTAAGAACAAAAGAGTATATAATACCAGAAAATCAGACTTTTACCCTACGGCACAGCCTCCAATAGCTTATCCCTCCCCATATTTTTCCAGTAGATAAAAAGCTTTACAATTCATTATCACTTTTGTGTTATGAATACCTCCTCCAGCAGATAGATGCTCATTTCGGAGGACTTTATTACTTTTAAAGTTTTGGGGGTTTTAGTGTGTGTTTTTTTCTCTTTTTGATTCCAAAAAAAAATAAAATATGTTATTTAAACAGATCAGCTCACTAATAGGTTAATGTAGAAAATATTTTACCTTTGGGAAGAGAGCTGATGACATTGCAGTTAATACAAAAGTTTACAAACAGGTTTATATGGTTTTCATTTGAAGACTTTCTTGACTTTTAGTAAATTATTTGGTTTAGTGCACACAAGTGATCGTTGGAAAGATTTACTATTTGGGAAGTCTTTTTCAATGAAGTGAAAGACTGTATGCTCCACAGTGAATTCTGGTGAGAAATATACTAAAAAATTTCAGGCTCTGAAATAAGAAAGTTCTTGGAATTGTTTTTTCCGGTTAAAGCCCGTCCAAAAATTATGTCATGTTTGAATCGAAAAGCATTTAGATAAACGACATAAGGTAAACGTCTCTGCAGCAGCCAAAACATTATCTTAGTTCTTGATTTACGAAATATTAATGTCATTTTCGTGGCAAGAAACCTTTTTTTTTTTTTGCTTTAAGCATCTCTTTAGAAAAAGAATGTCAGAAAACAGAAGACGTTAACAGTGTTGTAAAAGTGTTTTTTAAAGGAGCATGCCAGCCATGTCTTTGAACTTCTGTTTCTGTAAGAAGTCAGCCCGGGCCACGGAGGTGGGTTGGCGAGGTTTCAGAGTCTGTGCAGAAGGTCACTGCTGATCTTGCTCCTCATTGGCATTCTTTATTGACAATGACATTAACGCCAAACAGACTGCATGAAAATAAATAAGTCCAAGAAGGAAACTAGGGGGGGAAGGCAAAGGAAGAAATGAAGCTCAGCTTTTCAGGAGACTGATCATTAGAGGGAGATGGTCATGGCATCAGAACAGAGACCTGCAATCAGGAAACATTCTCCTCATTCTTCTTGCTTTAATGTGACCATTTCAACGGGTCTCGTCTCCTCAACGCGGAGGAGAGGTATAATGATCAGAGAAAAGAGCAGATGACATTGCAGGTGTTTTCTGGCCTTGACTTTCACAATTCTTCTCGCAGGAAATAAGGAAACCAATGGGTTGTCTAGGAGTACTTTTTGCCAAAGAATGACGTGCCTTATGAATTGCTGATACATAAGTTACTAGTGAATAAGAGTTATTTTAAAAGACTTTCCACTAGAAATGAAACATGAATGAGAAACTTTTCAAATGCCTTCTAATTCCTTAAGAAGAAATCGCCGCACTGCATATGCACGGGAGCCCGGCATCAACAATGCTTTGCTCTGGGGATGACAACCCAGATGAAGCCAATCTCCCATCCAGCACTAAAGACGGGAGAGCATGAATAGGAGCATTTTCCACTTAGGTTTATGAGGAGCTTCCCAAAACAGAAATAAGCCACCAGCCCCAAATACACGGCGGCTGGCCACGGCAAAACTCCAGGCCTGCGCTATCAAGATTAATTCTGATACTTCCCTATGTTGCCATCCAACTCCTGAGGTTCAATCATGTTTCAAGTCTTGAAATACACACACACACACACATACATACATACATACATACACACACAGGTGTATGTGCATAGAAATCGGTAGGTATATGTGCATATATATGACTATGAACACAAACACATCGTGTGCTTAAGAGAGTGTTTTAATGTTACATACACTTCGTTTAAATAACAATGCCCCTGGCATAGGGCATTTCCTGGGGTTTGATGACTGGCTAGTAGCAGATGATGGTCTTTGCACCATTAATTCCAAAATTTTGTTAATCTCTAGGACATTTCCTTCCCTGAGATTTTCACTGCCATTATGTTTTTGTCAAGTTTAAAATACAATATCTTCAAGCCCCAAGGGCACAGATTAGTTTTATGGGAGGTGCAGTTTCAAATGGGACCTTTCCACTCTCCTGATGGCTTTTTCCCCCCATTGAAATGGCATGAATTCCCTCTCAAGAGATGAATCAATTTGTAATTATTGTTACTATATATTTTGCTTAAACTGCAAGGAATCAATCTAGTCAGCAAGGCCTTATACACAAAAGTTTCCTCTTCGCCATTTTCTTCCCAGGTTTCAAAAGCAAAGGAATGGGACATGAATGAAAAAAAATTCCATGCTGCAATTTTTTTAAATTGCTATACAGGCAAAACAGGTGCTGAAATGCGAAACCCTTTGGAGGAATTTTCTCTGTATAACAAATCAGAGCTCACGCTAACCTAAAGTGGAGCTGGCTTTAGCGTGGAATGTTCTACAAAAGCAGTGCCTATTGACATAAGATTCATAGACAACTGTCCCAAAAAGACACCCCCCCCCCCCAAAAAAAAAAAGTATACTGTCACTTTAAGAAAAAATAAACTAAAATATGAACTACCCAAAACCCTGCCATTTCCAGCCTGGGCTTGATTAATGATTTTTCTATCTAATAAAAGGTTCACAAACCATCTGTTTTTCTCCCTAATGCCTTGCCCAAAGGTTTTTCGTTCCTATTTCAGGCTCGGGGCCAACTGACATTCCACTCTTTTTTTTTTTTTCCCCAGCCTTGTAAACAAACCCTTCTCTCTTTTTAATCTTCCAGTGCTGTTTCCTACCCATCGTTATGCATATTCATTGCGAGTAAACATTTTTAGTGTCTACACTTAATCTCTTCCACTGGCAATTACTGTTCTATGCTGTTTTGTAATGCAGAAGGGCCAACGCTTTCCGTTCTAATAACAGCTGGGCCGCAGATGGGGCCTGCAGTCATTGTAGAAAATAAAAATTTACAAGATGCCAGTGGAATTTATTTCAGTTTTATGGAGTCACAGGAGGAACCTTTCTGTTATCCGCCTTCAGTGAAATCTGTAGGCACAAGGCAAGCTTTTGACATTTAATCAAAGGGGGGTTCAGGTAGGGTCTGGAACAACGCAAGGAAGAAAGCAGGTGGATCGTATTAGGCAGTGCCATGGTTAATTTATTTAGAAGTGATTGGCTTAGATGTGTGCAGCCAATATTTGACATCATGTATATATCTTGTTTAGCATCATGCCTCTAAATTGTTACCACTGGAGAGACAGTGAGCTGTCACTGTGGACCGAACCAGGTGTTCGGTCGGGTTGCTACTTAGAGGTGCTGATGGAGATGGCAGGGTACTCACCAAAGATGAAGCATTTCGTGTGGTTTCTAAAAAATTGATTCATTGTTACTTTGTAGCAACCATTCTCGGAACTTCTTCTTCCACAGGACCCGGGAGGATGCGAATAGGCTTTTGAGTACGCGCTGTGACCTTTAATTTAACAACGTGGCTTACCTGGAATTTTCTGTTCTGTGGCTGGAGTATGGGGAAGTGGGTTTATTTGAAAGGCCTGAATGTTGGGTGTGCGCTGAGACGCTGGCGCGGGGTGGGATTCAAATTGAGCCGGGACACACTGAGCAGCCAGTGCTGTGAGTGCGTGGTTGAGCGCCAACTGCGACTCCAGCAATGAAAAGGACATTGTCACCCGCACACTAGAAAACTGCAGCCCAATTGAAACACGGCGCTCGCTCTGGTAGTGTGGACTGTGGTTCCTGAACCCATCCTCCTCGGTCCCCCCTTCTGTATCCCTTCCTTCCTCCCAGCCCTCTCCCCAAAAATGTGAAAAGGGAACCCATGAAAGTCATCCAAGAATATCCCACATTTAATTAAATAAATGATCATGGGCTTCTACACTCAGTGAAACCTATGCCAAAGGTGCTTATGTTTTTACATTTGGGGCCCTCCTTTGCCACACACCTTCAGCTGGTTGCCTAGCAACCATGAGAGACCCACTGAGCATGCTCACTGAGAAGCCTAATTGCTATCACAATTTACTTTTGTTGTTTTTTTTTTTTTAAGCACATTAACCAAAATAGGATGTTTTCCTTTTCGAAGGACAAGTAAGGTCTGCATGAATTTGAAAGGCAAGATAGTATATGTCGATACCAAAACAATTCATTAAATGCTGATGCTAGGCGTATATGCAAGTACACATAACAAACATAAAAATTGGAGCAGATTGACATTAAATAAAGTATAAATTCCCATTTATTCAGATTTTATAGACTCATTTCTTTTATTCTCTTTATCTTTTTTGGTTGTGACTTTTTTTTCCCCTAAGAAAATCATTGCATAAGAGAGGAGGGAAGAGTGAAATTTTATGCCATATAATCAAGCATAATAAACTTTATTAACGAATTTAAATTTATTTATATATGAGATAGCATGGTTCTCCTCCATGCCCTTCCTTCCTTCTTCCTTCCTTCCTCTCATCCTTTTTTTTTAAAAAATCTCCTAATTGTTTCAAGTCTCCAGCTAAAATTTAGCTCCTGTAATATTTTCACAAAGGGCAAGAAATCATTTTGTGCACCTCAGAGAGAAAGGCAGTTTTTTCTAACTTCAAGACAAAACACACATCTTATGCTAGGTTAACCTAATCTGCCCACTTATTGAAATCTCTCCACAGTTGCTTAATCTTTTTCTAACATCTCAATTTGTAAATAAAATATGCTCAGAACTTTAAGTACCTATCGAACTCGTTTTATTACCCAACAGAATGCCTTTTTAAATAAAATGTTATAGAGTATAGATTTCCAAGATTCTCCTTTTTTTCCCTTCAAATTTTGTGACTCATTTTGAAAACTTAACGCGTTCTTTTTAACTTTACATCTTTTGTATAAATAACCTCCTACTTGCACGAATCTAGGGATTCTAATGAAGGCCATGCTTTCTGACTAACCCCATGAGCCTCTCTCAGGCCCAGTTAGTCCCGTGGAACCACGTGTGACACATTCATTTGTAATAACACTGCTTTTGAGCTGGGGAACACTTGCAGAATAAAGCTTTCCCGCTCCCCTTTAGGGATGGACATCATCAAGCAAAAAAGATTAAATAAGCTCATGAGGTGGGAACCGGCTGCTTATCGAAGCCTTAGATACACCACGACTGCCTTCTCCTCCTCACTTTCCACCCGGAGCCCCCACTTTGGGCTGTTTTCCTTCAGTGATCATGGGATTCTGGGTAGAAAGTGTTGCCCTGGTGATGCTTCTGTCAATCCTGGAAGAGTACAGAGCTAACCCTCAAAGCAGTGATACTGTTTCCTTCCAGATAAACGTGTGTGTGTCTTTTCCCAAACAATGAGTCCTTGTTTCTGCCTAAGCCAGTAGTTTCACCATGTACCATTCCCTCAGAGACAGCCAGCAGAGGGAGCAACATTTAGCACAGCATTATTTTCTGATGTCCTAGCTTTGGTAAGAATTCTGGAAGACATACAGAATAAGAAACTAATAAAATCAAAAGATTTCATTTTGTTATGATTAACCTCCTTACGCAGAGAAGTAGGTTGAGCAGTGTGGGTAATGAAGAGCTAAGCAAGCTAATTGGTGGAGTCAGGTGACTTGGGAGCCAGTGATTATGAATACAATGATATAAGTGATAAAATAGCACTTATTCAGTTCCTTTTTCTTTTCAAAAAACTACCAACAAAAAAACATAAAATACATACACACATACACATGTATATACAGCATGTGTGTGTGTGTTTAATTCTGTGGCTGGAAATACTTATGTTCCATTTATATAGTTTCACATATGTTCTTTAATGCGAATATATATGTTCCTTAGGGAAATCTTTCTTCAATTTCATTCATGTTGACAACTTCCTTCTCTCTCTTCTCTCTCCCAGTCTTCTGTTTCATTGATACCTCCCTCCCTCCCTCTCTCTCTCTCTCTCTCTCTCTCTCTCTCACACACACACACACACACACACACACACACACACACATAAGGACACACACATACACAGACACACACACAAACTGAAACAGTTTTAACCCACACTGCTTTGGAGTTACTAAAATGTTGGGAGAAGAGAGTAATTTTTCAATTTCTCTTGTATCCCAAATCTAACAGGTGACTGGCCTACAGAGAACCTGTCCCCATGCCCTGTGGCATGTGGCTAGCTTGCCACAGCTCTAGCTGCTCAGAATTTAAATTGAATATGAACATTTGGGTGTAAAGTAACGAGTGATGAGAGCTTTTATGAACGTAAAGATTTGGAGCAATTGTTTGGTCTTTTTTCCCCTCTCTCTCAAAGTAGAATCAGAATGGATTGTTTCCTCTCGCCTGTAGTCATTTTCCTATTTTAGTGTATTGATGCTATCTGGACCCATGTTGTTTTTTAAGTTTTCTCAACCTTAATCTCTAGAAATCCTGTAGAGTGTGTCAAATTAGAACTCCATTCCAGCAAATACATCTTCACATTTCTGTGCTGTTAATTCAATGTACTCTTTAGAATTCAAGGCTCTTAAGGATTTTTGCTGAAGTATATAGATTTTCTCCTTGCCCCCTGCTTTCATGCTTTGCTATATTTTTTTCTTCCCACCCCACTCTTCTGACATACTTCAAAAACTTATATTTTATATCCCCCCCAAATATCCTATTGATTTCAACTTATAAAAATCTCTATAATATAGCTATCTCCTCTTTTTTTATAAAACTTGACATTTTAGCTTTGGATGCAGCAAAAGTTGTACACCAAACTCATCTGTAGAAATCCCAAGCCTAAGAAAACAGTTAATAGAATCTAATGTATAGTATACTCTTCTCTTGGTTAGGAAAGGAAACTCTTTTCTTTTCCAGTCTTATGCAAAATGGCACAAAGATACAAATAACATTAAATTATCAAATTTCTATGTATGTACATATGTATCTGACTGCATAACAGCAAATGGAAAATGGAAATTTCCTACTAGGTGTTTTCAAAGTCTTCAAGAATTGCAAAGTAGCTTTCTTTACCAAAGTGCCTCTGAGCCAGTCCTAACACTATCTAGAACCCGTATTTGTAGAAACCAAAAAGCCTCCAAATAATTGGCAAACATTTTTTTATTGAAAAGGGGGAAGTGCATGCATGCCTACTGGTTTATTACAATTGACATTCCTTTCGGATATGGAGTGCAATTAATATGCTTGTACAATCGTCAAAAGCCCCAGATAGAAAAATCTACTGACTTGATAGATAACACAAATTTTCATAGACTTGGGTAAAAATTGTCCATATTTTCCTTCTACAAGAGCAAACATTTATATGCAAATTTCATTAAAATAGACAAAAGAGTGCTTAAACTGGGAGAGATGAAGTCAGATGTTTTTTATTATGGGTTTGCATGCTATAGAATTGGTTACTGGATAGGTTTTTATGGGGGGTGTTTAGTAGGAAAAAAAATCACAAAAATATTTTAATAATGCATACCTAATGTTTATTTTCTTATTAGCAATTGTTATGAAACTGGAACGCTTTGCCAGCCTATCTGACTGCACCTGTTACTAGATATTTCCAAGAGACTCACACACCAAATTTGCCTGCGTGCACTGGGTATATTTCCCGTTGTTTTGACTGTACAGTCAGGGCACAAGCAGTTTGCACTCAGAAAAGAAGGCACATTTTATTCAAAGAGAGGAAGTTTATGTCCTTGGAACTTCAACCTTAATGAAACACTTTTTAAAAGGACACACTGATTGGAATGGGAAGGGATCCAAAGAGAGGCGTCCAGAGAGAAAAGGGTGAGTGCATGCTAGAGAAGAAAGGAAAATGGATTAGATCAGCAAACCAAAACGATAGTTTCCCAAGAGACTTCTAAAAAATCTGTATGAAGTCATTACAGGCACACAGCATAATCTTGTGGGGTGGATGCAGGCTCCAGAGTGCCAAAAAGTTTGCCCTCAAAGCCGGGTTTCTGCAGAATTAATTCTAAATATTCCCCGTGGCCGCAGGAGTTTTTTAGACCCAAATTGCTTAAATGATGATTAGTTGAAGTTCCTCTGACTAATTCTGGCAGAAGCAACATTTCTAGCTGGTTGATTTGGGCATCCAAACAAACCAATGTCTTCGGACATCTGTACTATAGAGACACCCTTATGCTAAAACCTGACTCCAGCACTCCCCTTACAAAAATAGCACGTTTCCGCTCATGCAGAACGGTGATTAGACTTTCCCAACACAATTCAGACTTTTTAAAAGGCACGTCAGAATTTTAAAGTGCATTAAATAAAGGGCATTGGCACATTATTGCAGCTCTCCTTGAGGAAAGATGCCGCATAATTTCCGCTGAACCGTTGCACAAACCTTCAATAAAGAAAGTTCTCAACAACAGAAAAAGCATACACACATGCACACATTCTTGATGTGGAGAACAGTGTCCTTGGGAATTAAATAACTTGTATGTATATAAAACTAAGCCTTTAAGGTGCTTTGTTTCACATACTGAAGGCAGAGCATGAGTCCTCAAGGGACTGTTGTTTTGCTAACTTATTTTAAATATCCTCTGTCCCCCGCAGCTGTTGCCAGCCTGGTAGGAGTACACGGGATATTCTGCTCGGTGATTTTTAAAATAGGGATGTTACTTTCTCCTCCATCTAAACACGCATTTATAAGAAACAAATGGGTCTCTGTATCAAGGGCTTTCAGGATGACTGTGGTGTTGTAAACAGGCTGGAAGAGTTACAGGAACAGTGTGACAGGTGGATTAGCCCCTCTTAGCTCTGGCTCCTGCATCCTCCTCTCTGGCAGAGGTGAGGATGTCGTTCATGCCACAGAAGATAAGAGCTCTGTGCATACAAAGCACTGGCATTTTGTGGAGGACCCCGTCTGCAATTTTATGTCACGATCTTCACGTCTGTTAAAAGTGACATTGAAAATGCAAAGTGGGTGGCACATGAAACCCAACCCCAAATTCCGCAGTTTTTCCAGGCTGGAAGAGACTCCACTGAAAGGCTGCAAAATCAGCCACAGCAGCTGGAGAGATGTGTTCGGTGCATTTTAATCCATGGTCAAGCATGTTTCGAAGTTTAAATTCTTAACAAAAGGAAATTGAGACAATGGGGGGGGGGGATTTTTCTTCTAAGGAAAAACAGTGACAACCAAACACCTTAAGAGTGTTTATAGCCCGTTTGGGCTAGAAAAAAAAATACCTGTTTCAGTTATACATCTTTTTTCTATTTCCTAAGTGATGTCAGTTATACTTATTGTCAGTTTGGAACACGTAAAAAACAAACAAAAGAACTTTGCTATGAGCAACGCTAATAACAGCTTTGGCCTTCTGGACTGTGGACCTGCTCCCAGCAAGAGGATCTGGTAGCTAAGCCTGCCCAGATGATTAAGCTGGAAAAGTTACTGAAGTTCATGCTTTGAGTAATGGCTTTCACCTGTAGGCATCCAGCCACAATCAATAATTTTGCCAAGAAAAACCCACAAAGTGCTCAATGGGATGCAAGGAAGCCCCCTTTCTAAGTCACAGGTGGTACCATCCTGCCTGGTCCTTCATTGATGTTCTTTTATGCCAGATAATTTCACTGGCTTCTTTCTCTTAAGAGCTGCCATCTCTTGATTCTTCTCTTCTTTTTTCCATGTCATTTGCCTACTTATAACTGATCCAGGTTTCCTACTAAAATTGTAAACTGCCCAAACCTGAACCAACCAAGATAGGGTGAGAGCAGATGAGGTCACCAGAAATATTTACTGGGCACTAATGGTTTCCAGTCCTGGTTGAAGATTTAAAAAAAAATTTTTTTTCTAGTCCAGATTCAGGCATCAAAGACCAAAATGGTTATACCCGTAGGAGAACAGGTATCTTCCCCATCATTGAGGCACATAACTAAGGCAACATGGAAGAGCTTTTCTTGTCATGAAAACATGTCAATTTATAAGTAAACTGAGGGCTTTCATTCCTCATGTGTTGACGTGATGTATAGAATTTAGTCAACACTGAATTCACAACATTACAAAAGAAAGTGCTATGGGTATTTTTTCAACCTGTTCTAGTGAAATGGAGATACTTAAAAAATAAAACGAAACATAAGCCTCAAACACCACCAGAAAGAGATCCTTTTGAGCAAGCTCTTTGAGATGTCAGAGACCAAGGCTCAATTTTCCTTTCCTGAGAAAATGAATTGCACATTTATCTCAAGGGACAGATTACAGATTTTATAATTCTGATATAACAACTGTAGCACAGCCTTCGCTTCCCACATGTGTATATGTTACCATGGGGGAAGGGAGGGAGGGAGATGCACCAATCCCATTAATAACAGCCGTTACATGCTTAATTTCATGTGCACTGCACTGAAGAATTACTTCTTACTATATAAAATAAGATTCAGGAGAAGCCTGAGAAATCAGGAGCTCTACCTTCTCAGTCCCTATGTGAACAAGGAGCTGGAGACTAGATCATTCAGCAGACAATTACTGAAGGCAAATTCTGAGGTTAGTGGATACTTTCAGGGTGACTTTGCTAAGAACAACTCTGAGATCAAGGTTCTGTTCACAACAAAGGGAGAAGAGTATCAAAACATTGTAAGTCTTTTCACTCCCAAACAAGAGGAACACTGGTTTTACCAAAACTTCTCATCGTGAAATACGCAAGGATGGGGCCTATCAATACGCTGATCTGCAAAATGAACTCTTTTATTGTCCCTTTCACCATTCTTTGACACTGCAAATAGGACTGGTTAAGGTCGTCTTGGCTGTATTCATAGATTCATAGAATTTTAGAGCTCAAAGGTATTTTTGAAATAATTGTCCTACTTTTAGGTGATTTAAATTTAATAATTAATTTAGGAGTATGTTTAAATAAAATGTAAATTATTTTATTTTTTATAAAAATGAAAAGCAAAACCTGTTTCTTCCCTGGAGTGAACAACTCACCCCAGGACTCTTTGTTTGTTTGCTCGTTGTTTGTTTTTGTTAATCCTCACCTGATGATATTTTTCCATTTATTTTTATTTTTTTTAGAGAGAGTGGAAGGGAGGAGGAGAGACAGAGAGAGAGAAACATAAATGTGAGAGAGACACATCTACTGGTTGCCTCCCGCACAGGCCCCAACCAGGGCCAGGGATTCAGCCTGAAACCGAGGTATGTGCCTTGGACTGGAATCAAACCCGGGACCCTTCAGTCCACAGGCTGACACTCTATCCACTGAGCCAAACTGGCTAGGGTTCACCCCAGGACTTTTGACTGGGACCGTCCTGGTTTTAGCAGTGAAAGTCCTGCCTTCTAAGGAACCCCTGGTTTGTCTGAGGCAAACCAGGATGGTTGATTACCCTACATTGTCCCCTGGGTTCCCTATATCTACTATGGCACTGCATTATTTCTGGCTCCAAATCTCAAAGTCCTCTTGGCCTCTTGTCTCCCATATCCAAACACTCACAAGTTTCTATCCATTTTATGTCTGAATGTGCTCTTTTCTCTACCTCCTCCATTTCACTCCCACTGTCCGATACCAGGTCAAGCCCCCTGATCTTCATCCAGAATTTCTGGGAGTCCCCTCCCTCTTCTTGCTGGTCCCCTTTGTCATTCAGCACCTGCTCTACCCACAAACCTTTGGAGATGACTTCACTGTACTGAAACCTTGTCATTCTGGGATTCAGTTTAATGACTCTTCTCCTGGCACTCAACACCTCACGGTCTCTCCCGAATCTATTTTCTAGCTCTATGATATAGGAAAAACAGGTAGCTGCTGGCAGAAGATAGAAAAAGAGTGTCCCATTCATCACTCTTTATCACTAACTAACTATGCTAACAAGGCCTAGCCACTCCACCTCTCTTGGCTCCAGTAACCCCAGTTGTTCAATATTGTTACTTTCTTCAAGGAGACAGCTAGTCTAGTGGATTTCTTGAAGTTCTGATTTTGAAAACCTTTGATTTTATGCCCCCCCCCGCCCCCACTATCACTGCTTGTAGACTATGTACTATTGGGCAGCTTTCTGTTCTAGGAACAAGCCCTGAGTGTTCTCAGCTACATGCATGTGGATTCGATGCCAAGTCCGAATGCTAGTTCTACTGCTTCTTCGATGTGTGGCCTGTGTAAGTTTACTTGGCCTCTATCATGCTCGGTTCCTTTAACTTCAAAATGGGGGAAGCCTAGAGATACAGTGAAGGTCAAGTAAAAATGCCTAAGAAGCTTGACTTTCATAAATATTAGCTATTGCTACCTTTTCATTTTTATTTATTTTGAAGTATTTTCCTTTTAATGTTTTCCCAAGTTATAAATCAATATTAATAAATGATTTGTATGTTTCAAACTTTCTCATAGAGCAGCACCAGAGAAATCTGACTCTAGCTCACTGGGTCTCAATTTTTTTCCTCTAATATAGCGCTTTCACATGGGAGCAAATTTGTCCTCCCACCCCACCCCAGGAGACATTTGGCAATGTCTTGAGATGCTTTTGATTGTCAGGATTGTCCTCTATCCAGCAGACAGAGGCTGGGGTTGCTGCTAATTATCTTAGCATGCACAGGACAACCCCCTACCATGAAGAATTATCCAGCCCCAAATATCAATAGTGCCAAGACTGAGAAACTCAGCTCTAAAGTAAGGTGATTAGGCCAGGTGATAGGACAAGGTGAATTTACTATTCCTTCCAACTCAACATTTCATAAGTTTCTTATTTCCATCATGTATTGTAAATGCCATGCTCTCAGGCTATTCATTTAATTACTTTTACCACTTTCTGTTTTTTAAGCTATATGTTTTCCCCCCTGAATGTCAAGACAGTAATTACTTAAGATCATCTAACTTCTCTTAGACTTCAACCGAGTTCTCACTGTTGTACCTCTGGATTGCTTGATCCAAATGTTCCTATGAAAGATTTTTTTTTCACTTTATTAATTAGGATACAGGCTTAGCACATGTGATAGAAACCCAAAATACCAGTCACTTAAGTAAGATAAAAGATTGTTTTTATTTCACATTTCTTTGTCTCTGTTACCTCTGCTAAGAGGCAGATATGCTCTGGGAGGTCATCAGGACCAGCAGTTGCTATGGGGCAACATGGAGTTAGAGTCCCAGGCTCCTTCTCTGCTGTGGTCTGGTCATCCTGAAGGCTTTGCCCTCATCTGCATCACTCAAGGTGGAGCATTCCTGGGTCTAGAGTTCAGCCTTTGGAATAGAGAGAAGGGAATGGAAGAGCATGCCTTGTCCCTAAGGGCATGACCCAAAAGGTACCCAGAGACCAAAATTTAAATGGTCACATCTAACTTTCAAGAAGACTGGAAAATATAGTCTGTATTTTTGTATGACAAGCAAAAAACAAAAACTCTTACTGAGTAAAAAGCAGAGAATATAGCTTCTACTATAGTTTCCAAGGTTAAAATGTCAAAATATTGAGATCATGTTCTAGGATAGCAACCTACTATCATATCAAAATGTAAGTAAGAATGGGATAGGGCGGCTCTTTGGCCCCTTGAGTGTGGCTCTTCCACAAAATACCACGGCCTGGGCGAATCTATTTTGAAGAAGTGGCGTTAGAAGAAGTTTAAATTTAAAAAATTTGGCTCTCAAAAGAAATTTCAATCATTGTACTGTTGATATTTGGCTCTGTTGACTAATGAGTTTGCCGACCACTGGGATAGGGTATCGGGATGGTGACTATCTAGAAAAAAGCCACCTGATTTTCCCACTTCACTAGGGTGAACCTAATCTTACTGGAGAATCAAAGCATTCAAAGAAAATAAGATTATTCAGGACTCACATTCAAAATGCAAAAATCAGGCTGCCAACCACATGCGCAGGTGCTAGAGAGATGATAATAATGCCGAGGTCAGCCTCTCCCCTTTCAGTGGACCTCTTTTGTCAAGGATGCCCAACCCCACCCCTCCTGTGGAAACAGACACTTCCTTTCCACTGTCTTGTTCTGCATGATTTCTTGTGTCTTAAAGACCAGCTTGTGCTCTTTATAACATGGATGTGGACAATGACCCAAGAGTATGAGAATATCTGTATTTTTAAAAATATGAGAGAGGGAGAAGGGCAAGGGGGTTAAGATTGTTGAAAAGGGAATGGCTTTAATGGTAGATCATGGAATCAAAGTTTGATGTCAGGCCCTAGGATGAGCTCAGATTGGCCTTCTTGAGGCAAATCTCCCCCTCCTGTCCCCGCCTCTGCCCTGGACACCCAAACTGCATCCAGGTCTGATCATTCCTCCCCTTTTCCTCAGCCTGAGCAGAATAACTAAGCAGTAGGAGTGACGGACCTGGAGCACCTGGTAGCCATCCTTGCCAAAATGTGAAGAGAAAACATCTAAGAAAAATCCAACACACAGTTGAGAGAAATCCAACAGAGTTGAGAGAGAGACTAAGTCTGACAGCATTGTTTGCACCCCCGACCCAGAAAAGCTCAGGGATTGCCAGTTCCCTCCTTCATTTGCTCAGGCTGGTTTAAAAATGTGTTTCTGTCACTTCCACCCAGAGCACACTTCACCAATATAACCTTCAAGCAACTCTCATTCTGATGGAGGCAGAAAATGCCCAAATTATTAAACTTCAACCAGTTCCACATAGGCTAAGGCCCTCTTTTCCATTACAGAGCTAGAATAAGTAGGTTTTTAGTTGTTCATATGGAAAATAATACAATAGTTAATAGATAATCCTATCTAATAAAGACAGAATATGCAAATTGGCCATCACTTCACGACAAAGATGGCGGCACCCACAGCCAATGAGGAGGGAATATGCAAATTAAAGCGACAAAGATGGCGGCGGCTGGCCCAGAGCAAAGGCAGGAGGCGGCTCCTGGCCCTGGAGCAATGGCGGGAGGTGGCGGCCAGAGCGAAGGCCCGGATTCTGGGTGCTGGAGGGAAACTGGTGCCAGCAGCCAGGGGAAGGAAGGCCTATTCTTGCACAAATCTTCGTGCATCAGGCCTCTAGTAACACAATAATAAACTCTGTGTTTTGAGTATTCACAACTGTAAACCTACTCTTGTCCCACCCTGTATACATTTCCAGGAAAATGGTGGAATTTATGTTCTTTTAGGAAAGCTAAGCACTCAACTTTGCTTCTCCCAGTTCAGATAGACACTAATATTGGTATAGTGAACACTAATATTGAAATTCGTCACTGCATAGGCTAACCTAAATATTTTCAAAATGTCTTTGAAATACATATTTTTTAATGAAATGTTCAAGGTGACTTTCCTTTTGTTTAAAACACTGATTAAATTTTTAAAAGAAAATATTTTTCTTGTAGCTCATATTCATGAGAGAAACTTGCCCATTGCATTCTTGGGTGGCCTTGAATCAGAGGTGGCTACTGAGGGCAGAATTAATACATCTAAGGTTGTTCCGATGCCTCATTGAAAGCTTCTGCTCCAGTGCCAAGGGCAGAATTCCATAGCCTTGGGCCTTGCTCAAGAATGTCTTCCTTTCAGCATGAGCCAAGACTAGATTAGGTGTCTGCAGGAGAATCAACTAAAAACAGACAAGATACTTGAGGCTTAGGGTCTGGGACTACTCAAGGCCTAGTTCCCACTTAAAAGTGCATTTGGTGCTAAGACTTCAGTTGGTTTGAAAAGGCTTATTAAAGCCAATGAGAAGAGTTTTGGAACTAGTACAAATGCTAAATTTTGGGTCCATGAGCATGGAAGATTGAGTTGGCTGGTGAAAGTCACCAGCCTGCTCTTGCCAATTTGAAAACACTCAAAGGGAGGCACCAGAACCTCTGGGCTGGCGGGAATGTCCCTGGCCGTTCCCTCCAGTTGGCCGCTCCAGAGAAGGCAGTGCCATGATGGTAATGTTCAGCTGTAAACCTGCAGGCAGCCTGCTGGGTCGGGCACAAGCTGGAGCCTACGTAAACATTTGCCCTTTCTAAGCCTGCGTATTGTCTTCCCCAGCAGTTGAATGCCCACCCTCCAAGCTGGGGCTTTGGGGTCTTCTCCAGAGTTTCCATCCCCTTTTCCCTCTCTGTCCAAGTTATCATCACGCACAGCACCCTCTCCCTCTCTAGCAAAGCTCCTCAGGTTTGACCTCCTTCCCTCTTTCCTCTATCAATTCTCTAGCCACCTGCTGGGGCCAAGGTGGCAGGTTTCTTTTGCTGTATTCATTGCCAGGGCAAGTTTTATGCATAGATGAAATTGAGAGCTACTCATGAAGCCTGATTTCAAGGATGCATGAACATTTGCAGGGACCCAGTACACTGTCATTCCTGCTCAACCATGTCTGACATTTTCGCAAATCTATATAGATAAAAGGCTAATATGCTAAGTGTCCCTCCTACTGTCAGACCGGTTGCTATGATGCACACTAACCACCAGGGGGCAGACGCTCAACACAGGAGCTGCGGAGCTGCAGTGACTTGGCAGCGGATGTTCTCAGGTGATGCACCCTGAAAACAGAGAGAAGGGAGCCCGATTCCTCACTGGGCCGTGCTATTCCACCTTAGGCTTTGGGTTATGTTGTTGCTGGGGCAATGTCGGCCCCAAATCTGGTTTACTGCACACTTGCGTTTGTGTTCCACACCCTGTACGATGGTAACTTTGCAGAATGCCCTCTCGCACTCCGGGACCCCTTGGGGGATGTTGGAGAGCCAGTTTTGGCCTACTCCCCGCAGGCCAGCCCCACCTGCTGGAGGGACCCTGCTTACTCCACAGACACCAGGGAGGAACCCCGGGAGGTCGGCTCCAGGGCGTGTCCAGCCCCTCTTGCCCAGTCCCACCCCGCCCCCCTTCTAATTAATTTCCTTTCAATGTGCACAAATCCATGCACTGGATCACTAGTGATAATAATAATAATGACTTGCATAACAATTAGCTAAGTGCTTGGTGCTATGCTAAGAGCTTGTATGCATATTAATGAGATGAGGTTTAAAGTGTTGAAATGTTTGGCAGAGGTTATCCCATCTTCTGTTTATACTAAGGTGTCAATGGCTGACTGCAGAATAATTCCTGTTAAAATCTTCCCTACATGTGCAGAAGATATGACTTGGAAAAGATGAATGCAAAAGTATCTCAAGGAGAAGTTGTGTGGGTCAGCAGGGAGAAGAGGCTGAGAAAGGGCACACAGCACAGAAACAATAACAAATCGACAGTATCACCTATTTTATTCAAACCTTTTCTCCCTCATTTACCTCCACTCATTCAAATAAGCCATACACACTGGTTTTCAGTGTTGTTAGCATTCTCTTTCCACATCCTCTTCTCATACTCCTAAAATGGCTCCCCCATGAACCTGAGAAATAAATGAAACCTTCACAAACTCTCAGCAGCCTCTGCTGAATCCCCCTTCACTTGCCAGGACATACCTCCTGAATATTACAGTATATATTGTTCATCCCTCCTGCTTGTCAGACCATTCAATACAATAATCAGAATGTGGTTTTGGACAGCAAACTCTATGCCTAATATAGAGTTCACAGAGCACAATATAAATATAATATGTAAGTATAATATGTATAACCTTATATGCAAGCCAGATATTAATGTAATATTATTCTGCTATCTTCAGGATGCTTTAAAGGGATTAATTACACGATGTCTGCAAAGCAGTTTGAGAACCTCCGGAAAAGGTGCTATATAAATACAAGGTATGATTATTTTTAGGAGCTTCTACTGCTGACATTCAGCATAGCATGAAAGAATGAAAAATTATCTCCATGTTCCCCGTCGAGGTAACAACTTCAGCTTAGGGTTTAGAAAAACCCATTTATAGAAAGTGCTAAAATTAAAAAATGCATTCCTTACATGAGCTCATCTATGTAGCTTGATCTATGGAAGAAGAGACCTTTCTAAACAGAAACTTAAACTTCTTTTTTTTTTTAAACATGAGACTCTCTCTAGGCCAAAGTAAGAACTTTAGAAATTAAAAGTCTTTTCATTGAGCTACTCGGTCCCATGGCTCCAGTCCAACGCCCTGTCTCCAGGAGAGACTATATGTTTGGATGAGTGTTGACCACCCCATTCCTGAAGTTTCCCAGCGGGGAGAGAGTCCTCAATCAACTTCAGCCACCTGTTTCTGCTTAACAACCATGCTACTGGGAAGTTCTTCCTGGTGCCGTACTTAAATCGCTATCCTGGAAATGTACCAGCTTTCCTCCTATTTATCTTCAGTGAGTGACTCAGCACAGCCAGTGAGTGACTTTTCTGTGTAGTTCATATGTAGTTTTCCTTTTATAGTCCTTCATGTTTGCTGAAAATGGTCACCTATTTCAACTTGGGACATAAATCGTTCTGCCCCTGGAATCATTTTCTTTAATTCTATTTCCTCCACATGTATCACTGAGACCTATTGATCTCATGGAATAAAAACTGCATGAGGATAATTTTTTTGTGTCTTGTTTACTGCTAGATGCCCTGTATATAGAACAAAGTGCATGCTCATTAGTATATATTAAGCAAATGAATTGAGTTGTTATCATGATTAAATGAAGTATTAGAGTGCTTAGCACATTGGAATAAGAGAAACCTGATGTTAGCCATTTCCATGTCCTTGAACTGTACCACTTATTTCTTGCTATCTGGACTTGGGGATAGTGTAGCAATGATCACACAATGGTGTGTCTTGATCTGGTCCGTATACTTGGATTGCTTTTAGCTCTCACAATTTAAAAAAAAATTTAAATAGCTTGCAAAAATTTAAACATTGGAAAATATATCTTAAAATGTGCACTTCTATCTTCTCCTGAAAACTCAAAAGACCTGCCAATAAGGTGACCCCATTCCCACATAATAGAGGCCGGCGTGAGTAGCAGCTACTCCTTGAACAGGACGTTTGCTGTCTTGTAGCTCCCATCTCCACCCGGTCTGCTGCCACAGAGGCTCCACCCACCTGCCCTTGTGGGTGGACCAGGTGAAGCACAGTTGAAGATAAAACATGCAAGTGATCAACTGAGGTGTCTGTCCACTTCTCAGTCAGATATGGTACCATTCAGATGCACCCATAATCAGGTCATCTAATCCTCATAACGCCCTGTAAGATAGGCATCATCATCATCAACAACAACAACTACAACATGTGACAGATAATTACCTGCCATGCACAGGTAAACTGAAGTTCACACAAGCCCAGTAGGGCATCATCCTGTCTTCTAGTTCCCTCTTCAGTGAACAGTTTCCTAGTCCAGGAGTCAGCAAACTGGACTTAGTCATCTCTGCTCTTCCCCTTCCCTTTTGTTATTCATCATAGCCACGCCCGTTCATTTACATATTGCCTAAGGTTGCTGCCACGGCTTTTGAACTACAGTTCCAGAGTAGAGCAGTTGTGCTATAAACCATATGACCTGCAAAGTCTAAAATATTTACTATCTGGGTCCTTACAGAAACAGTTTGCTGATCCCTGGCTTCTGCCTTCATGTAACTTGAATACTTGAAAGGGGCCTTCAGAAGCCATTTAGCATCTATCTCCTCCATCCTAGGCAGGATTAAATATAAACCATATCACACTAATCATTACCCAACTAATTCAGAAGCATACTGTCATCAGAAACTTTACCTTGGTGTCAGTGTGACCATGTTGTAATTCTAGTAATTTGTAAAAAACATACTTAGAATAGTTGCATGATTTACCCTAGGGAACTTCATCTAAATTGGGATACAGAAAAATAGACAGTGACATAAACATAAATATCCTATATAATAAAGAAGTAATATGCAAATTGACCCTCACACAAGATGGCCACCCCTATGTGGTCAAAGATGGCTGCCACAAGATGGCTGGCAGGGGAGGGTAGTTGTAGGCAATCAGGCCAGCAGAAGAGGGCAGTTGGGGGGGGGAGGGAGGGAACCAGGCCTGCAGGGGAGGGCAGTTGGTGGTGGCCAGGCCAGCAGGGAAGGGCAGTTGGAGGCAATTGGGCTGGCAGGGAAGCAGTTAGGCATCGATCAGGCTGGCAGGGGAGTGGTTAGGGGGTGATCAAGCTGGCAGGCAGGCAAGTGGTTGGGAGCCAGCAGTCCCAGATTGGAAAGGGTGCAGGCTGGGCTAAGGAACAGACCCCATGCCCCAGTGCATGAATTTCATGCACTGGGCCTCTAGTATATACATACATATATACACACATAGATAGCATGTATGTGTACTAGTACATTATATGAATACGTAAATTAAACTGATTAAATCTAAATGAGCAGAAAATGATTGGCAGAGAAAGACTAGAATTGAGCAAATCCTGCTAAAGGATGGGATGTCTTTTGGCTATGAGTGTGTGTGTGTGTGTGTGTGTGTGTGTGTGTGTGTGTGTAAATCTATCTTGGAATAGATGTGGGACAGCAAATACAAGGTACATGGGGTGCCACAGACAACTCCCTGTTCACTCCTCATGACAATAATAGGCATTGAGAAATCAATTACTGCCCTTTTACCTGCTGAGCCTTAACATGACTTCAGAATCCTACTTAACACAGTGCTCCAGAGAGCTAAGTTGTATCAACTGAGCAGAGCTGACACACCAGAGACAAACTTTGGCATCTCTTGAGAAAAGAAACTAGTTAACAATGGAAGGCAAGAGATTTTGTTCTTATCTCAATCTTATTTTTAGAACCAAGTCATTTACACTATTTTTATCCCTTGACAAGGTGTGGGTAAAATGAGAACAAAGGAGTTAATGAGCTCCTGCTAAGTTACTCATGCTGAACAATTGTAAAGTATTATTTTTATGGTGTAAGCACTTAATGAACATAAAAATATGAGAAATAAAATAGCAGGAGCTAGAAAAGGAAGGCTATTCTGAAATAAATAAAGAGTTTAGCAAGACATTTCCCAGAGTGAATGCCTTTTATAAATTTGAACCATTAACATTTTAACATTTTCTACTTGAAAAAAAATAGAAGTGACCACTTGTGTTCAATAAAATGAGATATGTAAGGCACTGAAGGAAGACAATGTTACTGATGTTGAATTTAACCTCTTTAAAGTTCACTTAACAGACATTTATAGAATACCTACCACCAGAGAAGACACAGTGCTTGTGGCTTTTGTAAGTACAATGATGTATAAAGAGAAATTAGCAGTTCCCTCAAATCCTTTTTTGTGAGTTTGGAATTGAGGTCAGGTGCTAGTACAGATTACAATACAGTGGATTAAACACACAAGAGTATATTTTTGTCATGTAACTTAAAGTCTGAGTCAACAATTTTGATGTTAGTTCAGCAAATGATTCAGAATGTCAGGCCAAAGACCCTCCGATTTTCTTGGCCTTTCTCTTATGGTCCCAAAATAGCTGCTGAAGCTCCAGCCAATACATTCATATCTTAAGCAGGGGTGGGGGGGTTGGGGGGGGGGGAGAGACAGAGAAAAGTGGAAACAAAAAAATAGATGCCTGCCATCTGAGTTAGGGCTTTTTAAGGAAGTTTCCCAGAAGCTCTACCCAATGATTTTTGACTTACTTTTTAATGACCTCACCATCTGCAAGGCATGCTGGGAAATATGGTGTGTGTTTTATGCTTTTTTTTTTTTAAAACTGGGCTCATTGTCCCAACAGTTTTCTTTATTGAGGAGGAAGAGAAGAATGGATATTCAGCAATAATTAGCAATCTCAACCACTTGTATAAATTAACTTAAATAACATACATTGTTAATTGTTGTAGGAGATTAACTTTTCTTTCAAAGAGCTTCATTCTAGTAGGGAAAATAAGATACGCTCACACAACAAAATAAATCAAATAGAAAGCAATTTATCATTTAGATAAACTACAAATTATCCAAAGGATACAAAACTGTATTATATAGACAAAAAAATGTCACAAATGCTTTTAATTAGGTAAAGAGACAGTGGTTAATTTTTATTTCCAAATGTCCCACAATGAATATTTACAGAGGTAGAGAGAGAAGGCATCATAAAGGAGGGATGGTATGATTTTGTTTTCACATCTATTATTTCATTTTATCATTATAACTGCAACATTTAGAAGAATAAGAGGGCATAATTGGGCATAATGGACATTTAAATAATGAATCCATATGAACTCAGGTTTTTGGAAAAATGGTGAAAGAACTGAATGCCTAAACTGGGTGCGGGGCTCAACCATAATGATAATTCTTTGCACTCGAAATATATAGAATCATAGAATGTTATGTGAGCTGTGAAAGTAATGACAATCTGGACTGTCATTTATGCCTGTGAGTCCAATTCATTTCCCATTTTCTAAAGAAAGTCATTAGTGGAAGGATGCCAGAAAATGATTATCAGCAAAATAAGGTGGTGCTCTGGCACCGTGTGCCACCCGAGCTTTGTGGTTCCAAGGCACCGGCACTTTCCCAATACCCTTGGACATGCGTACTAAATAGTCCTTTTTACATAACTTTTAATACCATAGTCTACCCTGTCCAAATTGCTAATTTGCACTAACTCACACACTAGTCAGTTAAGTTTCTCCTGGGCCTACTGGTACTTTAAAAATACATGAGGAGCAGTAAGAGCAAAGTGGTGGACAAAAGGAGGCTGGGAACCAACCATGTCCTAAAGTGCCCTAGCTTCCCCAATTCGTTGGTTATGGCACCAAGTAGCCAAGAAGGATTACTTTTGTGTGGAGATGTGACCCAAAAAGCCATGTTCTAAGGAAATGTTCAAACATGAGCCATGTCTGTTTCTTTTCATGGTGAGGTCATCTTTCTCTTTTGGCATAATAGAGTTCTTGTCCTATCCAGCTAGCAAAGCATGACCAGTGATCTTACAAGAAGAGGGAATTTGAACACAGACATACACAGAGGGAAGACCATGTGAAGATACGGCGAGAAGGCAGCCACCTGCAAGCCAGAGAGAAAGGGCTCAGAATAAACCATCCCTGACAACACATTGATCCCATATTTCTAACCTCCAGAATTGTAAGAAGCTAAATTTCCTTTGGTTAAGGTACCCCATCTATAGTACTTTGTTATTGCAGTCTCCGCAAAATAATACATACAGTATATGCTTTTTTTTTTTTTTTTGGTCTAGTTTCTTTCACTCAGTATAACTATGTTGTGGTATGCGTCCTTAGTTTAATCTTGTTTATTGCTGTATTCCATCATATGAATATACAGCTTCTTTGCCCATTCACTACTGATGAATATTTGGATTATAATATATATATATATATATGCTTTCATTTCTTTTTAGGTACTATACAGGAATGGAATGGCTGGGTCATATGGTAAATGTATGTTTAACATTATAAGAAGCTACCAAACACTTTTCCAAGGTGGTTGCGCCATTTTACCTTCTTATTAGCAGTGTATAAGAACTCCATTTCCTCTGCATCATTGCCAGCACTTGATAGAGTGAATCTTTTTAATTTTACATTCTGATGGTTGTGGTTTTAATTTGCATTTCACAATGACTAATAACATTGAGCAACTTTTCATGCGCTTATTTTCCATCCATATATCTTCTCCAATGGTGTCTGTTCAAATATGTTATAATGGCCTTTTTAGATCATGCTAAAGAGTTGGGGTTTTGTTCTGTTTGTAGCAGGAAACCATGAATAGGTTTGGAGCCGTGGAGTAACATGGTAAAATCTCTGATCTAGAAAGATCACCTTCATGGCCGAGGATAGCAGGAGTGAGAGTGGATCACAATTTCAGATAGGAGGCTGGGACAAAAGGGTAAGTAGGGAAGATGAGAGCTCAGAAAAGTGGAGATAATAGAGCCTGGGCAGCAGGAGGGGCCAATTCCAAAGATGTTTGCAGGCAGAGTCAGGACTTGGCGAAGAACTGACTCACCAGTTGCTGTGGAGTAAAGGAAACGAGGGTTCATATGTCTCTGCAGTTGCTGGCTTGGGTGACAATAAGTAGTCTTATGGGAGTGGGTCACGTCTAGTGAATTTGAAACAGGGATCAATCACGTAGTCAGTGGCAACTCCAGGATTCTGATTGAGTCAAAACAGAGGCATGAGAAGAAGGAGACTAAAACGTTGGCATTGGTGGAATGAAGAGTTAAGTCACCTCTTTTTAGCAACAGCTGAACCTACCATCCTCTTCTCATCACTTGCCAGTGTCATGAGTCACTGCCTCCCGACTGGCCTGGCTGGGTGAGCTAAATTCCCCTCCGTTGAGTTGAGGGCTCCCCTGGCAGGCCTCTATCCCTCCGGTTAATACTTTATATCAAAATTATTTATTCCTCACACTAGGCAGTAACCTTCTCAAGGTCAAGAATCAAGTGCTATTTGTGTACTATCAATGTCTGGCAGGGTCCCCAACAATGGGCAGGCACTCAATAGAGTACATCCATGGAAACTTATAGAAGGGAAGTGTGGTAAGAAAGCCATGGGACCGCAACAAACCTTCTGTTATAACTCATGCTGTGTGGCCAGTGGAGGGCAAAGCGCCTTCTCCTTTGCCCATTGTAAGGGGACAGCTTTGAGGAAATGGGGAAACATTGAAACAATAATGAACTGCTTTAGCTTCCCTCCAGTCAGCCCTCTGTGTTTCCTCCACCGCCACGAGAAACCAGAGGCCCACCTTCACCTCTAGATCTGAGTCACAACCCTGCTCTCCGCAGTCTAGTGTTCCCACAGCCTGCACCCCGACCCAGGCAGCAGGAGAGGTGTCCTGTGCTTCCCAACACCACCTGCAACATAGTTCTGGGGTCCTCTTATCTCCCAGCAGAGTTCTTGGTCTTTTAGCTGTTCATTGAGAGGCAAAGAGGAGATACTGTGGGCCCTTGTGTTCCTCCATAACACTTCTGCTTCCTCGGGCTGGCATCCTGTTCTTCGGGAGGTGATCTTTCGT
This sequence comes from Cnephaeus nilssonii, assembly GCF_951640355.1. NCBI lineage: Eukaryota > Metazoa > Chordata > Mammalia > Chiroptera > Vespertilionidae > Cnephaeus > Cnephaeus nilssonii. The sequence continues at coordinate 40,068,923 of NC_137082.1, read as the reverse complement.
TGGAGAGCTCTCCAGTGTCTGTTGTTATGTTTGAGACTGATTTTTGTTCCAGACTAGTGGGCTGGGGAGACAAGACTGCACTAAGTGTCACAACATGAACAGAATGCTTCGCCCCACCCCCTTCTTCACAGAGCTTCCAGAAAACTCCTTCCTTTGTGTCTTCCCCCTATCTTCTCATCCATCTACGTAATCTCAGATTCTGCGTTGCTTTTGGAATTGTGTTGTGTAGGGAAGTGTCAACAAAGTGACCACGATCTCCTAAGTCCTCAGCCTTCTGCATCTACCTCCCCCACCTTCCACAGACTCTCCATTTCCTTCCAACCTTTCCTTCCGGACATGACTTAAAAATCATCTCATGATTTAAAACACATATTCTACTGTATTCACCCATGTCACTTTCCTCCCCAAAGACAAATCATAGATGTATGGCAGGAATTTTTCAGTTCAGAACACAGGTCTGTTTTTCTCAGAAGAGAAAGTAAAAAAACTTACCAGCTTAAATAACATGGATGTTGTGGGTGCATCATTTTCAGTAACTATGGCACCACAGTCCCTACTCCCTAATTAGGCCAATAACTAGTACTCTATTTGGGGCCCTAATTTCTTTCCTTTCTCATGTTGTAAAAAAAAAAGTCCAACAACAGCTCCTTTTGAACCGAAAATTATTGTGCTTTAGTCTCAGGCCAACGAAAATTTTATTTTGGAAAGTTTGAATCAAATTTTCTGAGTTACTCATGAAGGAAAGGTCATGAAAATGTAATATTTCTGACTTAGGTTTTAAAAAAATTCAACCTTTGGAATTCCCTTCATTCAAAAATCACTCTAAAAAGAACAACCCAAACTTTTTATGCTCTTGGATTCCCATAATAAACTAGTCATAAGCTGTACTTGAAAGAATGTTAAAGTACATGAATATAAACTCATCAGTTGTATACTAGTCAGTTCATAATACTAATTAGCCATCTCTTAGTTCTGCATATTATTAGCTAGGGATACAGATAATATAAATAGTGGGAAATTCCACAGTAATGTTTATTTACTATCTGAGTATCTTACATTCTGGAAATCTATAATTCTTCAAATAAATAACAGAGCCAATTATAAAATTGAACTCCATGATGCATTTCATCCTTTTTCAAATTTTCTGTTGAGAATAACTTAATAAATGTTATTTAAAAGTTGACTCAGTGATGTTGTTAAAGTGTCCCTTTGCTCTCCTCTTACCTTTATTAAACTATCTCATTGCATGATGGAAATAAGCAGAGGAGACAAATTCTGAACCAAACATGTGCTTTAGTAATCTAGCTATATTTGTAATTTCACATTCCCTTAGGTTACAGGAACTAATTAAGTGTTTTTGCTTAAAAGGTCACCTGAGGGCTGCATGGAGTTCAAAAGGAAATTGTGAATAGAGCCATCAAATAATATTATTGGGCTGTTTAATTCTATCAAAAATAATTTAAAATATGAACCACTGCAGGTAACTCACAATTAGAAAGATCCACTTACAGAAAACCAGGACGAGGTTTACATAGCTCTGTATCTATATAAATCTTCATGTATTAGTCACTTGGGTTTGGCTTTAAGAGCTGTCTCAGACACCAGGCGTGATGTAGCCAAAGTGAAAGCCTCAGAATCAGAAGTGTTCATTCCCAGACCCAACATTGCATGGGTGCAGCTCAGAGGCTGCGGAGGAGGTGGGATCTCCTTTGGGGAGATAAATTCTCCCTCCCCTATGCACTTCCTCTCAGGGTTTCTCAGTATAAGTGAGCTCTGTGGCTTATTTATTTTCCAGACCCAGTCCTCCAGATCGGGCCAACTAGTGGACACCCAACTAACCAGGATATTTCTGGAATTGCTGCATCCATTCTGAAAGTCCTGGCCAATCACAGGAAACCAAAGTCAATTTGATTGATATTGAAGTCAGAGCAAACAATAGTCACCAAGTGCACCAAAGCACAGCAGGACATGGAGGACCACACCCCAAACCATCCCAAACTCCCAACGTCTGGCTTCAAGCCAGCTCCAGTGCTATACTAATCTCACACTCACAGCCCTACATTTTACAAGAATGCATAATCACATTACGGCTGGTGAATGGATATACTACTCTCAGTACAGCTGCAAGCTCAGAAGACCAATGAGGCTGACCAAGTAACAAAAATTAGAGAAACAAGCCTATCTTACGGCAATAGGGAGTGGTGGGGACTGGGTAAACTGTAGAACACACGCTACATCTAAAGAAAGCAGCTGGTCTCAGTTCCTACCAGCGGATACTTTGCAGGAATACTGGCCCAATGCTGCTTGATTCTTTTTTTTTTTTTTTTTTTTGAGAGAACTAAAAAGGCTGGAATTTTATGTGAGTGCTCCAAATTTTTAAGTGTTGGTAGGTAATAAATTTTTTTTAAATATTGGGTTAACCAAATAAAACACAACTGGGTACCAGATGTGGCTCAAGGACCAACAGATCGCAATGTCCAATTTATGTAATTCGTTGTAATTATATATAGCCTATGTTCCCAAATACTTGAAATATTATTTTTAATGTGTTTTTATAAGACAGCACAATTTTTTTCTGCCTCAGCTAAATGTTATTTCTGGTTTTGTCCGTGTTGCACTCTCAAGTAGAATTCAATGTTTTAATTGTGAGTTTTGATCTTCCGTTCTTGGTTACATTCTCTTAGCAGTTTGGAAGAGTGCTTCTTACTGTTTTACAACACAATCTTCCACTTTTAACAACAAAAAAAATGTGTTTTACTCCTTCCCCCCAACCCCCAGTATTGAAGGGGGGAAAAAATGCTTATTTCCATTATTTACTTTCCTAACAATGACTAGCATCATTGCTGATGTCAATGGAAACATGAGGGAGGAATAGGGGTTAAATTAAATTTTCTTTTATGCTTAGTTTTTTCCTAAAAAGAGAAGTGAATATTCTGGAAAATGGTTAAACTCATTTAAAAAAATAAAGAAAGAATGTTGTTGTTGGTTCAACACCAGGCGTTTTGGTGAAGTGATAAGATTTTTAAAAAGCAAAGCTTTTCACCAGGTGTATGACACCATTTCACATAGCCATTTGGGTTTAAATGGAATGAAACTGGGAAAAGAATGCATTTTGCATTTGTAATTCAGTTAAATAGCTGCAACACATGAATTGGTCTGCTGGTAGTTCCCCATATGTTCCTTTAGTCATTTCAACATTTTCTGCAAAACCAGTAAAAATGATCACTTTCCTATGAGACTTAACCTCTTAACAGTTAGGCTTTTTTGTTTTTGGATCTAAAATTACTGTTACTGGAGTAATTATAAACAACACTATGAAAATTATTCATCAAGTGATCATCATCAAATAATATTTATGTGCACCTGGTGATGATATGTTACTTTTTCATGGCAGTGCCTAAAATCTTAAATACCATGCAAATTCTCACTTAAGAAAGAGAAATGCAACTTCCCCTTTCTGAGATATCCTCTGGACTCTAAAATGATAATGCAGTACCTTACTCACATCATCAAACCATGAAGGAAAAATGAGTACATATTATTCCATGTAAAATCACTTTTATTCTTTTTACCTCAGTTATTTGTAGCTTTCTTTGAAAAATTCAACTTTTGATGTTATAGGTAAGATATCCAAACTGCTACTTGAATAATCTATTTTCAACCCATATATATATAGAGAGAGTGAGTCTCATAAATGTGGACATTACTTTTACACATGATTGCCCTTGTACCTGCCTTCTTAACACCTACAAAAACAAAACACTCTGTCAAGTACATCATCAGCAAGGGTATATTCATAGCTAGTATTTGGGCTCCATGCTTCAGGAGCAGACCCAACTGGGAATATAGCATATAAAGTTCTTCTCGTTTTTCCAATCACCAAGGTCAACACCTTGAAGTCAGATTTGAATCTTCTCTTCCCTGCTTCCCACATCTAATCAGTGGCCAAGCCTACTATCTCTACTTTCACAGTATTTGATGCATTTATCTCTTGCCCTTCTTCACTGACATTTCCACTACACTAATACAGAATCTCAGGGGCCAATTAAGAATGGAATCCATGGGCATAAGGTCGTTTGCTATGTCTCGATAGACATGCCCAAAGCCAGGCTCCAACCTCAAGTCATGACTAAGTGACAGGTAGTAGAGTCATTTTTAAGAAATCTCCAGGCTCAGAGTGGAGATGATGATCCAAAGCAGTGGTTCTCAACCTTTCTAATGCCGCGACCCTTTAATACAGTTCCTCATGTTGTGGTGACCCCCAACCATAAAATTATTTTCGTTGCTACTTCATAACTGTAATTTTGCTACTGTTAATGAATGGTAATGTAAATATCTTTGTTTTCTGATGGTCTTAGGCTCTACAGCAGCGGTTCTCAACCTGTGGGTCGCAACCCACAGGTTGAGAACCGCTAGCAGGGTCATCTAAGACCATCGGAAAACATAGATATTTACATTAGGATTCATAATAATCTCGACCCACAGGTTGAGAACCGCTAGCAGGGTCGCCTAAGACCATCGGAAAATACAGATATTTACATTTCAATTCATAACAGTAGCAAAATTACAGTTATGAAGTACAAAGAAAATAATTTTATGGTTGGGGGTCACCACAACATGAGGAACTGTATTAAAGGGTCGCGGCATTAGAAAGGTTGAGAACCACTGATCCAAAGGCTCCTCAAGAGTTTGGAATGGCTGTCAGTTTTAAGGAATGTCTGAATAAGAAATCTCATTTTTTCTAAGACCTTGCCCTAGATGACCTCATCCTTTAAAAGAATCCACATGGGCTGAGATGGATTGACAGGGTGGGGTGGGGATAATTTCCATCTGAAATCACTGGGGGAAGGGGATGGTATGTTAGATAAACTGAAGAGAGTACTAAGGGCAGGGGTTTTTGCCCTCCTTTCTGCTTTAGATCTACTTATAGTATAGCCACCTCAAAATCAACCTGTGGATCCAGCATGAATGGAGCCCAGAAGGTCCTAAAGCCCTTCTAAGGGGGGTTGAAAGCTTAGTGGAAAAGGATGGCATGTCCAGAGATCTGGCATGATGAGATGGAGAGAGACCTTGCAGTGAAGGTTGGGAGTAACCACCCAGATGGAAGCCAAAAGGAAGGTATGGCAATGATGCAATGGGTTTGCAGCACCAGTGAGAAGCAAGGAAAGACCATGTCAACCAGTAAGGTCTGTAGATCCCTAGTCGAGCTCAGACCCAAAAGCCACAAATCAAATCAACCATTAATCCCATTCCCAGAAACCAGCAGAGAGACAAAGGGACATCACCCCAAAGACCAGAAGATCTGGAGGACACTTCTCCTCTTCAGGGGGCTGAGTGAGCCAAACCCGCCCCTAGTAGACTCCAGGGGAGTTGAGGACAGGGCAGAAACAACAATATTAATGAGAGGTAATACCTTTGGAGACCTTACAATGCCAGATCATATTCTGAGTATTTATGTTAACTCATTTGATTCTCCCAACAACCTTTGAGGGATTTTACTACATTTTATTCTGACTTCACATATGTAGACACTGAGACACAGAGAGAGTGAATAATTTGCCTAAGGCCACACAGCTACTAAGTGACAGAACTGGGATTCACAGCAGGCAGTCTGGCTGTACCGCCCTCACTCATAGCCATTCTACAATGATGTCTCTATTTTAAAAAAGAAGAAATGAAAAAAACAACTCATAGACACAGACAATAGCATGATAATTATCAGAGGGAAAGGGGGCATGGGGAAGTAGGAGCGGGTATAGGGAAGATAAATGGTGATAGAAGGAAACTTGACTTTGGGATGGTGGGGGGAGGGGTGAACACATAATACAATATACAGATGGTGTATTCCAGAATTGTATACCTGAAACCTATATAATTTTATTAACCAATGTCACCCCAATATAGTCAATAAAAAATAAATAAGAAGCAATCTTATCACATGGAATCTTACAAGATGGTACAGGAAATAAAGCATTTGTACAAAAGCCAGTAACCAGGAAATGAAGGAACCGTCCCCTTCCCCAGTGGATCCAGCCACCATTCTGAAGAACACTAAAGGGAGAGAGATATAGAGATGACGATAAATATACTATAATCTTTTTACATGCCAGGTATTGTTCTAAGCACTTTACATGCATTCACTCATTTACTCCTCAGTATAAGCTGTGATGTAGACCAGTGCTGCCCAACAGAACCTTATGACGATATCCTATTCAGGGCTCTCCAATGTGTAGCCACAAGCTGCACATGACGACTGAATCCTTAAAATGTGGCTAGTGCAACTGAGGCCAAGAATTGTTACCCTCGTTTCACTTCAGTTACTTTACATTTCAGTTTAAATAGGCATGTGCGGGCCGTGCCTACTGAATTGGACAGCGCAGAGGTGGATTTTTTCCCCAGTTAACCGATAAGGACACTGAAGCCCAGTGTGGCTGGGTAATTGGAGCTAATCGTTGGCAAAGTCGTGGTTTCAAACCCAGACAGTCTCTGGAGCACACACTTTTCACACTAACATTCTTTCTTCCCTTAGTAGTTGGGTCCAGATCGGACAAAATAAAGACGTTAATTTTCCCCTTCGAGTGTCTCAACTGCAATGTCTACTCTCCATTAAATGTGATGTGTGTTTAACACAGTGGGTGAGGCTGTCCTGTTTGGCCTGGGTACTCCTGCATGCCTTGAATGTAGGGGGCTGGCCAACTACTGTTACCCCGAAAGGTCTAAACCGAGAAGGGTACAGCCAATTTATGGAGCAGTGGAGCCTGTCCATTTAAGGATGCCAGGATGAGCTCCCAGGGGCGAGCACCCTGCGGTCAAGCTGAAGGAATGAGGTGGGGGGAGGTCACCATCAGAAATAATGTCTCAGAAAGTAGAGTGCCGGGGAAACTACAAAGCACAGCTCAAAGCCCAGAGAAAGATACACATGGGGGAGTCAAATTGGAAATATTTTCTTAAACCAGAGGCATAGCCTGAAATTGGCAGAATGCGCAGAACAGATACACAGACCACAACATTAAAGGCTGCCTGGCTCCCACTGACAGCTTGGATGACTAAGCAAAAGCTTACCTCTCCATGGTTTAATGTCACCTGGGACCCAGTAACAATATTTGGCCCCTTGCTCTAAAGTTAAAGACTTGTTTGTAACCTGCTCTTAGCTACCCATATAGGAAAAGAACCAAAATATTCCAAGAAGCGTTTTACTGGGATTAAGTATTCTTGTTACAGTTTCTTTGATTCTATTTCATGCATGAAAAAGAATTTAATTGTGCCCAGTTTTGCTCTGATGTCAATTCCCTGTGTCTCACTCCGGGTTCCGGACAGTGAAGCTGAGAGGTCAGTTTCTACGGATCCCATCTTGAAAAATAGTTTTCACTGGAAATTAAATCAGGGATTTTTTTTAAAAATTTTTTATTTATTTACTTACTTTTGAAATTTGGGTTGAAATAAAGCTGCTTTCTTTTTGGAATAAAAGACCGCATTACATTTTTGAGAAAGGGAATCTAATAACACCCTGGAAAATAAGGACTTTTTAAGTGCAAGTTGTAGCAAAGCAAAAGCAAGTCAGCCCACTACTAACGTGCTCCTGCAGGAATAAATAAAGATGGTTAAAGATTTATAATGAGGAATAAAAACCTGGGGGGAACTGTGTGCCAGGGGGGGGAGAATTTTGTGATTTAAAATGTGTGTGTGTGCGGGTGTGTGTGACATTTGTGAAATTTCAAAAAATGTTTCCATTTTGCCAGGCAGCGCTCACAAAGCCAAACCTTGGAGCTCCGCACAGCACCTAGGCCAAAAGCAATCAACAGCCCGAGCCCACACAACAGCACATTAGCAAATATGCCAGCTTCCCTCACATCACGCAGTCAAAGAAATGAAAATCATAATGCTGAATTGCACAACTCCCAGAACACAGGAAAGAAACAAAAATGAAAGAAAAAACTAATTTAAAGGGCAAGTTATTCTTAACAGTTGTGCATGATTGAGAGATAAGCTTCAATTTCTTTCAATATAAAATATAAGTGAACTGAGTTTCCAAATTTATATCAATAGAGTCACCAGCTACCCTAAGGAAGTCAAGATTTGCTCTTGTTACCTCCCTTGGCCTGTAGGATCACCGACGTGAGCCCTGCTCTTCAATACTGATGGATGTCGTAGAGCAGCAGTCAGCAAACATTTTCTGTAAAGAGCCAGATAATAAATATTTTAGACTGTGTGAGCCATGGAGTCTCAGTTGTAACTACTCAACTCGCTGCTATAGCATGAAAGAAGCCATAGACAACCTGTAAATGAATGAGCCAGAGCTGTTCCAATAAAACTTTATTTACAAAAACAGATGGCAGACGTTAGTCCTAGTAAATCTGATAAGGGAAAGAATACATATTTTAGATACTAGAGCAAGAATAAGATTGATTTATATTTGGGGGAAGATATATTTATTCCTAAATTTATGCACTGCTAATCTACTCCAGATTTCTCTAATCTAATTGTATCTAACATCTATAATAATAAAAGCGTAATATGCTAATTAGACCAGACAGCTGACCGTCCTTCTGGTCGTCCTTCCGGACGACCTTCTGAATGAAGCCAAGGCTGCGAGGGCCGAGCCCCTTGCATGAATTTTGTGCATCGGGCCTCTAGTTTTAGTATAAGAACTAGAATATGATGTAGATAAAATTGTAAAATCTCTAGCAAATTTCAGCTTTTGTTTCACTCTACAGTTTAAATGTTTCCTCTACAAAGGAGACTACCCTAAGCAAATTCAGTTACTCAATTCCTCTTCCTGTCACAAACATTAATTTGTAGATCAGTTACCTTTTCTGAATTCCTATAGCATAATATTGTGCCTAAAATATATGTAAGTAGACAACTAAATAAGTGACTGCACTGTCTTCCACTTGAAAAATAATCAAAATTGGAATCCTAAAATATAGTAGAGAAATACTATCAAAGTTTAGAAGGAAAAAGATTTGGGATCTCAATTCCTAGGCCCAATTGCTCAATAAAGCAAATTACAGATATTCGTGGACTCAGAAAATGTACTGCCTTTTAAAAAAAGTATCCAAGTGTTTGTACCAGAAAATTTAAAAATAAATCCAACAAGGAGAAAGACATCAGCTTCAAGAAATAATGATAGCACAAAACTTATGATCAGATCTAAATAATGACAGTGCTTTTAACCTTTTGCACTCGGATGTCGAGTGTTTCTCGACACGGTTAGCATCGGTAGCTGCTCATATGTCGAGCCACACTCGACACATAGTTTCACCGCGGGGTGGGGTGGGGAATTTTTGTCTATTTTTCCAGTATCTTTTCTTGTTTTCATTAGCATGAAAGGACAAGTAAAATGTAAATGCTGTCTCAACTGATGCCACCACCTAAGCTTATCATTTGCACAGGCAGCAATCTTGAGTAGGAGGGTCCAAGGCATGAGTCGTTGCATCATGCCTTTTTGAGCTTGCATCATCTTCCCTTGGTAAAGAACCTTCCTTATCTTTTCGTCTCCTAGGTTTGTTTAGGTTTCTATTAGCATATCACAGAGGTTGTCATGACACAGGGTTTAGTTGGATGATTGGTTTGCCCCCTAGCAGTCGCATGTTCTGAGTGAATTTCCCCACCTCAGGATGGATAAGTTTTCCAAAGACATAGAAAGCAGCGATGATGAATTTTACTTCGAAAACGAAGAAAAAAGTGAAAAATGTAATAGTGACGAAAGTGAGTTCTCCGAGGATGTGAGTGGAGATGATGAACAAATCGCTGGTCCTAGTGGAACTACAGAAAGGAAAAAGTCCCTTGCTTTGCCCAAAGATCTGGCTGAAAGTACTGACAGTGACAGTGACATTGAATTCATAAAGGCAAAACGAAGACGCACAATTGTTTATTCGAGTGAGAGTGATGGAGATATAGGTGATATCATTGAGAAATCGGGTACAAGACCCAGTGAAAGTTACTTTTCTAGGGGAAAACAGGAAAAAGAAAAGTGGACATCTACATCTGTGAATGACAAAGAGCCTAGCAGAATCCCTTTCTCCACTGGTCAGTTACATGTTGGACCTCAAGTTCCTTCTGGATGTGCCACACCAATAGACTTTTTTCAGTTGTTTTTTACTGAGACGTTGATAAAAAATATAAAGGATGAGACAAATGAGTATGCTAGGCATAAAATTAGCCAGAAAGAACTATCCCAGCGATCCACTTGGAATAATTGGAAAGATGTGACGATACAGGAAATGAAGGCTTTTCTTGGTGTAATACTACATATGGGTGTATTGAATCACCCCAACTTGCAGAGTTATTGGTCCATGGATTTTCAGTCTCATATACCATTTTTTCGATCTGTTTTCAAAAGAGAAAGGTTCTTGCAAATATTTTGGATTATACACTTGAAAAACGACCAAAAGTCAAGTAAAGATTTGAGAACAAGAACAGAGAAGGTAAACTGCTTCTTGTCATACCTTGAAATGAAATTTAGGGAGAGATTCTGTCCTGGAAGAGAGATTGCTGTTGATGAGGCTGTTGTTGGTTTCAAGGGAAAGATGCACTTCATCACATATAATCCTAAAAAGCCAACAAAATGGGGTATTCGTTTATATGTCCTCTCAGATTCAAAATGTGGTTACATACATTCATTTGTCCCTTATTATGGAGGAATAACATCTGAAACATTGGTGAGACCTGATCTCCCTTTTACTAGCAGAATAGTTTTAGAGCTTCATGAAAGATTGAAGAACTCAGTACCTGGTTCTCAAGTTTATCATTTCTTCACTGACAGGTATTATACTAGTGTCACTCTTGCAAAGGAATTGTTCAAGGAAAAAACACACTTGACAGGGACAATAATGCCCAATAGGAAAGATAATCCACCTGTTATCAAACATCCAAAGCTAATGAAAGGAGAGATAGTGGCTTTCAGGGATGAAAATGTAATGCTTTTTGCGTGGAAAGACAAGAGGATAGTCACAATGCTCAGTACATTGGACACTTCAGAGACTGAGTCTTTGGAAAGGAGAGTGCGTGGTGGTGGGAAGGAAATAGTTCTCAAACCCAAGGTCGTGACCAACTATACAAAGTTTATGGGGGGTGTTGATATAGCTGATCACTACACGGGCACATACTGTTTTATGAGGAAGACTCTAAAATGGTGGCGTAAATTGTTTTTCTGGGGGCTTGAAGTCAGTGTTGTAAATTCCTATATATTGTACAAAGAATGCCAAAAAAGAAAAAATGAAAAACCGATAACGCATGTGAAATTTATTAGGAAACTAGTACATGATCTTGTTGGAGAATTCAGAGATGGTACACTAACTTCCAGGGGTAGATTATTATCCACTAACTTAGAGCAACGTTTAGATGGAAAGCTCCATATAATCACACCTCACCCTAACAAAAAACACAAAGATTGTGTTGTTTGTTCTAACAGAAAAATCAAAGGAGGAAGAAGAGACGATTTATATTTGCGAAACATGTGAATGTAAACCAGGTCTTCATGTGGGTGAATGTTTCAAAAAATATCACACCATGAAAAATTATAGAGATTAAAATTACTCTTTGAATGTATCAATAATTTGAAATATAAAAAATCCAAATAAATAAGTTTGTATGAAAAGAAACTCCAGTTTTTTATTCTACTGCCGCGCTTTGTAAAATCTGGGGTATTTAAAAAATTAAATCCCGAGTAGAATAAAGGAATCGAGAAAAAAGCAAGCGAGTGCAAAGGGTTAAACTTAGTTCAATTATTGAGCAATCATTCTTTATAAAATAGGGACGAAACAAAATAAATTAGACACAGGTTGAAATGAAATTTCTATCAACACAGAGGAGGAAGTAGACTGCAAAGTGGGGAGAGGCGGCCTTTCACTGTCTTGTCTTCGAGGAGGTGAGAGACACTATGTTAGAAATTGATAAATGGGAACATATTCAACTATGTTATTAAAAAAATGAGCCCTAGATGAATAGTAGAAGTGTGTATAACCTTCAAACAAGTAGACAAAAAAATAACGGTAAAGAAAACTCAATCACTCCAGGAAAGGGTAAAAACTAATTTACATAAAAATAGGAAACCAACCAGGATGTCAGAGTGAGACCAAATGTTTCCATTTTCCTAGGAAATGGCAACAGATAAATTTCCCAATTCAAAGACTGAGAATTTAAGATTAGGTTTTTTTGTTAAGCCAAATCTAGGTATATCTGTTTCCAAGAGATACGCCTAGAACAACATGTTTCAGAAAGATCAAATATAAAGGGATGGACAAAGATATAGTAGGCAAATGCTATACCATAAAGCAGAGTGGCAACATTACAGTTAGTCAGGGCAGGAAGCAATAAGTAAGACAAAGACAGTATCATCCATAAAGAAGATATAAACACAGTACATCTAACACTCGACTATAAAACTACATTAAAAAAATGTTAAAAATCCAAAAGCAACTGACAAATTTAATATCATAATGGGAAATGTTAATACTTTTCTCTCAGAAATTGATAGAAGCACACCAAAAAAAAAAAAATAGATTTGAATAGCACAATTAACATGCTTTATTTAATAAAATAAGGAGAACTTTGTAACAAAAGAATAAACATCCTTTTTAAATACCCATGGAACATTTATAACACTGATGATACATTAGGCCACAAAAAGTATTCTCAAAAAATTTTTAATAGTAGAAATCTGCAAACCATACTCCACAACTAGAATGTACTAAAATAAACATTAACCAAAAAATGGTCAAATTAAAATCCATCCACTAGAGAGTTAAAAACATTTTCTAATTAGTCCTAGATTAAAAAAAAATTCATAATTTATATTACAGACTAGTTATAAAGTAATAATGCTGAGAGCACTATGCATTAGAATTCAGGGGCACTTTATATTTCGTGGAAAGCAGGAAAGATTGAAAATAAGTGAACTGAGCCCACAATCTGAAAGTTTGATACAAACTACGTAGTGCGTCTTCCCACACATCCAAAAAAGATTAATAAAAGCCAAATGCGGGTATATAGAGATAGAGATACAGAAGAGAAAAGAAAATAGTTTACCTGGTCGGTAAATGCAACAGATTGTTACTTGAAGAGCAGTACAGCAAATAAGATCAGAAAAAAAAAAAAAATGAAAACAACTTTGGAAATGAAAAGAGGGGCTTAGCTATATATATAATAAATTTTAAAACCTTAAGAGAAAACCATGTAAGGTTTATATAAATATACTTGAAAATGTGGATGAGATGAATAATAATCCATGACCATGCAAACACCTTGAGCTTGCATGAGTCTAGAAAGGTTAAAAAAAAAGGAACACACACACAAAAACTGACCAGACAAATAATTGTACGAGAAATTAAAAATTTAGTCAAATATTAATTCCCTTCCTGTTGTGTTTTATTGATCCTTAGTAATTTATATTATTTAATGTTTCACAGAAAAAATAAGTGAAAGTATTAAAACATATTGTAAGGTTAGCAAAACACCAATATCAACATCAGACAGAGTATAGCGGGGAAAAACTATGTGTCAGTCTAACTCATGCTTTTTGATGCAAAAAGTCCTAAATTATATATTATTAAGCTGAATCTACTAAGATATTAAAATACAAAACAAAGTAAATCAGAAGGTTTATACCAAAATCATGAGATTTGTACCAGAGTCACAAGGATGATTCAAAATGAAGACAGTAAGAATGCAATTTAGCATCCTAATAAAGAAAAATAGTGATGATTATCTTAATCTATGCTGATACATTATATGACGTTTTGTTGGGGGGAAAAAATCTTCCTTAACTTGATAAAGACTATCAGTTAGCAATCTATAAGCTACCATTAAACTTGGTGGTGAACATTAGATATACTCCCACTCAGGAATAAGACAAGAATGCCTGCCATGACTTATTATCATGGAATGCTATGTGATGGCAAAAAACTCCCCTGAAAGACCAACAGAGCTGGGCTACTCACTGGAGCTGTGTCCCTCAGCCTCCCACTGTGTAAGACTCTACCATGGTGCCTTGAAGGAGGAAGCTCTCTCTTGCCTGATGATGGGCCAGCAGCTGGCATTTGAAGATAGCGATCTTCAAGCTGAACTCTTGTGCACTCTTTAAAACTTGGCCCTCAAACCTATGTTCACTTCATTGTCACTTTTGCCCCCATAACTTCTCAACCTCAGCACTAGAGCAGTCCCACCTTATCCATGGGGATAAGTTCCAAGATCCCCAGTGGATGCCTGAAACCTCAGATAGTACTGAACCTTATACTAGTCTATACTATGCTTTTCCTACCCATACATACTTATGATAAAGTTTAATTTATAAATTAGGCACAGTAAGAGATTAGCAATCTTATCTAATAAAAGAGAAACAAGCAAATTGACCGTACCGCTGCTACGCCCACAAGCCACGCCCACCAGTCAATCAAGAGCGAGTATGCAAATTAACCCAACCAAGATGGCGGTGGCCACAGAGCTGGAGCAAGCAGGAGGCTTGGGTTGCCCCTGGCAATGGAAGAAGCCAAGCTTCCCGCCCACCCTGGCCCGCCCTGGCCTCTGCTCAAGGCTACAAAGTTTCAATTATAGAAGATAAATAAATCCTAGATACCTGCTTCCAGCCGGCCCTGGCCTCCACTCAAGGAGGTGCTGAAAAAAAAAAAAAAAAGCAAAACAGGAGGGGCTGGGAGCTTGGGTCACCAGGGGCCGGGACCAGCCTGCAAACAACCATTATCCCCTCACCCAGGCTGGCCAGGCACCCCAGCGGGACCCCCACCTGGATCCTGGACAGCCTTCAGGACAAACCAGCCGGCTCCCACCCGTGACCAGGCCTCTATCTATACTAATAAAAGGGTAATATGCTAATTAGACTGGGAGACCTTCCAAGAGACCTTCCAGATGTTCTTTTGGACAAAGCCATGGTGGCAGGGCCGAGGTAGAGGTGGTTAGAGGCCAAGAGGGGAGGGAAGTTGTGGGTGATCAGGCCAGGATAGGATGGCAGTTGTGGGTGATCAGGCTGGTGGGGGGCGGGGCCATTGGAAGTAAGCAGACCAGCAGGGGGGCCAGTTGGGGGCGATCAGGCCATCAGTGGGGGTCAGTTGGAGATGATCAGGACAGCGGGGGCGGGGCAGTTTGGAGTGAGCAGGCCAGCAGGGGGACAGTTGGGGGCGAGCAGGCCAGTGGGGAGGGAAGGTGGGGGAAAGTAGGCCAGCAGGGGGGCCAGTTGGGGGTGAGCAGGCCGGCAGGCAGAGTGGTTAGGGGCAATCAGGCAGGTAGGCAGGCAGGTGAGCGGTTAGGAGCCAGCAGTCCTGGATTGCGAGAGGGATGTCCAACTGCCAGTTTAGGCCCGATCCCTGTAAACTGGCAGTAGGACATCCTTCAAGAGGTCCCAGATTGGAGGGTGCAGGCCGGGCTGAGGAACACAACTCCCGTGCACGAATTTTGTTCACCGGGCCACTAGTAACTAATCCTATCTAATATAGAGTAACATGCAAATTACCATCACTCCGCTATGCCCACGACTGGGCGGCAGGAGGCTAGGGGGCGGGACTCAGGGTGGCCTATCCGGCCATTGAGAGGCACGGATCCACTGCCACTGACGGGGGCTACCCTGCTGTTGAGAGGTGCAGGGGGCAGGACTCCTGCCCCCTGCGCCTCTCAACAGTCAGATCCGCGGCTGCTGAGGGGGCCTGCCACGGACACCCAGCTGCGCCTCTCAATGGCAGGGTAGCCAGGTGTCCGCGGCAGCCCCCCTCAGCGGCCGTTGAGAGGCGCTGGGGGCGGGAGTCCCACCCCCTGCGCCTCTCAACAGCAGGGTAGCCCCCCTCAGCGGCCGCGGACCATCAAAAGCAGGGGAGCTGGGTGCCTGTCTGCTCCGGCACCAGGCCTTTCAGAAGCGTCCGCCGAGCCAGAGGCTTCTGAAAGGCCTGGTGCACCAGCGGACAGGCACCCAGCTCCACCACGAAAAGCGAAAGCATGTAGGGGACCCTACACGTGCATGATTCAATCATGCACTGGGCCTCTAGTAATAAAATAATTATAATAATATATTGTAATAAAAGTTATATGACTGTGTTCTCTCTCTCAAAATATATTATTGTACTGTACTCACCTTTTCACTTGAAGAAAGCACTTTACTAGTTCCATGTGCATTTCTGAATAGGCAGCATCACTACTCTGACACTTTGGAGCCACTGTTAAGTGAAATAAGGCTAACTTGAACACAAGCACTATGATGCTGAAACAGTCAGTGTGATAACCAAGGTGGCTACTCAGTAGGGGGCAGGGGAGCATCTACAGAGTGGAGACAGCAGACAAAGGGATGAGGCATGTCCCTGAGCCCTTGAGATTTCACCATGCTAATCAGAACAGCAAGCAAATTAAAACTTAATCTGGAATTTTCCATTTAATATTTTCAGTCCACAGTTGACCTCGGGTAACTGAAACAGTGGAAAGAGAAACTACCAATACAGGAGAACTACTGCTCTGACATTTTAATGAGATAATTATCTGTTGTGAAGGGCTACCTTATGCCTCTACCCACTAGATGCCAGTAGCACCCTCTCCCTAAGTTTTAACAACCAAACCATAGTGCCAAGTGTCCCCTGGGGGGCAAAACTGCCCCAGGTGAGAACCATTGGGCCCAATCACCAGGACCAGAGAACTTGACCAGGTACACTAGAGCTCTGAGTGACTGAGCTTTCACTCAACTACTCAATCTGGCATCTATTGAGTCATAACATACAAAAGTGCTTTAGATTATTTTTGTTCCATCATTTCACATCTTTTATATATATATATATATATTTATTATTGATTTCAGAGAGGAGGGGAGAGGGAGAGAGAAATAGAAACATCAATGATGAGAGAGAATCATCGATTGGCTGCCTCCTGCATGCCCCCCACTGGGGATCAAGCCCTCAACCCAAAGATGTGCCCTGACTGGTTCATAGGTTGATACTCAACCACTGAGCCATGCCAGCAGGGCCACATCTTATCTTTAGAAATAAGATCTTTGAAAAGAGGCATATCACGTTCTTTGTATTAAAAGTGAGAATAGAACCCCCTTGTCTCTTGGATGCTATCAATCAGCTCCCTGAGCACAAGAGCCCACTGACAGGAAAACCTTTCTCAGCCTTTGAATCTATTGGAGTTGAAGAAGTAAAATCCTGTGTAGCTTAGAAAGAAAATATATATAAACTAGAGGCCCGATGCACAAAATCCATGCAAGGGGCTCGGCCCCAGGGCCGCAGCGGCTGCCTCTGTCTCGGCCCTTGCATCCCTGCTTTGTCCAGAAGGTCATCGGGAAGGACATCCAGTCTAATTAGCATATTACGCTTTTATTATTATAGACGCCTCAAAACCCAAACTTGGCATTTGTTACGTGCACAGGTTTTATAGATTGCTTCCTTGCCCGAGGACTAATCTTCAGGAATCACAGGAGAATTTAGAAGATGAAGTCCTAGCTATTGTGGCTTGCAACATACACAAACAACATAGAAAAGAAAAACGGTCACACACATTTTTAAAAGGCCCTGAGTACCAGAGTTTCAAAACGTTTTATTTTCTTCATCACAAAGCAGAGGGTGTTTTTACCACGACAGTGGCACATGCTCCAGCTTCAGCATCACCTCCCAGCATCTAGGACAAGTGGTTTATTTAGTTCTTAAAGCCATCACCAAGTATTTGTGAAAAACAGAGTCAAGGGCTATGAACTTTACAGGATTACAGACCAGAGATGTGGGTGGGAGGAGGGGTAACATTTTAAAATGGAGAATGGTGATAAGGTTGCTCAGACTTACGGGAAGTCACAAGTTGTTTTTAAGCCCCAAATGGCAGCTGTTTTGGTTTTAAAGGTTTATTGAAAGTGGACATTATTTACACCATGTTCATACAAAAATACAAGCAGTGTTTCCCCAGCACCTGTGGCAGATGTTTAAGGGGAAAAACTGAGCTCACATAGTCTCAAGAATCATAAACATAACAACCTCTCCCAAAATAAGACCTCCCTTAATGGCAAGCCCAACCTCTCGTTTCATGCCGGATCTCTTATCATGATTTGAACTTTGATGAACTGCCTCCTAACCCACCTTTGGCTATGAAACTGTCAGGTTTTAAAAGCTAAATAGGTTCCACCCTGGTCAGTGCCCCAATGGACATGCTCCAAGGAAAATCCGAGTGTTGTCTTAGAAAGCAGTGACTCAGAAAGAGGTGTGTGGGGGCCTCTGAACTGGTCCAGGACCCCAGTTCCCGGCTACTGGGGGGGGGGAAGTAAATAAACAAAAAAAAACAGATTTGCAGATGACCCTGTCTGGACAGATAACTTACCTCAATGGGAGACTGTTCTCAAAGTGTCTCCCCAAGGCTCCTGAACATGACATGTGAGCTCTTGAAATCTTAGTGTTTATAAGATGCCAGTACCTATATTTTGGTTCCTGGCCTAAAATGATTGATTTGTTACATTTTTCTTTGCTTTCTCATTTAAAACATACTTTTCTTCCCATTTACTTAAATGCATTTGGTCTTGGTCTGATTGGTAGGTTTAGTTGATTTTGCTTAGGTGATTAGGAGTCCAGACTGGGAGAGGGAGTTCCATGAGTTTGTCACTTAGGGTTTGGAGGACAGAAGCGGGTGCAAGGGCGACTTGGCCAAGCAGAAGTGGTCTGCAGATCAATACATTTCTCCAGGGCAATGGAACTCATGGTTTATGAAACCTCTAGTATTATGTAATGTGACATGACATCATATCACCATGATAATGTCATGATGCATATATTGACTTTTTACAGAATCTTTGGTAGTGCCCAGCCAGTGTAGCTCAGTGGTTGAGCACTGACCTATGAACCAGAAGGTCATGGTTTGATTCTTGGTCTGGGCACATACCCAGGCTGGAGGCTCGATCCCCAGGGTGGGGTGTGCAGGAGGCAGCCAATCAATGATTCTCTCCCATCACTAATGTTTCTAACTCTCCCTCTCCCACTCTCTGAAGTTGATAAAAATATATATTTTTAAAAAGATCTTTAGTAGTTACTGAAATAGGGTAGGCACGGCAAGGTGCATCAAAACACTCTGAAGAGCCCCTATGTTCCCTGAAATCCTCAGTTTACCAGTGTGTCATGTTAGTGTCAAAGATGGCATATGAGTTAATGATGGAGGATCCACAGTTAATAACTATTCCCCTTTCTAGTCTCTGTACTTAGGTAAAATTCCTTCCCTGGGCTTCCCTTCTCAGAATCCTTCCTTCCTCACAGGCTCACTTCTAGGTGAGGAGAAATTTTCCTTTGTTCACATTCAAAGAAGCTATGTTCCTTCTACTGGAAACTTGTAGTTCAACTTTGGCCCATTTCTGATAGTCTCAGACAGCAACTCAGAAAACACTCAGCTTGAACAAGAGGAGATTAACAGGTGTACCAGTTAATAATGCGGATTTTGTAATCAAAGAAAACACGATAATTTCAAGAGAAACATCAAAAGTGCTTTATTCAAAGTAATGTCCCTAACTAGCTACACATTTCCCCCATCTTTCAGGTAATTTGTGGATACCATCCCAATAGAACTTTTCTTGTGTTGAGGCAAACCATTTAGAGACTCAATTTTCCACTTCTTTGTACGTTTTGAAGTGCTGCTCAGAAAGTGTGTGTGCCATCGATCAGAACAAGTGGTAATCTGAAGGAGCAAGGTCTGGTGAATACAGCAGGTGGATTAATACTTCCCAGGCAAGATCTTTTAACATGTCTTTAACTGGTTTTGAAGTGTGTGATGGTGCGTCATCATGAAGCAAATTTACTTTGCCGTGTCTTCTGGTCCATTCTGGTGGGTTTATGATCAAAGCGTGGTTCAAATTGACTATTGGTTGTTGGTAGCGATCAGTATTAACGGTTTCACCTGGTTTTAGAAGCTCATGATACACCACAACTTCCTGATCCCACCAAACGCAGAGCATTGTCTTCTTTGCGAAGCAGTTTGGCCTTGCAGTTGATGTTGATGGTTGATCTAGATCAACTCATGATTTTGTGCATTTGGGATTCTCAATATAAATCCACTTTTCATCGCCAGTCACAATTCGATGCAAAAAGGACTTCCTTTCGTGCCACTAAAGCAACATTCTACTGATGACTTTTCGGTTTTCCATTTGTCTTTTGTTCAGTTGATGTGGCACCCATTTTTCTTCCTTTAAAGTCTTTCCTATTGCTTGTAAATTATCAGAATGTGTTTTCTGAGCAACGTTTAATCATTCTGCAAGTTGTTTTTGAGTTTGACATGCATCTTCATCCAATAATGCTTGTAATTGTTGGTCTTCAAACTTTTTCGGTTGACCTGGACATTCTTTGTCTTTCACATCGAAATCATTACTTTTAGTGTTTAAATCAGCATTTACAAGTATCTTGAGATGGAGCATGTTTACCATAAGCTTCCCGAAGTATGCGATAACTTTTTCTTCAAAATATAGTAATGAATTAAAACTTCCCACAAATGTTCTTTTTTTGGCATGGAATTCGACATTTTTAAGCATAAAGATATCTATGATGTTAACACCTTCAGCATATTTGACATATGAAGTTTTGAAGTTTGCTGTCAATACAACAAAATAGCATACATATCAAATTGCATATATATATCAATATATGTGTAACTCCATCTATTGAAAAAAATCCGCATTATTAACCGGTACACCTACTAAAGCTGGAAAGGGTTTTAGAATCACTCCTAACCAGCTTTTGCAGAAGGAAACTGAAGGGGAAAGGGGCCAGGTTCACGCACTCATTGGTGTTGGAGCCAAGACTGGAATTCACATCTCCTGGCTCCCAGAGCTTTTGATAACTGCATCTTATCTAGAGGTTGCTCATTGAGGAAACACACTTCCGAGTACCTTTCTTCACCTCGGACACATGAGGCAAATAAGGAAGGGTTTTAGTGCTCTGGGTATAGACGTCTTTCTTCAAAACTGTTTCTCCTTCTCTGATTTAAGGAGATTTGTCACACAGTTGAGGCTATTTCCTTCTTGCACTTAGTGAATCGGTTATCTCTAGCCAATTGTAAAATAATATTTGCTTTGCTGCATTACAAAGAAACATCAATAACAAATTAAAAAAGAAAAAAGAACCAAGAACCTCCTTATCGTTTGATAATCACTAAAAATGGAATTACGTGTTAGATCCCTAATAACCTATGTAAAAGTGGGCAAGGAAATTAGCCAAGAATTGTTTGCAAAGGAAGTTGGTAGGTGAGAAAAAGGGGACTTTGGCAACTACCACGCTCTATAAAGCCCTCAATATCACTGAGGAAATGTTGGATTTCCCCCACATGTTTTTCTCCATGTTTCCTTCCAAGGCCTCCCTAATATTCTTTGGAACATGTTTTTGCTCTAACACAATTTCTAGAAGAGGGGGCACCCTAGAGATGGCCCTGAGCATTATCACTCAAGTTAATAATGTACAACTAATCCTATTCCACAGTAAAATGGCCCAAAGTCACCATAATTTTGCCTTTTGTGTGTGTGTGTCTTGCTTTAACTTCTCGCCTAACTACACTTGGTTTGCTGGAGGGAGAAGTCAGAGGCAGAGACTTTTGCCATTGGAGAAAAGGAACCAATGGGAGCCATTTCAGTTCAGCCCTACAACCTCTCTTCTCTTTCATCGTCTTTGTCAAAAGAGGTGGCAGGTGGCACTGCTGAAGGCCTTTGAGACTATGTAGAGAAGAAGGCACAAGATTCTTTCAGATCTATCACATACCTTTCCTTCAGGCGCGCTTCTGAGTTAAGTTTCCAGTTCATCCCAGAGTTGAATTGCAAACCATATGGAACTGTTACCTGAAGAAAAGGGCAAAACTATATGGGGGGGAGGGTGGGGGGGAAGTTGGTCTGTATACCCCATGGGCCAGGAAAAATATTGAGTCCAATTACACCCGGTGAATTATTTACAGTATTTCTCTTTGCTAAATCTAAGCAAACATTCCACTTGCATCAAATCCACTTCAGGAGTTTTAACTGTTTATTGTAAAATCAAGTGCACAATAGCTCTTTCATGAAACATTTAGCTATATCTTTAGCACTAACAAATCGCACATTTGTTATGAATGCTTCCTTATTATAAAGCAAAATACTAAGTGCATGAAACTTTAAGCTCTGTATTCCAAATCATTATGAACAAGATGTTTCCTCTCAGGCAATTTATTCTGGTGATGTGGAATCTTTGAATAAATAGTGACGCTAGTATTTTTAATGGCTGTTTCCCACCACATATTGCAAAGGAAACGTTAACAAGGGCTGAATTCATAACTCAGCATTGTACAAGTCCCAGATTTAACAGCGTTTATGGTGAACTATAAATTATTTTACACGCAAATGTTCTGCCACTTGGGTAATTTCACTTGACTATATGTTCTCCACCTTATCATTTTGGACAGAAAAGATATTCTGTCCCTGAAAAATCCTCTATAACTGTGAGATATTCTAATTGAACCACTTCAGAGGGTAGAATGGCACATGACTGTCATAATTTAAGCAAGCCTTTTCGTTTTCTTTGATAAAACATGTTTCTGAGATAACAATAAGGCACTAGTAAAATACTTATTTCCCCTCTTCTTCCCTTCTGTCTGGCTTCCAATCTAGCGACAACCCATTCTTGTTTCATGCTCTTCTCCAAATGTTTATTAATATTATGAAGGAGTATTTGTTCTTCTGCTTAAAAGAGTGGCTATCCTCTCCCTTTTCTGATTTCAACAAGTCCTCCAACAAGGGAGATTACATTTTACCATTTTTCTTTAAATGATGGTAATAAATTATATTTTATAAATCTCTATGAAGACCAGAATTGGAAACATAACTATGTTTTTTTTTAATGAATGCCTGTGGTTCATTATTATCCTAACAAAATGTTTGCTACTTTGCTCTTTGTGAAGTATCACTTATACTCATTGCATGTCGTATTAGGAAGACATGGTAGGGGCTATCAGGATGCACTGAGTCTTAGGCAGGCAAAGCTTTTCAAACACACGTGCAAAGCCCCTTGTTCATGAATTCAGGCTTAATATGTTTTTGTGTAGAAGATGTGTGTGTGTGGGGGGGGGGGAGGTTAGGAATCTATCTTTTCAGCTCCAGTAATTTTTACGTTTTAATCTAGGGCTGAAGAAGGCCTTTATCCACAAGTCACAAAAGTAAGAAATATAAAGAAAATGTAACATTTGGCTCCACAAAGGTTAACAAACAAAAACATCACAAAGCCAAAAATGATAAGCTGGGGAAAATATTTGCAAAAGGTATTTCCCATCAGAAATAAAGAGCTCTGACAAATCAATAAGAAACGAGTTTTCACCCAAACTTATTCATAAAAGCCGTACATTAAAACAATAACATTGTCACATATCTAACTGTCAAAGATTGAGAAGTTTGGTAGTTTGGATTTACCCAGTCTCCATTGGTGAGGTGTATGTTGATGCTGCCATTTTGGAGAGTAATTCCCAATTTGTAATGGAGAGTATTTCTGTGTAAAAGACAATGACAGTTCAAAACATTACTCATATCTATATGAGCTATAACAACTCTCAAAACAAAGTTTTAAAAAATGTATCAGCAGTGAACAGTCAGAAAGGAGTAACAACTTTATTTCACAATCTTCAAAATGTTGTCACCAATGAAATAAATAAGATATATTGATGCCACTCTTCATCACTCATAACCATACTTTTACTGCCCAGATATAAAACTGAGGTTAAAAAATACAAAAAGACAAAATTCAAAGCAATCTCATGAATATTCCCCAATTTAGAAAGCAGCATATTGAAGGGGTGGGTAAACAGCCTAGCGAAATGGTAGAAATAAAAACCCATGATACATTCACTCCCCTGCAGTAATGGAAAACGATGGGCACTATCTCTAGTAAGCAGAGTGAAAGGGGAATTTAAATGTAGTAAAAGAAATTTAAAATTCCATGTGGAAAAAAACACAATGAAAAAAGAAGAGAATCTAATAATAACATGAATTAATTTCAATAAAAGCTAGGGGTCGGGGATAATAATGCATACAAAATAAAAGGTAAGGGAAACTTATGGAACTGAGGGAAAAGTTGAGAACCAAAAAATAGGATTACATATTTAATAGAAATATTAGAAACAACAAGAGAAAAATCTTCATGCCTGAAAATCAAATTGCTGCTAGGAAAAACTGCAGGTAAACTGCAGATGAAACAGATTAAAGCATTAGAGAGAAAAAAGTAAACATGAAGGACAAAAAAAAAAAAAAGATTCAATTAGAAAATTTTTACAAATCAAAGAGAAAAGCATTATAAAATATAAGAAAAACATCCTTGGAATGAAGGAAGAAGTAAATATGCAGATCATAAATGTAAAATGTATTCCAAGAGAATATGATGGGAAGAAAAATTTCATTGAGACAGATTCAAATTAAATTAAGTTCTAATATGAAAAAATAAATCTTCAGGCATCTATACAGCAAAAGCAAGTCATTTTAATGGTGGGAAATGAAAGGGAATCAGAAAATTTCATTGTAACTCTCTATTCTAAAAGACAGTGATGTCTTGCCTGGCCGGCAGGGCTCTGTAGTTGAGCATCAACCTATGAACCAGGAGGTCACAGTTCGATTCCTGGTCAGGGCACATATACAAGTTGTGGTCTCATCCCCAGTGTGGGGCATGCAAGAGGTAGCCAATCAATAATTCTCTCTCATCATTGATGTTTCTATCTCTCTTTCCCTCTCCCTTCCTCTGAAATCAATAAAAATATAAAAAATAAAAGACAATGATGTCTAAAAAATTCTGAAGGAAAATGGGACATGGGAATATTATACTCAGCCAATGTGTTCCTTGTCTATAAAACAGCTAAATCATGTTCTCGCAAGTATTCAAGCCCCTACAAAAATAGTAATTTGATTCCTTTTTGAAAAAAATAATAATGTCCATTAAATCCAGGTAATTAAGAAATGAATCAAAATAAAGAACTCAAAAACAGAAAAGACATGACTTTAAAAAGATATAACAAGTCCTAAAGCCATTAAATATAGAAACATGACAAAAATCGAGGTAATGATTATTACAGACTAGACTGTAAAATTTATATATGTTAACAATTTTTTTATAATAAATAAATTCTGAAGTTGGGGGCCTCTGAAGTGGCAAAGTGGAATATTATGTAAGAGTGGACCTTTTCATCCTCAATATTTTTGGAATCTTCCTTTTAATTTTAGAGAAAACTTTTAGAAATTAGTAGCTCTTGTGACAATAAAATATTTATCTAAAATTTAGAAATTTATTCAGTTTTACTTCAGTTTCTTTTTATTCTGTTATATCCAAATAAAAATTAATTGTAATAAAGTTTTTAAATAGCATATATATATATATATATATATATATATATATATATATTAGTCCTTTTTAATGAAATTTTATCTATCTAGTTTTATAATAGGTCTGATATTCTATTCTCCTAATATAAAAAATAGTGAGAATAGAAATAGTTGTGAATGAGGATATTTTTGCTTTCTTTTTTATTCTTGTTTATTCCTTGAATTTTACAAATCTGTATATTTCCCCCAAAGATGTTATTGCGTTTTTAAAAATCAATTGTGTATTATCTTAAACTTATTTTTAAAAATTAATTTTGGACTAATAATTTCTTTCTAAGAATCTATTCTACGTATCTTTTTGCCTGCATATACTTGCACTATTAAATATACAAGTGTGTTCATTGTGACATCCTTAAATGCCCATCAATAGAAAATTGATTAAATAAATTATGGTATATTCATACAAAAAATTTATGTAACCATTAAAAATAATGAGGTTGATCTAAATATGGAAAAATCTCCAAGATGTATGCCATTTAATGAAATTCAACTGAACAGTGAGTACAGTATATTCCCATTTGAGTTAAAAAGAAAACAAAAATTGCATATCACACACATATACCTCCCAACTGTTTGTAGAGGCAAAGAAAATGTCAACACACACAAAATCTGTTATTAGCTTTTGTATCTAAGAAGGACTAGGAGACTGGAATGAGAGAATCTTTTTTATTGCGTTCTTTTTATATCATTTATATATTTTTTCACTATATGTATATATCACTTTTCCCATTTTGGAGAAAAATGGTTCAAAAAAGGAAACTTCACTGGTGATTTTGTTCTTCAACCATTCTATTTTATGGAGGAGAAAACTGAGACTAGGAGCCAGTTAAGTGGCATGATCAAGTTCACATAGCTAACTGAAGATTTTAATTTATATATACTGCCTCACATTTAGAACAGTGTTGTCACTAAGATAACAACAACCGTAAGTATCATCATAATACACAATTTACAGTCTCTCATTGGGATGCTTAGAGTTTTAATAATTCCAAAAGGGGCAAGTTATAACTCAATTAAACAAGACTCCTGGGGCAACCTGGGGCATGTTAGATGAAACTAAATTGCTAGGAGTGGAAATGAATGTGATCTCGTTCTCCATTATTGTCACCCAGAACCCAACACACTGGTAGGTGATATAGTAAAGGCACAGATGGTTTGTACCTAGTTTAATCTCAACAGGCTTTTAAGATCAATTCATCACTGTCTCAAAAAAGAAAGGACTTGAGAGCCCATATAGAAAGAAGCAATTCCAATGTGGTTTTGGAATATTTCCCTTTAAAGTCTATCCTCAAACTTCAGCAAATTCGGAGACTTCACAAAATTCTAGCATGGAGCAGTGTCAAAAAGTGTCATATTCTGATAAGCATTTTAACACATGGACTTCACACACACATAGACTACAGAAAAAACAATCTGATATTTTAAATTATTAGCTTGGTAGCCTCCTGTGAGGTATTTGCAAAAACTTTTGCCTGGAAAACAACAACAACAAAAACGTAGTATCATTTACAAAAGAAAAAAGGAGGATGGTTTTGTTTGAATTCTGGCTCTGCCATTTCCTAATTAAATGATCTTGGGCATGTTGGTTTCTAGCCATCAGTTTTTCATCTTTAAAATGAGAAAAATCCCAACATCTCTGGACTGTGGAGAGAATTGAATGAGATAATGTGTGTCCAGTGCCAAAAACAGGCTGTGTCAAAAGGAGATACAAAATAAATGTTAATTTCCTTTCCCCCTTCCCTAGATAAAAACAAGTTTAAAGGAATGCAGACATGTATGCTTCAAGAAAAAAAAATCTGTATATTGAATCAAATTGGAAAGAAATCAGCCTGAAATGGAAATGAACTCAACTTATGAATGTGGTCATTCAGAGAATTGAAATGAAATACCCTTTTTAACGAAGCCAGTGCTATCAACAGAAAGAAAGGGAAAATGCATGACTGTAGTGCTCATGTATTTCTTGTTCTTATATTTGCTTCTTTGCTTACAATTATCAAATACTAATGAGGAAAAGTGATTTGGAGTTGTATAATTAAAATTAAGAAAAGGTAATTTTTGATAAATTATGCAGAAAGTATTTTGATAATGAGTTTGAGAGAAGTAAGTATTTTCCAGAGACAATAATTGAATCCTCATAATCTGAAACACGATAACTGAAGTACCTCTCTGACTGTCAGATATAGGCAATCATATTAGAGCTAATATTCTATTACTTTCTAACATCAAGCAAGTAATAGTCAATAAAATCTCAGTACTGTTTACATCAAATATTTGATATGTTGTGCACACATATTGAGCACTACCTAAAGGCATATATTTTATATACATATATAAGTACATATGCATATATATATTTGTCTATTACATCATCAATGTGTGCTCAGTAAACAAAAGTGTGTGCGTGTCTCAGAAAATAGGGTTCTTATAATTATATAACATTACCTCTAGTTGCATCAAGAAAGCACTGTACTAATGGGCTGAATAAAGTCTTATTTGTGTGGAGTTAACAATCTAGCAAGAAAGAAACATATGCATCTAAAAATAAAAATATGGGCATAAATAAAAGAAGGAAAAAGAGAGGCACTAAGTATAAATTGAAACTATAATTATTTGTCTTTAATATATCAAATTAGTAATACGATATATGACATCTGATATCAAATGGTAATAATAGTATAATACAAATTATGATACAGAAGTGTCACTTTTAAATTTTATCCCAGTTAAGGGGTCAACGTTAGACTCTCATTGGGAAGGCAAGGCTTCAGACCTGAAGGAAAGACAACTTTACAATAATATCTTCAGCAACACTATTTTAGGCACCAAGTCAGTGAAATTCACTGCCCTTATTTATTATGGGAGATAAAACAAAAAAAGAAATAAAAGTACATGTCATCAATACTTGGTGTCTATAGTACTGGTTCATAAGTGTTGATCTATGAACTGAAGGTCACGGTTCAATTCCCAGTCAGGGCACATGCCTGGGTTGCTGGCCCAATCCCCAGTGTGAGCCATTCAGGAGTCAGCTGATCAATGACTCTCTCTCATCACTGATGTTTCTAGTTCTCTCTCCTTCTCCCTTCTCTGAAATCAATAAAAAAAATATTTTTTAGAAAGTGTTTAATTTCTCTGCTACCAAGATGGAGACACTGAAGACTTTAATGAGATTGTAAAACCGAAATTAGAAGAATTTTAGGAAAGTCATTCTGGCAATTAGAGTGATGGCTGGATTCAGGGAATGGAGTCTAGAAGTTGGAAGACAAAGTAAAAGACTTATGTGATTATCAGGAGACTGACTGGTCTGTTTGGTCCGAAGGAAGGCCTTGGCGATGGGAAGGGGGCAACTGGGGAGAGATTTTGCAGTGATAGGACTTGGGAGGGCACAGACACAATGGATATGGAAGCAAAGATAAGAAGAGAAACCAAAGGTGACACAAGGACTTTACTTCTAGCCATAAGGGAATACAAGGTCCAGATTTATCATTCTGCCATAAAAAAAAAAGCACAGAAAACTGAATAAGATATGTAAAATAAGTATATTTAGATATCAGACATTTGCAGCATAGGAATAAAGTGAGTTCTTCAATTGCATGGACATACTGCCTGGAAGTCACTGGCAAACTTCAAGCCCAGGAAAGCCCTTGGGCTTCACAGCATTACTAGTTGAACTGGTAGAGATTACAGTTCACAGCCACAGATGTAGCTAAAATGTACAAAGTAAGATATCAGAGAGGAGAAAGCTACATAGAGTAAGAGCTCCAGAAATTTGAGAAGGGGTCTTCATGAGTCTTTGGCTGAATATAGATCTATATCTCTCTATATATATGTGGTAAAACTCTGCAAGTTTGGGTGAGAACAACTGGGGTCGGGGGGAACAATACATACCAGGGAATAGTAAGATAAAATTTCCCAGAGTTCACCGAGGGCCAGGACTAATTTTATCTCCCATTGGTTAACGTGGAAATACATCACTGAATACATATTTTTATAGAGACTCAAAAAAGACCAGGCTTTAGAAATTAGCCTAAATTAGATTTAGAGCACAGGCTAATCTGAACTTACTCTAGAAAGATTTTTAAATTCTTGAAATGAACTACAAGAAGCTTAACTTCCCTTTAGAATAAGGTCTAACTTTCTTTCAAGGAAAACAGCAAAATCCAGTAACCAAAAGTATAAATTAACAATGTCTCTCATCAATCAAATATGAGTAAGTGAAGAAACAGAAAAATGTGACTCATACCAGAAGAAAAACTAGCCAATAGAAACAAACACAGAAATGACGGATGATAGAACTAACAGATAGGGATATTAAAACAGCTATTATAAATATGTCAATATGCTCAAGGATTTAAAGAAAAACATGTACATAATAATAAATGGAAGATACTAAAAAGAACAAGTATAATTTCTAGAAATAAAAAGCACAAAATCTGAAATGAACAATTCACTGAATAAGATTGACAGATTAGACACTATAAAACAAAACAAAAAAAATGAATGGACTGGATGATATAACAATATAAACTATTCTACGGGAAGGACTAAGAAATAAAAAACACATATCCCCCTCCCTGAAAAAAAAACCTCATTAACCTGAGAGAAAACATCAATTTGTATAACATGTGTAATTGGAGTTTCTGAAGGCAAGTAGAAAGAGATGTCAGGAAAAATCTATATATTTTTTTAAAAATGGCTAAAATGTTTCCAAATTTGTCTAGAACTATAAACCCAGAGCTCCAAGAAGTTCAAAAATTCCAATCAGCATAGGCAAGGAAGGGTGAGGAAGCCAAGACATATGACAATCAAATTACTAAAAAACAGTGAAAAAGAGAAACATCTTAAAGGCAATGACAGAAGAAAATTTACATTAAAAAAGAACAAAAGAGAAAACTGTCAGATTTCTTACCAGAAAATATGTAAAGCAGAAACCAGATTATGCACTGAAAGAAAATACTGTCAACTTAGAATGTCATACACAGCACAATATATTTTAGAAATAATGATGAAATAAAGATTTTAAGAAAAACAAAACTAAAGGAATATTTTACCAGTAGACTTTCACTACAAAAATATTAAAGAAAGTTATTCAGGCAGAAGATAAGTGATACCAGATGAAAACTGACTTTACTAAAAGGAAAGAAGAACAGTGAAAATGATAATTCTGTGAAGAAATATAAGGGACTATTTTTTCTTGTGTTGTTTATTTATTTATTTATTTATTTATTTATTTATTTAAAAGATAATTGACTGGCCGAAACCGGTTTGGCTCAGTGGATAGAGCATCGGCCTGCGGACTGAAAGGTCCCAGGTTTGATTCCGGTCAAGGGCATGTACCTTGGTTGTGGGCACATCCCCAGTAAGGGGTGTGCAAGAGGCAGGGGATCGATGTTTCTCTCTCATCGATGTTTCTAACTCTCTATCCCTCTCTCTTCCTCACTGTAATAAATCAATAAAATATATTTTTTTAAAAAAGATAATTGACTGTTTAAAGCAGAAATAACAAATACTCACTACAGGGTTTATAACACATAAACCAATAATATGTATGTAACAATAGCACAAAATATATGCGGGATAGAAGTATACTGTTGCAGGGCAGTTGCATGACATGTGAAGTAGTATAACATGATTTGGAGGTAGAATGTGATAAGTGAAAGATGTATATTAGAAGTCCTATAGTACCACTAAATATAGCTAATAAACCAGTAGGGGGAATAAAATAGAACTTTAAAAAAATAAGCCAAAAAAGATAGGTATAAAAGGAAAAAGAAAAACCTGATGGAAAAAACAGAAACAAATAGCAAGATGGTAGATTTTATCTTGACCTTATTAATAACATTAAAAATAAATGGTCTAAAATCTCCAGTTAAAAAACATATTTTGCTGAAATGAATGAAAAATCAAGACAACTATGTATTGTCTATAATAAACTAACTTTCAGTAAAAATATAGATAATTAAAAGTAACAGGATAAAAAAAATACCATGAAAGTACTAATCATAAGAAAGCTGAAATAGCTATATTAATACCAGGTAAAATGGACTTCTTAATAGTACTATGGATCAAAAGGGATAGTAAATAATGATCAGTAAAATGGGAAATTGACAAGTAGTAGGAAAAAAATCAATGAAATCAAAGCTTATAATATGAAAACATTAATAAAAATGATAAACTACTAACCAGATTTATTAGGGGAAAAAAGAAGAAACAAATTACTAATATGAGGAATGACAAAGGGGGCATTACTACAGATATTACAAATAATAAAAAGATAATAATATATTAATAGCTATATGCCAATACATTTGACAACCTAGATGAAATAGCCAAATTCTCCCTTGAGAAAAAATGGAATAGCTGAAAATTTTATATCAAATAAGAAACTGATTTCATAATTTAAAATCTTCAATAATAAAAATAAAACTCCATCCAGATGGTATTATGGTGAATTCTTTCAAGCATTTAATGAAGAAATAACACCAACATCCCACAACCTCTTTCAGGAAATATAAGAGAAGGGAATACTTCCCTACTCATTTTATGAGCTGAACATTACCCTGATAAATCAAGACATAAACATTACAAAAAAGAAAACGAAAGAAAAAAAAATCCCTCATGAACACAGGTACAAACATTGTTAGCAAAATATTAGCAAATAGAAGCAGCATGACCTAAAAAGTATATTTCATGAGCAAATGTAGTTTATCTCAAGAATGCAAAGTAAGTTTAACATTTAAAATCAATTAACATAATGCACTTTATAATGGGGATAAAAGTGAAAACATGATTATCTCAACAGATGCAGTAAAGTTTTGTTTTTCTTAAATCCTCACCCAAGGATTTTCCCACTGATTTTTAGAGAGTAGAAGAGACAGGGAAAGCAGAGAGAAACATCAATGTGAGAGTGACACATCGATTGGTTGCCTCCTGCATGTGCCCTGACCAGAACCCGGGCTGGGGAGAAGCCTGTAACCGAGGCACGCGCCCTTGACCAAAATCAAACCCAGGACCCTTTGGTCTGAAGGCCAATACTCTATCCACTGAGCCAAAACAGCTAGGGCTGCAGTAAAGTATTTGACAAAATTTAACAGAAATTCATGATGAAAGCTCTCAAAAATTATGTACAGAAAAAAAAAAAAACTTTCTCTATCTGATAAAGGACATCTACAAAAAACCTATAGCTATTATCCTAATATAATTAACTAGAGGCCTGGTGCACGAAATTCGTGCATGGGGGCGGTGTCCCTCAGCTCAGCCTGCACCCGCTCCCAATCTGGGACCCCTCGAGGGATGTCCAACTGCCCGATTGCCCCTAACTGCCCTCCTCTGTCGGCCTGGTCACCCATAACTGCCCTCCCCTGCCAGCCTGGTTGCCCTTAACTCTCCTCCCCTGCAGACCTGGTCACCCCCAACTGCCCTCCCCTGCAGACCTGGTCCCCCCCAACTGCCCTCCCCTGCAGGCCTGGTTCCCCACAACTGCCCTCCCCTGCTGGCCTGATTGCCCACAACTGCCCTCCCCTGCTGGCCATCTTGTGGTGGCTATCTTGTGTCCACATGGGTGCAGCCATTTTTGATCACATGGGGGTGGCCATCTTGTGTGTTGGGGTGATGGTCAATTTGCATTTTACTCTTTTATTAGATAGGATGCTAAAAGATTAAAAAGCCTGTCACTACTTCTAAGTTGGGTTTAACCAAGGGGAGGCACTGGCAGGAAACTAGATAAGAGGGAGAGAGTAAGGTCAGTACATTCATTTTCCTAATTTCCTTCCTTCTAGAGCATCTTCTACCAATCACCACAGCTACTACAGGGCAGCTCTCTCCTGAGATAAAATGAACTGGTGACTGTTGCCTCCCTTCACACCTTCAGGACTTGGCCGCTCCTACTCATTTTTGCCCCCAATTAGGTTTCATGTAATTCTGCCCACATCTTTGTAAAGTGTCTTTTTGGAAACTCAGCCCAGTTCCCTGGTGAAGTGTGCCATCGATCCCCAGCAGGGCCCTGAATCTTAATTTAATATCCACCATCATACATTTACAAAATATATGAACAAACCCTTCCTGAGCAGAAAGTTTGTTATTTTCTCCATGATCTTATATTTCCATGCTACTTTTCTCATGGAATTTTATCTTAATGATATACATTTAATCATGGTTCTCTGCAAAAAAAAATTTTGTATATGAATAGAAAGGTTTAATTTGTTTTTATTTCATGAAATAAAAATGAATTATAGACTACTACCAAAAATTTTCTGGATTGGCCCAGCCAGCATGACTCAGTGGTAGAACATCAACCAACCTATGAACCAAGGGGTCACAGTTCAATTCTCTGTCAGGGCACATGCCCGGGTTGCAGGCTCAAGCCCAGTGCGGGGCATGCAGGAGGCAGCTGATCAATGATTCTCTCTCATCACTGATGTTTCTATCTCTCTGTCCCTCTTCCTTCCTCTCAGAAATCAATAAAGATATATTTTTAAAATTTCTGGACTGAATAAATTATCAGTGCAGTTATTTATCCACAATTGATCAAATAATGTAAATATATCATAAAGTTTTATTTTAAAATTATTGAATATAAAAAATTTCTTATTGGAAATGCACCTTTTAATGGGGCTTTTTCTCCCAATTCTTTTATATTTCCATATATGAATATAATTTATGGGTAGAATGATGTGGAGTTCAGACTAAATCAACAGGAGAAAGGAAGGACTGGGTCACAGGAAGTTCAGAGCTTACAAAGGTGCATAAATTCTTGTTGTTAAGTCCATTTCTTTAAAGAGTAGAACCTACAAGACATTTCTGTAATAAGTACTCAGCAAAAATAAATAAATTAGCAAAAAAGAGGTTAGTAGGGGGCAAGACATTTGTGCTTATGCTAAAAATAAAACAGAAGTTTGTAGTATATAATCATTTGGCGAAAATTTTTTTCCTGCAACCCTGAATAAATAGTCAAGAAAGTATAAACACTAACAACACAAAATATGGTTTGTCTTCTGGAAAACATAATATCGCTATTTTGGAAGTAAACATGGAATTTTCACCTTCTCCTTGAAATTGTGGGAAAGAGGCGGCTCAGACACAGGCTCGGGTCTCAGCTTTTGTGAGCTTCACAGATCCCAGCAGTCACTTCGTTTGGTGTGCTGGGGGGTCGTTAGGCCCTGCAGCAGCATGTGCTAGTGAGACCCAGGATAAGTAAGAGGTAAGGTTTTCTTTTATAAGTGGAAGAAGGAGGGATTGCGAAAGGGGCGAAGTGAAAGGAGAACTTGGACACATTCTTAGAACAGAGAGGGAACGGGAAGCTGGGGATCTGAAATGCCCCTTCACACTGTGCAGCCCCATTCTGGCACTTCATGGCCAGGGAGAAGCCTTTGCAAGCCCCCAAGGGGAGATCTAAAAGGGTGGCAAGTACTACCTGGTTGGCTCAGTGGATAGAGCATAGGCCTGTGGACTGAAGGGTCCCAGGTTTGATTCGGGTCAAGGGTACCTACCTCAGTTGCAGGCTCCTCCCTGGCCCGGGGCCCTGGTGGGGCATGTGCAGGAGGCAACCAATCGATGTATTTCTCTCACATCTATGCTTCTCTCTGTCTTTTCCTCTCTCTCCCACTCTCCCTAAATATCCACTGGAAAAACAGCCTTGGGTGAGGATTAACAAAAAATAAAAATGGAAGTATGGCAAAATGCAGGACAGTATCACCTGGAGAAACGACAGGAAAGTCACTACTTGAACAAATCATTCAGATCTACATGAATCTACTTTCCTTAAGACACGTTTTCTTTTACAAAGCTGCTAATACCGAACAGCCTAAGTATGAGACCTCGCTGAGAACGTGAAACCGGATCTTTTGTATACGCTAAGGTTGAGTCTACACAATAGCAACGTGTCAGATGTTTTGTCTCCACAGTGCCAGGCATCTGGATTGAATGAAAACTCAACTAAATGGACTTGATGTTCGTCTCGTTTCCCTTCTGAAGGCTATCTTTTACCCCTGGCTGTGAAACACCCTTTGATATCAGTAGCAAATCTGAGCATGAAATCAACTGTCTGCACAGAAGAAAAGAAAGGAAGCCTCGCTCATTCTTCCCATGAATGTGCTTTCTTTCCTTCACTTTCTCTAAGCCCTCTCAGGGACTTTCAGGTACAGGCCACCTGCATCCCTGGGGAAAAGGGCAAATAAGGGGCCGCCTTGCTGTCTGCCACCACAACAGTGGTCTCCAGCCTCCAATTTTGGCCTACCCCCCTTTCCTGCTCACTCTCCCTGGTCAAGGTAGGGAGCCCTGTTCGGGGCAATTTCTCCAACCCTCTGGTCTCTCCCAAAGAAAGAGGGAAGGAGCCCCAGTCTATCTGTGAGCCACACATTCCACAAAGCAACATAATGAGCTGCATTTTGTTGAGGGCTCTCTGGGTCCCCCAAATCTTTCTCAAATGTGATTGTTTATAAAATGTTTGATAAAAATAAATGATGCTTTCAATTTAAACAAAATTTCACACTGTTACTGGTTTTAATAACAGTTTTGACAGATGAGATTTTCATCATCTGTTTTTTCTTTGTGAAGGCTTCTTCAATAAACTAAAAATGCTTTAAACTAACAGATGTGACTATAAAGTAAGGCTTGAGTGTGAGACATCAGGAACTAAGGCTTGTCAAATGCTTCAACATAGAAATTTATTCCTAGCGCAAGCATCTCCTGGGGATCAGGAAAGTCAGCAACCTAATGATTGCTGGCTAACGTGTGAAGCTTGTTTTAGCAGCAAGATGTCATTTATCCCAAACTGGGAGTGTATCTATGCCTGCTCCTCCCATTCGCTCTCTGGATCTAGCGATTTCCGCTTCTCTAGTTATCAGAAACCTATTGAAAAGTCAATCCAAATATGTTTGAGCTGCTGTTGACATTTGACAAACTGATGATTCACAATTTTTTTCCCATCATCTAAAAAATTGAATTTTCAATGATATTCTGTTTATCATAAAGAAGTTTATTTTTGCCTACATATATATATATGTGTGTGTGTATATATATATGTGTGTGTATATATATATATATACATATATATTCATATATATGTATATATATATGTATATGTATATATATACATATATATATATTAACAGACTTGAGGCTAGGAATTGAGAATGTAGTACTCTAATTTCAAAATAGCTCACTTGCCTTCAAAAATAACACTTTGAAGGTTTTTTCCCCCCTTTTTTGTGATGTCTTTATATATTTTAAACAGTTATTCTGGCACAGAGAAATATAACATTGTGGGGCAAATTGAAAAATTCGTTTAACAACAAAAGTAATCCTAAAGTTTAGTTAAATTAAGGGGTGATATGATATAAAGAACATTTTTCTTAAACCGTGTCCTATTCCAAATGAAATATCCTCTCACACCAAAAGTATGTCAAAACTTATTAACATGATCTGAGAATTAAAATAAGAGATTGAGAAGTACTAACTTCCATTTCTTTCTCTTCCACTAACACTCTATGTATTCTATCATCTCATTTAATCCCCAATTTATACTTTTCCTTGAAATAAGCAGAGAGCATTTGGCTTCTGCGTGATGGGTTAATATGTCACTTATCTCACTAGTCTTCCTCTGGCCTGCAGGGTGAAATCTGCTAATGGCCCCCATACAGGCTGCCATTGTAGATACAGGCTGCCATGGGCATTATATGAAGGAAGGGAGAGTTTCATTAAGGAGAGAGGGGAATACTGGACTCAGTTATCAAGAACAGCCCTAAATGAGAGTAGTCAGGTAGTCCAAAGCCATTGTGCAAATATCATGACAAGATCAAACTTGGATTAGGTAATAGTTAGAACAAAGTGATATTGGGGTAGAGGCCAGTTGAAAAGACAGGGTTTAGCTATGTTTGCTGGAGAGGGGGCAAGATTCTAAGCTCCTGGGAAGGAGACTGGGAAGAACCAAGCAGAGCTGCAGAGCTCCAACCCTTGCTAGAGTATGGGGTCCTAGATAGAGGGTCCAGGCTGAGAGGGTCCAGTCTGGATGAAGCAGGAGGTCATTTCGATGTTCTGGGTTGAGAGGTATCAGGTCATGGTGGAAAAGCATCAGAAAAATGCTGGCTCAGGCTTTGGTGCTGGTGTAGCACTTTGACTAATAAATATACATTTAGGCGTGTGTCTCCCCTGCTAGACCGCTAACCCATATAGCATCTCCACATAACATAGTACATGCCTTTAAGTGAGTGAGTAAATGAACCAGAGTGAAACACTGGGAAATAAACAAATGTGAAACCACTTGAACGTTTAAGAACACACAATTATATCTGGCTCTTTACACATGCTCTCATAGCAGAATTCTGTTTCCAGGTCATAAAGAGAATAATCTGATGATGACAGAGAATGATTTTCTAAATATGAATACTGAAAGAAAAATATTACCCTATGACTTTATCTTTTATAGATTTTCATAACATCTTGATGATTTTCTTCCTGTTGATTCTACTGGACAAGTATTACAATCAGAAATGGAACTATGAAGAAGATAAATTTAGAGCTAACTATGACTACTAAAGAACAAGTTTGTTTGTTTTTTTCAGCCCAACATATCGAAGACTCACTATCTATCATCTCATCCCTTTTTCCAGGCTACAAAGAACGTGGATTTATCCTTTACCCTTTCCTTCTCCGGTCACCTCTCAGCCAGGCTCAAATAATCATTCTTTCCTCTTTAAATATCTTTCATGTCTTCTTTGTCCCTCTCATTGGCTTCTTCTGACTTCTACTTCTAAACATTTTCACTTTTATTTATCCATTGATTAGCCATCCACTCACTTCTTCATTCAACAAACATTAATTAAGCTCTGTACCAAGCACTATCCCAGGTGTTGAGTATATAAAAGGAAAAAGAGATGATCCTTTTCCTCAAGGATATCCAAGTAGTGGGGAAGACAGACTCATAAACAGGTACTTAATGAGATAGCCTACTCCACGCTTTCCTTTTCCAGTGGAAGATTTCAACCTAGTTCCATGTATGCCACCTTGGAACTACTTCCTTTTCTTGTTATCACCACTTTGAGCCCCACCACCTAGAGTTATTGTAAATTAGATGGGCAGGGTCTTGTAGAATACTACCTCTACAGCAACACACTAAATGCTGCCCAAAGATGGCCTTCACCAGTTGGCTATAGGACAACTGATTACTAAGTGGATTTTCATGTACCTCCCTGCAGTGGGAGACAGAGAGCCTTCCCTGGTGGAGACCTATGGCTTCTTCCTCTCCTGCTCTCCATTTCTCTGGTACCTTTCCCCACCCCTCCACCCTGCCCTTAGGGATCTATAATCAAATCTTTGAATTAGATTAGTCTCTGAAGGTAGAAAAACTTGCTCAAGAAGTATGCATCCAAATCTTTCTGACTTAGCCTAAAACCAGGGATTTTTCAAATATGTTCAGCCTTTGTTTTGGGTGACTCACTGTCTAGGTGTCTAGTCCTATGGGAGAGTGGGGATAGGGAGGAGTAAGGGTTGTAGACAGCAAGGATACAACTAAAGAAATGTATTTACCCCACGGCCAGAAAAACATCTATTAATATACTAAATATACTAATATATACATATACATACATACATATATATATATATATATATATATATATATATATATATATGTGGCTAAGTATCTGTCCGACCAGTAGCTATGACACACACTGACCACCAGGGGGCAGATGCTCAACGCAGGAGCTGCCATGACACGCACTGGCCATTTAAAAATAAATGGCACCACGAACCCGGTGCCAACAAACCAACACTCAGCTTCCCCAAGTGGGACACAGGCCCCGACACTCCACCAAATCACAGCCAATGCTGCCAAGACCCCATGGTGCAAAATGCGGCCCACAGCCCAGCCCAGCCCTGAAACAGTCTCTGTGGGTGCCAGGTAATGATGTCACATAGCAACCCCCAGCTTTCTCTCCCTAGCAACTAGCCTCCTTGGAGTTTCTTCAGCCCAGGAACCTGACTTGCTTCACAGCCAGATGCAAACATTTTACAGTTTCACCAAATGTTTGTGAAGTATTTTTCACGTGCCTCATCTCATTTGATTCTCACAGAAGTCCTGGAGTAGGTAGATAGGAGACTCAGTAGAATTCTATTTTCTTTTCATTAGCCGGAAAACAGAGATTTAGAAATTTTAGAAACTTGACCTGACTGAAAAGAAGTAAGAAATGGTGTAACCTGAAAATGACTTCAGGTTTTCTCACTGCGCAGAATATAGTC
This sequence comes from Cnephaeus nilssonii, assembly GCF_951640355.1. Lineage (NCBI taxonomy): Eukaryota > Metazoa > Chordata > Mammalia > Chiroptera > Vespertilionidae > Cnephaeus > Cnephaeus nilssonii. The sequence continues at coordinate 40,029,370 of NC_137082.1, read as the reverse complement.
AAACACTGCTACAGTTAAATATTTTATCTTTTGTTCTCCCTGTGTGATCTATAATAATAATCTGCTTCATATTGATATTTACTGCTGTGTTGCTCACAATTACCTGAAAGAGAAGTTGGGGTGCTTCACTGGGCTGGAAAAAGTTTAGCTAAACCAGAAAGCATGTCTAATTAAGCAAATTTATTCTATCCTATATAATAAAGAGGTAATATGCAAATTAATCCTCACACCCTCACAAGATGGCTGCCTACAACCAGGCCGGCAGGGGGGTTAGTGAGGGATGACCAAACGACTGAGCAAGCAGGCTGCATGGAGCAACCAGGCCAGCAGGGGGGTTAGTGAGGGATGACTAAACGACTGGACAACAGGTTGCATGGGGCGACCAGGCCGGCAGGGGGGTTAGTGAGGGACAACCAAACGACTGGACAGCAGGTTGCATGGGGCGACCAGGCTGGTGGGGGAGCCATGAGGGGTGACCAGGTCAGCAGGGGGGGGGGGCAAGTTGGGGGCAACCAGGCCAGCAGGTGGGGCAGTTGGGAGCGACCAGGCCGGCAGGGGGGGGCAGTTATGGGTGACTAGGCAGGCAGGCAGGTGAGCAATTAGGAGCCAGCAGTCCAGGATTATGAGAGGGATGTCTGACTGCCAGTTTAGGCCCGACCTAAACCGGCAGTCGGACATCACCCAAGGGGTCCTGGATTGGAGAGGGTGCAGGCTGGGCTGAGGGGACCGCCCCCCGCCCCCCCCCCCCCCCATGCATGAATTTCATGCAACGGGCCTCTAGTATATATATATAAAAAGCTAAGTTGACTTGTGCATGTGTGATACATATAAAGCTCATAGCTGGCGCCAATCGCATACATGTGTTTCGATCTGTCATTGTCAATTGTGAATTTGGTTTTTGGTTGACACTTCTATTATAGAGAAAGAGCAAATAGCAATATTAAAATATTTCTTCTAATTAATTTCCTTCCAATGTGCATGAATCCATGCACCGAGACACTAGTATTAAAATATAACTCCTCCTCCTTTTTAGTATAAATTGAAAAGTAACATACTGTGTTAAATGAGAGAAACACAAGAATTGGGGCTGGGAGATACAGAAGCTGATTCCCAGATCTAGTCTTCCAGGAGACAGAGTCTTGATCCTGCCCAAGGCTCTACTTCAATTTCCTTACATACTTTCATTTTCATATCTCATGCATAGCCAACACTTTCTCCTTATCCATTTTTTAAAAATCCCTGACACCTGCAGAATTGAAGCTGGGCTTTTAAAGGTCACCATTTGCTTTCTACTTGGCAAATCCAGGGGACATTTCTGAGTCCTCACCTTCCTTCATGTCTCCAAAGCTCCAGTCACTGTGTCACCTACAACATTTTATCTCCTACAACATTGGCTTACCTACTAATCAGGAAGATTCCAAGCCACATTACCTTGGGTGATTTAGTTATGAAAACAACAGGTACTCAGAATGATTTCAATATGTTTTTTCAAATTATACTCACTTCTTCTAGATCATAATATACCATCCTGGTGGGGACAAAAAGAATAGGGAAGTTGTCTCCCCTGATGATCACTGGTCTGCAGAAAAAAACTCTTGGAGCCTGAAGACCTGCATCCTAATCCCATCTCTGTTATGTGTTGTCCCTGCAGCCTTGGCAAATCACCCTGTGGCTTCATTTTTAAGACAGTGACTACAGTGATGATGCCCCACTGCACCACACTGGAGCGCCTGGGTTACGAGGAGCCTACTGTGCTGTTTCCAGGACGAGGCCACACCTGCCAAAGGTGAACCAATACACAATACACCTGAGGGCCTTGGGAGCTGCTGCAAAAAAAGCCTCTCAGTACAACTATGCATCCAGGCAAGGGCTGGGAAAGAGAAGAGAAAGAATCCAGAAGTGAAAAGGTGGGCTCTGCATTGCAACAGCCTCTACCTAAACTTCAGTCAATTGTTGCATCTCCTGTTGCCTCTGAGAACAGCCAGGTAGCCACTGATTGGAAGCTCCTACCTGAAATACACAGCCTCTGCAAACCCCTGCTTACCATACAGAGGCATTCACCTTCAATTCCTTGGTAAACTTACTCCCACCACGGTAGTAATAAAAACACACCCAAATTTTCCCAACACTTTTCTCCTTAATTAAACACACCCACTCCCCTTATGTGAGGAAGATAAAGAACTCCTTTTTAGCTGAACACAGCTGGCTCATTTAAAGTTTCATTAAGATTCATTTTTATTAGTTAACACATCAGCTCACATACAACAAAATAACTTCACAAAAATCAAAAACACATACATATTATTATTGACCAACAACAGTGATCTCTTTTGCCTTTCGTCGCTCACAAATTGATGATTTTTTTTTTATTACTGTCTTCTTTCCTTTTGCCTCTTGAGCCATAAATAACCATGGATGTTCCACCTGTAAGGTAACTCCGTGCTGAGAGCTTTCCTGTCTGCTCTCACTAGCAGAGCCCCTGCATGCTCAGGACTAGGCTTCTGACCTGCACACTGATAGCCTCCAGCGCTGGAGCTTACTACCAGGTGGTGCTCCAGTCCTGTAGCCCAGGACCTGCAAGATACCCTGGCTTCACCAGAGTCTAGGCTCTTATTCAATCCGATCGTGAAGGAGAAAGAAAAGTGAAAGGAGCACCTATGAATGGTCTATCCTGAACTAGTCTGTGCTGCTTTATAAATGCCAATCCTTACCACAATCCTTTTGGATACACATCATTATCTGAAGTTACAGAACAATGCCATTATCAAAGATCCCCACTTAATAACGCACAAACAACTGCTGTGGCCAAGTACTTACTGTGATGTGTCTAATTCTCATGGTTATGAGTTTTTCTATCATGATACTTCCTTTGAAAGTTGAGCTTACAATCATTTCTTGGTTTCTTTGCATTAAATTCAGTGTTCATGTTTTTTGTGTGTGTTTTCTTTCTGAGTATTAAAAAGGTTTGAAAATTTAATGATTAATGTCCAAGAGTAATCTGTTAAATTTAGTGACTATGTTTTAAGAGCTTACTCAGTACTGGTAGTTATTATATGCCCTGGCTGGCAGAAACAATCAAGCATACATCTGGTCATCAAGGGGATTACCGGGTGTCTTTTCCTGATTCCAATCTCTCCAACTCATATTTTGTACCACTTAAATTCCATATTCATACTAAATAAACTTTTCTTAGGTACCTACTGGATGCCATGATGTGTGTCCTGTATTTGAGCTAACAAAGATATTAGGACACCTCTAACCTCAAGGAACCCACATTCAAGACTTTCCCTTGTATAAAACATCCCTTCAGTGGTCGGCAAACTCATTAGTCAACAGAGCCAAATATCACCAGTACAACGATTGAAATTTCTTTTGAGAGCCAAATTTTTTAAACTTAAACTTCTCCTAATGCCACTTCTTCAAAATAGACTCGCCCAGGCTGTGGTATTTTGTGGAAGAGCCACACTCAAGGGGCCAAAGAGCCGCATGTGGCTCTCAAGCCACAGTTTGCCGACCAAGGCCTTATATCAACTATCTCAAGCCCAAGCTTCTCTGCAAAGCACTTACTCCAGTGCTCAATTGTCCTTTTCTACTCTAAACTCATAGACTATGAGAGCTATACTGTTTAGTCATTCTAATTATCTCTTATGTCTTAATTTTATCTCTGCAATGACACTATAATCTACTTAAGAGCAGAATCACTGCTTACAATCATTCTTTTCAGTCACACACAAGACAAGGGATTATTTCTTTGGCTTTAAACCCAAAGAACATTTTCATTTTGTGATGATTTAAAGGACTTTAAAAGACTTTTTGATTGATTTCAAGGATTAAATCCAACACCAGAGAATTTTCCTCCTAGTTAACAATTCTACTTAGTTCTTTAATACAAAAATCATCACTGGGATTTATGATAAAAATTGAGTTTTATAAAAGATGTTTGCATAGAATAAGGACAAAAACATTATTAATCATATAGCATCTGAAGTTTCATCTTGGTTCTTCTTAATTATCAACTATTATTTTGTTTTTTCTTTCACCCAGTTACATCTGTAATTCTGCCATCAGGCCAAGACTGTGTTCCCATTATTTTGCTATTTCAGAGAAATGTAAGGCCAAATTCTTATGCAACTTTCTTATAATAACTATACCCTTTCGTCATAGTACTTGACTTTTAAGGATGAAAAAAATAAAACATCTCACTTTAAGCAAAGCTGGAGAGTAAAGGAGTAGCTATCCCTGCCCCATGGCCAACCATGAGCCAATAACCTGCCATTAGACAGAGCCAGCTGAGAAGATCGAGAACTAGAACTTCATCTATCCACTGGGGCAGGTAGGCAGCCACTGATAAGTTTCAGTGGCTAAGAAGTTCAATTTGTCCTACGGAATATAGCATCTGATGGGGAGGACAATGGACCTAGCATGGGCAAGAAGAGGTAGTATCTACTTCCTAGCATATGGTCATAGATGAACTGTATTAATGGAGGGTCTAGGAACAGGTGAAAATAGAATTCCAGAGAGGTAGCTGGCACCGCAGAAGTTGGCCAATTAGTTGGATAGGACCTAGTATTTGGACTATTTTGTATAGACTTGGAAGTAAAAGGCACATCCTCCAGCCTAAGTGGACCAATGAGTCACCAGCCTGGCCACCAGATTAGCCCAGCCTGATCCAGGGAAAGAGGTTAAAAGTTCAATTAAAACAGGGTCTGCAGAAAGAGTAGCTTGGGGCTCCAATAATCCCTGGAGAATAAAGTAAGGTTGTCTTATCAGTGAGATGAAGTGGCCTTCAGGACACCAGAAATTCAGACACACGTGGACTATAGCTTCACTCTTGTCATTCTAATTCACAATGCAATAATAATGAGAATGTGTGTATTAATTCAAGACCCCACTCATATAAGTACATATTCTAAGTGGAGCCTTTCAAAGTCTGCAACAAAGATGTTTAGAGTCAAGTACCAAGGTTGGAGGTCATTTCTGAAGCTCTCAGTTGACATTGCTTTTACCTACTCAGAATACTGACAGGGTATGTAGAACTCCCAGTTTCAAAGTCATGTGCATTTAGTGGGTTTTCTTTGCCCTCAGGAGGCAGGCAGAATAGGCTAGTGCAGGGATCAGCAAATTATCACCCACAAGGCAAATCTGGCTTACCACCTGTATTTTATTAAATAAAGATTTCCTGGAACAGAGCCATACAATTCATTTACATATTACCTATCACACTATAATAGCAGGGTGGAGTCGCTGTGACAAAGACTCTATGGCCTACAGAGCTTAAAATATTTACTACCTGGCCCTTTACAAAAAGTGAACAGTGAGGTCGGACTGCTTTAGTTCAGTCCATACCTTCACTATTTACTAAGCAGGTGCTATGCTCGGAAAGTCTTGTCCTCCCATAATTCACATAGTGAAACCTACCCCCAATGTGATGGTATTAGGAGGTGGGGTGTTTAGAAGGTAATTAGGTGATGAGGGTGGAGTGCTCATGAACGGGATTAGGGCCCTTATAAAAAGTAGCTGAGAAAGCTCTTTGCCCACTTCACCGTGTGAAGTTACAACTAGAAGGTTCTCTCTGTGAATCAGAAGGTGGGCTCACCAGACACTGAATCTGTTGGCATCTTGACCTTGGACTTCCTAGCCTCCAGAACTGTGAGGAATAAATTTCTGTTGTTTATAAGCCACCCAGTTTGTGGTATTTTTTTCTAGCCACCCAACTAAGATAGCAGATACTTAGGGCAAATCACTGTAAGTCTGTATGCCCCAAATTTCTCATCCTTAAAAGAGTGATAATAATGTATTTTCCTCCACAAAGTAGCTATGAAAAAGAAGTGCAATAATACATGGGATGTGCCTACTGCAGTTTCCGGTAAGCACTCAGTAAATATTACCCATTCTACTGTCCATCAGGTACGGGCAGCTTCAGAACTGTATTCAAGTAGAATGGTTCTAAAACAGAACCTGTAAAGTAAATGTGCACCCTTGAGAAAGAAACCAATACAGAAATAGGCCCAAACCAGTTCAATCCCAATAAGGCACTTGGTTTAATGCTGTCAATATGAAAATTTTTAAGAAGATCACTAAACATTCTTTATTGCTGCGAATCTCTACAATATCTTGTAAATTGTTTTAAAGAGTACTTAAAGTTTTCTGTAGGACCCTGTCTAATGCAAATAAGGGTCATGAAGGAAAAATTTACACTTCATCAGTATTAACAATTTATTGTAACTCATAAAAATGTATACTATTGTGCTTTTTTGATGTTTTATATTACCATCCTTGGGACATACTTGGAAAAAAATTGTTTTGTAGCTTTAATCTTAAAATATCTCAACATCTCTTTTCAACTCAGAATGTCATTCATTAAATTCCTTCTTCTAAGGAACCATAAATGCAGTAATCTAGACCCTGATAAAGGTTTTTAAGTTGTCCCATAGGACACTTAGGGTGGAGAAAGATGGAACATTAGTGTCAAAGAAGCATATTATTTGATTCTCAATATAATTAATAAACTCTTTCTCTTCCCCACAGGAATCTGCTAAATCTCCAATTCTTAGTTGTATTGAGAGAAAAGATTTAGTTACCTACTTAACAGAAAAGGGAGAGAGAGAAAAGATCTGAAAAAGGCTTTAAGTATTTAGTGGTTTAAACCCTGAATAAATTGAAGATTTGAATTAAAAAATCAGCCCTGGTATTTTTCTATGAAAATGGTGAACAGAAGGAATATATGTGCTCAGAGGAATAGCATTTTATGCCAAACATCAATCAACCCAGCTTTAGAAGCCTATTTATAATACTGTGGGGGTCCTGGACAGTTGCACTTCACACTGTGAGGACCAATTCATGACATTAGATAGTGAACAATTGAAGTTTTTGCAAATAATTAAAACTCTGTTTGAAAATGGAGATGTTTTCCACAGCTTTCCTGTGTATGCACGATATCATCGATATTCAAGAGTGTAAATATTGACTAGTTATTGCTGGTAGCCAGAAGGAGCAAAATCCCCTTTGAAATAATAATGTGGAGTGTGTGTATATAACATATACATATGTATGCACACACATTTGCATAGAGATGTTAAATATATAGTCATATAGGGAGAGAAAATATAGATTTCACTTTATATGACAGTTGAATAGCTATACTTTAAACAACCCATGTTCACTGCCAGTACAGTTCTAGTGTGAGTGTGTGTACGTATGTGTGTGTGATATTTCTGAAAATTTTTTATCTGTGATTTTTTTTCTTAACATGATAATGAAAGATATTAGAAAGCATGCCTTTTATCTTTTAAAAAACACACTCTTCATTGTTTAAATTGGGATCTGAAATACTACGATTTTAGAGCTTGCAGGGACATAATTAATAATCTTACCTAGTTTTCATGATATTTTAAGCCCATCTTAAATCCTTTTGAGTGAAGGCAAAGCACAACTAATACATAAATTAAAATCCTGAAATTGGCTCATTTAAGAGACATGGGACTGAAAAATTTTTGAAATTAAAAAAATCCTTCAGGATTATTATTTCAATTTACTCCTTTATCAGAGAACTCTTAAAGATCTCAGCACACTCGGAGAGTGTGAAGATACAGAAGAAACAAGAGCCATTAGCCTTTTTCCATAAGGCTTTCAATTCAGAGCCAGGCGATAACATACACATGTTCTTTGTAAATCAGAGTTTGGGCTCTCTATAAAAAGAGCTTATTGTGGGGTGCAAATCGTAAGTGCAAAGAGTTAGAAAAGGAAGCACTTTGTACAGGTGAGAATTGTTAGGAAAGAGATGAGACTCACCCTAGACATAATAAATGGTAGATACTGTATGGCTGGGGTGGAGAGAACAGAATAGTGCAGACTGAAGGAACAGCGTAGCAAAGGGGGGAAGAGCACAGTGTTGGGGGAAATAAAAACCAGAGAGCAGAATGAATCAGAGATTATGATCTGGATTAATTAAAACTTGCTGTGGTCTTCTGAGTGGGCTTCCATGTTTTGTGAGTCAGCTCCGAGGGAGGGAGTTCATCAGAAACCAGCAGAAGAACTGGGATCTTCAGATCCATTTCTGGTTTTACAACATTCCACTTAAGCAAAATCATACTTACAAAACTCAGTGACACAAAAGCTCTGTGTTCACTTATGAAAGAATCATGATAATATTGACCCGTCTAGTTTAGTAAACACTGAGGTTTGTCCCCTAGCTGATTTGACCAGGTCTCAGCAGGGAATATGTTTCATACATCTGTATATTCCCCACAGTGTGAATCAAGAGCAGGGCTAGGGATATACACATTGGTAAGTTATTGAAGGCCAGTGGAATGAACTTACTGGTATCTGGTAGACTGCATGGAATTTCTCCCATAGCCCTTACACGTGACCAGGGTCCACAGGGGTCTCTGACTCTGAGTGTTAAAGAGGCCATTAAGAATACACGATATTATTGGGATAGGAGATATGGTCTAGAATTAAAGGCCCCACTGGTTGAGCTGGCTCATACTAGAGCCCTATGACATCTTTGTGATATCTACATGAACAAAGAGATATGTGTGAAAATGTTCAGCCACATGAATAACTGTAGACTAGAAAGAGAACAATTCTGGACAAAAAGTAATCCAATTTGATTCCAAGAGTAATCCCATCCACTTCGAATCTTACTTTGTAAATATGTCCTCTGACAAGGCAAGGATTCCTCTCCAACTCTTGACAGCAGTGACATTAGCTAATAAAGCCAGGTCCACACTAACAAGGTGACATACAGAATCCAGGCCCAAACCCAGGAGATCTTGACCTCAAACGTTCCATCCATCTGCGTAGAAATAGACCTTTTCAAAGGAAATGATTCTGATTATTTCCTTTCCCAATGCTTTGCATAGACAGGTTTCCCTGCAATTCCTCTCAGTCAGCCTGAATACAGGAGAGCACCAGGGGGAGCTCACACATCTTCCTTCTTTTCCTCCCCCTCTCAGGGAAGGTTGCCTCTTGTATCCCAGAGAAAGGATGGGTCACAAACACCATCTATGAAATGATTCACTAATGTTAGCACAGGTAATTCATTCTGTAAAAATACTCGGGGTTCATTTTGAAGACTCTGCAAAGTATTCCTCATACCTGGCACACCTAAAGTCAGCATGCGGCCAATTCATCTGGCTTTATGATGTGGCCTCTTAAAACTCCTGAATCAAAAAGACATTATAAGGGCAGATCCCTTAGATTCCCCCGTGTCTCCCCAATGTAAAAATGGGGGGTGGGGGGGTGGGGGGAATCTGCTTCCTTGCCATTGAAATGGCATGTTTCAGCACGCTCCAATTTCAAGCAGAGGGAAGGTAAATAGAAGGGAACGGGGTCTTTCCACATTGATTAATGGGATTGATTTATTTTATTTTATTATTTTTTTTTATTTTAAAGATGAGAACTGGTCGATTTTCTCTCTCTGGGATTGAAAACACAAGGCAAGGACGAAAAACTCAAAATACATAATTCACTTTGTGTTATTAGGGCAGAAGGTCAGTGGCCCAAGGGTCCTAAAGGACTAGATAACCCACATATATAAACTCCTGATAATGTGCTTGCGACTGGCTTTCGGAGCATGGGGACCTCAAGACTCCCCAGTTGCTGACAGGGAGAGAAAAAAGACCCCCTGCGTCTGATACTTGATTCACAGATAATGCCCTTCACTCACTCCTTGCTTTAAAGAAATACTGTATTTCTAACCCTACAGGTCAGATCCAGGGATCACAAAATCATAGAGATCCTAACCCAGGAAGATACATCAGGAGGTCCTCTGACCAACTCTCTCTGTTAAGGCAGGTGAGATATAATTGTTTTGAATTTTCTTTTAGAGATGAAATAGTTGAGGTTCAGAGAGGAAAATTAAAAGCCTGGGTCACGCAGTGAGATGATTTTTGTTCATAAATTAAAAATCCACTCAATATCCTGTTCCCCATCCCCTCCTGTCCCTCCTTATAAGACTGTAAATAACCTTTTTTAATATTCCGAGTCTAAACTTTGAACCACCCGCAACCCTGAAGAGGAAAGAGATTTATCATAAGGGAATGTAGAATAATTAACCATCGGGGTAGCTGAGCAGCTGGGGAAATGCTGGGATTGATAAAATAACCCATCAAATGCGGGTGCCTCTTGAGTGGGAGGCAGGGAACCTCAGGGAAGCGCGGGGCCCGCCGAGGAAGACAGCGCCTTTTTGGTCCCCCGCGTCGCGCTGCGGCACGACCAGCGACGAGGCTGGATGAAGCAGCTGCTGATCCGGGAGGCCCGCGGGACAGCGCCTCGAGGCCGGATCCGGGTGCGGCTGCCGGGGGCGCCGGGTTCCCGGTTCCCTCGGACCTCAGACGGGACTGGGGGGGCTCTGGGGCAGCGCAGCCACCGCGAGTAACACGCTCGCAGAGTCCCACTTGCAGGAAGATTGTGCCGCGCTTGGCAGGAGACAGAGGCAGCTGCGCTCCAGGAGGACTTAGGTGGCATGGGGGGGGGGGGGGGGGGGCGGGGGCACAGCAGGCCCAGGGGCCGCGGTCACCACCACCCCTCCACCTCCGCCTGCGCTGGGACAGGCTGAGACCAGGCCGCCACCGCCGCCGAAAGGGTCCAGACCGTGCGAAATGTTAGCAAAGATGCAGCAAGCGGAGGCTTCTGCGGCGAGGTGCAAATCCGAGCCATCTCGCTGGAGTGAACGCTGGGCCGGCCACAAAGGGACAGAGGGGCTTTAATCCTGACCACAGCCTCTGCACGGGTCAGGCTTTTTTTGCCCACGGGCTTCGATCGCCTCGCCGAGGTTTAAATGCCTGGGGCTCACATGTCAAGGCAGAGTTTCCTGGCGACTTCGGTGGCTGGGGACCCAGCACCTGTGCGTCGTGCCTCCGATGGGGACAGCTGTGCACATCACTCGGGCGCAGCCAACCGCACCATCTGACCTGCGGGGAACCAAATCTGAGCGACGGAATCTGAACCGCCCCGCGGACATCCATTCTTATATAAAAACTAGAAGTGTCATTCTCCACTCAGAGATTATTTAAGGAGGTGTCCTGGACGGCATAGGTAGACATATGACAGCCCAAGGAAGATATGTAAAACTTTAAATTGTAGACACTTAAGCACCAACTGTCTGGGGCCCTTGGCAAATTAAGAAAAGAAAAAAAAGAAAAAGAAAAAAAGTTCATGAGAAACATCACACTTCCAGGGCCCTTGGCGTTTTCTAAATCAGTGGGTGTACTCACAGGAGGGTGTGGGGAAGTTTCCTGAACACAGAATTCATATTCCTTCAGCTTTAAGTCATAAGCTCTCCTCCAGCTGCAGGATTTTAGTCCCTCATTCTTTAACCACCGCGAAGAATTCCTTATAATCAAGTGAGCAAAAGCATTTCCATTAAATATCACTGGATGGGAAGTAGTCCATTCCCTCATTTCACTGTATCATATTCACCGTGAACATTTCTGTGGTCCTTTTAGGGACGGGCCAGGCTTCCCTGGGGCCGGGGCCAGGTGCTAAAGGGCCAAATAGCACCTGACCCTTGAGCAGAAACAGGCCCCCAAGGCTGCTGCTGCTGCAGGACAATGAAGAATGGGATTCGGTTAGGCAAAGCCTCTTTTATTCCTTCTTACTTTTAAACTACTCTCTTAACAAACATCCTCTCTTTGACCAGTGAAGGAAGATTATTTAATTGATAACTTTTGGGGGCATTGTTTCTCTGTCAGTCTGGGTTTGTTGTTGTCACTTGGGGGAAGGTTTGGGGGGGGGGTGGGAGGGGGAGGTGGGGGAGTGAGTGAAAAGGGAGATGGAAAACAGATTGGATACTGGCTTTATCCAAACCTTGTTAGGTCTTGTTTTTAACGCTGTGGGAAGAAGTTGCAGTCCGTACATAATTGAAAAACAAGGTCTCTTAGAAAAGAGTTAAGAAATAAGAATTTAATGTCCTGGAGACAAAAAAAAAAGGTCAAGCAAACCCTTAGGAGGACACAGTGACCTTTATATAGAGAACACCAATATGCAAAGACAAGGGAGGAGTGGAGTGAGGAAGTACACTTTCCTGAGCCCCAGTATCAAGAACTTTACTTGCATTATCTCATTTAATTCTCCCACAACCGTAGGAGAAGGGTACAATTTTTAATCAACTCCTCCTTTCACAGATGAGAAATCTGTAATTTAAAGGCCCCAAGTAAACTGCCTGAAGGCGTATAGCTAGTTAAAAGCAGAATCAGAATTGGTTAAGGGGTAAGGCAGAATTCCCTGAGAATTAGTATTTTAAAATCTGTTACAGAGGGAAGCTGGGAAATTAATTACCTTCTGAAGGATCTTTGGATTCGTGGGGAAATGATGGTAAGCTCGCAGAAAGACATGCCTGTGAATTTTCTTGTTATCTACTACGTGGTTTCAGAAAAGGTGTGACAATTTGAGAAAACGGAATGGTGCCCAAATTCACTTAGTAATAACATTCTTTTTCAGCTGATAGACCCACTAGATATAATTAGGCACATGTCCTTATTCTTCAGGAAACTATTTGAGGAGGAAACAGAAAAGCTTTAGACTCTTTCAAATTTAAGAATAGTTTGGAATTTTAGTTGGGAAATAGACAACCTGCATGATTGCGTTGAAAAGGCATGGAAAGGGTCCTAATGGTCCAAAGCCCGACCCCACCCACTGAGGAGCAGTAAGTACAGCTTTGGAATCAGACAGCCCTGGCTGTGAATTTGACACGTGCCAGCAGCAGCTAGGCTTACTGTGTGACCACAGGCAACTTTCTTAACCTCTCCGGGCTTCCGCCGCCCATCCGTAAAATGAGGCAAATAAACCTGCACACGGTTATTGTTGAGGATAAAATGGAATCGTGTGGGTGAAAGTCCTTAACTGGGTGCCTGGTGTACAGTAGATGCTCAAAAGTGTTATGTCGCCTAGCCTAGTGTGAGCAGAGCCCGTGAGAGCAGATTTTGAGAGGGTGGGAAGGCACCAGACGCAGGGGCTGGAGGAAGAAAGCCATTAGCTTCAGCTCTTCCACAGTTTTGCCTGGGGCTGGCTCTGGGGGAAAGTCAGGGGTTCTCACTAGTGTTCGGATCTACGTGAGAGGACAGACAGCTATAAACGCAAGATGTGGAGGTCTGAGAAGGTGGAGAAGAATGATCCTGGGAAGCGTGGAGCAGGTGATCCCATCGTAAACCTTCTGGATCTTGAGATCAAATGATAATACTTTCAGAAACTGCAAGAAATGAGGCTGAAGCGAAACACCCCCCTGCCCGAAGTAGTTTTTAAACTAGTTAGTGATAACCTAAGACAAAAGTGTTTGCGTTCTTCCTTAAACCGTGAGCTAAGGGAATTTTATTCTTCGGTGTTTTTTTAACTGAGACATTTTAATCATTGTTTATAAAGAAAACTAAATATACACAATTTTTTGCCTCATTATTTACCACTGCTCTGCCAAAGAGAAAAAAAAAACAGTTATTACTTTGGGGTTTGTGTTTGAATAGAACTGTGAAATTTCTGTTTTAAGGAAGTATTGCAAAACAATTCATCAAAATGTTTTCCTCTGGTGTTTTCTGTCATGGAAAAGCTAGATTAATTCTAGAGATTTGCTTTTAAGTTAATGTGTTTTTTCTGATTATGAAAGTAATACATATTCATTGTAGACAACTTAGTATAAGTAATACGAAGAATAAACTATAAAGAAAACAAGAAACCCTTTATTCCTACCAAATCACAGATAATATATTTCCTTCCAACTCCCGCCCCCCCCCCCTTTTAACCTTTGTTGGAACTATTTTCCCCCATGTCACTAAAAATTATTTGTTACTTCATTTTGAATGACTACCTGTTTTTACATATTAACAATATAATGTAATTCTCTCTTGTTGAATGTTTGTGGATTTTGATTTTCACTATTGTAAATTATGCTAAAATGAAAATCTGCGTACATAAATCTTTGAGTTTAAGATTCTCTTGTAAGATAGACGTCTATAATTTTGTAGGATAGACAATTAGATCCATATACATAAATCTTTTTTAAGGCTCTTGAAATATAGGGTCAAATTGATTTTTAGGAGTAGTCGTAGCAATTTTCAGTCTTAGCAGCAATATATAAAGACTGCTGTTCTCTCTTAATGTCCCTAGTAATGACTAATATCATTGTCAAAAAAATCTTTTCTAATTTGATAGGTTAAAAAAAGGTTTTGTTGTCTTATTTGGATTTATTAGGGGCGACTGTCATCAAACAGCTTTTTCAGATGTTCATTAGCCCTTTCCTCTTTTGTGAATTACCTATTAATGTCTTTTGACTATTTTTCTATTGAGGCCTTAGTGCTTTTTTAATCTATTTATATAATTCTTTATATGGGGCCTTCTTTGTAATTGTGGCAAATGTTTTTCTCCCATTTTATTCTTTTCTTTTTAATTTTGTTCATGATTTTATGTATATACAATTTTACATTTTTTACTTAAATAAATGTATCAAGCATTTCTTGCTGATTGTGTCCTTTGTTTTCTGTTCCTCTCCAGAAAACCAGATCTTTACCTAGGTTTTTCTACTTGTATTTTTATAACGGATTATTATTTTTTTTTTTTTACATATACCTTTGTATTACTTCTGTAATTTATTGGGCTGCAAGGTGAGGATCTGATGTTTTCCTCAAACAGCTAGACAGGTTTCTCAATACCAGCAATTCAACATCCATCCCTTCCCCATTGATTCTCTGTGCCTGCGCCTCGGTGACCTCTTCGTTATAACCGATGCAGCTATCAAAAAGTGTGTCCCAACAAAGAATTTTCAGTAACCACTAGAGGATCGCCCCAATGACAGCTTTGCAAACAAGAAGTTCCTACATGGAAAAAAAAAAAAAAGAAAAAGAGAGAGAGAGAGAGAGAGAGGTTCCCTTTCAAAGAAAAATCTGTTTAATTGAATTTAACATATTTAAGAGGGGACTTTCCTGTAAATTCCATTTGGAGCATTTGGAATTTACAGTAAAGTAACCCCACTGTGATCATTTAACAAATATTTGTTAAGCCTCTACTATGAGAAGGAACTATTTTAGGATCTCTTTCTCTCTAAGATTGTCAACAAGTGCTACTAAGTCAGTAGTAGTATCAATTTCCTATTTTCTTTTTGCCAGACTTTTCTCCCTCCATTGAACTAACCATCACTATTCTCTGAGATCCGCTCCTGGTCAGCTCCCCTCTTCTAATATGACACAAAGCACATCTGCCAGCAATTCAGTTAGCTTATCTGAAAAGTTGATAAACTTGTAAGTCTACGGTTTGCCCATCTGTTCCTGTAGTTTGTCTGTTCCTACGAACTTGATATTTGCCACGTTCGAGGTGGCTTCGTTTTGCATGTATTTCTGGATTTTCTTTTTCATGATAACCATACCAGAAAGATGACCCAGTTGTACATTCTATCTTTCTTTTTGCTTTAAAGTTATTTAAATGACTTCAAGAGAGATTAATGATGAAATTTTATTTCTATCAAACTCTTTGCACAATTATGTTACGACTAGGGGCCCAGTGCATGAATTCATGCACCTTGAAAGGAACTGTGGGCTTCAAGGCTGAGGTGGGCACAGAGGTGGGTCTCGGCCCATCCTCCACGCCCCTGCCCGGCCCCTCCCGCCACAACCCCCAGTTCCCTGTCTGCCAGCAGCCCTGCTCCTGCCACAGCTGCATGGGCCCTGCTCATAACGGCTGATGGCGCAGAGCAATTAGGGCCGGTGCCAGCAGCAGGTGCGAGTGGGGCTGGCACTGACAGTGGGTGCGAGAGGCGGCTGCCAGCCCCAATTGCCCCTCAGGTGCAGAGGGAGGTGGAGAAGCCCTGAGGGGCGCAAAGGTGTGAGCGCCAGGTGGGACCATGGTGCATGGGAGCAAAGAATTTTCAGTAACCACTAGAGGCTTGCCCCGATGACAGCGACTGGTGCCCCGCCTTGGTCTGGCAACCCCGCCCCCCCCTCACCTGCTCCACCATCCCACCGTGGCCAACGCCCACCATATTCCGCGTGCGCCCCCTGGTGGTCAGCACACATCATAGCGACCAGTTGCTCGGTTGTTCGGATGTTCAGTCTATTTGCATGTTAGGATTTTATATATATATACTAGGTGTACTGGTTAATAAGGGCAGATTTTATAATCAAAGAAAACACGATAATTTCAAGAGAAACATCAAAAGTGCTTTATTCAAAGTAATGTCCATCACTAGCTACACATTTCCCCCATCTTTTAGGTAATTTGTAGATACTGTCCCAATAGAACTTTTCTTGTTTTGAGGCAAACCATTCAGAGACCCAATTTTCCACTTCTTCATACCTTTTGAAGTGCTGCTCAGAAAGTGCGTGTGCCATCGATCAGAACAAGTGGTAATCTGAAGGAGCAAGGTCTGGTGAATACGGCGGGTGGGTTAATACTTCCCAGGCGAGATCTTTTAACATGTCTTTAACTGGTTTTGAAGTGTGTGATGATGTGTCATCATGAAGCAAAATTACTTTGCCGTGTCTTCTGGCACATTCTGGTTGTGTCATGATCAAAGCATGATTCAAATTGATTATTTGTTGTTGGTAGTGATCAATATTAACGGTTTCATCTGGTTTTAGAAGCTCATAATATACCACACCTTCCTGATCCCACCAAACACAGAGCATTATCTTCTTTCCGAAGTGATCTGGCCTTGCAGTCGATGTTGATGGTTGACCTGGATCAACCCATGATTTTGTGCATTTGGGATTCTCAAAATAAATCCACTTTTCATCGCCAGTCACAATTTGATGCAAAAAGGACTTTCTTTCGTGCCACTAAAGCAACATTCTACTGATGACTTTTCGGTTTTCCATTTGTCTTTAGTTCAGTTGATGTGGCACCCATTTTCCTTCCTTTAAAATCTGTCCCATTGCTTGTAAACAATTGGAAATTGTTTCCTGAGCAATGTTTAATATTTCTGCAAGTTGTTTTTGAGTTTGACATGCATCTTCATCCAATAATGCTTGTAATTGTTGGTCTTCAAACTTTTTCGGTTGACCTGGACGTTCTTTGTCTTTCACATCGAAATCATCACTTTTTTTTTTTTTTAAATCATCACTTTTAAAGCGTTTAAACCAGCATTCACGAGTATCTTGAGATGAAGCATGTTCCACCATAAGCTTCCCGAAGTATTCAGCAGCACTTTTCTTCAAAATAAAGTAATGAATTAAAACTTCCCGCAAATGCTCTTTTTTTTGGCATGGAATTCGACATTTTTAAGTGTAAAAATATCTATGATGTTAACACCTTCAGCAAATTTGACATATGAAGTTTTGAAGCTTGTTGTCAATACAACAAAATAGCATACATATCAAATCGCATATATATCAACATATGTGTAACTCCATCTATTGAAAAAAATCTGCATTATGAACTGGTACACCTAGTAGATACTTTCTGAAATCAAGGGAGGGAATCGGATTTTGTGTTGTTGCCCAGTCTAATAGAACATCAGCACTGTTCTTGTATAAGAACAAGACAGCAATTGGATACGTGTTGCTGTAAAGGAGGCCTTAAGGACTTAGGAGAGCCCACCCAGGGCAGACAGGGAGGTGAGAGAATCCGGACTCAGTTCGGATCTGACATATGGTATGACGTGCTTTCTCGAGGATTTGCCCAAGGGTCTGACTTTGCATGGATAGCCAGAGCAGAGTAATCTGCTTGGGTGAAACAAGGGGTGAGGAATTCAGGGGGCAATTATGACTCCCGATCCTGGCAAATGAGTGCCAACCACAAGGCTGCTAACAGGGCAAGACTCTATCCCAGAGAGAAGGCCTGGACAACCAGGTAGGCCCTCATCATGGGGCCTAGAGGAAAAACAGAGCCCCAAGGGGTCTGAGAATAGTCCTGGAGAGGGTAAAAAAAATTAATCAGTGAACAAGTAAACAAAGGCTGATCAGATTAAGTTTTCTGCCACTAGGTAGAATAGAAATTCTAAATAAAATTTTAGTTTAGTAGAAAAATACAGACATTTCACACTCCTTGCTGTCCTAGTGGTGACAATAACACTAGGATGGGTCCTGGGCATGGGCATTTTTGTGGCATGTAAACCTTGCTGTATTCCATGATGTGACTCCTGCCATTCCCAGAAAACTTAACCTTGCTCTTGCCTGGGATTGAGCCCTCTCCCAATGTCCATTCCAAAATAGCTGTCAGCAACAATCACGGTGCCATCGCTTGCCCCTGAAAGTCTAGATACCCCATTTCCCAGATTGCATTATGTTGGAATTCAATGCTGGCCTTGATTCAACTTGAGTGTACTATTCCTCCTTCAACACTGTGGCTCAGACTTCTAGGTACTTCCCCTCTCAACTGAGAAAAAATGCCACGAAGGGGGTTGGAACCCTACTGTTGTTTTCAGGCACCCCTGGCAACAGTGGATTTGTATTGATATACAATACTAGAGGACCGGTGCATGAATTCATGCATGGGTGGGGTCCCTCGGGGTGGCCTGCAGTGATTGGGCCCTAGCTCACGCCCCCAGCCTTGCAGTCCCGCAGCCCTGCCTGGTACCCTGCCTTGAGCCTGGTGCCACCCCCTCACCTGCTCCACCATCCCACCTGCAGGGCAATCGATTGGGGCTGGGCCCCTCAATCGGGGCTGGGCCCCCCACTGCCACCACTGGTTGTCATCTGCGGGGCAATCGAGCTCCCGCTTGCATCTGCTGTGGCCTAGCGCCACTTGCTCACCTGCTCCACCATCCCGCCACGGTCCCGCTCTCCTCAGGGCCCATTGGGACCGGCAGCGCCTCCACTGCTGCCTGCTGCCAGCTTCACGTCACCAATGCCCGCCATGTTCCGCGCTGCCCCCTGGTGGTCAGCGCACGTCATAGCAAGCGGTCGAACTCCTGGGCAAACTCCCAGTCAAACAATTTGCAAATTAGGTTCTTATTATATAGGATAATCAACCCCTGGTGCCTTTCTGGATGGCTAGGCCTAGTAATTTGTTTCAACAACCAAATTATAAGTGCCACTTATTGAACACACCATATCATCTCTACAGAATACGGTGTGATGTTTGTAGTACCACAGACTTAGACTGTGGGAGGTCTATTATTTAGCTTTATTTTAGACAATGTAATATGACTTTGAGCTTGTGGTTCACTATCTTTCTCACAAGGATAGTTATGAAGCTATTGTTCCCCAGACCTTGTACTTACTTATTCAGTTTTTCAATACTTATCCAGTTATTTTAAAAATTATTATTTTATTTCTGATCGATTAGGTAATATAAGCTTAGTGTAGAAAAACTGGACAACACAGAATCATAAAGAAGCAAATAAAAATAACTTACTATCCACCTGCACAGAGATACCTTGTGAACATTTTGATATATTTCCTTTCAGCCTCTTCACTTTGCATACATCTTTTAACATTTGAAAACATATTGCATGTATTATGTTGTAATCTACTTTTTTACTTAGCAATATATCATGTCACTAAACAGTCTCCTGAAGAATGATTATTTTTGTTTAGTATTTTTTTGTTTTGTTTTGGTAATCCTCACCCAAGGCTATTTTCTCCATTGATTTTCAGAGACAACGGAAGGGAGGGGAGAGAAAGAGAGAAACATTGATGTGAGAGAGACACATCAACTGACTGCCTCCCGCACCAACGCAGGCACATGCCCCCAGCCATAATCGAACCCATAACCCTTCAGTCTGTGGGATGACGCTCTAACCACTGAGCAACCAGCAGGGCTTTGTTTAGTATTTTAAAGAAACAAACAAAAAATCCACTTCTGAGACTTTATCTAATAAATAACTGTTGCTATATAGCAAAGATTTAGGAACAAAGAAATTTATTACAGTTTCATTTATGAGGAAAAATTGGAATAATACAAAAATATTAAAAAACAACAACACCAGAATAAACATTCACCTACACAATGAAATACCACACAGCTGTTAAATTGTATTTAAAAGAATATTTTGTAGCCCTAGCTGGTTTGGCTCAGTGGATATAGCATCGGCCTGTGGACTGACGGGTCCCAGGTTTGATTCCGGTCAAGGGCACTTGCCCGGGTTGCAGGCTTGATCCCCAATAGGGGGCATGCAGGAGGCAATGATTCTCTCTCATCATTGATGTTTCTATCTCTCTCCCTTCCTCTGTGAAATCAATAAAAATATATTTAAAAAAAATATTTTGTAAAATGAAAAAAATTTATTGAGAATTTAGCTCAGAGGAAATGCAAATTATAAGACTGCTTGTATGGTGTGATTTAATTTTTAATATGTAACTGTATTTTGAATGATTAGATGATACGACAGATACCGCAACAAGAATAATGGTTACATTTAGTTGGTGGAATTCTGTGTGATTTTAGAGTTTTGTTTCACTTTGAGACTATTTTTCTAATTGTCCAATAATGTGTACATATAATAATAATATTTTAATTCATTATTTTCATAAATAATATTTTGCCACTTCAAGGTGTGTGTTTTTTTCCCTTATTGACACCTAGCCAGCACCAACCCCCGCCTCAGGCCTTCACCACACTATTGTCTGTATCCATGGGTCATGCATTAAAGGAAACTAAAGCAGCTGGAAGGTGTACCTATATTTCCTTTTTCCTTCTCCCTTGCTTCTCCCTGAAATATGAATGTTATGGTTCAAGCTCCAGCAGTCATCTTGGACTATGAGGCTACCTTGATAATGGAAAGCAAAGATGGTGGGCAGAAAGATAGAAGGAGCCTGCGTCCTTGATGACTATGGAGATACATGTCCTTGTACTTTTATGTATGAAGTGCTTTTGACATTTTATTTATTTTTCTAAAACATGAGCTACCCCCCATCATTATATGTCATCTAGAAATTTGGTAGGCATACCTTCTTTAGCCCAATTTAATTTTCATTCCACCAAATTAACCCATTATATAATTCTCTTTGAATATAATTATTTAACTAACTCTGAATTCCACTGATTATACTATTAACTAGCCAATATGTCTATATATTTGCCACCAAGATGGAAAAATACTCTGTCATCTGTCTTGCTAGAGTTAAGATAGTTTAGATTTGTTCAATTCTCTCTATCTACTAGGGTACATATATGGATGGTATAATAAAGAATTTCTCTGGTCTTTGTCCCAGGTTTCTGACAGGGAGCTTCAAAGGCCCTTGGAATTTCCTGAGTGATAGGAGTGTCTTTGTTAGTTAATAGACTCCTAGATAGCTTCAGGACCAGGGCTGGTCACCAGGAAGACTAACCCCATGATTAGAAAGTTGAGACTTTCAGCCTCTTCAGCCTCCAGGGAAGGGAGGAAGACTGGAGATCAAATCTAATCAGATGGCCAATAATTTAATCAATCATGCCTGAACCCCAACTAAAACCAAAGTTTAGTGGAGCTTCCTGGCTGGTGAACACATTTATGTGCTGGCAGAGTGATAGGTCCTGACTCCAAAGAGAGAGGGCATGAAAGTTCTGTGCTCCTGCCCAGACCTTCCCTGTGTGTGTTCTTTCTAATAGAATTGTAATTGTTATTGCATTTTCCCGAGTTCTAGGAGTAGTTCTAGTGGATTATCAAACCTGAAGGGGGTCATGGGAATCTGCTGTGTTGGTAGTCAGTTTGCCAGAAGTGTGGGTGACCTGAGGACACCACTTGGACAGACCTGTGGAAGACTGAGCCCTTAACTTATGGGAACTGATGCTAACTGCAGGTGGTTAGCATTCACTGCATTGCAGTACGCCCAGCTGGTATCTAAGTACTACCCAAGCAGAAATGTGTCAAAAAAAAAAATTAAGTTGCTTTCTTGCTTAGTTCTCATAAACCCATTGTAGTTCCTATGATTACTCCTTCTTTTCTAAATTGAACTACCTGTTTAATGATAGGCTATATATTATTACCCGATATAGAGATGTCATGTGAAATTACTTTAATTTGTAGGACATTTGAAAAGATTGAAAGTGTCCCAAATTCTTAGTCTTAGTCCCCTGACAGCAATGTTTGCTCAAGTTGGGAGCATGGTTATTGTAGAATAGTTCTGTATTTTTAAAAAAATATATATACATTTTACTAACTTATCTAATGCGGTGATTCTCAACTAGGTGATTTTGCTCCCCAAGAGACATTTGGTAATATTTGGAGATATTTTTGGTCATAACTAGGAGGAGGGTGCTAATGGCCTGCTGTGGGTAGAAGTCAAGGATGCTGCTAACCATCCTACAGTGCACAGAACAGCTGCCGACAGTAAAGGATTTGATGGCCCCAAATGTCAAACTGCCAATGTTGAAAAACCTTGCACTGAGGTTACCTCAGGAGTAGGAGACAAAGCAAGGATACCCAGGCTTTTTATGATTTAGCTCCAACATGTTATAACTTTTTTTTTTTAGGTTTTTAGCACTTCCACATCACCAAAACTTTTTCAGTAATGAGAACAGAGTCTACTTTTTCATGAGATGGTCACATCAATGATCTATACTAATAAAAGAGTAATATGCAAATTGGTCAGGATACCCTCACAGTAACAACCGAACAGCAGGCTGTGTGGGGTGACCAGGCCGGCAGGGGGGCCAGTGAGGGGCAATCAAACAACCAAACAGCAGGCTGTGTGGGGCAACCAGGCCGGCAGGGGGTCAGTTGGGGGCAACTAGGCTGGCAGGGGGGCAGTGAGAGGTGACCAGGTTGGCTGGGGGGGGGGCAGTGAGGGGTGATCAGGCCAGCAGGGGGGGAAGTTAGGGGCAATCAGGCAGGCAGGCAGGTGAGCAGTTAGGAGCCAGTGGTCCTGGATTGTGAGAAGGATGTCCGACTGCCGGTTTAGGCCCGATCCCCGAGGGGTCCCAGATTGGAGAGGGTGCAGGGTGAGCTGAGGGGACCCCCTCCCCCATGCACGAATTTTGTGTACTGGGCCTCTAGTATTGAACATAAAGAATAATGTTCAATATACTTTATAGGTAATGCAAAGTGTAAACCACTAAATACATGAGACATCATTGCCCTTTATTGTGACTTTTGTGTTTTCCTCTTTAGAAAATAAATTGCTTTCCAAACAAACAGACTCTCCTATTAAATGTTATCCCTATTTAATTAAGAAGATAAGTGAATAACAGTTGGTGTGTGGACAGAAGAGTACGTTGCGTCTATTTTTAAGAAGGACCAAGATATCACTTAGGAAAGTTTATCTTCCTAAAAAAAGGATGGATTCATACTATATTGGTCCAAAGACTAATGACTGTGGTGTGATGGGAAGAGCTATTCCAAAAATAATTGATGGTATTAACCTTTGGTTCCACCAGTCCCACCAAGGATTTATGTCAGACTGCTACAGAATAAAGATGGTAACCCAAAATCTAAAACAGCTTTGTAGAAAGCTGGTGTCTGTTGGTCCTCCATGGGAGCACTGAGCCTGACACAGGAAGGAGCAGAGAATCTTCTCATAGCAGGAGATGCTGACCCATGTCACCTGATCATGACCATCAGGTCAGTCTATTTCCGAGCCATACATGGAAGACCAGGAACCACGAGACTAGCCCCAGGAGCCAGGGGAAAGGAAAAAGCAGGTTCCATATGGAAGTCAATGGTATCACATTTGTAAGCACAGGTGAACTCTCCTGAGAGTGTGGAATCTGAAATTATTGAAAGGTCCCTGGAATTCCTCCAAACACACTCAAGGAGGATTAGCTGATGAAACAATGAGAACCAGGGAAACAGGTTATAGTCATTAAGAGTATGTAAAACTACCCTAGCTGGTTTGGATCAGTGGATAGAGCATTGACCTGTGGACTGAAGGGATCCTGGGTTCAATTCCAGTCAAGGGTACATGCCCGGGTTGCAGGCTTAATCCCTGGCCCCAGTCAAGGAGCTTGCAGGAGGCAACCAATCAATGTATCTCTTTCACATTGATGTTTCTCTCTCTCTTTCCCTATCCCTGTTTCTCTCTCCCCCTCCCTTCCACTCTCTAAAAATCAATGGGAAAAAAATATCCTCAGGTGAGGATTAACAAAAGAACCAGAATTAATACAACTCCTTATCAATAATTGATCCAGTGGCTGATCCCTTTTCCCCCCTTTCCCCAGGCATGAAATTTTCTCATCCTATATAATAAAAGGTTAATATGCAAATCAACCAAACAGCAGAATGACGGTTGCTATGATGTGCACTGACCACCAGGGGGCAAACGCTGGTGGTCAGTGCGCTCCCACAGGAGGAGTGCTGCTCAGCCAGAAGTCGGGCTCACGGCTGGTGAGTGCAGTGGCAGTGGCAGGAGCCTCTCCCACCTCCATGGCAGCGCTACGGACATCCGACTGATGGTTTAAGCCATCAGTCAGACATCCCCCAAGGGCTCCCGGACTACAAGAGGGCACAGACCAGGCTGAGGGACCCCCCGCCCCCGAGTGCACAAATTTCATGCACCAGGCCTCTAGTTAGACTATACGTTAGTAAGTGAAAACGCTGTGGTCATCTGGAAACTTGTTGCAGGGCTGACAAGTGCAACCTATAGCCCAAGGACATGTCCTTGAAGTCAAACTGGAGTCAAACCTGCACATTGACTGCTGGCAGCTGTAAGTCATCCCAGGCTCCTCTGAATTTCCACAGACACTGTCCTCTTAGCCATATGTGGTATGATTTTTTAATATTTTTATTTATTATTTATATATAATTCTCAGCTCCTCTCTCAGACCTTATTAAGGAAGCTTGAGGCCAGGTTCCAGAACTGCATGACCTTATGTCCCGTTTTATGCCACGAGTCCAATTGTTTACAGCCAACATGATTTGGTATATTTTGGTTCACTTATTGTGTGCTGCAGTATTGGCTACATTTACATGAGGTCTCTAACATAGTCAGGAAAAGGTAGTCAAATTATTTCATATGAACCAAATATCCAAATCAAATGATTACTTGCTTTCTCTCATTTTTCAACCATTTCTATTGTGGTGCCTTTTGTTGAATTAAATATGAAAATGCACATCAGAGACCTTTTGAGTGAAACTAAATCTATTTGAGAGCTTCTCCTGACAGCTATCATTATTATATTTATTTTTGTAGAGGGTGAAAGATCACGGCAGGGTGGTGCCTCTATTGAGATACTCACACAATCGATTCCTACTTAACTTTATTCCTATATCAGTCATTCCATAGACATAGCTCTTCAAGCTTTCCTAAGTTCATTTTGACCTGGACATCAATGTGGGTCAACAGGATTTCACAGAATGGTAATGCCTTCCTTCTTCCCCTCCCCCACTTTTTAAAAAAATATATATATATTGATTGATTTCAGAGATGAAGGGAGAGGGAGATAAAAAATCAATGATGAGAGAGAGAGAGTCATTGATTGGCTGCCTCTTGCATGCATCACACCAGGGATTGAGCCCCCAACCCAGGCATGTGCCCTGACTGGGAATCGAACCATGACCTTCTGGTTCATAGATCGACGCTCAACCACTGAGCCACGCCAGGGGGCCCCCTCCCTTCTTTTCAAGCCCCACCTATCCTCCAAGGCCTATTTCAACTTCATCCACAGGAGAGCCCTTTCCTACCACTCCAGGCTACACCGAACTGCCCCTTCCCTGAACTCCTGCTCACACAGTGTATCTCCTAATAGTTCTCTAACTGTTCTATGCTATATTGGTGTTTTCTCCCCAGGTGGATCATAAACTTTCTGGTATCTTTCCCTTACACATCCTCGCACAAGGTTGCACTTTCTTTTGTGCCCAATAAACATTTGTCAACTGACTGGTTGGTTCAGAAACCACAGTATACAGTTGGGATGGGGGGCGGGGGACGAATTCAAAGCAAAAGGCAGATCTCAGATCTCATCAAATTTAGATTAATCTAAACCTATAGGTTTCTTGTAAAAGGAGCATCCCCGTCCTTGGCGCTGGTGCTAGCAGATTGGTCCACCGAGCCTCAGATTTCTGGGTGTTATTGTTTATGTGGCTTTCCTGGGATATAACGTTGAGAAAATGGATTATAGTGCGCTCTTACTCCACTACACAGCCTATTGATTTTATATGTCATCAATGTATATTGTATGTCTACACTATTACCAGGAGAAGCAGGAGGTGCACGTAGTTCCGCCGCCGCCTCAGCCCCTCATCCCATGCTGTGCCCTATGGGAAGCCACTGATTCTTACACTTGGAGCTGGGACAATGCAACTTAATCAGACTGACAGGAAACAGGCAGCAATTACAGTGTGCTGCTACATCTGCTGGGTTCCACTTCACTGAAGGAAGAGTTATCTCAATTTTAATGTACATCCCTTTTTCATGTTTCATTTAACCTCTGCTGTATTATTAAACACATCAAAATATAATGACACTCGTTAAAGAAGAAAAAGAGGACAGTTGGGATATTTTGGACTGTATGCCTATCTTTGTAACTTAATTGTATCATTTTTGCTTCTCTTCAACATCTCCCCCTGGTGAATAACTAATTCAGTATATAGGTATTTAAATAGCGAGCTGGGAACTGGCTGTTTAAACACCTACATCAACACTGAGTTCAGCGACAATGAAATGTCCCTCAGTCATTTGTCTGTTTTCACTAGGAGTGTTTCTCTTTTCAAAAGCATTCTTTTGCAATGTGTCAAAATAGCTAGTTTACCCATTACAGCAGTGCACATAAACCGCTTTAAAAACAGCTCAATGAAATTCCCCAAGAATGTAGTTATAATATGACTCAAGAGACCTCTGGAACTTAAACTAGCAGGTGTCTCACTCACCGGCCCCTCCTGACCTGAGATGCAGGACCCATGAAACCATTCATTCTGCAAGACAAATGTGATGTCGTACCAGACTGTCTCTCATCTGGAGGGACTTCTTTTTTTCTTTCCATTTTCTCTTATCCCCGGCCTTTCTTTGAGCTCCAGGTTCATAACTGCATCTGAAGTATTTAGTCAACCTCCGTAAGAATTAAGTGTCCATCAGAGTATAATTGTGACCTCCAAAACCAGACTTTCCCCCTGCACAAGTTTCCAGAGAAATAATAGATATATGACAGTGGGCTTCCACGTAAACTTTTAAAATATTATTTGATCAAGTAAAAACTGCAAGGTATTTGGGGCAGTTTGTTTGTATAGGGGAAATGGAGGAAAATGCTTAATAGTTAAAAAAATGTTATATAAAAAGGTATGAAAGTAAAAAATTTCCAGTGCCCAATTAAATTTTTTTAAGTTTTCTTTACAAAATTAATAAAAATATTACAGGCACGCCCTAGCCTGTGTGGCTCACTTGATTGAAGCATCCTCCCATACACCAAAAGGTGGCAGGTTCAATCACCAGTCAGGGCACATGTTTCTCTCTCTCTCTCTCTCTCTCTCTCTCTCTCTCTCTCTCTCTCTCTCAAATAAATTTAAAAACTTTTTTTTTCAAAAAGAAGAACAAGTATTACAGACATGTCCACAATCAATAACAAACAGGTTGCTATGACCTAGAATGACAAAAAGTGGTACAAGAAAGATTCTGGATTTTCAAGGAGCTATCAATCTGGTTGTAGAATGAAAAACAAATACAGAAAAAGATAAGCCAGAGCCAAACAGGTTCCTGTCAGTATTGTGGGACTAATTACAGGGCAATACTCTAATGGCTTATGCTCCTAGTTATGTGAACAAGAAAGAGCTGAGGCCCCTGAGATCGCCTTTGGGATAAAAGCCCTGATGTGCAGCCAGTGAGCACCTCAACATGCCTCCCGAATGTCTATCACAGCATCCATTCGGATGGTTCCTTCTCCTGCCACATGGTTGCTAATAGGTTAAATATCTCTGGGATAAAAGAGTTGAATAAAAGCAACACTCCTTAACTCCTGTTTACTGTATGTGCTCCCTATACAGTATCATGAACATCAACCTTAAAAAAAGACAATAAATATCAGCAAGAGAGAAAGAGAACATAAGCTTGGAGCAATGATTGCAACTAGCCTAAGGTGACCAGATGTCCCGCTTTTGGCGGGACAGTCCCGATTTTTAACAATTTGTCCTGCGTCCCGCGGCGTTTTAAAAAAGTCCCGATTTTTGGAAAGAACGCACGACAAGCTAGGGAACGACGGGAGAACGGGAAGGGAATATACGGTTTTCGGCGGCCATGTGGCTATTTAGCCAGGATATGAGTTTTATATTATTTTTGTTAATTTTATAATGTTAAACTTTAATAATAACAAATAATTGTTGAGAACTGATTATCGAGAACTGCTTATCAAAGTTCGCATTGTTGATCAGTTGTTAGAATTCGACCACCATTGTTTGGACTTAATGAACAATGGCATGTTTTGGGATTGGCAACGACGAAAACATTTTGTAACTGTCTCTCAGACGATACACATCGTACTGCGTGCTAGTAAGCTAGTTAAACAAGTGATGTCATTACAAATCAGCTATTCAGATAATTTAGGTAAGTAATTTATTTATTTATTTCATAAATACATAAATTTTCTTGAATTTAGCAGACAGTACTCGTATTATTTATATTTTATAGTGGCGGCAAAAAGTCTAGCGCCAGCCTTGAAAGTGACACTTACGACTTACGTTATGGCAAATTCAGAGGAAAAATAATACAAGTTAGTATTGTTATTATTTAGAAAGAAATATAGGATTAAAATAATTTTTAAAATATAGTTACTTTATAACAATCAAATTAATTTAATTTATAAACTAACAATAAAATATGTTCATGTAATTATGTACCTACTTACTGTGTTTTTAAGCAATATGTATATAATAATTTATAATATAATTTTAAATTATTTTTTTTTAGATTTTTAACATAATGAGTAAGAAAAGAGGATGCAAATTCAACGATGATCTAAGAAGTGAATTTCCTTTTGCTAAAAAAAAACCAAAAGCGATTACAATATAGACCCAATTTTTAATCAAGAACACCCCCCCCCCCCCCCCCGGCCGAAACCGGTTTGGCTCAGTGGATAGAGCGTCGGCCTGCAGACTCAAGGGTCCCAGGTTCGATTCCGGTCAAGGGCATGTACCTTGGTTGTGGGCACATCCCCAGTAGGGGGTGTGCAAGAGGCAGCTGATTGATGTTTCTCTCTCATCGATGTTTCTAACTCTCTATCCCTCTCTCTTCCTCTCTGTAAAAAATCAATAAAATATATTTTTTTAAAAAAAGACACCTCCCCCCCCCCCCTCCCCGGTCAATGGTGTCCTGCTTTACCAATGTTAAAATCTGGTCACCTTAAACTAGCCATGCTGACAGTATTTAATTCTCCAAGCTCAAACAAATAATATACCAAAGTACTTGCAAGTGTGATCACAAAACCAATGTCAAAAGTCTTTGAATGGAGAGGAGGAGAGATATCATAACCTGGGTTCGATTCCAGTCAAGGGCACATGCACGGGTTGCAGGCTTGATCCCCAGTAGGTGGCATGTAGGAGGCAGCTGATCAATGATTCTCTCTCATCATTGATGTTTCTATCTCTCTCCCTTTCCCTTCCTCTCTGAAATCAATAAAAACATTTTTTAAAAGAATTGACTTGAAGAGAATAACTTTGAAGAAGTGATCACTAGGAGCTAACATAGGTTCACTAAGAAGAAGTGAATCTAACGCTGAGATACCACTACACCCCTATTAGAATGACTGTAATATGAAACACTAACAATAGCATTTGCTGGCAAAGATGTAGACTGACAGAACTCTCAGTCATTGCTGGTGAGACTGAAAAATGGTACAGCCCATTTGGAAGACAGTCTGGGGGTTTGTCACAAAACTAAACATACTCTTACCATATAATCCATCAATCACATTTCTTGGCATTTATCCAAAGGAGTTGAAAATTATACCCAAACAAAAACCTCCATATGGATATTTATGGCAATTTTATTTATAATTGCCCAAACTTGGAAGCAACCAAGATGTCTTTCAGTAGGTGAATGAATAAGTAATCTCTAGTACATCCAGACAATGGTATATTATTGACTAGCTATCTATCTATTCTATTCTATTTATATATCATCCTTTTAAATAACTCTACAGTATACAACTGTGCAATTCTACCACAATTACTTATCCATTTAGAATATTCCTAATGTTTTGTTATAGCAACAACACAGTGATGAATCCACACACACATACATTTGCTGAAGGAAAAACTCGTAGATAAATTTTGCAAGTGGGATTTCTGGGTCACTGTGCACATTTTTAATGTTGACCCATATTGTTAAATTGCTTTATAGAAAAGTTATTTTTATCAGTTTAAGTCTCCCCCTTCCCAGCTGTGCTAGAGACTGCCCTTCCCTCCATTCATACCTTCATCATGCCAATACTGAATATCCTCCGAGTTGATTTTATTTTTACCGACCTGAAACTCACAAAGGATTTGTTACTGCTGCTTTTATGACATCTATTTGATTACTACTGGACTGAAATATTTCACAATACTTTTTAGCCATTGGTATTTGTGTGTGTGTGTGTGTGTGTGTGTGTGTAAATTACATGTATATCCCTTGCCCATTTTTCCTTTTGGAGTGTTTGTCATTTTCTTATAATTTGTAAGTTCTTTTTGTAGAGTAGGGCCATTAGTCCTTTTGTCAGTTTAATTCAAACAGATATTCACTATTAGCCTGAAAGAGTTAGCATTGGTGTCATCGTTGACTATGGACTCTAACAAGATGAGAAGAATGGAATTGGCTTTCGGAGCTACTGAATTTTTTGTCATTGGGAGTATTCAAATATAGGCTATGTGACCACATCACCAGGACATTGTAAGAGGTGATTCAACATTGAAAGGGTGGTTGGAAGAGGTTACTTTTATGATCCTTCCCAGCCCCGAGAGTGTAGGAGTTTGTGAGTGAGACAAATATTTAACTTCATGAAAAACAAGCCAGTGCACCTGTGATAACAAGTGAGGAATTGATTCCTATTATACACACACACACACACACACACACACACACACACACACACCCTTGAGAGGAGAATAGTCTGAGCTGAGATGCCAACAAAAGGTGTGTGTCTGCATCTACGTGTAGACACGTGCCTTTAGGTAAGCATATATAGGTATACATGAGGGAGGGAGATACAGAGGAGAAAAGTACATGACAACTAAAGAATTCCATTTCAGAGTTGTAGTATTTTTCAATGTAAAGGACATTTCAGGATGAAAAGCCAAAAGAAGGATAGACTTCTATTATTAAAGAAAAAGAGAAATAGATATATTTCCTAAAAAAGGAAGACCAGAAGAACAAACAAGACAACCAAACAAGCAAACATTGTTCTCCTTCTTCCACATGTTTAATTTGTGAATCATCTGGATAATTGCTTCAACTCTCCTTTGCTTCATTTCAGAATGGCAGCAGTTATATTGGAAATAAAATTATGAGTAACTATTACTTATAGAGTAGAAATTGATGCAAGTGTACACACACATGCATGAACACATACGCAAACACATTTTATTTTCCCAATTCCATAAAATAGTTACTATTATGTATCCCATTTTACACATAAATAATTGAGGCAAAGAGAAGTTAAATAGCTTGCTTGTCACACAGCTAGTAGGTGGTAGAGTCCAGATTCAAACTCAAGTAACCAGATTCCAGAATCCAGCACCCAACCAGTACTCAGTACTGCCTCTTACCCAGCATGGTGGGTATGTTGTATGTTAGGCTTTGGAGTCCACAATCGACCTGGCTTCAGCTTCATGCCTCCACTACTTCAAAGCTGTGTGACTCTGGAAGAACTTTTTCCCTGACCTGAGCCTCAGCTTCCTCATTTATGCAACAGCACTAGTGTCTTGCTCACAGGGTAGTTATGAAGATGAAATGAGATCATGTTGGAATCAGAAACATAGGAAACGCTTAATAAATCGCAGCTGTTATTATTACTTGCTTTAGACATAAAGGACATAAAAATTTGAGGCAAGAAATTTCCTCAAGACAATTAAACCATGTTACAATACCAGGCCTTTTAGAAATGTTGCAAGCATATCAGGAAAAATACCAGGGTGGAAATGAAAGCCTCCCCAACCCTTCGAGTGCTGTGAGGGTGATAAGACCACTTGCTACCAGAAGGCTCCTGTTATCCTCCACACAGATCCCTAAAGCTCTGGTAGGATTGGGTAATCTTGGGTGATAAGAGAGATGTAAGGAATTAGGACTCCTGATAAAGCACTGTGGTTTTGTTTGCCCCTACTTGGAGGAGATATGGGTGGCACAGATAAAATATTGGCAAAAGCCCCAGGTGGGCTTAAAATGACTCCTCCTGCCCTGGAGAGTTGGAGTGCTGTGACATTGGGGCTGACCTGCTACTGTGTTTGTTCGGCTTATCTCGGAGCATGCTCAGAGCCACCAAGGGCAGGGTTAGGCAGGCAGACTGGAGTGAGGGCTTCAGGGCTTTTAGTCAGCTGCATTCTGAAGGCAGAAAGCACTCCTGGGTCTCAAAATGCCATATTATGTCATCATTTGAAGACACATTCAAACGTGGGGGAATTACATCTGTAGATATGACATTCTTCCAACACACAAGGACCAGATGTTGTATGATGGAGGGGTAAGAGAGAGTCACCAGAGGTATACTGGGGGAACATCCAGGAGGGATGGCTAATTCTGACTGGATGAAATGGAGATAAAGGAAGAGAGGAAGTATTCCTATGGAAAATGACCCTGAACAGGTCCTTGAATGAAGAATGAGTAAGGTGTTGATAGGTAGAACAGAAATAATGAATTCTCTAGGTAGAGGGGACAGCCATCGAACAAGTGTGCAGCATTCAGCACCCAGATCTGCGCACTAGTTCCTGAAGAATTCTGTAGCAAGAAAGCTTATAATTTTACCAGACTTTTCTGGGCCCTCTTTTTGCCCCTCCTCCCAAACTTCATACAACAGAAAACTAGCCATGCCCATTAATATATGCCATACTTAAAACAACTTGCTGAAGATTGAAAAGCATTTCTAAAAATCGTGTTGGCTAGAGTGAGAAGAACCAGGCATATTAGCAGGGATGCCCACTGGTATGACTTTTGGCAAAGCAATCTGCCACTCTCTGGCAAAAAATTTTAATGCATGCAGCCTTTGATTTGGCATTATTATTTCTGACTCTCTCCTTCAGGGAAAAAGATGTATGTGAGGGTCTTACTTGTTTATTCAACAAATACATCCTGAGTCCCTGTGTGTGACAAAGCACGGGCATCCCTACTAGGGATATGATAGCGAATAAGGCAGACAAAACCTGGCCCTCATGTAACTTACATGAACAAATGAGTACATATCTCACTTAATTTCAGATAGTGAGAACAGCTATAAAATAAATTAAGAAGACAAAGAATGACAGATGGAGGTTCACCCTGAGAAGGTGACATTTGAAAAAGAATCTAAATTATGGGGGGGTGGAAGGGTTGGGCCCATGCAACGATTTAGAGGGACAACATCTTTGGCAAAGAACGTATTTAATAGTAGGTACGTAAAATGGCAAAACAAACCAACAAAAATAATGGAAACAATGTGATGTTCATACTTTCAGATTTGTTTAACCCAATTTATGTATCTATAAAATGGAATACTATGCAGTAAAGAAGTTAAGGTAATTCTCATGCATTGATAATACAATGCTCTCACATTGGCCTGCGGACCAAAGCGTCCCGCATTCGATTCCAGTCAAGGGCACATACCTTGGTTGCAGGCTCCTCCCCAGGATCCCTTGTGATTCTCTCACATGGATGTGTTTCTCTCACATCGATGTTTCTCTCTGTCTTTCCCTCTATCTTCCACTCTCTCTAAAAACCAATGGAAAAATATCCTCAACAACAACAAAATATAATAGAAAGCTCTCTAAATTATATTAAAAACTTATTTTTAAGTTCAGTTGTTAAATATGGTATGATCCCATTTGTGTTAAACGAATGAACACAGCAAATTGCCAGAAGGATATGTAAAAACCCATCTGTAGCAAGGACAGGTAAGAAACAACTGGATGTGAATCTGAAGCTTTGAGGGAGAAGGAAGACTTCAGATTTTCATTTGTATGTTTTATACTACTAAATTTTTATTAATATATGTGCAACTTTTATAGATAAAATATTTAGTTTTTAATAAGATTTATTTTTAAAACTTTCTACAAACAAACAAGCAAACAAAAAAAATGTCTTTAAGGTATCTCTGTTCTTCTACTTGAATGTTCTGAGAATTTATTTGTTTATTGCAATCCCTTCTGGGATAATAAGTCCTTTCAGAATTGTTTTAGAATGCTTTATCATTCAGGAAAACCACTCAACACTTGAGTTGTGAAAAGTGCAACAAAAGGTAGCCCCTGGATCCACAACTATTCTTATGTCCCAGGCTGGCTTCATGCAGTCACACAGCGCCCAGGACTATAAGACCTCAA
Source organism: Cnephaeus nilssonii (assembly GCF_951640355.1). Classification (NCBI taxonomy): domain Eukaryota; kingdom Metazoa; phylum Chordata; class Mammalia; order Chiroptera; family Vespertilionidae; genus Cnephaeus; species Cnephaeus nilssonii. Next base: position 39,995,124 of record NC_137082.1, on the reverse strand, counting down.
ATTTGGTTCAATGAAATTCTTAATAAGTTTTGGATAAGAGGCTCTGCATCTGCATTTTGCACTGGGCCCACACATTATGTAGCTGGTCTAGCTTAGCGTAGGGGGCCATCTGTGGAGACCTGAGATTTAGAATAAGCCACACTGATTGTCCCTGTCCCCCTCCCCTCCACCTGAGAAGTACTCTAAAGGACTGTGGACTCAGGTATCACATCTTCTAATTTTTCAAGAAAAGTTAGAAATCCAGATTTTAAGGGGGGTAAATCCTAACTTTTAAATGTTGCTAACTAATTTATAGGGAATATCCAAATAGAATATATCCATACATCAAATTTGTTTTTTATAACTCAAAGCTCTGTTGTCTTTCCTCAAAACACTTGTCAACAACAACTGTAAACAAGAATTTGCTGTCCAGGGCTTGCATTTTCACACATGAACCAGACAGGGACTTTGCCCCCAAAATGTGTAGGACTGAACTAGCATGAAGTAGAAGTCACATCGGTGCCATGTCCATTTGTCCCAAAGTCGATGCGGTAGCCACGGTCTTACAGGATTTCAGTGTCTTTCACTTACTGTTATTTGCCCTTGTTTTGAATGTCCTAGCACTATTATATTACAGTGGAATCTGGAGAATGTAATACTTCCTTTATATTTTCAGAATGCTTCTTAATCCTGATGTGAAAACCAAACAAAAACCAAAAGAAATTCTGGTGTTTGTTTGGAAGGTTGTGTTTCTGAGCAGGGCCATGGGAGAATTTCACAAAATGAGAACCAGCCCTTAGACATTCTCTCATCACATAATGTACTTTGCAACTCCAAACATTCAAAGAGTCTTTTCGAATCAGAGGATTTGAAAAAGGGATGAAAGTAGTGCTAAAATTATAAACCGTGTAGCACAAATAATTTAATACATCTTCAATTCCTGGGTTTTAAACGAGCCATCCTTTAGAATCCTACATTTAAATAGTCTCTTAATGGATTTCCCCTCCAAATCCCAGGTTTTCTGTTTGAAATCGGATCTTTCCTGGATTTGAGATTATTTTTTATGGTTAAAAAAAAAAGAGCTTTAGTATCTTAAGAATGAAGACAATACTTTAAATGGCCAGGGAAATGCTCTTGGTCTATAAACGCCACACCTCTCAATAGCACAAGAGAGGCACATACCTTCTAAGTTCCCCATGTCCTTTGCCAACCCCAATAGACCATGACCACCAGTACAGAGGTCTCGTAAAAATGGCCTCTGCCCTGGTAATTGGCAATATTGCTATGATGTCCTTACTCCCCTCTACCCACTCAGCAAGTCAGTGGTTGCTGCAAACTTTAACTCTTTATGTCCAGCAGTTCAAGTCTATCCGTTTCTAGTAATTACTGTACCAGGGATGCTAACTACTGATGGTGAAAGGATTAAGCAATCTAAGGAAATGAGCTAGAGGACTCTTGAGTTTCCTTTGCATTTAAAGAGGAAAAGTTAGAGGGGTGGGGGCATTCTCTTCATTTGCTCCCTCATTATTGGCTAATGTTGCCTGTCTCATGGCTGGGAACAAGTTCAATGGACAGGCTTATTGCCTTTCCCCAAATGCTTTCAGTATATGAAAGAAGAAACTTGCTTTCCTCCCATTTTCTAGGGTTACATTTTACTGTTTGTAGTAAAAGTGAGCAGATCTATTTCTCTGCCTCCAGATCTGTTGATAGCTTTCATTGTAAGCAAGCCAGATTGCTTATGAGTTACCATACCTGAAATATTTGTAGTCTCCACAGACATAAGACTGCGATGACTTGATTGCAATAAACAACTTCGTTAGCTTCTTGTCAGCATTATATTAAGGCACAGAGTTGTTAGACAAGAATGTGTACTTTCATATTTTCCTTCTCTGCATATATACACACGAGTAATCATTTTAGAGGCAACAACATTATCTTGATTTTCCAGAACAAAATAACCTTGCATGCAAAAAGCCAAATAACTGACTATAACACAAACTTAACTTTCCTGAAGCAATCATGGCTCTTTACACATTTGTTATTCTGTTTGACATACACAATAAATCGTAATAGTTACCAAATTACTGCTCGGTTTCAAATGATGTGCACACATCTATAATCTTAGTTAGCTGGCCTGCTTCAGGAATGTCATTGCATCCTCCGGGGTAATTCTATATCAATGACTTTTCCAAATAAATCTAGTTGCTGGTTTATATTAATGAACTGTCACAGTTTCTATTGTTTTCCCATGGCCTTGCAGCTGTATTCCTTCACAGGTGCTTGGCAAATTAAAATGATGCTGGTTCGGGGTTTCAGCCTGATACAAAATCACTCCTTCAGCAGATTGTTCAGAAGTTATTCATGCAAGAAACACATCTTTACTCTCCACACTCAGCTTTCCTGCTTATCCAACACCCATGCCTTTATTGACGCTCTGCATTTCTCTTTTCCTCACCAAAGAAGTACAAAGGGAGATTGTCTTTCTTGCTTAGAACATTTCTATTAAGAATCACAAGCAGTGAAAGCATTATTTTTAAAGTAATGTGTTCTTTTCAGTCAATCCTAACACTGTGTTCACAGATTGCAAACATTAATTACTCATGTTTGCAGATTATATTTCTTTTTGGGTTGTTTTTGTTAACATCCTTTACCCAAGGGATCAACAGACAGGAAAAAATTATTACATGCTAACTATTCAAAACCACATTAAAAATTCCCTTTTGTATCTACTGTAGCCTTTATTTTAAAATACTTTGCTCATGACCGACTTCTACCAGTGAAAATGAGAATGGTTAACATGTAAGACCCTACTCAATTAAATTATCTGGCTTCTTTTTAGAAGAAGCACCCCCTCCCTGTGATGTGTCTCCCTAATTCTCCCTTCTTGACTGCTTAGATGCCATCACAGCATTTAACTCTGGGGTGTCCTGGGTTACCCCTCTATGGAGTCATCACACTGCTAATTCTCTCAGGTTCCCCAGCTTTGCATTTTCACAAACCTACTCACCTTCCAGTGGGATTCTATGTATATATTTACCTTTATTTTTAATGTAAGACCTGCTGCCAAATTGCTGTATACTAAAAATGATCTATGACCTCTCAGTTTCCATATTCACAATTTATTATGCTAGGGATGCAAATGTTAATGCTTTTGGGGATAAGGCAAAGACATCTTTCCTTTCAACCTTCCTCAGAAACAAATGTGGCAGAGACTGTTGGAGGACTACCTACTGTCCGACATCCATTCTACCCATTGTCCATCTTAGAGAGGAGGAAAGAACCACATTTCCCAGCCTCGCTTTCAAAGCTGGTAGTCAAGGAGTTGCAAATGGCATTGAGTACACACAAGCCTGCCCCTAACATGTGGAGGGATGGGCACAAGAGTACAAGTTGGTGTCTAATATTTAAAAAGTATAAATTAAGTTACCAAAGTGTTAAGTAAAATTGCTCCTATATTGCTATCTTGACCAATGCACCCTCATAACATCTGGGAGGCTTGGAATAGTTGGCCTCTTTCAAATTCCTAGCCATGGGGAGAGTCTATCCAGGTGTCCTGTCTCCTTTCTCCTTCTACCCTCAGCTCCAACCTACACAGCAAGGGTACTTAAGCACATACATGTGAACACAGTCCAGCCTTGACATCCAAGCTCCATCCACATCCCTGCCTACCCACCTCCTGAATACAATGCTCCCTTAGCTAACTCTCAGGCCTATCGGTATGCACACCAGTGACACATTCTGCCGCCAGGAGGACAAACCCACAAAAGAGGCCCACATAGACCTAGAAGTGGGCGTGGGGCCATTTAGGTTGAAATTTCAGGGTACTCAGAACATTGTCCAAAAGAAATGAGTAGGCTCTTAGTAGGTACTTTCCTTTGGTCTATTGGAGTAAACAGTTCTCAACGTGAAGAACACAGCTAAACTAGGGTCAGAGCAGGCCCTATAAAGCCTGGATTTGACCAATTCTGGGGCTTCTCAGACAGTTTTTCAAAAGGGGTTTGACTGAACTGGTAGGTTCATTTGCCCTTTTTCTTTCCTTCCTTCTTTATACATGGGAAAGCAAACATCTTCTCAGCATGAGGATAAGTTCTTTCCTTCAAGACTACAGAAAAGAACTAGAACAAACCAAAGTTTCTGTTGACCATGGTAGCTGCACGCTGCCAACCTTTGGATTAAGTGACCATAAGAATAATGGTAGTAAAGGGGGGGGGGGGCGGGATATGAAAATCAAGCATTGGGACTTGTTTCAATGAGCAACAAATAAGTACTGGTTTAATCTCATTAAATAGTCATTGAGTCATTGAAGTAATAATGTCTAACAGGAAATTGGAAATGTGATAGCATTTTAGTGTTTTATATATTTTTTATTGATTGATTTTATAGAGAGAGAAGAAGGGAAAAAGGAAGAGAAGGAGAGAGAGATAGAGATAGACAGAGAGAGAGTGACATTGATTTGTTGTTCCACTTATTTATGCATCCTTTGGCTGCCTCTTGTATGTGCCCCAACCAGGGATCAAACCCACAACCTTGGTGTATTAGGACAACACTCTAACCAACCGAGCTATTTGGCCAGAGTCATTTTACCATTTTTAATATTGGTGAATTTGCATTCAATGCTCTCACTTTGCTTTTTTTTTAATTCAATCATCAAAACCCAAAATGTTATTTTCTCCATTTTATAAATGAGGGAACTGAAGCACATTGAGATTTAATCAATTGCCCATGGACAGAGAGCCAGTAAGGGGCAGATCTGGGATTCAACTCTGGAAGCTCAGCTAAATGATCATCCAAGCCAATCAACTTGAAGCTGTAGGGCTTCCTTGGTCTGCCCATTCTGGGGGATCCAGACTCTTGATCGCAGCAATCAGTGGAGTCCACTCAGTCTGTACTCTCATACTTAGAAGTAAATTTCCCACCAATGATTTTCAAGTTTTACATGGCATTAATGTATATTGCCCCTCCAATAAAGTGAGGGGTGGAGAGTGCCAGAAAAGTTGAGAAGTACTCAATTTGGTAAAATTCTGTATTGCAGAACTTTTCAGAAACTTTAATATGCTAATAAGCAATGTGAATCACCAAGGTTAAAGTAGAGCACAGAGCCTTCCCAGACTTCTTGACCAAAGTATTTTTCAACATCTCAAAGGGCTGGTGTTCCATGGGACCCACTTTGGGAAGGGTTTCTCAAATCAGTACTTTATAAAAAATACAAAAGTTTTATTGAAGAAGCCTGAACTCACATTATAGAATAAAACAGAACACCCTTTACTCTAGAGTGGTGGCCCCCAATCTTTTTTGTAAGTCCTCACCCAAGGATATGTTTTCACTGATTTGAGAGAGGATGAGAGAGAGAGAGAAAGAGAGAGAGAGAGAGAGAGAGAGAGAGAGAGAGAGAGAGAGAGAGAGATCAACGTGAGAGAGAAACATTGATCTGTTGCCTTCCTGTACACGCTTGGACCAGGGATTAGACCTGCAACCTAGGTATATGCCCTGACCGGGACTCTAACACACAACCAACTGAGCCACCTGGCCAGGGCACTTTGAAAACTTTAAAAAATATATTGAAGACCAGGAAACACTTTGATTTCACTGTTTTGAGGTAGGACCTGGGCATTAAGAGTGTGTAGGCTATTTCTAAAGTGTAGCCAAGTTTGAGAAGATCTGCTTTAAAATAATCTTAAGCACAATTATATGCATAAAACTACAAGTGGCCCACATTAAGGTTGTAATATCAAGTTCTAATTTCCTATCATTAAGGAATCATCACTGTTCTGATCAGGACCTGGACTTCTCTTCTCCTGCCTCATCCAAATTCTTCTATGTACTCCTCTTTCTTTTCTGTCATGCACTGATTCATGATGCATGCCACTTTCAACAATCACATTCCTTATTACATGTGTTGCATTACATTGCATTCTCTGTCCATTCAATTGTCCAGTGTTGACTGAAGTACAGTTTTTATTAATAGCAATAAAAGAGTTGGCTTCTTCCAACACATATTCTGCCTGACATCAGTTACTTAAAGTTCTCCCACTTGCACAATGCTGTAGTTCTGTGACATTTACTTCCCTCTCTAATCGGAATGAATGGCCTCACTGGTATCACCTGTTGCCTCTGTGTTCTGCCCATGCAACATGTCTGACAGCTAGAGAAGAGATAAGATGGGGGTCTTATATGGTTTTTATTTTTAGCTGTCAGACTGAGGTTGAGGTGGAAATGGATTCCTCATTTCAGAAAGAAAACATGGGCCCTAGGACATATTCTAAATGTGTATCAAACATTTTTTCTTTTTAAAAAAATATTTTTAATTGATTTCAGAGAGGAAGGGAGAGGGAGAGAGAGATAGAAACATCAATGATGGGGGAGAAGCACTCATCACCCCCCACTGGGGATCAAGCCCTCAACACAGGCATGTGCCCTGACCAGGAATTGAACTGTGACCTCCCGGTTCATAGGTGAAGGCTCAACCACTGATCCATGCTGGCTGGGCTATCAAACATTCTTCTTAATTTGATCAGATCAGCAGTTCACTCTTTCAATGTTTCCCTACCATTTCCAGCTGGGTTACTCTACAGCAGGCGTCCTCAAACTACGGCCCGCGGGCCACATGCGGGTGTTTGTGCCGTTTTGTTTTTTTACTTCAAAATAAGATATGTGCAGTGTGCATAGGAATTTGTTCATAGTTTTTTTTAAACTATAGTCCGGCCCTCCAACGGTCTGAGGGACAGTGAACTGGCCCCCTGTTTAAAAAGTCTGAGGACCCCTGCTCTACAGTCTAGGATGGTTGCTCCCGTCCTTCTCTGGGCCTCAGATGATCTGCCCTGCAGAAAGTAGGGGAATTTTGGGTTCCAGAGGTAGGCAAATTGCTCTACATCAGAATATTCAGGACCATTAAAACCTCAGCCATAACTCTACCCTTGAGAGATGTCAGAGACACAAAGTGATGCCCACAGAAGCCAGGCATTCAGAAATTAAGGAGGGTTAGCAGGGCACGGAAGGGTGTAGAAGACTGGATAAAATTGAGAGCGAAGTGGGAGGAGACAGGAAACAAAAGCAAAAGGACAGGAGGGAGACGGGGAAGAAGACCCAGAATGGAAGAGAAAGAGAGTATGGGAGGAGGGGAGAGAGGGAAAGAGGACAGGGATGAGGAGGGGAAAGGAGGGGAGAACCAGAGCTGCAAGATATCATCTACCATGGCCTCAGGTGCCATTTAACTTCGTACTTTGACTAATCCTTCCCTACATATCAACCAGTTCATACCACTGTAACTAATCCCTGTTCTTTGAAAGATTATGATCAACAGCAGTTTTCCGATGGTGGTGATATGTAGTTAATGAGAGCCACCATCATTTGACTGGAATTTAGATAATAGTCACCCAGTTGCCCAATTATCTGCAGAAAAGCAAAGCTCAAGTTTTAATTCAAGTAATATAATATCTCATGGAATTATTAGGAGGACTCTGAGGTTCCCAGTACAATTAAGATATGCCTTTTTTAATTGGTCAAGTGGAAAGATATCTCCTGTCTACAATGTCTTTCATGATTTGGATTAAGCCTTTCTCATGGACTTAATTGCTGGGGCTCTTTCATCAAGCTTCTTGTTAATATTCCTTGTAATATTCCCACCTGTTCTGATATCAGTCTGGCTCATCCATCACCCCTGCAGGGATATTGTCGCAAACAGGGCCACTGGTTCATTCTGCATCGTGCCAAACACTCCAACACAGCTGGAGATTTATTACTTACCTCTGATTCGATCATCCCAGACCGGGCTGGTCCAGGCCTTTGACTCACTCACTGTACAGTTTGATACTGTAATTATGTTTAAAAGTTTCCCTTCACTACTGGCAGAGTTTAACTCCAAACAATGGAGGAGGAAACTATTTTCCATGAGACCTGGAACAGGATCACCTACTATCGATCCCCCTAAGCAATTGGGACTCTAAGCAAATATGGAACAAATTTCAGGCACAGATGGAATGTGCACGCACAGGCACACACAAACCCACACCCTCCCTCTTTCCGTCCCGCCCTCCTTCTCTCTGTCTCTTCCCTGTTTCCTCTTCTCTCACTTAGCCCAGCTATTGAAATGATTCCATTTTTCCTTACTTCTTCCATATAATGTGAAATCTCAGTTGCTATGAATTCATAATTCTCATTACCATTTCATAATGTTACCAAGTCACTTATGTCACTAGGAATGTGGTGTCTCATTAGGATGAATTCCTTAAAAAGTATGTCCACATAATTAATGCAATCTTCCTGTAAGGTTTGGCCTCCTCCAAAGATGCTACAAATTCTATGTTCTCAATGAAAAAAGATGGGCTGCTCTTCCAGCAAGATTGTGATATGGCTTTTTGGTGGCTCTTATCTGATCTGTGGGTGGCAGAGGATTAAGACTCAATTATACCTTGGGAAAATATGATACCCCACTTCCATTCTGAGTTTGAACTCAGTTCAGTAGTCATTTCTTCGCCAATGTAGCCAGCAATAGTTTATCAGCTTTATATGGAACCCACATCCTTTATGTGTAAGCAGGCAGAGTGGAGAATTGTCCATGTATGTAGGCGGTCCATAGATTTTGTTTTAATGGAGCACCTCAAGGAACAGGTTCCATTGGGGTGGATGTTCTGCTGGCTGTTGATTCAGTCTCAGCTTCCTCCAGTGACGGCCTGTCTCAACACTGTCAATACCTCTTCAGCGTTGACAATAAGCAGACATGACGGCAGGCTGTTCTTGTCTGCTGACTTAATGACTTCACTGATGACATGCAGGTGTGCACCGCTGTTGTACCTAGTCTAGAAGCTTCGTGTTCTCCTGGGTATCTGGAGGGCTGGCTCCATTAGCTTCTAGCCTTGTGAGAATATACAAAACTGTTCTGGGCGCTTGCCAACTTGAGACGAGCAATGTGTGGTCATAATGAATCCCTGACTTATAATTTTCAAGACATCATTAAGGAAATACTAGGTCACTTCATGTAACAGACTGAAAAGCATCAAGACCATGCTTTCTGTTACCAGCATTTGAGGAAGTTATTCTTCACCTGACATGTTACAATTGTGACATTGTTCAGCCTTTAAAAGCAAGGAATTTAAACATGATCTCAAACATTCAACAGCAAATTTGTTTCGTTCATTTTGTGACATTTCACTCGAACTTCTAGATGAGTGTTTATGCACATGAACTCTGTAACAAAGCTGTCCTGATTAGAATCACAGCTTTGGGGAAAGTGCTTAACTTCCCTGTAACTCAGTTTCCTCATACACACCACTGGAAAAACTGATAGTACCTGCCTTCTAGGGTTATCATTAAAATCAAACCATGCCTGGCACATAACAAGTGCTCAATAATGTTGGGCTGTTATTAATGGAACTGAAAACAAAAAGGAGGTGAAATGATTTTTCTTAAGTTTACAGAAAGGATCTGAGACAGTCCTGGGAATCCAAAGCAGGTCTTGAGCTCACCTTTCCACAGCTGCATCCACCAGATAATATCCTCTTAGACGGTGCAGCTATCAATGGTGATGGAGTGATTGATTCCTTTATATGCGTTTGCTTGTTTACGCTGCTGCTCGCCACTTTTAAGGACACCTTTTCCCTGCAGTTGTTTGTTCTTTTTCCTAATTGTCGTCTTGGGTGTCTAGTGCTGACACTGCTGCTGAAGCTTATGCAGACTGTATCTGTCAGCACAGAGCCTGACTTGGCCCCTGATGAGCCAGTTACCAGTTGCTCCAGAATGGAAGGTGATGAAAGGACACTTGTGAATATGTTAATTTGCTCCGTTTCCTTGATTGAGTCTACAGGACTATGTACATTTATGTAGGACTAGACTTAACTTAGCCAATCGTCAAATATTAATAAGATATCTATTATATGCAGGTAGGTAGAGCAGAGGGATGACTAAAGAGAGGAAACAGATGTTAATTCATGGCCTTGCATGTTCTGGGCTCAGTGCTGGGTCTTACAGATGATTATTTTATTCAATTCTCATCCCATTTTACAAATAAAGAAACTGAACCTCAAAGAGCTTGTGCCAGAAGCAATCAAACCTCAGATGGCTGATTCCAGAATTGACCAGGAACAAGTTTATGAATGGACATTACTGGCACATGAGTGAAAGAAATAAACATCACTTGGGTCCTTGAGTGTCAGCAAGACCCATTTGCATTCCCACTCAATGAATATCTTGTCCCTTCTCCTTGCTACATCTAATCTCTTCACCTGTACCTTGGATCCCATCCTTTCTAGGACATCCTATTTCTTCCCGTACCAGGTCACCCAACCCTGCCCTAATCCCACTCCAGATGTTCATCATTTGTAGGTGCTGCCAGCCTTCTTCAGCCCTGAGTCCACCTGCTTGTGACCCTGAAAAGTGTGCATCAAAGCCACAAACAAGATGCATCAGGGGAGGCAAAATAATACAGCGCTCAAACACGGACACAGACTTTTAGAGTTAGCATCCTGGTTTCACCATTTACTATAGTGCTCTGCCCCAGATCTCTATCTATAAAAAGATGGGAACAGCTCTGCCTATGTCATAACGATGTAGTGACAATTAAGAGTTAACACAGGTGCAATGCCTAGAACATCACCCACCACTATAGGCATGATCAGTCAATGTTTACCATTCCATGTAGAGACAGGTTCTACTTTATGTTCCTACCCTCATATTCAGCTTCCATGTTCTGGTCCTCTAACTAATAGTGAAAATGCCAGTGTATGCTCTGCTCAAGATTATCAACTTCAACTCCCATTTAAATTTCCAGTTCCAGCATTAGCCACAGTTCTGATGAAAGATTTCTTTTTCTTAATTAATTTATTTTTGACACCCTCTGGCCTTACTGGCACTGCTAGCCAGGCCTCAGCCCACACAGAGAATCATACTTGAGGCTTTAGGTCCTAGAGCCCTTCACCCAATGGCCATACAACCAATGCTGTGGGATATAAACACAATGCCAGGAGTAAGGCTCACAATCCTCAGAGCCCAGCCAGCCGAACTAGCCATTTAGTCTTCCAAATGTTCATACCTTCCTGTTTTTTCATAATCCATACCCCTTGGAGATAAGGGAAACCATCAGACTGCCCAGCTTCTTGCTAATATGGCAGCTCTACATAGGAACAAATTGCTCATTGTTAACAGTGGAATCCTAACAGGTAAGAGGATTATTGTGTGAGGACGGACGGTTGTCCTAACTGGTATAAAGAACATATTTTCCACCCACATAACAAATTCTGTCCTATGACCACACTCATCAAACTTCCCCTCCCTCTGAAATATTCTGCTGAAGAAAAAAACCTAGCCCAAGCTTATACTTCATCCAAGGACAAGCCATATGGATTGACTGATTGGTGTGGTGGCATGGTGTGAAAGTGTGGCCCCCTCAGCCCAATGTGGGAAATTCTGAAAGGTCATCCCATCCTCCAAACTTCCTATAGGACTGGCTGGAGCCTACACTGAGCCTGCATCAGAACCCAAATTCTTCTTCTTCCAAATACGGCTTCTTTCCTTTTCTCACCCTAGGTGTTGACCACAAAAGCAGTCCAATAAACTCATACATGCTAACCTCCATCTCAATGTCTGCTTCCTGGGAAAACCAGTCTGCAACACCCAGGCTAATTCACAGTCATGCTTTGTGAAATGGGGCCCCATCGCTAATGAAAATGACTACGCCTGATTTCCCAGATAGAAGGGTAATCATTAACCTAGTGAGTATTTGTATCTGTTTCCTGCGTGAGGATTCACAGGAACCCCAGATCAGAGTAGGTCGGGACCAACTATAAAACCCTGGCTGTGGGCCACCCCAGGAATATAGACTTCCTCACATCCTCATTGTATCAGAATCCTGGAGTAGGAAGGCGTAGTCTATTCAAAAGATCTAGTCATTTCTAGGGTTCCCAGGACTCATCAAGAATGATCATCTCCCCCTTCTCGGTCACAATAACCCAATAACCAACTCTTCAAGAAAGGGAAGAAGCTTATGTGACTCTTGGCCATGGTTGTATCTGTTCTCTCTCATATGCCAATCAACTTAACCAACCAACTTAATCAACCACTCTACCCAAACCTACCACTGAAACCAGAGCAACCATGTTCCTCGTGGGTAACTGCCAAACTTGGCAGAAGTAATATATCATGGGCTTGCTTTATAAGCTGATACAGTTGCTGCTTTTTACAGGACTGAAACTACCCTTTCAAAAATCCAGTGGAATTTTCTCAGTACTCACATTTCAAGGCTTACTGTGGTTGGAATATATTCCTTTGAAATCTGGAGTGGAAGCTTTGTGATTGTTGGAGATGATACACTCATTCAATTGTTCCCCTCCTGATGTTAATCCATTCATGAACAGAGGAGAAGGGGAAAGACAGAAGCCTTTCTGGAGGACACTGCACAGCTGCTCAGGAAATCTGCTCTTGGGACCCTCCCAGAATGCCCTGAAGGAAATTCACCATGGGAGTGAGGTCATATGCTCATGGCATTACCTTTGCTATTATTACATATTATTGTTTGCTACCAGGCTGTTGTTCCAACTAAAAGAAACAGCTTTGTCTCTAAGATGTTGTGTTTTCTTTGAGATGATCTGAGTCATCAAACTCCCACAGTCCTGTGGGAGTGGAGATAAGAGTTTGTGGTTGTTGGCAGCTGTTTATTTGAGGTGGAGGAGAGGACATGGAGGGCAGGTAATAGCTTTTTAAAATTTTGGTGCTGAATGAACAATAGCAATCTTCCAGGTCTGTGTGTGACATCTCTCCCTTTTATTCCTGCAGATTTACAGAAACAAACAAATCCTTAGCAATTCTGACTAAATATCCAGTAATTAAAATAGCATGTGAATGACACAAAAGGAGCACACGTTCTTGATACATGTGCTTTTTGGTCCAAGATCAACAGAAAAGCATCTGTGTGTGTTCCATAGAAAAGAATAGACCTGGAAACTGTAGAGAAATTCTGATTTCGTAAAATTCCCCAGACAAGGCTTTTCATATATAGATACATCTATAGATGTATATCATGTCTTTGTCATCTGACTGCAAGTGCAACTATTCGGATTTTGCACTATGAACAGTCAACATTGCCTTGGATTCAAAACTGAGCTCTCAATTTGTATGTTACAACATGCACTATCTGTACCTAGGGTAGTACTTGTCCTCATCAGGTCATAAATGGAAAGTCACCTAATCATTGGTGGCTTGCTTACCATTGGTGGGTGTGATTGGCATCTCTCACAGTTACCATGCCATCTGGCAATCTTCCACGACTACTCCCTTACTCCACTGGAAAATAATCTGGGAAGGGCAAGGAAAAAAAGAACTGTGGATAAGGTTGCCTTTCTTAAAGAAAGTGCCAGAGCTAGAACTTTTTATCACATACTAGAGTCCCGGTGCAAAATTCGTGTACGGGTGCGATCCCTAGGCCTGGCTGGCAATTGAAGCATCTGGCATGGAAGGGCAGGTCCCAGGTGACCTCTGGGCCCTGGGAAGCACCTGGGACCCCCGGACCCCTGCATGACCCCTCCGCCTGAGTCACAGCGCCCGAGTCCCCATATGGAGATGCAGTGAGCACGGCCGGATGCCACGGGCCGGGGCGCAGCATGGGCCTCTGGGCCATCCAGCAGCATCGCAAGGAAACCGGTCTGGCAGCATGCTCTCTCCTGGCCGGCCTCGCAGACCAGCTCCTGCGCGAACCCATGGGGAGCCCGACTGGCCCCTGCGGTCCTGGCAGCTGTGGCCCAGCTCACCCAGAAGAGGCAGCGCAGATGTGGGGCAGGCTCCTCACAGGTGCCCAGCACCTGAGCACAGGGGCTTCTCGGGCGCTCAAGCCCTGGTGTCCCAGGGGAGGGTAGGAGGGGGAGTGTAGCAGGGGGAGTGAGAACGAACTCAGCAGACACCCTGTATTCTCACCGCACCTCCATCCCCGTCACCCCCGCCCCCAGGAAGCTGAGAGGTCGCAGCGTGTCACTGACACCCACCATGTTCCACGCCGCCCCCCAGTGGTCAGCGCATGTCATAGCGAGCGGTTGAACTCCGGGTCCAACTCTCAGTTGAGGGGACAATTTGCACATTATATAGGATACATCTAATCCTAAAGACAAGAAGCCATTGAAAGCTAACTATGCCAAGCATTGTCTTACACATTCTATTTGTTATTGGATTTAATCCTGATTATGACAAGGTAAATATTACAATTCCGTATTTTTAAGTGGAGAATAAAGAATTTATTAGGTAGAATTGGTGAATGTATAAAGCCTCATTAAGATAAAAATCTATCTCTACATTTTCTAAATAATTTAATGACAAAAGTCTTTTTTTTTTAATCTAACTTTAGAATGAAAAGGACAAGAAAACTGAGACCCATATATCCAAGTAGAAAAGTAATTCTCTTCCTATCATTTCAAAACACTCCAGCTGCCAATGAAAATAGTAATTTGTGCTGGAAAGTTTGTAAGTTTTTATTGACCATTGTAATGGGTTGCTGGAAGTTCTCCTTTCGTGTGCTTAATGTATACACAGGAAGTAGTGTTGAATCCATCAGATTCACAGTCCTCAAAACATTTATACAACAATTAAACCCTTCAGGGCTGCTTCAAAGCAAGGAGAAGTACTAGTGGTTTAATGTCTTTCAGTAAAGCTGCCTTCTTCAAAAAGGGCCCAATAGGATTTATTTTTCATTGAGCTCGGTATCTGATTATTTTTACCATGTTTTCCTCCTTTATTATATTCTTTACTTCTAAAAGAACATCTAGTCCTCTGCACACAGTGGGTAGTTTTTAAAATGTCCCTGACTTGCAGTTTTTAATTTCTCAAGACTTTCAAAATTATATTAGTGGTTTGCCTGTGGGTGGCCTTTTAAGAAATTGTTCAGATTCGTATTCTTCTTTCCTTTTCGCACTATGCTGCCAGGCACACAAGTGACATAGTACATATTAACACTGATAAAAGCATGTTTAAAGATAGGGCATACTGATACATTAAGAAATTTTCTATAAGGCATTTTAATAAAAATAAGCCATAAAATGGAAATCAGAGAACTGAGTTTTACACATATATGAGTTTAGAAAGTAAATTTTGTATTACCTATTTATTATGCTTATTTAAATACTAATGGGTAAAACAAATAGTAATTTATATAATGGTATAAGTTTTTACATGTCAAATTCAGAAGGTGTCAAAATAATATTTACACCTTCTTGCAGAGAAGAGGGTACACAAAAGGAAAATTTATTTGAGGAACTTTATTTGATTACTTATAATTTTGCAAAGTAGAGATCTTTTGATTAGTAGATTGGAATCTTTCCTAATTAGCACATTTGATGCTTTATGTAAAATAGTGTGACTAAAGGGATTGAAAACAGTGTAGCCAGGCTAAGTGTTCCTTTTGCAATCTTTATATTCTAAAAATGCTTACTGTTGAAATTCTTTTATTTTTCATATATAATGCAGAGGTAAGGCAGCTTCCACTCATTACCATGGTACAGTTTTATGGCACTTAATGCCTCCAGCAGCAGGTGCTTTAAATCACTATCAACCTGTGCAACCTCAAGTACCGTATTTTCCGGCGTATAAGACAACTTTTTAACCCAGGAAAATCTTCTATACGCCCAGTCGTCTTATTTGCCGGAAAATACGGTAAATCATCTAAATTCTCAGGATCTGTTTCCTCATTCACTATAGGAGAACGTTAGAATCAGTGATTGCTGAGATTCCCATTAACTCTAAAATCCTAAAAGTCTTGAAGGGAATCAAGAGGTATGCACTTCCAGTTATAAAATCAATAAGGTAAAAGGATGTAATATATAGCATGATGAATATAATAAATAATACTATATTGCAAATTTGGAAGTTACTAAGAAAGTAAATCGTAAAAGTTCTCATCACAAGAAAAATTTATTATAACTTCATATGGGGACAGAGAGTAGATAGACTTATTGTGGTGACAATTTCACAATATATGAAATGTTGAATCTAATGTTGTATACCTAAAACTAATACAAAATTGTATGTCAATTATGCTTCAATTTAAAAAATTCTACAAGTTTATAACACAGAAATGCATGCTAAGGGCTATCTTTTATCATGTAATTGGTACTCTACCAAAAAAAACAGATAAGAATTTATATAAATCAAACAGACTGCTTAAAATATAAATCAGAGGAAGACAAAAAAATCCGGTATCATGTACAATGTCCAGAATTCAATAAAAATGACTAGCTATGCAAAGCAGAGGAAAATGTGTAAAAAAAAAATACAGTCAATAGAATTCAATACTAAACGTGGTTCAAATGTTTAACTTATGAGATAAATGTATTAAAGTAGGTATTATAAATATGTTCAAAGAACTAAAAATATGTTCAAATAAGTAAAATATGATCTTACGATCATTGCAACATTTGCAGAAAATGCATTGAAAAAACTACAATATTTTTTCATGATAAAAACTTGTCAACAGAGAACTTCTTCAACCTGACAAAATACATTCCAAACAAACAACACAGCTAACATAATAATAATAATAATAATTAATGATAAGAGATTGAATAGTTTTTTCTAACATCAAGAAAAAGCAAAATAACCATTTCACCACTTCTATTTAACATTGTATCAGCATCCTAACCAGTGTAGTATGGCAAAAATATAAATAAAAGATATACAGGATGGAAAACAAAAGGCAAAATTGTCTTTATTTGCAGATGACATGATGTCTATATAAAAACCTAAATCATCTACACAAAAAACTACTGGAACTAGTAAATAAATACAAGCCTAATGTACAAAAATAAATTCTATCTCTATATGCTAACTACCATCAATTTGAAATCAAAATAATAACATATATAATAGCAGCAAAAAAAAATACTTAGAAATAAGTTCAACAAAAGGTGCACTAGAATTCCCCACTGAAAAATAAAAAATAATGGTGAGTTAAGTTTAAAGCAACCTACATAAATAGGAGAGATATAGCCTATTCATGGATTGGAAGAGTGAATATTAAGTTGTCAATTCTCCCATACTGATCAACACTGTCAAAGTAATCCTGATCAGAGTCTCATCAGTATTTTTTTGTAGAAATTGACAAGTTGATTCTAAAATTCATACAGAAATGTTTAGGATCTTGATTTACAAAACAATCCTTAAAGGATTGGAGGGTTTATACTTCTTGAATTTAGAATTTATAAATTTACAGTGATCAAGAGTGTGTAGTATAGGCATAAAAATAGATAAATCGATCAAACATATAAAGTCCTGAATGGACCCACAATTATACTGGAAATGACTTCTGACAAAGGTTTCAAAACAATTCAATGGAGAAATTGAAGACTTTTCAACAAATGATGCTAAAATATGTATATGGAAAAAAGAAAAAAACTTAACCCCTATCATATATTGTATAGAAAAATTATAGATCATAAACCTAAATATAAAATCTACACATACAAGCTTCCAGAAGAAAACATAAGAGAATATATTTGCGACTTGGTATGTGCAAAGGTTCTTTAGATTGAACACAAATAGCAATAAATATAAAAGAAAAATTTATATATTAAACTTTGTAAAAAATGTTTAATTCCTGCTTATCAAAAGATAGCATTAAGGAAATAATAGACAAGTCAAAACTTGGGGAAAATATTTGCAAACTCTATCTCTGACAAAGTATTGGCATCAGGGACTATAAAGAATTTATACAATTCAATAAAAAAAGACAACAACCAATTCTTTTTTAAATAGCAAAAATTTAAACAGACACTTCACAAAGAAGAAAAGGAGCTCGACAGCATCATTCACTATAGAAATGTAAATGAAAACCACAATGTAATACCATTACACAGAAACTGAAACTGCTAAAACTAGAGACTGACAACACCAAATGTTGGCAAGGATGTAGTGCAATCTCAAATTCCACACATAGTTGGTGGGAGTGTAAAATGTTAACACTGCTTTGGAAAGTGAGCCTGGCTGATTCTCATATAACCAAACATACACCTATCCCAGCAATTCTACTCCTGGATATTTACTCAAGAGATATGAAAGCATATTCCACAAAAAGCCTTGTACATGAATGCTTACAGTTTAACTCATAGCACCAAAAATTGCAAACAACACAAGTGTCCATCAATAAGACAATGGATAAGCAAACTGTGGTAAGTGAATATATACACATGTATATACATACAACATAGATGGAACTAAAAAACATCATGCTGATTGAAAGAAATCGTTCCCCAAAAGATTACATACTGCATGACTGTGTTTGTATAAAGTTCTAAAATAGGCTAAACTAAATTCATCATTTTAAGAAATTAGAATAGCCTCTGGGAGTTTGGGAGCAGGAATTGACTTCAGAGGCAGATAAGACAACACACGTGTTATGTATTTGTCAAAAGGTATCACACAGTACACTTAAGATCTGTACATTTCACTGTAGGTAGCTTTTACTTAAAACAAATAAATTATAAACAGTCATTAAATTCCAGTTAATGATACACATGCTGAAATGTTTGGGGCGAAGTATACTGATTTCTGCAACTTAGAAATACATTAAAAAATAAGATAAATAAGATAGAATAAATGGCTACAAATATGATAAAGAAAATATAGTAAAATGTTAATTATAGCATCCATGTGGTGCCTAAACATTTAATGTGGTTTTATTTAAACTCTTCCTTCTGTTTAAGATATTACATATTAAAATATGAATTTAACAAAATTGTAGGACACAAAGTCAACATATAAAAATCAATTGTATCTCTGTATATAAGCAAAAAACAATTGGAAAATATTTTTACAAAAGCATTAAAAACATAACATACTTAGGAATAAATTTAATAAGAGGTATGTAAATTTATACACTGCAAAGTACAAAAATATTGATGACAGAATTTTTCAAAGGTTTAAATAAATGGAGGAATATATTATGTCCATGGATTAGAAGACTTAATATTGTTACAATATCAATTCTCCCCATATTGATTGGTACTAGTAGATTCAATGAATTCCCAATCAAAAGTCCAGCAAGCATTTTTTTTAAATTGACAAAGATGGTCCTGTGACTTAAATGGAACCACATAAAGCCTAAAATAGCCATTTTGAAAAAGAAAAACTAAGAATTGAAACATCCGATTTCAAAATTTATTATAAATAATTATTCTAATCAAGGTAAAGGAGTACATCATAGCATAAACCAATAAATTAATGGAACAGAATAGAGAGACTAGAAATAGATCCACATATATATGTTCATTTGATTTTTGAAAAAGGTGCCAAGATAATTAAATGAACAAAAGATGATCTTTTTAACATATGGTGATGATACAACAGGATATATATTATTACAGTGAGGGATCACATCACACTCACTAGGGTGGCTGAGGTTAAAGGATTGGCCATACCAAATGTTGGTTGGAACACTCATACACTGCTGACTGGAATCCAAAATGATGGGACCACTTCGGGAAATAGTTTGGCGGCTTCTGGAAAAGTTAAATATAGACTTACCATATGACCCAGAAAGAAAATATGCCCACAAAAACCTATACATAAATGTATAGCATTTTTGCCTGTAATAATTAATATTATAAATGACCCATATGCCCTTCAATAGGTGAATGAATAAGTAAACTGTAGTACATTCATACAAGAGAATACTCATCAGCAATTAAAGGAACAAACTAATGATATACTCAACAATGTAGAACAATGTTAATAACGTTATGCTATGAGACAAACAGCCAACCACAAAAAAGAATATTATCAGATTATATCAAGTTATAGAACCAGCCAAACTAATCCATTGGATGGGTGGAGGAGAGATTGACCTCTAAGGATAAAAAGGGAATTTTCTGGGATGATTGACTGGGTTGGTAGGTATACATAAAATGTCAAAACTTATCAAACTGTGTGAATATAATATATGCATCTTATCCTATCTAATAAAGAGGGAATATGTTAATTGACCCTCACACCATCGCAAAGATGGCAGCTCCCATAGCCAATAAGAAGGGAATATGCTAATTGACTACCCTGCCCTCAATGATGGCGGTGCCAACAGCCAATAAGGAGGGAATATGCTAATTGACTGCCCCACCCTCAAAGATGGCAGCACCCACAGCCACAAGATGGCAGCGCCCAGTCCCCTCTGCCCTGCCGGGGTGACAGGCACATGGCAAGGCCGGGCCTGCCCCCAGGTGGGCCCAGCCACTCCTCACGCCTTCCTCCAGAGTCCCCCAGTCCCCTCAGCCCCCTAGCCTCCCAGGGCCGCCCAGGGCCGCCCGAGGCTCAGGTAACCAGGGCCGGCCAAGGCTTGTGCTGCCGGCAATGGCAGCAGCAGAGGTGGGATGGGGCGTTGCCTTTCTCTAATCGTTGGGTAGCCTCCCATCCCTGAGGGCTCCCGGACTGTGAGAGGGGCAGGCTGGTCTGAGAGACCCCCCCTCCAGTGCATGAATTTTCATGCACCGGGCCTCAAGTTGTATATAAATAGTATCACAAAAAACTTTATTAGAAAATAAATATACATTTTTTAAATAAATATTAGCAGCAACTAAGACCAACTTTTTGAGACAATTTTTCTTGGTAATATTTGAGGAGACTTTCACAGTTTTAAATCTAATTTTTAAATGGGTGTTTGAATTGTACTATGTAAAGCTTAAAAGCTTATTAATGCTAACGTAACATCTTAACCTCTTCCACACATTAAAACTGTCAATCAAACTTTATTACATGAATGAAATACTTTACCTTAAATCTGTCAAGATAATTGCTAACATTAAGTCAAATGGAAAGAAAAATAAAAGTAAGATGTGGAAAGTTATTTTTAAATAAAGAGCAGTTTCTATAAGAAATTATATGCCCAGTGGTGATATGGTATATTGGTCTTTCTGCCATATCTTTCCATCTTGGCAAATGTTAAGGAGAGCTTAACTCTCACAAACATACTCCAGAAACCAAATGTATCAATTACAGTGCCTTTGGCTGCAAGGAACTTGGAAACCCTGATTCAACTGACTTAAACAATAATGCATTTATGATCTCATATAACACGTTCTCCAGGCATAATGAATTCCCTGGCTCTACAGCATTATCTTACCATTCTGCATCTGTCCTCAGAACAGCCCCCCTCAAAGCATCGAGATAACTGCGTAACCATGACTGCATCCTGGGGAAAAGACACTGTATTTTTCTGCTTGTCTTGTTTAAATCATCAAGTAATTCTTCCCTGAACACTTCTCACATTTCTCTAACCAGAAACTCATCACATGTCCGCAGCTCTATCATTCGTTAGCAAGAGAAATGGGACCACCAAGATGTACCTAAAACAGCTCTTGTTA
This sequence comes from Cnephaeus nilssonii, assembly GCF_951640355.1. Classification (NCBI taxonomy): domain Eukaryota; kingdom Metazoa; phylum Chordata; class Mammalia; order Chiroptera; family Vespertilionidae; genus Cnephaeus; species Cnephaeus nilssonii. The sequence continues at coordinate 39,973,831 of NC_137082.1, read as the reverse complement.
GCAAGTGGCCAGAGGGAGGAGAAAGAGATCTGAACCTTTCACAGCTCTCTAGGTCAGCAATTTCCAACCTTTTTCATCTCCTGGCACAAATAGACTAATTACTAAAATTCTGCAGCACACCAAAAAGTACATTTTTTGCCCATCTGACAGAAAAAAATAGGTATAATTTTCATTGATTTACAGAAAAATAATAATTATCTACCTTTTTTTCTCCCACGTGACTTTTTAAAAAAATCAGGTGCCTATACTTGTATATGAGGATTTCTGTTATCAAGAATTAACCAATCAAAAAAAAAAAAAAAAGAAAAAGAAAAGAATTAACCAATCAGGCACAACATTGCTATGCAACGTGACCATAAGATACAACTCTATTAGATGACCTATATACTTATGGTTCAAGACAGGGCATTCACACTGGACAGCTATTGTGTTGGATGTTGTCATTTTAAAATTTGACAACCTAAGGGACAAGAGGTCAGTGCCCCTGACTAAATAGTCAGGTCCTGCATGTTTTAAAAATTCTTGCAGCATATAGGTTAAAAATAGCTCCTCTAGAGATTCCAATATAGCCATATTTGATAACAAGTTGTTTAAAAGCTTTCCTAGTCCATGTCTTAGTTGGAAATGATCACAATACCTGCTCTTGGAATGAGGAACACTGGGTTGGTGCCACTATTGCCATCTCTTAGCATATTCTCATTCTATAGTTGAGGAAGCTCATAAGATTTTACAATCATATTTTCTCTTCCACTGGGGTAGACTTAAGGATCCTTTTATGGTCTGGGTAGCTGAATACAGTGAAGCTAAGGTTTGTCCTAAGATTGGCTGAGAAATGTTTAGTCCAGGATATCAATAATAATGGAATGGCTAATACTGCCTCTATCATGGGTAAAGGATGAAATGAAGTGAACGGTCTCTCGCATATTGATTCAAACCACAAATCATTAATGTGTCACATTCATTAATGGCATGGGACACAACTTCATTTGCGTGTGAGTGTGAGAATTTTGCAAGGGTTTCATTTCTGTGCACGTAGAAGTGACGCCATAATGGGGGAAGGCATGCTGTCTCATGGAAAAGTTTAAGAGCAACACAAACATTTTACCAGGTAAAGGTTATTTGGACTTTGGCTAGTAGCGTGTATTATGTAGAGAAAAAATACTACAAAGTTAAGTATCTTATGCCACCGTGTAAAGTTGTTGACTGTCTGTGAGTTGGAAACAGCTACCCATCAGCAATCCTACGCATCATGGCAATCAGCAGTGGAGAAAAAGCCCACGGCCATTACCAGCATTGATGGTCATATAATATGCTCCACTGAGAGCAAAATCACTACCAATTTCAGGGGCAGGGAAGTTATTTGCTGCCTGGCACTTACTCTACAATCACTGTGCGACAAACCAAGAAATAAATATGGTTTAGTGATGTGGAGAACAGTAAATAGCATGTAAGGAGTGAGACTTGCTTTAATTTTCTCTGTGATAAGTCAGCAAATGCTCTTGAGCCCCTTAAAGGGGGCAAAGAATTTCAGAGACTGGCTAGAGCTGCTGGTGTTTCTCCATCTGATTTTTCTTTACTGGTAGAAAAAGCTCCCAGAGCGAGGCATTTGTGTGAAGGTAAAACAAAAACTTAATAGAATTTAACAACAGAATTTCTTTGCCTTTCTGAGCAGCGTGGCACTCACTTTTGACCGTCTACTGAGCTTCCCCTTCGCCTGTCCCTTCTTTCTTCTCAAGAGAACTCTATTGCACTATTTCTATTTCTACCTCTATCTCTTTGTCTCTGGAAAAGAAGAAGGAGAAGATGGGTGGAGAAGTGGATAAAGCAATTGGTGAGATTCTTAAGACAAGGAGGCAAAGCTTTTCCTTTTCTCTTGGTTTCAGAAGATAGTCATATTTAAAATCCAGTTTTTCTTCTACATTATAATTCCCTCTAGTTACTCTTCTACTCAGTAACCTCCTTCATAGAAGCAACTTTGTGTAGCTGCATATAGGATCATTAGAGCTGAGACAGTAACAGGACCAGGCTTTCTTTGCCTTGGTTGGACCCAGCCTGGCCATGGTAGCATTGCATCATGGGTAATAGTCTCAGCATTCCGGGAAGTAGACGTCAGCGGTAAAGCAAGCAAAGACCCCAGGTGAGCTGAAAATAGGAGGTAGGAACAGGCAGCAATGGTCAAGTGCCTAAGGCATCTGTTCACTTAGCAATTCAGGTAAAAAATAATAATAATCTTAACCCCAAGGGAAGGTATCTCCCAAATGTAGAGCATCCCTTGAGTTATCCTATCTAATAAAAGAGTAATATGCAAATTAACCATCACTCCGCAACAAAATGGCGGCGCCCATGGCCACAAGATGGCTGCACCCAGTCCTCTCATCCCTGCTGGAGTCCCCCAGTCTGCCCAGCCTTGGCAGTGCAGGTTGTCCAGCTCAGAGGCGACCGCGCCCTACACCACGATCACCGACAAGCAGCAGCAGCCTGGGGTGTCTGACTGGGAGGCGCCCGCACCCCAACACCATGATCCCCACCCAGTGGCAGTAGCCTGGGCTGGGGTCTCAGCCTGTGAGGGGCGCGCACCCCAACGGCATGATCCCCCTCCCAGCGGCCGTATCCTGGGCTGAGTCTAAGTCTGCGAGGGGCGTGCACCCCAACAGCGCGATTCCCCTCCCAGAGGCCGTAACCTGGGCTGAGTCTAAGTCTGCGAGGGGCGTGCACCCCAACAGTGTGATCCCCCTCCCAGCGGCCATAGCCTGGGCTGAGTCTAAGCCAGCGAGGGGCGTGCACCCCAACAGTGCGATCCCCCTCCCAGCGGCCATAGCCTGGGCTGAGTCTAAGCCAGCGAGGGGCGTGAACCCCAACGGCCTTAGCCTGGGCTGGGGTCTCAGCGTGCGAGGGGTGTGCACACCCAAGGCGCGATCCACCTCCCAGTGGCCATAGCCTGGGCTGAGTCTAAGCCTGCGAGGGGCGTGCACCCCAGGGCACGATCCCCCTCCCAGCGGCCGCAGCCTGGGCTAGGGTCTCAGCCTGCGAAGGGTGCAATCCCCCTCCCAGCGGCCGTAGCCTGGGCTGAGTCTAAGCCTGCGAGGGGCGTGCACTCCAGGGCACGATCCCCCTCCCAGTGGCGGCAGCCTGTGGTCTCAACCACTGAGTCACACCAGCCAGGCAGATATGGAGAAGTCTTAAATGTTTCTTTTTTTTTTGTTACATATATTTTATTGATTTTTTACAGAGAGGAAGGGAAAGGGAAAGAGAGCTAGAAACATCTATGAGAGAGAAACATTGATCAGCTGCCTCCTGCACACTCCCCACTGGGTGTGTACTCCTAACCAAGGTACATGCCCTTGACCAGAATCGAACCTGGGACCCTTGAGTCTGCAGGCCAATGTTCCATTCACTGAGCCAAACCAGTTAGGGCTGTCCAATATGTTAAAGAAAAAACCCTAGCTAATAAAGAGGGAATATGCAGGGGAGGGCATTTGGGGGTGACCGGGTTGTCAGGGGAGGGCAGTTGGGGATGATCGGGCTGGCAGGGGAGCAGTTAGGCATTGATCAGGCTTGCAGGGGAGTGGTTAGGGGGTGATCAGGTTTGCAGGCAGAACCGGTGAGGGGCAATTAGGCAGGCAGGCAAGCAGTTGGGAGCCAGCAGTTCCGGATTGTGAAAGGGATGTCTGACTGCCTGTTTAGGCCCGATCCCTGTAGTATCGGGCCTAAACAGGCAGTCAGACATCCCCTGAGGGATCCCAGATTGGAGAGGGTGCAGGTTGGGCTGAAGGACACCCCCTCCCCCCAGTGCACGAATTTTGTGCACTGGGCCTCTAGTAGTAAAGATAAGGGTAAATGGTGCTTTAATGAAAGGCGTTCTTTTGTCAGTTAAAAAAGTTCTAAATGTTGTATTATACGTCTCAAGTGTTAGAATTTTTATGTGGATGGTGTGATTTCCATTAGTTCCTCCAAGGCTGTGGTAAAATTTGTTGGTTTTTTTTTGTTTTGTTTTTTTGGCGGTAAAAACCCATCAGAAAAAAAAGTACAATTGACCATGCATCAACCATACATTCCCAACACCTATAAACTTTTGCAGGATTTTCTACATGTGCTGATGTGCTTTTTTTCTCATGCATTGTACAACATATACAAACAGAATTTCCAAAAGATAATAAAATGTACACATAAGTTAAAGTTCTAACACCTTATTCCCACACCCCAATATATCATCCAGCATAGCCTCTGAGGTGCTCACACTGAAGTCCCTGACTTAGAAGTAGGAATAATGGGACGTTAAGTCAAGTCTAGATGAGAGTCTCAGTTTAGCCATTTACAGGCTGCGAGACTCTGAATCTGGTTTCTAGACTCCAAGGGGGTAATGATGCCCTTCAAATGGGTTTTTTAAAAGATTTGCATAAGATGATGTTTACAGGTCATTCCTTATTGTCCCTGTGCTTTTGTCCCTACCACACAGTACGGCTCAATAAATGCCAGCCATTTTTAATACTTATCATTACACATCTGAAGCCCTGCTGGGGTCAGAGGGACCGATATAATGTCTTTTTCTATAAAAACAAGTCAAAGGGACATGTTTCAATACAAGGAAAGTGTTAATGAAAAAATCTTCATTGATGGACAATAAAGAAAACCCACCAGGACAGACAAAAGGAATGGTAAGGGATGGTAAGTAGTTACTTACTATATTTATTATCCAGAAAGGAATACAGATTATATATTTCATGAGCCAGATGGGAACAGTTATTTAATCCACAGTAACGAGTACTCTAAATGGTTCTATTGAATCTCTACTTGAAAGTGTACTTCAGAAGAGTTGCAGGCTATGAGGGAATAAAGCAAGAAACAAATGTAATGGTTAAAGGATATTTTTGCTAAAGCTTAATTAAACTTCAGATTTTGTATCATTCTGTGTATGATACAAAAAGATTTTTTTCTGGAAAAGAGACCAGGAAGGGTGCTATAAAATTAGCCTTAGAGCTATGTAGATTTTGAAGGGCCCTTAAGGAAAAGGAAAAGAAAAAGAAAAGAAAAAAAATACAGATTTCAATTTGAAGCGAAGAATTGAAATTGCTTTCTGGCATCTCACACTTCCAGCAACATTGGTACCTACTTGAAATGAACAACTGCTAAAGGAAACAGCTGGTAGAAAGCTGTTAGTGCAAAGCAAAGTGCAATATGCATGCTGTAATTAGTTTGCAATCATTACTCAGTCCACTGTTGGAGGAAAACCTTCATTGGATCACACTAAAAGCATTCCTATCATTGAGCAAAATTCAGGACCACTCTTCCCCCCAAAACCAGATAAAACCCTCCTCTCCACTGTAGTTGATGATAACATGATTTTTTGAATGTGGTCAGAGTGACAACTGGACCATAGAAAAGGTTTGTTTACATGAAAGTGAGAAGTGTCCTAAAATAATACCTAAACATTTTTGAGTGTTTACTATATGCTAGATTGGTATTGTCCAAAGGAAATACAATGCAAGTCACAAATGTGAGCCACATAAAGTAAAATTTGCCCTAGCTGGTTTGGCTCAGTGGATAGAGTATCGGCCTGCAGACTGAAGGGTTCCCGGTCTGATTCCAGTCAAGGGCACATGTTTGGGTTGTGGGTTCGATCCCCAGTGGGGGGCATGCAGGAGGCAGCCAATCAATGATTCTCTCTCATCACTGATGTTTCTCTCTCTCTCCCTCTCACTTCCTCTCTGAAATCAATAACAATATATTTTTTAAAAAAGAGAAAGTAAAATTTACTAGTAGTCACATTAAAAAAAGAAGAAGAAATTGTATCTTAGTTCAAGCTGCTATAACAAAATATTATAGAGTGGGTGGCTTAACCAACAGACATTTTTTTTCTCATAATCTGGAGTTTGAAAGTCCAAAATCAGGGTGTCTGTTGAGAACCCTCTTCCTGGTTTGCAGATGCCAGTGTTCTAGCTGCATCCTCACAGGAGGGAGAGTAAGAGGGCTCTGGTCTCTTCTCCTTCTTAGAAGGGCACTAATCCCATCATGGGGGCTCCACCCTCATGGTCTCATTTAAACCTAATTACCTCCCAAAGGCCCCCCTTCCCAGATACCATCACATTGGCAGTTAGGGCTTTAGAATATGAATTTTGCAAGGGGTGGAAGGTAGGGGTGAGTGACACAAACATTCACTCCAAAGCAGCAAGTAAAATTAATTTTAATATTGTATTTTATTTAACACAGTCTACAAAAAACATTATCTTTTCAACGTTGATTTAAAAAAACTATTAATGAGGCTTGTTACACACGTTTTTCCTACTATGTCTAAATCTGGTGTGTAATTTACACTTACGGCACACCACAATGTGGACTAGCCACATTTCAAGGGCTCAATAGTAGCATATGGTTAGTGGCTTCCATATTGAATAACACAGTTCTAAATGATTTACATGGGTTTTATCTTTTAATTCTTTTAATCACCTTCTGATATTGTAACTATTGTCTCTTTTTATAAACAAGAAAATGGGATTACAAAGAGAATAAATAAGTTAAGCTAAAAGGGCAGCCTGAAGAAAAATCCAGGTAATCTGATTTTAGAGCCTGTACTCATTAGCACTGTGGTGTCCCATCTCATGTGCTATTATTCTGGATAGCTAACAGACTATTATTTCTGTCCAGCAAGAGGATTTGAAAATTATAAAGATTGCCATGAAAAGTTAGCAATAGACAATAATAATAGACTTCATTTTTTAGCTGTTTCCATAACAGCCATCTTATAGGGTAAATACTATGTGTTATGCCTATTTTACAGTTCTGGAAACTGAGACACAGAGACATTAAGTCACTTGCCCAAGATCTCAGAGCCAGGATGTTTGGAGTTGTTATTTAGCCCTAGATTTTCTGACCCCAGAAACTAAGCATTACTAGTAGCCACGGGTTTGTTTCTGTTAATAGATCTGATACCAAAATAGACATAGAAACATTCCACAGTAGGTAGAAACTATAACCAGGCCAGAGTAAAAGAAAGAAAATAAGCCCACTTAAATAATTCAAGAAAAAAAAATTTATAAGATAACATAGAAGATAGTCATTTTTTAGTGAAGATTAAATTTTTTTTGGTGAATTTGATGTGCAATAAATAACGCTTGGTATGAGAAAAGACAGGAGTTTTCCACATAAGGAGACAAGCTGTTACATACATTGGCATTGGGAAAATGGATGGACAGTCCTCCGAATTTTTATTTCATGGCCTTCTCTTTGCATGCTACTTGTTCCAAAATTTCAACCATTAGAATTCCCATTTAGAATTAGCTGATGAAGACCACATCAAAGCAGGATTGTTAAATAACCATTAAAGAAGTACACAGGGAAGGTATCCCATATACTGTATGTCAATAAAAGAAGTTACAGATAGTACAACGTAGTATGATAACCATTTCTGTTGAAACAATAACAGCAAACAGAATTCCCATAGAAAACAGTGTGGAAATAATGTACATCAGTGGTTATGGGACTGTAGAGGAAGTTACATAGAACCTCAATTTTTACATTATATATTTTTGTAATGTTTTAATTTTTATAATCAGCATAGGTTACAATGGTAAAACTTTAGATAGAGATAGATAGATAGATAGATAGATAATTGATAGATAGATAGATAGATAGATAGATAGATAGATAGATAGATGAATTTTTGCTTCTTTGGAAGACACTGAGGAACAGAGGCTGAAGACATGTCGGTGAAAAGACACAGTTCTGTGGAAGCAAAGGTTAGAGATGGAGAAAGGTGAAACAAGGCAGTCCCTAGCAGGAGAAATCAAAGGCAAGTCAATGGGAGAACAGAAAGGAAGGGGGGACTTCAGAAGGCTATTCAAAGTCACTGTCCTTCTGGTACATCAAATGCAATAAGGAACCGTATCTACTAGAAATTTCTTTCTCAGACGTAACTTTCAAATTTTGCCATGGCTCTGACCTAAATCCTTTGCACTATCTGCCTACCTAATCTCATGTCCCAATGACAAATCCTAAAGTTATATTTCCAGAACAGACCTCTCTTTTGTCTTACAAATCCATAGAACAGCTGGTGGAAAGTCATTTGGAAATGAGTACATATGTGTGCACCAAAAGATGCATACAAGAATGTGTTTAGCAGCACTATTCATGAGAGCCAAAAATGGAAGAACTTTATACAGCAATGAGAATGGATGAACCACAACTACTCACAGAGAAATGAATAAAGCTTACAAACAAGATATTGGACTGAAGAAGACAGACATAAGAATACCTATTGAATGGTACTATCCATATCAAGTTTTTAAAAAGGACAAAACTAATATTTGGTATTAGGAATCAGGGTACTGGTTGCCTTTGGGGAGTAGTTCTTAGAAGGCAGCAGGTGGTGGCCTTCTGAGGTACAGTAATGTTTTATTTCTTGATATTAGTTACATGAGCATGTTCAATGTGAGATAATCCATCATGTGATACATTCTTTGTGTACATTTCTATATGCATGTTTTAGATTTATAAAAAGCTTTAAAATATATTTGCGAGCTCTCACAAACTGACTGATCAACATATTTTCAGATAAAGATGTAAGTTATATTTTTAGATTGCCAAAATAAGAATTTTGCATACTCGCAAAGTTCCTCTTGGCCTCCTCTGGTCTTAAAAATTTAGGTCAGCAGACAAATTATCCATCTTCTCGGTGTATTCTTCCTAATCCAGTCATCTGTTGCCCAGACAACTTCAAAGTCTGACCATTGTCATATGATCCAGGTAACTGGCCTATTGTCCTTGTTTTTCCATTGAAACACCAGAGTCTAGCTGCAATAATTATCTGGTGGATTTGTAGTGTGTAAGCTAATCCATAGCACCAGGAACACAACAAGCACTCAAATATTTCTGATTGTTTACAGTACTCAAAATTCTGGATTTACATTTGTTGTCATATAGACTGATCTTGACTTATGAATGCTTCACTTACAAGGAAAAACACTCAGGTACAAAAACTAGGTACCATTTATATATACTAGTTATAATTGAGTTAAGATTATTTCTTTTAAATTTAGTAATATAAACTCTGAATGACATCCAGTAAAATTCTAGTCTTCTTAGGCACAAGAAAATGTAGTCTATTCTCATTCCAGTGTACTCTTCTGAGTTGCAATAAACAATTCTCAAGCACAATACACTATGTTTACTTGGATTAGCACAGAAATCAAAACAGCCTATTCATTTCTCATTGCATTATTATCTTAATTAATATAAGTCATACAGGTGCAATGTGTGATGGGAATTATTTATGAATTAATAAATAAACACATTTCAAAAGAACTATATAAAAAAATGCCTTGCAAAAAAAAAATGGAGACTGACTATTATCCAAAAGCTTTTGGGTTATTGGGCTATAAGCAAACATGGGGGGGAAAAATGACAGTGAGAAATTTCAAACAGTAACCTCTCTAGAGGGAAACAAAGCAGTTCAATAGAAGTTTACAGCTGTACAAAAAAGACCGAGTTAAGGGTAAATTTAAAAAATCCTGAGCAAATGATAAGCTCACTGAACATCCTTTCAAAAGAAAGAAAGAAAAATAGAAACCTGGGATTGAAATAATATCTCGTGGCTTTAAAAAGCTTTTTATCCAAGGACCCATCCACTTCACAAAAACAAATTCATTACTTTTCTACACACACTTTTGATTGTGGGTAAGTGCTATGTTATTGCAACCTTTTGTAGGCAGAAGAAATGGAAGTAGAGAGAACACCCACAGCACAGATCGGTAATCAGCTCAGAATAGGGTGTCAGACGCCTCTGTCAAATCCAACTGTTCCAGCAACTCTCCTACTTTTTTGCCCCTTGCTTGGATGAGCACAGCCTGACGGGTAACTGAGATGAAAACAATGTTACCACGACGCTCAGTATTTAGAATATTAGCTTTCTTCCAGGCTGCTTTGCAGACATTACCTCATTAATCTTCATAGCATCTTTAAGGAAGGAGGAGGGAATGGTCTCCGCCCTCATTTAATGGATGGGGTAGCAATTGCTTAAGGCCAATGATTCAATGTCATGGCTGAAGACATTCCGCAAAGCCTCAGGTGGGACACCATCAGCCACGTGAGGAGTAAGTGTAGCTCTTTGGGGTAGCCCACAGCATCAAAAGACAACAAATGTTTATCCAAGGCAGTCTAGGCACACTTGGCTGCGGAAGGGACAAGGAAAGGAAAATGGGGGAAAGCTGGAAGAATGACCATGACATGAGCCCTCCACTCAAAAAGTTCACATTCATTCATTTATTCATCACTTATTCAACAAATGGAAGCCTCCCAGGTATCAACCCAGGTGTGGGGGATACAAATACAAATGAGACCTTGCCTTTAAGAAAATTAGTCTAGTGGCCTAATCAGACTCTAAAAACTTGGAGCATGGAGTAATACATACGAAATAAAAGTTATGACCAGATTGTTATGGAAGCACACAGGAAAAACACTGAAGTCAGCTTAAGCGAGTCAGGGAAGGCTTCTCAAAGTACTTGTGGCTTGTCCTGAGATTTGCAGAATAACTGAAGTTTAATTATGGGGAGGGCATTTCAAAGTAGAAGCATGAGTTCTCAAGGGGTTGTTTTAACTTTTGCAGGAGGCTCTGCTGGTTGAGGCCCAGGTTACTGTGGAAGAGTACTAGCAGACCTGAGAAAATAAAGGGGGTGATGTAAGTGCCTGAGGAGCTGCATGCATCAAGTTCAGGAATGTGGACTTCACCACAAAGGCTTTGGGGACCTACCAGGATTATGAGAACATGAGTAGGATAGTTCCTGCAGTAAAATACTAGTATAGCACATGGGCTAGAATGGGAGGTACCAGCCATCCCTCTTGTTGTATTGGGCCTGGGTGTTCCAAGCATGTTTACCTGGGCCCATGAATGCTGGGGTGATGGGAGCCCCAGGAAAGAGTGGCAGAAGTTCAGGAGATAGGGGTTTTTTCTATTCTCTGTTCTCAACTTTGCCTTCCTTGGCCAGACCAGACTAGAATATCTGAAGTTGACACAGAGCAACCAACTAGGATAACCATAGGATAGCAGACCAAGTATTTCCCCCACTATCTATCCTTAAGGGGACATGAAGCATTTAAAGAGCTCAGCTTTTTACCAAGAACGGTGAGACATCATGTTACATTATGAGCACACCCTTGGCACACGCGTTCTCCATGCTTATCACAATTTTATATTCAAACAGGGCAGGGTAGGGACGGCAAGCAGATCTGTATCATGGGATATAATTGTGAACTAGTGAGACTAAACATTCTATTTATATATGAGGGTTGGTGTGGTGTTTTATAACTTTACAAGCATATCATCCCACAAATTATCTTATTTGGATCTTTACAACATGCCTGTGAGTATGTAGGACATGTAATACTATTTCTGCTGATGACTAGAGAAAATGAAGCTTGGAGAGTTCAAAGATTTGCCTGGGTTAAAAGAAGAGCCAGACTCTACTACACAAAGCTTCCCGACTCCTTCCCTGTCCAGACATTTGCTCAGATGCCCTAATGAGACTGAGAGAACCTAAAAAGACTGATGATGGACAGGATCATGACTGACTGAAAATAGGTGAGGTCTGTGAAAGGCAGAGGGGGAATCCCTTCCCCTCAGTCACTGATGTGTTCCAGCAAGTTCTCGGGTACGTCAGGGACTGAACGGAGTTAGGAAATCCTCAAAGGGAGCCCGCAGGTGGAATGGACCATGACCAGACTACCTTCAAGCTCTCCTTCCCCGTGTTGGTGGGAACAGGAAGCCAACTTTGCCTAAGAACCTTTGACCCAAGCATTTCTAGGGCCTGATATTCTGGCCCACGTCTGGGCAGAAGAAGTATCACCGACACAAGACTGTATTATCTTTAATTGTGATGGCAACAACTCTTGAAGAAACTCCATGCTACTAATCACAATATTTGCTTAAAGATGTGCTCACACTAGAGTCATGGAGAAAATGAACACAGCGGAACGTAATGGCTGCATTACACATCTCGGTAAATTAAAGGAACAGCACAGTTTTCCAAGGGACAATGTGAAAATGTCTTTACTGCTAATGTTCCTTCTGGTTGTGCTTTTGGGATTTGATTCTAATCAATAGAATACATCCTCAAAAGCGCTAAAGCTAATATTTCCCTAAGTCAACTTAAACTTAACCTCAAATTTGAAAATTTCATGAGCCTCCTGTAGATAGTGAAATGACTTCCCAATGATCAAGTTCTTCCGAGAGTACCTACACACCATCACTGGACAGGAGTTCCAGCATGCTGGTCTTCAGTTCCTGAATCCAGTTCCTCTGTTATCACCACCACTCGCTCACCCCTAGTTTCCTGCCTTTTCAAAAACACTTTCACAAGGATTTCCTTGCTGTCTTCCAGTAACCCTGTGAGACAGGCAGTCCTCTAAGGGCACTCAGAGCTTCTATTATAATTTATCTACTTTAGACCTATCTCACCCTGTTGGCCTGGTAAACTCGATTTCATTCATTTTTATATCTCTAGTGTTAAAACCTTGTGTAATACGAAAACATTTTAAATGCAGTCAGAGGAAGAAATGAAAAAAGGAAGTAAAAGGTAATAGGTAGTGATGCCTAGTTTACAAACACACACCGAAAACTTGTGGCCTGACCTTGGTGGTCACACAACTGTACAGCAACAGATTTAGCTGTGGTCTCAGCACTCTGACCCACAGTTCCAGGACAGTAATCCCAAACTCTGCTGCCAACAGCATTTGGAGAAATCTAGCTCCTTCCCAGTGATGGGCAGAGAGAATGGAAGGCTTACTGGAGTCCCTGTTTCATCTTCTCTGTGATTTTCCCCAGGCAGAAGGAATGGGTCTTTCGCTCAGCCCTTGTACATGTCTCTCTGCTCAGGCTCTGCCCTCAGATCATTTGTTATGTTTCCGAATCCCTCCCAAAGATCTCCAGTGCCCTGCCTTCAGGACGTAGCATTCAGTCAGTGCTTAGTAGATGGATGGATGAGACAGAAGAAAGCCGAGGTAGAAAAACAAACAATGTACCTTTTAGTTTATTTATCAAACAAACATCTAAGATATTTTATGAAATAATATTGCCAAGAAAATCAGGGAAAAACATCTCCCAAGTTGCGTTTTAGAGAAAAGCACCCAACTAAGCTCTGCTATACTTTATTTCATTAATGTAGCAAATATACATTTTTAGAAGATAACAAAAGCAGAAATACGGAAAGCAAACCCTCAAAAATATTCAAGCAGGAGTTAAAAATGGTGATGCCTTCTCTGCCAATGGAACATGAGCTGAAGCATCGAAGCTAACTCTCCTTCCACACACATGTACTCCATCCCGTTGGCACCCAGATCATAGGGGATCGGGCTAATATTCATAGGCTTCCTGAGAGAAGACACACAGACATTCAGATCTCAGGTTAAACGGTGCTCCCCAGAAAGGCCTTTGTGGACCACACTATCTGAAACAGGCACCTGGGCACTTACTCTCACATCACTGTATTTGGCTTCTCTGCAGAGCACCAATCACTAGCTGACATCTTTTATTATTTGTTTATTTTCTTACCAATCTCTGCCCATTGGAATGCAAGCACCACGAGGGCAAGAACCCTGCCTGTCTCGTCATCAGCCCATCAATCCCTGGAGCCTGACAGGAGTTTGTTTCACAGTAGATGATCAATAAATATTTTTTTGAATAAAATGATCTTCTAGTCCATCATAGCCTTCCTTTTACAGATAAGAAAGACTGGTCCACAAAGACAAAACTATCTCAACACAGAGATTTTTGGTGGAAAGGAAGAAAGAAAGAAACCAATCACTTAGTTTCTAGACCCGTGTTTTTTCAACTGTTTTGAGTTCATTTTGCTTGTGTATTCAGATAGTACATACAACAGAGAAAAAAAATGTAAGTGTAAAGGGAGTATGGGAGGATTTGCAATATAATTTTGAGCAAAGCCTTAATCCATTGAGATTATTCTGCCTTTAAAATTCTAACCAAAGTTAAAGGATAGATATAATAATTTACATAGTACAAATAAGAAACTATGATGAAATACTCTTCCCTGAAACACTTCTTCATAAGCTACAGTGTCTGTAAATTATTCCACTAAAAAGCTATTCTTTAGGATTAAGGCATTGACTTCTTAGACTTTTTTTGTCAAAAGCAAAGTCCCCTTGAAAACTGTTGGTTGTTTAAGCCAACACCATTCGCAACTCCCTTCTCTCCTGCACTCTTTTTAGAGGCTCCAAAAGCTAAATACTGGTGTTCCCAGCATCCCTTGCAACCAGGAGGAATATATAACAAAGATCTAGCCAATGAAACATAAGTGAAATCTATGAGGAGTCTTTGAGGACAATTTTCACTTTCCTAATGAAGTGTCAAACATTGAAGCTTTTTCTTTCCTCACTTCTTTCTGCCTTCAACATGTACTTGATGTCTGGAACTTTGACAGCCACGTTGTAACCATGAGGGAAATATCAAACAGATCTGAGAGGTTCCAGCTTGACATCATTGAGCCTCTAAAATACCGTCAGTAGCTGCCTGCCTCCAGAGTTTCAGAATGTGAGAAAAATATATTTTTATTTGCATAAGGCACAGTTGGGTTAACCCACAGTTAGTTGGGTTCTTCTTTACATGCAATAGAATTCCTTTTGAGCAAAAAAAATTTAAATTACCGAATTATTTTGTAGGTAAAGAGCCAGGAAACTAAAGACTCGAATCGCACTCTCCCCATCTTCAATCTCCTAACAGTTCCCCGGAAGCCGCTGGGCAAGACAGCCCACTGATGACCATTCGTCTCCAGGGGCCCAGAGCAGAGTGGGAAAAGACGGGAAGTGAATCTGGAGAGGCAAATGGAAGTCAGCTAGGACAACTAGTAGTTTCTAGATTCCTCTTCTTAGGAACAAAATCCTTATGTCAAATGAAACAGACGTACCAACCCAACACTCCAGTCAGGTGAGTGCAGGGCTCACCCAGCAGAGGAAGAGCAGTGTGCCATGCTCTCCACCGCCCTCTGACCCCTGTGGCTGCATCTCCGCTCCCCGACTCCCCAACTACACCTCTGCTAAACTGAGGCATGCCTGAAAAATAAATTCGCAAACCACAAGTATATAGGATTGTTGGATAAAATACAGGGCATCCTTCAGTTAAATTCGAATCACAGATATACAACAAATATTGCATTAGACATACTTAAATTACATGTTTATTTGTGTGTGTGTGTCTGATGTTAAAATGTACCTGGGAATCCGGTTATTTTTATTTGCTAATTCTGACCACCTACTCATTCGTAACATTATTTAGCACAGATCTGAAGGGACAGGACACAGAAGAGTCACGTTTTTATAAAGGGGACAGAATATAAAGCTGAAAGTGGAAGAGAAATACAGACAGGTAATAAAAAAAAGGCTTGAAAATAGACTTTATCTAGTTCATGATTTCGTCCGAGACTGGCTAGGAAAAGACCATGGCAGCTTTCCCTGCTAAACTACATCTTCCACGTATTTCCAGAGGTCCCGTGTATAGTCCATTTGCCCTCTTAAACGTTGAAAATACCAAGGCACCCACAGGAAGGGGAAGAAGGCCATGAAGCATTGCTATCAACGTCTTCAAATCCCGGCTTCTCGAAAGACTCCCAATCTGGGACGTTTGGCTGTTTTCAGAGGCAGAAAATGTTCTTCATCCAATTAAATAAAATGAGGCAGAAGCCAGGTGGAATGCTTCCAGTTAAATACTTGCTCCTCTTATCTTCTCGTTCACACCCTTCCCCTCATTATCACAACAGAGCACATCAAGCGCACCCTCCGTTTCTAATGAAGATGTTCCCACTGTATTCCTAATGAAAACAGTGCACGCATAATAGCCCCTTTCCTTTATGAAAGATGTGAGTGACATGGAAGCCCCAAAGTTGCCTAGAAAAGCTGGCACACAGGTCAGGTCCCTTCATGAATTCCTGGTTATATAGCGAAGAGAGCAGGACATAGAAGGTTTAAAAATCCCTTTATTAGAAATTCAGTTCACAGTCATCATGCCTGATGCTAATTTATTTTTTAAAAAAATTAAGACTCATAGAGAAATTATGTTCAGAATCCTATGAAAAGCTAAATAGAAGTACACAAATCAGAACAGGTTATCAAAATCTGTACCTTCAGGAATCCCTAACTGGCTCAGCTTGTTGGGTTGAAAATTGAAGCCAAGATCACGGTGCTTCGATTCAAAAAAAGGAAGACAAACTGGAACAAACAACCAAAAGTGTTGCTGATGTTTATGAGCAATGTGGTTTATTATAAGAAAAGCCAAGACTGAAATACTCTGTGACTCTGATACGTGTGAAACAAAACGTTACCTGTGCAGAGAAACAGAAGAAAGCCTTTATAGAATTAATGATTCATTCGCAAGCAGATTTTTTAAAAATTCAATAATGGAAAAGATTGGGACATATGTGGGAGGTGGGAGCATGTGAAGCCATCTCCATTCCGCCCTATTTTTAGACGAGGAGTGGAAGTCACTCCGGGAGCCGGGAAGAAGCCAGAGTACAGTTCTGCTCTGAGTGCTCGCTGAGTGACTGCACCTCTGCACTGTACTGCTCTAGGCTACTTAGAAACTGCTCTCCTCCAAGTGGATTTGGAAATATTTTTCCTGATGCTACAAAATGATCACTTTAAAAGTAAATATCAAAAGCTGATATTTGATTTTTAGATATTTTGGAGAGATAGTCTCTATCTATCGACATCTATCTACATCTCCAAAATATCCAGTTATCTCCAAACCAGAGAGATAGACAGATACATGTATGTATCTTCTTCTAAAGAAACATTCTTCATCGAATGGTAGAGAGGACTCTCAACATGTCTAATTAATTAGGAATTTTAAGTTGTGACATCCACCTTATATTAAATAATCCACCAGCCCAAGTCTGTTTGGCTTTTTAATGTCCTCGCTGTGAAAAAGGTTTTCTCTCTTTTTATTTTAGTACATGTATTTCTGCTCCAAAATAGATACGGTTTAGTTAAACTAACTTCCTGTGCCCTGCTGGGGGTCTGTGTGATGAGAACTATTTTACCCAAACTTAACACAATTACCCTGCTGCTGGTCATGCAAGGCTGGAGTAAACAAAAACATTAAGGGGAGTTAGGATGTTATTAGCCAAGTGTTTTCCTCCATTTCTGGCTATGCGTCAAGGCAGCCACCCAACCTGAATAAGATCAAATGTGTGTGTTCAGGCACATTTCTTAAATCTGCAGACATCAACAGTCAATGACTTCAAAGTCATTTTCTTTGACAGCACTTTTGAATTTTAAAAACAAGAACCTGTACTTTTATCATGAAGTGCTGTATACAAACAGCATCATATCGCTGATCACATGTGACAAAATTGCAAGGTTAGATACACACCATCCCTTTTAAAGAGCGGCAAAAATGATGCAATTTATTTGAAATTACCGTAACAGGAAATATCTGATTTATTTACTTTCTTATGAAATTCATTCAACAGACATTAGTGTGTTGCCTACTAATATGGGAGGTATTGTGCAAGGCTCTTGGGAGAGTCAAGAATGAAATTTCTATTAAAAGCACATCTGTGCCGAAACCGGTTTGGCTCAGTGGATAGAGCGTCGGCCTGCGGACTCAAGGGTCCCAGGTACGATTCCGGTTAAGGGCATGTACCTTGGTTGCGGGCACATCCCCAGTAGGGGGTGTGCAAGAGGCAGATGGTCGATGTTTCTAACTCTCTATCCCTCTCTCTTCCTCTCTGTAAAAAATCAATAAAATATAAATTTAAAAAAATAAAAGCACATCTGCACTTTTATGGAATATTGACCTTCGCTTATGCTAATTCTTTCAACATTCCCAGGATGCCTACTATATGTTAATCTAGGCAAACTGAGGCATCAAAAATCCTAGAGTTCCTTTTGCATCATCAAATGAAAAGCACTTAAGCTGTGGTGCTCCCATTTCCCCCCAGGAACTGGCAGGCTAGTCATCCCGGATTTTCTTCAGTTTTCCCAACCGTTATGAAAGCACCTAATTCCCATTCTGTTTAATATATCTGGAGCAGTTCTGTTTCATTCTTTCTTTTTGCAACTGAATTCAGACTGATACGAATGCGCTTTATTATGTTATAACTTGAAATCTATGAATGAAATACAGGGCAATCCTCTATTTCATTAAACAGAGTATTGTATTAATTAAAAAGGCTGAACAAAAGCCTTTATTCTCTTTCCTTTGCCACATAGGGCCTTCATCTTAAAACAGAAAGTCATATTTCGTCACACCTCCTTCTCTTTGATCATGCAGATCTTCCAAAAGCTTATATGCCCTCTGGCCCAAAGTCATTTTCTCATGTGAGAATTTTCTTTGCTTTTCAAGATGAAACTCCTCCTTGAAGCCATTGCTGATCCTGGCTGTGGTCAGAATACTTCGGCTCCAATGCCTACACTCCCTTGACGCCCCTTTGGAACTTTCATTCTAACCTCACTTTACATTGTTCTGGGAAAAGTACTGCAAACTCAAAATTATGATATCTTAAAGATGAAAAACATCCATTGATGTAATAACTGAATCTCACGCCCCAGCGTCCCACGTGCCCCAGCCTGCTGGCCAGAGGCCAGCTGGGGCGCGGGACACTGGCATTGTTGCTGGCCGGGCTGAGGGACCCCCCACCCATGCACGAATTTTGTGCACCAGGCCTCTAATAGTTATTATAATATTATTGGCTATATTCCCTAAGCTGTACTTTACATCCCCATGACTATTCTGTAGCTACCAATTTGTACTTAATCCCTTCACCTTTTTTGCCTATCCCCCAACTTCTTCCCATCTTGCAACAGTCAAAATGTTCTCTATCTATGAGTCTGTTTCTGTTTTGTTTGTGGTTTTCTCTTACATGTATAGTATATACCACAATGTGTTTACAGCTTAGCTACTGATGAACCTCTGTGTTGTTTCCAGTGTTAGATTATTACAAATAAAGCGGCTATAAATATTTTTATAAGTATTTGTCATTACTGTTGGATAAATATCTAGGAGTAGAATGCCTGGATTATATAGTAGATCTATATTGAACTTTTTAAGAAACTTCCAAACAGTTTTCTAAAGTGGTTGTACCATTTGACATTCCCACCCAGCAGAGCAGAATTCCAGTTGCTCACATCCTCATCAACACTTGGCTTGGTCAAACTTGTTACTTTTCATCATTCTAATAGTTATGTAGTGGTATCTCATTGTGGCTTTAATTTGTGTTCCCCTAATTACTAGGGAGGATGAATATCTTTTCATATGCATAATAAAAATCTATATATGCTCTTTGGTAAAATGTCAGCTAAAATATTCTGCCATTTTTTTTCAAATTGAATCATTTATTACTAATAAAAATTGAGACTTCAATATATAGTCTGCATACAAATCCTTTATCAGACATGAAATTTATAAATATTTTCTCCCATTCTCTGGCTTGTCTTTTCATTCTCTAATAGTATCTTTTGAACAGCAGAAGTTCTTAATTTTGATAAAGCCCAATTTATCAGAATTCTAGATTGACAGTTCTTTTCTCATTAGTACATTGAAGATGTATTCCATTGTCTTCTGACATGCATTATTTCTAACGAGAAATCTACTATCATCCTTATATTTCTTTGTCATAACTTGTCTTTACTTAGATTGCTTTTTAATATACTATTGGTTATCATTGGTTTTAAGCAATTTGATTATGCTGTACCTTGGTGTCATTTTTAGTGCTTCTTGTGCTTGTGGTTCATTGAGCTTCTTGTATCTGAAGGTTTATAGTTTTCATCAAACTGGGTATTATTTCTTTAAATTCTTTTTCCTCTCCCTTTCCAAATTAAACATATATTAGACCACTTGAAGTATCCCCACTCTTTTTATATTTTCCACGTCTCTATTTAACCTATTCAATCTCTCTTATAGTTTCTTAAACATATGGAATAGAGTAATAATACATGTTTTTAATGTCCTTGTTTACTAATTCTATCACCTGTGTCATTCCTGGCTCACTTCTAAATTATTGATTTTTCTCCTTGTAATGGGTGGTTGGTTTTGTTTTGTTTCTTCTTATTTTGAATGCCTAGTAATTTCTACCGTTGACACTCATTATGAATTTTATCTTGCTGGGTGCTGGATCTTTTTATATTCCTACTAGTAGCCCATTTGCAGGAAGAATCCTGCAAGCGGCCGCTGCAGCCACCGTTGTGGCCGCAGCGCCTGCACTCACGCGCCTCTGCCGCCCTCCGCACTCCGCCCCGCCCCGCTCCGCCCCACCCTGCCCCGCTCCGCCCCGCCCCACCTGGGCTTTCCCTCTGGCAGCCACCTTGCTTTCCGCTTTTCCTCCCTCTTCCTTCTAAGTTGTCTTCAGTCTTTACTCCTCCCTCCCTCGGTGTATGCAAATTAACCGCCATCTTGGTCGTGTAATTTGCATACTCGCCCTGATTGGCTGGTGGGCGTGGCTTGGCGTAGCGAAGGTACGGTCAATTTGCATATTTGTCTATTATTAGGTAGGATGACAATTTTTTGAGCCTTTTGGGATGCAATTAAGTTACTTGAAAAGTTTAATGCTTTTGAGTCTTGCTTTTAAGCTTTGTTAGGTGGTATAGTTCCTATCCACCTAGTTTTGGGGGGAGAGAAACTATACTAAGTCCTGTGTGGCCTCTAGGATTGCTTTGTTATTCTGAATCATAGTTCTTTCCTCAACTTCACATAGTTTCCTCACATGCACAAATTCATCAGTATTCAGTTAAAGACTCAAGTACCTTCTCCTGAATTCATTCATTCCTCTCTCTCTCTCTCTCTCTCTCTCGTCTTTCTGTCTCCCCTGTACTACATCCTGTGAACTTTAATCACATTGGCCTCCCCAGATCCCAATTCCATCTATCAAACTCAAGCCCACACAATCAGGCAATGCCAGGGTCCCCCTCCCTGCATTGTGCCCTGGAGGCGTTATCCAGGCACAAAGCTAGGGCAATTATATAGCCACTTCATTTGTTTCCTGTGTCTCAGCGAGCACTGCCTGTTTGCCTGATTTCTAATGTATTGAAAACTATGATACAAGTTTTCTTGTTGGGGCCTTTATCTTGGTTGAAAATAGAACTCATATTTCATTTTCTCATGCATTCAGAGGCCTTTATATTGTTTTATATTAAAGTTATCCTTACCCATAATTGCTTAGATCACCCCTCAGGGACGTGCAATTAGAATTGTAGATCTGTTGGGATTAAGAGATTTTAGAAACTGTCCGTCTAACTTTCTCTTTACAAATGAGAGGGAAATGAAGAGCAGGCAGTTTGAAGTCTCTGCAGTCACACAGCTGGTGTAGCAGCAGAGCCAGTGAGAGACCTCAGTGTGTGTGTGGCTCTGCACTCTCCTGAAACCTATGCAATATTATGAGTCTTTATTCTGTCAGAAAAGCTGCCATTGAGCAGAAGAAGGCTCCAGATTTATAGTCCAGGATGTGATCATCGACTTATCCTGAAGGTCTTAGTCTAATTTGAATGTGCCAAATTCTCTGTCCCTAATATCAGATAAAGATTCTTAGCCCTGATTAAAAGGAAAGGAGTCCTGCCTCATAAATGGGAAACGTGTGAAAGTAGAGATATAACAGTGGGTGCTCATGTGTCCCATGACCCTTTACAGTGCTTTACCCTAAGAAATACTTGGGAGCCACCAGCCCCTCCATTGGAATCCGAGTGCTTATCTTTCCTAACTGCAGCTTGTCCTGGCATCTCTGACCTCTGACCTTGTCACCTTGATCTTTGCCACAGCAAATGAATATGGGTAAGTAGAAAGAGACAGAGGAAGTCTTTATTGCTAGTAAGAATTTTTTTGAAGGGAGGCAACAAGTTTTTCTCTCTAATCGTAGTGTACAAAAACTACAGCTTCAATCAATGAATTGTCTTCTAAAAAATATCTGATATCATAAGAAATTAGATTTTCTGGCATATTTCCTTTGGAATATATCACTTGATAATAATGATTGCCCCCCCCTTATAGTATCCTATCTAATAAAGAGGGAATATGCTAATTGATCATCACTCCGTCACAAAGGTGGCTGCACCCTAAGCTGAGGCCAAGTTCCCTTAAGGCAGTGGTTCTCAACCTTTCTAATGCCGCAACCCTTTAATACAGTTCCTCATGTTGTGGTGACCCCTAATCATAAAATTAACAGGGGACCTCAGGCTACACCCCCCCCACCCGTCAAGGGCTTGACAGGGGACCTCAGGCCTCACCCCTTGCCCCGGCGCCAGGCCGGGGGACCTCAGGCCATGACCCCCACCCGGCGGAGCTTGATGGGGGACCTCAAGGTGCGCTTCACATACTGGTGCTGGGCTAGGGGACCTCAGGCTGCTCCCCCCACCCCAGCGCCAGGCCGGGGGAACTTAGGCCATGCCCCCCACCAGGTGGGGCTTGACAGAGGACTTCAGGCTGTGCCTCCCACCCTGGCACCATGCCGGGGGACCTCAGGCCGCACTCCCCCAACCCAGCACTGGGCCAGGAGACCTGAGGCTGCGACCCCTGCCTGGCGGGACTTGACAGGGGACCTCAGACCATGCTCCCCACCTAGTGGGGTTTGACAGGAGACCACAAGGTGCACCCCCAGTGCTGGGTCGGGGGAACTCAGGCCGCACCCCCCGCCCAGTGGGGCTTGACGGGGGACCTGAGGCTGCGCCCCCCTGCCAGTGGGGCTTGATGGGGGCCTGAGGCTGTGCCCCCTGCCCGGCGGGGCTTGACAAGGGTGGGACTGGCTGGGTCTGGATCTAGCCCAATGGGGGGGGGGGGGGCGGCCGGGTCTGGGTCTCACGCGATTTTGAGGTGCATGTGGGTGGGCGGGGACTTGACTCTGGGTCCCCTTTTTAACCTTTTGCACTCGGATGTCGAGTGTGACTCGACACGGTTAGCATTAGAATAAAGGAATTGAGAAAAAAGCAAGCGAGTGCAAAGGGTTAATGTGCACGAATTTCGTGCACCGGGCCACTAGTAATATATATTTTCTTAAGGTTAATAAGGACATGTTAGAATACATATCATGTAAAATAAAATATACCAGGAAGAAATTTTATCTCCCAATGTGTTGAGAAACCTCTGATTTCTTATGCTTATTCTACATCATCTTGCTCAAGTTACTTTACTTCATATAAACTTAATTTAATTTTCAGTTACCTTAAGCTTCAGTAAATGGTAATTCCCACGTGCTCAAAGGCAATGTCTTGAGAATCAAAACGTTATGGTTAAAACAAGGCTGTGATGCCATTAAAATGTGCAGCATAAAGGAAAATGATATAAGAAAACTCTGATAGAACTGACTTAAATACTGGGACTTTATAATTCAGACATTAAATGAATTGGGTGTTAAAACTGAGTAACCGGTATGTGCAGAGGGTTTCACTTATTTGTGAAGATTATTTTAGTTATTTAGTTCTATCCTTTGGGAAATTTTGCTGCAGCACCAGCCTAACTAAAAGTGGCACACTCCCAACTAACAGATTTTAACTTATGACCAATGTCTCCTCATTGTAGCCATTTTACTGTATCTGTTCAGTAAAGGGCAGTTATATGGACTAGTCTGAATATATTCTACTCTGGGTCAAGGAGACATACCCATAGCCAGTGCCCAGGCTCCCACCAATATGATTCTATGGCAATGAAGCTTATAAAATTAAAGTAGAAGGCTATAATCCTTCCTAAATAGTTTGTACAAAATAAGAAATAGTCTGTATATTTTTAGTGCTCAAATAAGCACTAAAAACAACCACATAATAAAAGTTAATATTGTTTAAAAGTGGAACATATACATAAATGTACACATACATACATATAAAGTACTATCAGGCATATTGTAAATATGTCTAGGACATTATTATAATGATGGACAATCAAAACACTTAACAATTCACCCTGGCCAGTTTTCTCAGTGGTTAGGAAGTCGGCATGCAGACTGAAGGGTCATAGGTTCAATTTCAAGTCAAGTCAAGGGCATGTACATACTAATACCTGGGTTGCAGGCTCAATCGCTGGCCCAGTCAGGGTACAAGTGGGAGGCAACCAATCAATGTGTCTCTCTCACATTGATGTTTCTCTCTCTCTCTTTCTTTCCCCCTCCTTCCTTCCCTCCACTCTTTAAAAAAAAAATCAATGAAAAAAATACCCTCAGGTTTTGATTATGAACCTCTATAGTAATTCTTGAAGTCAAATAGCATCTGTCCTCCAACTTTGTTCTTCTCTTTCAATATTGTGTTGGCTATTCTAGGTCTTTGGCCTCCTCATATAAACTTTAGAATCAATTTGTTGATATCTACAAAATAACTTACTGGGATTTTGATTGAGATTGTATTGAATATACAGATCAAATTGGGAAGTACTGACATCTTGATGATATTAAGTGTTTCTATCCATGAACATGGAATAGCTCTACATTTATTTATTTATTTATTTATGTATTTATTTATTTATTATATATTTTATTGATTTTTTACAGAGAGGAAGGGAGAGGGATAGAGAGCCAGAAACATCGATGAGAGAGAAACATCGATCAGCTGCCTCCTGCACACTCCCTACTGGGGATGTGCCCGCAACCAAGGTATATGCCCTTGACTGGAATCGAACCCGGGACCCTTGAGTCCGCAGGCCGACGCTCTAGCCACTGAGCCACACCAGTTAGGGCAGCTCTACATTTATTTAGTTCTTCTTGATTTCATTCATCAGAGTTTTGAAGTTTTTATACTTTAGTATTTTATTTTGGGAGCACTAATATAAATGATAATTGTATTTTTAATTTCAAATTCTACTTGTTCTTTGCTATTATATAGGAAAGTAATTAAATTTTGTATATTAACTTTGAGTCCTACAACCTTGCCATAATCACTTATTAGTTCCAGGAGTTTGTGGATTCTTTCATATTTTCTACATATGCAATCATGTCATCTGTGAACAAAGACAGTTTTATGTCTTCCTTCCCAATCTACATATATTTTATTTCCTTTTCTTACCTTATTGCATTAGCAAGAACTTTCAGTACCAGGAGTAAGAGGGGACATCCTTGTTTTGTTCCTGCTCTTAGTGGGAAAGCTTCAAATTTCTTACCATTAAGAATGATGTTAGGTATAGGTTTTTGTTTTGTTTTGTTTTGTTTTGTTTTGTTTTGCTTTTTTGGTAAATAGCTTTAATCAAGTTGGGAAAGTTCCCTTCTATTCCTAGTTTTCTGAGAATTTTTTCATAAATGGCTTTTAGCAATTGCATTCTACATCACTGAGAAATACATTCCAGTACTGGCCTGGAGGCAGTCTAATGTACAAAGAGAAAGAGAATAATCACACTGCCTTGAAGATTTCTAGTTAAACATGGTGAGTTGAATATGCACATTTCTCTCTGCTTCCCAAGCCCCACTAAAATGGTAGAAAGCATGAACCAATAAGAGATCTGACAGCAGCCCAAGGGAAGTAAATAATAAGTTGGAGGCTTGAAAACAGGTTAATTATCAACTTATTTAGCAGAGAGGAGAAAATTAAAAATTGTGTGCCTGTAGAAGGGGAAATCAACAAGAAGTAAGCCAATTAGCTCCACAGAGCTGCAGAAGAACTGAGGATTGGGGGTGTTGAAAACACAAGAAATTCTAAGTTGTTCCAAGGAATATTTCAACTCCTGGATCCCTTCCACTTTTCTATACCACACCAGGGTGTGGAAAACTGCTCCTCTCCCACAGCCCACAATCCTCAATAAAACGGAAAGATTCTGGATTTAGGAACATCTGGCAGATTCAAGAGCATGGCTGAAGAATTTTTGATGAAAATAAAGGGATTAAGTGAAAGGCTACCTACTGAAAATTGATCTTCCTTCACCTCATCCTTGCTTTCTTCCATTAGTCAGAGAGATATCATTTTGACAGTCAAAATAAAATTATTGATGAGTTATGTTAGAACCAGCATTGTATTCCACAAAATTAAAGGAGACATCCATACTAAACACATGAAATGATGCAGCGAGCCTTCTGCATGTCATTTGCGTTTTCAAGTAATTGCCCTGATTATAACTTAAACTTCTCTCATTACATCAGCTTGTCCTGAGGGAGTCCTCTAGAATCCTACCTCATGTTGATATTAGTGAATAGGAAGCCATGGGAGGTCAGCAAGAAGCAAACAGATCTGCCACTCTACTCTGCTCTGAAAAAAATTCTACAACAGGAGGAATAAGGGACCCCATTTCTTTGGCGAAGTATCGACATGAAGGCATTTTAATAAGCTGTTCAAGTGTTCCTAGGTAATATTTTTAGCTGTGAATGCTTTTAGTGTTGCTGTAGTTGTTGTTTTTTACTATTCAGAAAATTTGCACACTAAAATACTTTCATTTGGGAATCACTTTAATTTTCCAAGCAAGTTTCAATATATCCAAAATACTTCCTATTTACTATGGCTTAGCTAGTATATCTCATTCTAATTTATTCTCCATTCCACTTTGTAGGATGTGGTGTTACAGAAGGGTTTTATGCTGCTGTAATTTGCTAGTTACCTGTTTTTTGTTGTTTTTTTCATGACACAAAGTTGAAAAGTTTGAAAAGTAACATATTAGTACACAATTTAGAAAATTCCTTTGGAAACATTACCTTCTAGAATTATTCAGAATGATTTGTTATTAAAATGCTATCAGAGATGTAAGCCTCCTTAATATATAGGACAATAACCATGCTATCGCAGAGACCAAGCATTTCCTCAATAAACATTCAGTCTCAATTCCCAACCCCAGAGAACATAAACTTGGAAATGACCTTGGCAAGTCTCCTTCCAACTTAACTGGCTTCTCCTTTTTGTATTGATAAAAATCTCTAAAGGAGCAACCAATTACAAAATGTACTTGGAATATTATATTAACACTAGTCCAATTGTCTCAACGTGGAAAAGCTGAAATAAACTGTTTCCACATGGCAAAGTTTTCATCTTAAAGTTTATTTAATAAGCCTAATGTTGAAATAAAATGGAACTAGTACAAAACCATCATGGAAAGTTTGATATTTCATTAAATAGCATTTAATTTTTGGATATATTCTTAATTTTGCAAATCTCTCAACAAGTATATGAAACCATTACACATAAACTTGGCAGACCTTCAGTTAAAGTTAACGTGTTGATATAGTAGATAACCAAAACACTAAATCAATACAACTCACTTCTTTTGCTTAAATGGAAATCTTCAGGGACATAGCTTAGTATTGTATTATTCTCAATATAGTAGTTACTCAGATGAAAAACAAATGTTGCTGTCAGACTTATCCAGTCTCTACCAGTTGAAGTCACTTAAGCCCTATGCCTGAAGGTTCAGATCCATCATGTGGCACCAATCTTATCCAGAGAAGTACTATTAGTCAGGACTCTCCAGAGAAAGAAAACCATAGGAAAGGAAGGAAGGGAGGGAGGGAGGGAAGTATTTATTCATTATAAGGAATTAGCTCACACAATTATAGTCTGAGAAGTTTCAAGATCTGTGTGTGGTCAGCAAGCTGGAGACTCAACAGAGCCAATGGTGTAAGTTCCAATCCAAAAGCCGGCAGGGTCTAGGCCTAGGAAGAGTCAATTCCTTAGCTCCAGTCTGAAGGCAGAAAAAGACCTTTGTCCCAGCTCACGCAGTAGGGGAGAAGGAGTTTCCTCTTACTCAGCCTTTTTGTTCTATTTCAGTTTGCAGTTGGATGAGGCCCACCCACACTGGGGAGGGCAATCTGCCTTACTCAGTCTGCCAATTCAAATGTTAATCTCATCCAGAAATACCCTCACAGACACACCCAGAATGTTTGGCCAAATGTCTGGGTACCAGTGGCCCAATAAAGTTGACACATAAAATTAACTATGGCAGAAGCGTAATGGGAGCCTGAGACCTGGCCACCGGGACAGCTGAGAAGTTCCAAAACCTTAGAGTGGCACACATTCCTGATTATGATGTCTGTCAGCATCACTCTGACCTTCATTCCACTGTCTAGTTTTACTGAACTATTTGCATTTAATTCCTAGAATACACCACATTCTCACACTTTCCTTTCTTGGCACAGACCATTTCCTCTGTCTAAAAAGCTTCTCCTCAACTACCTTTCCTGGATAACACCTATTCATTATTTAGGACTCAGGATAGCAGTCATTTCAGGAAATTCTTCCCTCACCCTCA
Organism: Cnephaeus nilssonii; assembly: GCF_951640355.1. NCBI lineage: Eukaryota > Metazoa > Chordata > Mammalia > Chiroptera > Vespertilionidae > Cnephaeus > Cnephaeus nilssonii. Next base: position 39,945,708 of record NC_137082.1, on the reverse strand, counting down.
CTCTCCATGCTCAGCCTGCGTTACAGTCCCTACTCTGCTCTTCTCTGTAATAAAATGCTGAATTATAATTATCTAGTCAGTAGTGACTCAACTGTCTCCTTCTAAGTAGACCTTGAGGCTGCTTACTAATTTTTGTAGCACCAGTAACTAGCAAAATGTTTAGCATATAATGAGAGCTGAAGAAATAATTATCTGATGAATGAATCTGAAAGTGCTTCAAGTGCCAAAGTCCCAGGATCCAATGGAACCAGCTAGGCCTGGGCCTTGAAGCAAATCTTCCTCCTTCTCAGCCATACTCTTCCAGTCTCCGTGGCTCTTCTATTTTGGTTTCCTGACCCCACTGGCCAGCTTTCCTCTGGTTCTGGGCCCTGCTCTGAATACCAGGCTGGAGCTCAGCCTACTCATGAGGTGAGGATCCTACTTCCCACACTGTTCCCCACTCCCATGTGGCTTGTTGACCCGTCTTCTCCTGCTGGCCCCACCCAACACATTGAAATTCTCTCCTTGGATACCAACCAGTTCTGCTCCTTCCAAGCACTTCTTTACTGTTCTGTTCGGACTGATCACTGAGAGGTGAGCCTACTCCAAGGTCAAGTTTTCAAATCTCATAGCCCACAAAGCACCAGCTTCTTCCTCTTTTTTTTTTTTTTTAAATCAATCTGACATGATTACGTTACTCTCGTGTGACATTCTATTATAATCACTAGCTTCCTTCTTGGAGATAATATGAGCAACAATGTGTTTAACTGAATTCAAAAAAGAAAAATCAAAGACAAAAAGTGAAAAGATGCATAGGTGATTACTGACCTCTTTTGATTCAGGCACAAAGGCCTGCTTACAAAGTAAGACTAATTTCATTTTATCAAACATATCAAGATATGAAATTCATCTCCTAGAGACTAGTCACTCATTCCACAGGTGCATCTGAGCTAATATGTTAAACATATGAGAAAATTCAACCTCAAAGCTTTTATTTTACCTAAAAACTTGACTCAAAATAACTTAATTTGTAGAAGTAAAATTCGCCTTTAAAAAGAAACATGTAATGCCTGGCCAGCATGGCTCAGTGGTTGAGCATCAACCTATGAACCAGGAGGTCACAGTTCAATTCCTGGTCAGGGCACATGCCCAGGTTTCGGGCTTGATCCCCAGTGTGGGGTGTGCAGGAGGCAGCTGATCAATGATTCTCTCTCATCAATGATGTTTCCATCTCTCTGTCCCGCTCCCTTCCTCTCTGAAATCAATAAAAATATATTTAAAAAGAAAAGAAACATGTAACATCATGGAGGATAGTCATTTTAGGGAGCTGCAAGATCTGAAAGCATTTTCAAAAGAGAAGTGTATTTAATGTTTGAGTAAAGATGTAAAATTTGTACATTTTAATGTACAAATCCTGGTACACCTTGCCTTAAAAAAATACCCTCATTATTTCAGATGTCTATTTCTTTTTCCTCCTCAATCAATTTGGACAATCATATAATTTATTTTACTGAAGAATCATACTTTGAAAGAAATATATTACAAAATCTTTTTAAATAACTACTTTTCAAGTGTAAAACTCCTATTGCCTAATGTTGTCATGCAGTATCTTTGTGCATGATATTAATTGGGATTGATTCATTTGGAGAAATGAAGAATATAATAATTTACTTTCCCACAACAATGGAATCATCTTTCAAAACACTGACATACTGTCCATAAAAAGGCCAAGTTATTTCTGTTTCCTGGATCTCACATTCAGGTTTCTCTTTCCTCGCATCTCTCCTTTCATTTGCTGCAGCTGCTTTAGCTTTGGTCAGGGAGCAGAAAGGAGGTCACCCTCTACCACCCACCTGTTGTAATCTTCCCATTATACTTATTTGCCATCTCTACTCCATTGAAGGCCGTTAGGGGAAGTATGAAATATGGCAGTATTAGTCGGTATCAGCTTAAATCACATATGTTGGTCATTCATTAACTTTCCTGACAAAAATTCCCTATAAGTATCAAATGGTCAAAAAGATAGTGATGTTAGGATTTCTTTGGTCAATTATCTTCTACCCTGAAATTTTCAAGGTTTGTATATTCAAACATAACTAGTATATCAAAACATTCTTGTATTGCTCTTTGTATCTTCCCTTGCCAACCTTCTGATTGAGTGTTTTGCTTGACTTGAATCTGCTTAAAGGATATGTGCCTTTATCCTTTTTTATTCTTACTGCATCTTTCAGCTTAAGTGTACAATCTTCTGGTTTTGTCATTTTTATCCCATAGAACATCACTATTTTTCTCTAATCTTTCGTATTCATCTGATCTAGCTTTCCACTGTGATAAATTTCCCATTTGACTATAAGCTGCTTATAGAATTCTTATTTTGGCTAATTAGATTTAATTCTGAAAGCTGAGAAAGGACTAAATGTATTCCCTTCTGTCCCCTCACCTTCCACCTCCCCCCACATTTCTGCCTCTTATGTATGCATCTGGAGCTTAAACTATTGCAGGTCAGGTCCAGACATCCATGTCATAATCCATGAGGTATCACCTTATGGGATAGGTTCTTGTGCCCCAACCCCTCTTCTGCCAAATTTCTCCCACCTGGTGCCTGCTCTTGGAATATCTTTGTCTGGAAGGTAAGCATTGCGTTCTACAATTACAGATGGTATGCACATACAGGTGGAGGAGAGAAAATGATTTAAATTTACTTCAATTTAAATTTTCTGAGACTTAAGAGAACATTTTTTAAAGCATTGCCAATAGGAGATAGGTGCTAAGTGCCAAAAAGTTAAGGAGATGAAATTTTTCTACTTCAGTTTGTCCAAATATTACCTATGTAGCATGGTCCAGGCTCAGCCAGGGATCAGGGCCTCATGAGGAGGAGTGGCTGTGGTAAGGGAATTCAGAATGCTTTAGACTGTGCAATGGGGAACACAAGTCAATCTAGTGTCCTTGCTCCCCTTTTACTTTCTCTTTTCTAGAAGGCAACCTGAACTCACCTAAACTTCATACTCTAATGTCTGGAGCAACACTGCATGGAATAGACAGATTATTTTCTATGTTTAGCATGACCATAATTTAGTATATGGCCTACATACAAGATGTGGCATAATTATTGACATTATTTTGAGTGTACAATTAACTTATTCTCTCTGCATGTGCCTGTAGGCATAACAACTCCTTAGCAAAAGTGAGACCACACTCTAAATGATTTTGCTGGAGGTAAAATTATAGAATCTATTGAAACAAAACTAAGCAAAAAAAAAAAAAGACAACCAAAAAATCAAAACACAATTAAGCACATCCTCATTATGTTAGCTTATTAAATAAACCTACAACAAATCCAGAAAAAAACCTTTTAAAAAATTAAGTATTTTTCAGTCTACTGAAAATATTAAATTTTAATATTAAAATATTAAAAGCATTTCATTTAAGTTCTGAAATGTTTCAAAGCACATGTACACACAATTAATAACAACCTCACCAACTAATAAGTATTCCAAAGTGTCGCAGTAAAGTCATGACTCTAATAATTACCCCCAAAGACCTAAAAGAATAAAATTAAAAAAAAATGAATAAAGCATAGAACCAAAAACTTAAACTTGAACTTAGAGATTTCCCAGAGACTACAGAAACACTGTTCCAGTTTCTGTACCTGACCAACTCTTCTATCTCTTGAGTCTTGACTGAGTCTATTCCTTTCACACCCTGAAACTTGCCTCATCATTAATTAGTGTGTGTGTGTGTGTGTGTGTGTGTGTGTGTGTGTGTGTGTACTCTTTTTTTGCAGGCTCCTTTTACCTTCACCTACTAACATGCTGTACTATATCAATGTCCAAGATTCAAAGAACAAAATGCTGCTCTTAGAAAGTATTTTACAGTACTATTCTATTATCTACCAAATAGAGCAATATCTATCTACTCTCTTATGACTGTTTTTGAACAGATAGTACATGTACATGGTACAAAATAACATGCATTCCTTAAAGCATATTTTTATTTTAGATTTGTTTTTACTTTACAAATACTTTGTAAATATTTTGGGACTGAGCTTTTACACCTTTATATATTGCCAACATTCACGCATATCACTGCATGTGACCATAGTTCATTCATATTGACAAAAATATAATATTTAAATATAACATTTACTCTCTTGTTAATAGACATTTGTGTCATTTTCAGATTTTTGCTGTTTCAAGAATGCACTATGTGTCTTTGGTTGTAACGTACAAAAGTTGTTCTTAGATAAACACCTAGGAGTAGAATTGCTAGATGTTAAGGAATGTGAATATTCAACTTTAAGAGATAATACCAAACTGTTTTCTAAAGTGTTTGAATCAATTCACACTCCCACCAGTGATAGATAAGAGACTCTGGATTTGCATCCTTTCCAACACTTGGTACTGTCAGATTTTAATATTTGCCAATAAAAGTGATATAAAGTATTATCTGATTAAGATCTAGATATTTGCATTTCCCTGATGACTAATGATATAAACATATTTTCGTATGTTTAGTGGACATGTGTTTTCTCATCTGTAAAATGAATATGCATGTCTTTTGTCCATTTTATAATGAATTCTTTAAATTTTATTATTGACTAGAAGCCCAGTGAACGAATTCGTGCACGGGTGGGGTCCGGCCAGCCAGGCCCCAATCAGGGCATATCGGGGCTGGGCCTGTCAGGAGGAGGAGATGATGGGGGGTTGGCTGGCCAGCCCACCTGGGTCAAGCCAGATCAGGTTCCCCAATCAGGGCCTCGCCGGCTGGGGAAGGGACCGTGGGCGATTGGCCCATGCCCCCAATTGGGATTGGGGGGCTGACTGGGGGCGGGGTTGACTAGGGGAGGGGTTGTGGGCCAATCAGGGAGGTGGCGGCCCATCGGAGGCATGGCCAGCCAGGGAGAGGGGCTGTAGGAGGTTGGCCACCCAGCCCCAACCCCTATTAGGGTGTATGGGGGGGGGGTGCGATCAGAGGCCGGCTGGCTGAGAGCGGGCTGTGGGCCTATTGTGGTGGGGTGCGCTGATGGGGACAAGGCTGACGGGGGGAGGGGGGTGGGGGGGAGGGGACATTTGGTGGGCAGGCCCTGCTCTTGATTGGGGTGGAAGAGTCCAATCAGGGGCAGGCAGGCAGGGGGGAGGGGCCGCGAGGTTGGGCATTTATTGGACAGCCTTGCCTTTCTCTACTGATCTTTCTTGCCACTTCTATAAAATTCCAAGGTTCTATACATTCTTAGGTGTATTTGGGTATCTGTGCTATTTGTTAACTTTGGTTCACCATTGCTGACACCACACTATTTTAATTACTATAATGTCGTAAGTCCTGATATTTAGTAGGGCTCATCTCTCCTCTCTGATCTTCTTTCTCTCTGCTCTCCCCCCACCCCAATGCTCTTGCTTCCTAAACCTAAAGATTTTATTAATGGTAATACTTACCATTCTAGAACTCATACAGAGTAGACCTGTAATAACATAGTGTCATTTTTAAAATGTAATGAAACATCAGCCCTAAAATATTTGTTGTTCCACTTATCTATGTATTCATTGGTTGATTCTTGTATGTGCCCTGAACAGGGGTAGAACCAATCCAGCTACCATTTTCAAAGTCATCTTTGTTTCTTCTTTTATAGTCTATTACCAAAGTTCAGTTGGACTTTTTTGCGCAATATCCCTTTTACATTCTTATTACCATCTTTCAAGTTCGCATCCTAACAATTTCCTGTCTAAACTATTGAATCAGTCTTTTTCCTAATTGCCCTTCTTTTGATATTCCCTACTACAAGTAATCAATACACCACTGCCAGATTATTTAATAAAGAGTACAACTCCAATTATACAACTCACAACCCATTAATAACTAATCACCCCCTCACATCCAATGTACAAACCCCTTGGTATCCAATGCCCTTAAGTATGGCCCAAACTATCTTTATGGCCATGTTTGCAAGTATCTCTCCCCATTAAATGGGACTTTTTTTAAGTGGAAAGAACATAAATGTTAAATCAGACATATTTGGTTTCAAATTCCAATCTGCTATTAGTAACTTGGATAAGTTCCTAAACAAACACGAGTCTCAGTTTCCACAACTAAAATTAAAAGCAAACAAACAAAAACAGATAATAACTAATAAAACTTAAGGAGATTAAATGCAATTATGTATGCAATTATAGTATTATTATATTTTTGTTGGCTACTAAACCTCCTACTGCATCTGGTTTAACCCTTTTATGAGTCATGAAATATGAAAGACTTTTTATTTTTATCTTTTGTTTTATTTTGTCATTATATGTAGCTATTTGTCCTGGCTATATTCTAGGCCAAGGATTGACAAACTATTGCCCATAAACCAAACCCTGCCTACCTTGGACTTAACTCAGACACACCCAGTCATATTGTCTATGTCCGCTTTCATGCTACAACAACAGAGTAGTGTGACAGGTGCCATATGGCCTGCAAAGCCTAAAATATTTGCTAGGCTTTCTTTCTTTCCTCACTCCATATTCTCTCCCCAGGTGTGGTGATTTTCAAATATGTCCACAAATTTTTCAACAAAACTCACTCCAAAAGGTGGAGCCCAGTCTCCATCCCCTTGAATATGGATTGGACTTAGTGACTTGCTTATTACAAATAGGATGTGGCAGGAATGACAGAGTGGCTTCCTAGAAAATCACAAAAGGCATTGTGGCTCCCACCTTGCTCTTTGGATGACCAGTTCTGGAAGAAGTCAACAACCATATCATGACGACATTCATGCAGCCCAAGGGGAGTCCCAGGTGGAGAACAGGCCTCCTGCCAACAGCCACCGCCCAGTGAGACACCTTACCGGCTGATCCCTCGGGCTCAGTCAAACCTTCAGATAATCTTGCTGATGGAAGTCCAGTCACATCTTCACTACAAACCCCACGAGCCTCCAAGCCAGACCTCCTGGCTAAACCACTCCTGAATACCTGACACACGTAACTTCAAGGATAAAACATGCTTAGTGTAATTTTAGGCCAGCAAATTTTGGGTTAACATACTCACAGAAATAACTTATTCACCAGACAACCTTCAGTTACTTCCCACAGGCCAAAGACATTCAAAGGTATACCCACAGCCGGGACCTTTCCAGTGCGCTCAAACCTTTATATGTAACTGCCTATTCCACATCTCTTCTTAAATATCTAAAAAGTATGTATGTGCAAGCTTGTGGTCTCTTCCCATTCAAATATGACCTTCCTTCAACATTCCCTATCTCAGTCAATGGCACAATGAACTTAATCTATAAGCTTCAAATCTGGTCATCTGTGATACTTCTTTTTCCTTCATGCCCTGCACCCAATCCATCACCAGGTCCAGTCAAATGAACTGCTATGTAGCTCTCAGATCAGAACATTGCTCTCCAGCAGCACTTTGAAGATACTATTTCTTTGTCTCTGGCATCTGTTGCTTATAAGGAGTCTGCTGTCAGAGCAGCATTCTTTGGAGTTAAGTTATCTTTCTCTCTGATAGCTTTTGAGATTTTTTCACTGCATCCTTGAGCCCCCAGATGGATTTGTTTTTATTTATCCTACCTAAGACTTGGGGTGATTTTTACAGTCTGGGGACTTAAACTGCTCTTCTACCCTCGAAAGCTCTCAACCATTGTCTCCCTGGATATTTATTGCCTTTGGACTATCCTCTGTATCAGTCAGGGTCCAATCAAGAGATGGACCCGCATCAGTGATTTTAACAGGCAGAGATTAATCTAAAGAATTGTTCATCAGGCAAAAGATAACAAGGAGGCTCCCAGGCATGGAGGCAGTAACTGCAGGAGGCTGTTACCGCCAGTAGTGTTGGGGGTACAAAGAATAAGATTGGGATTATTAAAATTTAGACGTTTACAGGAGGGAGCCTGCAGAACTAAAACGAATACTTTGGAGAAAGGTGTGCGGGACAGCTGGCACTAGTGTTTCTGTAAGGATGCACTGAGACTGGTTACACAAGTGTTGGGAAAATTGCAAATTGGAATAACTGCTGCTACTGAAATGAACTGCCACTCCCAGGACTTTTCCCTAAGCCACTCACCCACTCTCAAAACAGTGCCCCAAGGTTCTGGCGCGAGTCCATTTCCCTCTTGCTTTCAAGCTCAACTATATTTTAAGCGCATCTATGTGATAGGAGTGATTTGTCAAGAGGCTCTGTTTACTTCTCTTCATCTCAACTGTCCTCCCCCCAATCCAAAGTGTCGTCATCTCTTCCTCGGACTACTGGTCCCATCTCCTAACTTGTCTACCTGCATTCATGCCAGCACAGCTGCCATTTATTCACCCTGTGGCTAATGTTTTCTGAAGCCAATCTAAGGACATCATGTCTTATTTAAGTCCCTTCATATTACTCTTAAAAGAATGACAGAAATCTTTCATAAATCCCACAAGACCTCGCACGTCCTGACCCTGCTCACTGCTCCAGAACCTTACATCATGCTCCCTCTCTCTGGATTATATGCCCATCCTGGCTCCTTTTGCTCTTCTAACCTAGGACAAAGACTTGGCGTGTGCTGATGACCCTGCCCGCATCACTCCTCTTCCCACAGTTAACCGTCACTCATTCCTCAGGTCACAACACAAACGCCATTTTCTCCAGGAAGCCTTCCTTGCTCCCTCCGACCAGCTCAGCTCTCTACGTATAGTCTCACAGCCTTGAGATCTTTTGTTTAGATAATTTATCTCGAATTATTTGATAATGTTTCTTCTACTGAGCTATAAACTTCAAAAGAGAAGAGATGTTAGCCTCCTAAGTTCCTGGCAAGAGCTTTTGCACACAGTAGGCTTTTAATAGTTATCAATAAATCATACTGAATGCTGACTGAATTTCAACATGCTTTCCACAAATCAGCCTGTGACATCCCTTTCCCTGAACTTCTGACACACTCATAGAATTCACCTGGCATATTACCTTTCTTTTCTGCCATGGGTCTGGTATTCTCAGCATATCATTGGTTAAGGTCAGGGGCCTCTACATCATGCAACCAACAAATTCTTATGTAGTGATAATGATAAGAACTGAGTGCCATTCTAGTTAACACAGTAAAATTTTGCTAATTCAATTATTCCCCCAAGTAGTATGCAACTTTTAAAGCCTGCTCTTCTCACATAATTAAATGTTATAATTATCTAACACACTATTAAGCAATGCAAAATTTCATGGATATAAGCCCATTATTTCCAGCCCTTTATATTTTAAATCAATGATGTATTGTAGTAATTGTTGAAAACTCCTTTAAAATGCTTTACTTTGGCTGAAAACACAAATAGCTTCAGATGGTGTTCAAAACAGTTTAAATTACCCAGATGTGGTGAACATGCAGTGAAATCTTAGAAAGGCCCTAAAGAATTCCCTAAGAATGATACATGAGCCAAGGACATGCCATTCACTTGGAGGGTCTTTCTCCCCCTGAACAAGTTTGATAAAATGCCTTCTCTTCCACTTTGACCTTAAGCACTTAGAAATCATGTTTTACAAAAGCCCTGTGGTCCATGATTATGGCAAGCAGAATAGTGACTTCTGTCTCATATTTCTATTGTGCGTGGTTTATGACCTTAGTTTAAGGGAGTGCTTTTGCGGAAAAGTTTTTAGATAGATTTCACTCCCATGCCTTTGTTGGCCTCCTCTATACTTTCTGAAGAACAGCTTTGCGCTTTCAAGGCTGGCTTCAAGCACAATGCCATACCTCCGCGATCTTGTCCAACTGTTACAATAACCCCGTTTACAGCAGCTGTACACAAATGTGCACTTACCAGAGTCCATGCTTCAGCAAACTTATCTTTGCTCTTTTTATGAATTACATTGATTTTATTTAAGCACCCAAGCATGGTAGTATCCTACATCTCATTTTAAGAAAGAGTCTTTTGAATATTTTCTAATATCATACATAGTATTTTTCACCACAAGGCCATCAGGCTTACTGCAGCATAACTTACACTGCAGACTTCCCTAAATTTAGCTTAACTTTTGTCCATCATTATTATCCAGATAAATATTCTAATTTGGTATATCTAGGAGGCTAATAACCAATGCTTTGCCAGAGAGCTAAAAGTATCAGCATAAATTTTATGTTCACACGTGACAACCAGACTCTCTATTGATAGTGATCTTAGGCCCTCGGGTCAACAAACCAAATACATCAATAGGCCTTGTCATAAATTTTCCAGACATCTGTAAAATCATAAAAGTTTTTCAACCTGAAATGAATACATATCTCATGAAGAAAATATTATTCTATAGGATCATTATGTAAAATATAGTAAGGCCTCAAATTTTATGCTGCATACGACATTTATTATAAGGGAACTTTATATATTTATAAAATTATTTACTACTAAAATAAATTTATGAAGAAAGATTTGACATAATGTTTAATCCTCCATTCTTTTTTTTAAATCCTCACCCGAGGATATGTTCATTGATGAGAGAGAGAGAGAGAGAGAGAGAGAGAGAGAGAGAGAGAGAGAGAGAGAGAGAGAAGAGATAAACATTGATTAGTTGCCTCCCACATGCACCCCGACCAGGGATCGAATCTGCAACCTAAGTATGTGCCCTGACCAGGTGACCAGGAACTGATCCTGCAACCTTCTGGTGCACAAGATGACACTCCAAGCCACTGAGCTACACTGCCAGGGTTATCCTCCATTCTTTTGGAATCTGAGTTGTTTGTATTTCTCTAAAGGATTTTCCCATTCTATCTTTCAGTCTGCCATTTTATTACATATGCATTATTTTTTCATAGAATTAAGAGATGTCCATTTGTCAGACTCAAACACATACTTATTTCTGTCATTCATCAAAGATATATTTTGCAAACATACAATAAAAAGGTTTTTTTAATAGAAATTGATCTAAATACTTTGTAGCTTGTTTCAAGAGTACAAAATTGTGGTTAATTCTGGTCCAAATAAATATTTCCCACATCAACCTAGGGGATCATTATGCTTATTTTATATAAAACCAAGCCTCCAAATATGTTTTTTAATGACCATCAATACTTCATATTTAAATAATGGACATATATAGTATTTTAATTTTTCCAAGACTATTCAATGAATAATGAAAGAGGGGAGTCCTAGCAGATATGACATTTAAAAATAAGTTAATTCTATGTTAGTGGGAAAATTTATTAAAAATAATAAGTATTTACTCAATAAAAAATGTGTGTTCTTTTTAGATTTTTGAAAATAGTTACATTCTATCAAGTTCAGCCTGGAATGTGAAAGCTGCAATAAGGAAAGCAGGGGTTGGGTTTAACTGGAGGGTGCATTGCTGTGATGTTAATGGCCCAATCAGGTGCCAGAAAAGCAGGGCCTCTCTCACACACACACACATTTGCACACACACTGAGACATACACTCACTCACACACCTATACACACACTCGCTTGCACACACCCAGATACACACTCACTCACACACAAACACATCCACAGACACACACATGAGTTAGGCCTCCTCCCTTATATCATCCAGATCCTAGAAGACGTTCACTGATGCTCCCTCTGAATCTACTGGACATGAAAGGAATTACCACATGATCCCGCAATCCCACTTCTCAGTATATATCCAAAGGAAATTAAAGAAGGCAATCCTGCTATTTGCAACAACATGGATGAAACTCAAGGGCATTTATGCTAAGTGAAATAAGTTAGACAGAGAAAGACAAATGTGAAAGCACTTTAGACTGTGTGAAAGCACTCATATGTGGCATCTTAAACAGCCAAGCTTGTAGAAACAAAGAGTAGAAAGGTTGTTGCCAGAGGCTGAGGCATGGGGATGGTAGGGTTTTGGAGAAGTTGTTGTTAAAGGGCACAAAGAGGAGTAAATCCTGGAGATCCAATGTCCAGCATGGTGATTATAGTTAATTATATTGCATTATATACTTCAGAGGTGATAAGCCTCTAGATCTTAAATATATTCACCAAAAAAAAGAACTTATAATTATGTGATGTGATAAAGGTGTTAGCTAACATTATGGTAGCAATCAGATTTCAAAATATAAATGTATCAAATCCATACATACACCTTAAACTTATACAAGGTTATTTGTCAATTATATCTTAATCTAAAAAAGAGAAAAGAAAAGCCAAGGTCACCTACCACCACCAAGTCCTGGAAACAGGCAGTTTGCCTTAGAAGTGACTTCCATTAAAAACACCCTCTGTAAAGCCTTTCCTGATTGTGTATACCCGTCACCACTCACTCCCTTCTTGTGTCACCATCGTACCTACCAGAAACCAAGGTTGAGACATACATGACACCTTCCTTCAAGTATCTGTGTGCCTATCTGTTCCTTCCACTGGACCATATTGCCTGTGATCCCTGGAACACTAGGGCATTTCTCTCCAGCACTTCACACAGTATCTATCTAGCCCACAGTCAATGCTTAATATGTTAGTTGACTAAATTCTTCTGCACATGTTTCTAGATAGAGAATGCAGACCTTAGCACCAGCACACTCTGAGAATAACTGGGAAACAGAAGCCATAGAATGTAACAAGGTAGAGTCATTCATTTTGAGCAAAAGTCTGAAACTTAATATGAAGCTGGGCTGAAAAACAGATTTTTTTTTTAAAGCAAGAGTTATCATTCACAGGTTACTCCCTTCTGAGCCTTCATGCTGTAATCACATCAATTAGCTAATCTTTGGCACCAATGAAAGCTTCACTTTTTTGGTCAACGTTTTGTCAATAATCAGAAATTGCTGCCAGGTTATTTCAGCGTTCTGTGATTATAATTTCATATGAAACTTTGCTATACAATCCAAGCTTCTCCCAGATTATGTACTCTGTATTGCCAAAAGTGATATAGTCAGAAAGCACTTTTTAAAATCATTTTTCTCTTACAAAAAAAATTGAAAAACATATATTTGCTTTTAAGTGGAAAAACATTCCATTTTCCAGATGCTAGCACTTCAGAAAATATTATAGATCTCTTGTTGAAATTTTTAGAAGTGATCCCGTTATCATACATTTTACACTCCTGGTCAAGCTGTCATCACTACCCATGCATTTCCATAACTACCTACATATGCCCATTTCCTTAAGAGAGGAGAAACAGAATAATGCTAAGTCTCCTGAAATGTCACATACATTTGAATTTTTGTATGTCGAGTCTCAAATCGTCAAAAATCAAAGCATGGAAATTTTCTCTTGGAACACCAAACCTACATAAAATACTACCTTTAATGTAATCACTTTTTTAAGAGCCATAAATATTTCACCAATCTTTTTGACATTTTTTTTTCCCCAACAGTACATAGTATTCAAAGACAAGAAAATGAAGGTGAGATGTTCCTAGGTAAATTTACCTTGGGAATAAGGAAAATATGGTTGAATAGAGGAAACCTCCAAATAAACTGAAGATAGAGAATAATATGGAAATTTGGAAACCTACTGCCACAGATTCTTCCTTCAAATAGAGGCCTGGAAGACTACATTCTAGTTCATATTTCTAAAGAAAACATGAAATGGAAACCTACTTTTCTATCCCAACTGAGCTTCCTCCGGAGCTGCCACCTCTCTGAAGAACTGGAATCGTGTGCACCGTGAAACGGCACAGCGAAACCGGAAATGCTGACGTTTGTTTGTTTGTTAGTTAATCCTCACCTGAGGACGTTTTTTTCCATTGATTTCTGGAAAGAGTGGAAGGGAGGGGGAGAGACGGAGAGAGAGAAACATCGATGTGAGAGAGACACATCAATTGGTTGCCTCTCGCATGCCCCCAGACTTACCGGGGACAGGATTGAGCCTACAACCGAGGTATGTACCCTTGACTGGAATACAACTTGGGACCCTTCAGTCCTCGGGCCAACGCTCCAGCCACTGAGCCAATCTGGCTAGGGCTGACATTTCATTTTTAATTGAAATCAAACAGAAATATGTCCACTGGGAAACAAGAGAGTAAAGCGGGCTTTCGGTGGAAATTAATAGGGCAGAAACTAAAGTACTTTTTTTGCATCATAAAGTAGTCTCCCTGTTGAAGCCTGCCAGTCCTCTTGCCTGAATCTGACATTCTATCCAGGGTTACATTTGGTAAAAAGGACAGATCTTATGAAGGTAAAACAGAAATCATATTTGGATGAACATATTTAAGAAAGAAACAAAAAAAACACTTCTTTGCTTCTTTTTAAAAAAATCATCTGAATATAGAGTCCAAGGAAAAAAGGTTTAATTTTACTGCAACAAGTGATAATAAAAGCAAAGGAGTTCATATCATCAACAAAAATATCTACAAAAATAAACCAGAAAATACTTGCTTTGGGAGGTAGGGTAAACTTACATTACTGGAACTATAATCCTCATAACAGTGAGACAAATATCTTTAAAAAAAAAGATGTTTATAAAGATAAATTAAAAATAAATAAATAAATATAAATAAATATATATACTAGAGGCCTGGTGCACAAATTTGTGCATGGGTGGGGTCCCTCGGCCTGGCTGGCAATCAAGGCCCATCAGGGGGCTGGCTGGCCAGGGTGAGGGACCGCAGGAGGTTGGCCTGCCAGCCCCCCACCCCCACCCCGAGCAATCGAGGCCCGGGGGGAGGGGCTGCGGGAGGTTGGCTGTGGGAGCGCACTGACCACCAGGGGTCAGCTCCTGCATTGAGCGTCTGTCCCCTGGTGGTCAGTGCACATCACAGCGACTGGTCAACTGGTCGTTCCAGCCGTTCAGTTGTAATGTATGTATAGATATCTATTATATGTATAGATATCTAAAAAATAAAATGTAAAAATAAAAGAGGTTTATAGCAACATCTATAGCAGTAGTAATTGTAGGAGTTGTGGTTTGAGTAGTAGCAATAATATTAATGAAGATTAACATTTGTATATCTATATATGGTTTATAAAATATATATATATATATATATATATATAAAACCCTAATATGCAAATAGACCGAACGGCGGAACAACCGAACAACTGAACAACCAGTTGCTATGATGTGCACTGACCACCTGGGGGCGTGTGTAGAATATGGCAGGCATCAGCATTAGGTGGCAGAGCACAGAACATGGCAGGAGTCAGCCACTGCAGGATGGCGGAGCAGGTGAGCAGGGTTGCCAGACCAAGGTGGGATGCCAGTTGCTGTCATCAGGATGGTTACTGAAAATTCTTTGCTCCCGCACGCTGAGGTCCCACCTGGTGCTTGTACCTGCTGCTGGCGCCAGCCCCGCTCACACCTGCTGCTGGCACCCAGCACCGGTCCTGATCGCTCCATGCCATCAGCAGGTGTGAGCAGGGCTGGCGCGTGGCAGTGGCAGTGG
The DNA here is from genome assembly GCF_951640355.1 of Cnephaeus nilssonii. Classification (NCBI taxonomy): domain Eukaryota; kingdom Metazoa; phylum Chordata; class Mammalia; order Chiroptera; family Vespertilionidae; genus Cnephaeus; species Cnephaeus nilssonii. Next base: position 39,930,460 of record NC_137082.1, on the reverse strand, counting down.
CGGGAGCAAGGATGCCAGCAGACAGAGGACCAGGGGCCGTGGCGGAAGGGGCCGGGCAGGGGCATGGAGGATGGGCCGAGACCCACCCCTGTGCCCAGTGCAGCTTCGCGGCCCATAGTTCCTTTCAAGATGTACGAATTTGTGCAATGGGCCCCTAGTATGTTTATAATATTTGATCCTCCAAACAGCATTATGAAAACTAACTTTCAGAAGACAATTATTTTATAAATATTGATTTTCTAAAACCAGACTTCAACTCTAAAAAGCCATAATTTTAATGAAAACACTGATCCTTATGGTCAAAATTCTAGAAATAATCTGTAGCACTTTGTCCTAAATGTTGGTTTTTCTATAAGAGTTACTTCAAGACATTATTGAGTGAGGACTGGTACTAGGATGAATATAGTGGGGTGTTTGCACTGAGGATTCATAGGCCAACACTGCAGACAGGTACTTAAAAAGATAAATGACACTATGATGTGATACCTGCTATAACAGAGATAGAAACAAAGTACTTTGAGGGAACAGAGGAGGGAGGAAATAACTCAGTCTGGGGGGATCTGAGAAGACTGCCCTGAGCCAGGTACAACTGAGCCAGTGATTATAAATGATGAGGAGTTCACAGGGCGAACTGAGGCAAGAGGGCATCAAGTGAATGGGAACGCCATCGACAGTCACTGAAGAACATGAACAAGGGCATTGGATTTACCAAGTCCTGAGTGCAAGGACTACCAGGAAATGAGGCCAGAAATACAGTGGAGAGTAGATCATGGTGTGCAAGTTACTGCACACAAGGCCCAAAAGCTAAAGATGGACTCTATATTTTTCAATGACAAAAAAAAAAAAAAGTCAAAAGTAAAATAAAACTTTATGACAAATGAACATGAAATTCCAATTTTGCTGTCCATAAATAAAGTTTTATTGGAACAGAGGCATGTGCATTCATTTCCGTATTATATCTGGCTGCTATCATGTTACAACTCCAGAGTAGAGTAGTTGTTACAGAGACCGTATGGCCTACAAAGCCCAGAAAAGGTTTGCCCAACCCTAAACTAGATAACAGGGGGCTTTGTGTGGAGTTAGAAATATAAAACTTGCACTCCCAAGAAAGTTGTGTTGGGAAGAGGCATGTGGGAGTCCTCAGCATACAGATTAACAGAAGCCATAGGACCAGATGAGTTTGTCTAGTATGCAATCCTGAGGAACTGGAACCCCTTCAGGGGAGACAGAAAAAGGGAGGTAGCTCTGGGGAAGAGAATGAAAAAGAACAACCAGGTAAGAGAGAGAATACAGTAGCAGCGGAGTCCCATTTTTTTACACAAAGTGTTTCACATCCTGTGGGCTGCCCAAGTGTGACCGTTGCACCTGCAAAGTATCTCTCTGAGTCCAAACTCTCTCCATTCTCACTTTCCTTTCTTCACTTCTCACCTAGATGGCTGTCATATCATCCTTATATTCTCCTGCTCATAGTCTCACCAAATCTATTGCCCCATTGATTACCAGGTAATTTTTTTTTTGAAAACTGATGCCAGTGATATTTCTAAAACATATATTTAATCACAGCAGTCCAGTTTAAAGTTTATCAGAGACTTTATTCACTCTTATTATATATGTGTATGTAGATAGATATATAGATGTTGATGATGTAGATATAATTTATCTACTGTTGCATAACAAATGAACCCCAAACTTAGCAGTTTTACTCTTCAGCCAACTTATCAGAAATTCCCCCAAGAGACCCCAGGTGTGGATTGAGGGAGGGAGGCAATGCAGCACAAAGAAGTCTGCACCACCTGCTCATTCAAGTCACTCGAGTCTTCAGGGCTTGCTCAAGATCAGTCTCTTTTCAACATTTCCCCCTGATGATGAATTGCTATTGCACACACCCTGTGTTATGCTTTCATGAGTCAGACAACACTCAGTTCATGCTGGACAGATCCTATTACATAGTGACTCAATGGTTCATGGTCACTCATTTACTCTATCAGGTTCCAATAACAACTCAAGAGCTGGTTTTCAAAAGGAGAATAGTTATGAGAAGAAACTTTAGGGTTCTGAAATTAGATTTTGGTGGTGATGGTTGCAGAATCTTATGAATATAGTAAATAGCACTGAACACTTTAAATGTGCAGTATATAAAGTATCATAATAATAAAAGGCCAGAGGTGTCATGACCGAAACAACCAAACAACTGGTCACCATGAAGTGCATGAAGCACCTTTCGGTCCCTGCCCCGTGGCCCACAGGCTCTGACTACAGCAAGGCTGGAGGCCGGAGGGCCGGTGGGGCGGCGGGTGGGCAGGGCGTGCGCGGGTGGGCGGGGCCACGCAATTATGTGCGCTGGGCCTCTAGTATTTCAATAAAGGTGTTCAAAAATTGAAAAACCATATACCATCCATCCCTCACCACCTCCCCCTTCAGAAAAAGGTGGCTTAGAGGTCTGCACTGTAATTCTCCTATTGGGGCTTGCTAGAGGCCCCTTACAGCATCCCTACTTGCCACTGATCACTGAGTATCCTTGAACTTCTGGGTCATAAGTAACCAAGAGGCAGAGCAGTTTGCTGTGCAGCCTGGACCTTGTGCAAGGGTCAGGCCCCACAGAGCTAACCCCTGAAAAAGAGTGCTACTTGGATGATGCTGACACCTCAGGAGCTCTGAGTATGTGTTCCTTTTAGTTAGAACCCAAACCTCTGAGATGAAGCACTGCCCATCTGGTGCTGATACCACTGAAGGGGCACAGTGAAGCTGGCTCTGAAAATGCCAACATGGAGCCAGAAACTAGAACCAACCATCGGTGTCTGAGTGAAGGGCCATGGCTGAGGATCACTGACAGGAACAGTAACCCAACAGGAAAGAGGAAGTTTGTTCTGCCCCACTCCAGCCTTCCTGTCTCTCTCTAATGCCCCCTGTTGACAGAACCTAAAAAGGAGGCAGCAAACAAGGGAGAAATGTGGTTTTCAGAGTCCAAGTTCTAGCATCACAAAGCAGAAAAAAAGAATGCTTTCCTGTTTCTCCCATCAGAACCTAAGCCCCTCCAGGACTGTGAATATGCCTTAGTTATCTTTGCAAGGTACTTAGAGCAGTGTCTGGCAAAACTTAAATGTTTAAGAGGTGTTGGAAATAAGAAAGAAAAAATAAAGGGAGAGAAAGAAGTAGAAGAAGGCAGTACTTAAGGGTATGAAGAATCAAAAAGTAGACAAGTCAGATAGGTCCTGAAAAGAGGTCACCACATGTGGCCAGCTAGAAGTCAGTGGTAACACCACGGAGCAAGAAGAAAGTAGAAGAGAAGATGGAGAAGACAGATGGTTCTTCCAAGGGGTTGGGTGGTGAATGGAAGGAGGGACTTAGGACCATAGCTAGAAGGAAGAGCTTTATGGTGGAAAAGTTGGTTTACTTCTTGTTTTCAGCATGTTGACACTTCCACAGATTTACAAGTTGGGTGAAAGAAGAGAAGAAAGAGTTATACAGAAATATAGCTTTTCTTTCATTTTTTTTAATTTGCATCTTTTCAAAACTTCTCTCTGGTGACCTTGGGTGACTTCTTGGGCTACTCAAGATGTAGGTTGTAGGTTCCTTAGAATTGATCAAAATAATACGGGGTATATTTTAAGGACTGAAGTCCAGATGTTCTCAATCTTTAAGAAAGCTTAGGCCTGTACAGATGCCTTGGGGGCCACCAGACATGCAGGAAGATGCCCAGTGGGAAGAATGCAGGTGTGTATTCCTTATAGTGTGATACTTCCCTGACATGACTATCACTTGTGGTAAAGACTATTGATTCTTCATAGAGATTTTTTTTCTTTTTTTTTCTATTTTATTTTTTATTTCTTATTTTTTAAATTACTTTATTGATTAAGGTATCACATATTTGTCATCAACCCCCCCATTCCCATCCCAAACCCCCCCACACTCATGCCCCCATCCCCCTGTTGTCCGTGATCACTGGTTAGGCTCATATGCAAGCACACAAGTCCTTTGGTTGATCTATCTCCCTTGTCCCCACCCTCCCCTACCTTCCCTCTGAGGTCTGACAGTCTGATCAATGCTGTTCTTGTTCTTCAGTCTATGTTGTTCATCTTTTCCCCTAGATGAGTGAGCTCATGTGATACTAGGAATACACTTATAGGAACCGAAAATGAGACAAGCAATAGAGATTTTTTTCACATACAAAATTATCTGTAAATTTTGCCAACAGAATTTTAAGGAAAATAAGAGTACCAATTTTTTAAATTACAAAATTAATGACAAAAACAATGAGTATCAATTTAAAAAAAAACACACCTTTATTCCTGGCTCTGTCTGATACTCCATTGAAATTTTACCTAATTAATAAATTAATATGTAATTTCCTCATGAAAGCAATTTAATGAATCCTTTAAATAATTCTAATAAAAATAAAAAATCAGTTATCTCAGTCTCAAATTTGCTATGATTAAAAGGAAATGCTCTTTTGAATTGGACTCTTTCTCCCTAAAAAAAAAACCTTCTTCTAATAACTAAGGATATTGCAATATGCTCTGAATAGATGTTTAAAATCTCTCTCATAAGTTCTGGAAATCTCTCTCATTGAAACGGTCCCAGCTTGACAGCTCTGCGATAACCATTAAATATTAAAATAACATTAAAGAGCAACTGCTCAGCTCATGGATTTAGCTGCAAAACTCCGTTTCACACTAATGGGACTCACATAGCTAAATCTCCATGTGCTGTACTGAGAATTTACCCCCAAGGATCCAAGGATCAGACACAGTCAAGAAAATGATGAATTCACTTTCAAAAAACAAAATAATCCACTACCAAAAAAAGAAAAAGAAAAAAGACTATTCATGGAATTGCAATCATTCTAAAAATCAGACTGTCTAAGATTTAGCAGCATCCCATTTTTGCATTCATATAATTTACATTTGTGATGTAATAAAATTCATACTTCAATTGCAAGATAATTGGGATGTTGTATAGATATTTAAAATTGTGCCTCATTTACAAAGATCGCCTAAAGTCAAAACCTAATTCTAAATATTTTTATGTGCACTATTTCTATAGATACTATCACCATAACACTTAAGCTTAAGAACTATATTTTATTATTGTTGATAACTGTTTAAAGTAAAAGGGGGAAAAAGATAGCTTAAGTAACTAATGATATTCATCTTTAAAGTTATATGGGGCTCTTAACTTCTCCAAAAGTATTTTTTAATAAATTATAGGAATTTTGATATAGTTGTTCCATACTACATAATATGGAATAATCATCCATATTCACTACCCTGGAAGCAGTTACAAATTATTGAAAAGACAGTGGGTTTTGTTTGTTTGTTTGTTTAATATATTTTTATTGATTTCAGAGAGGAAGAGAAAGGGAGAGAGAAATAGAAACATCAATGATGAGACAGAATCATTAATCAGCTGCCTTTTGCACACCCGCTACTGGGAATTGAGCCTGCAACCTGGGAATGTGCCCTGACTGGGAATTAAGGAGACCTCCTGGTTCATAGGTTGATGCTCAACCACTGAGCCATACCAGTCGGGCAAAAAGATAGTGTGTTTAATGGAATGAATTCTAGACTAAAATTTAGCTTGCCTGAATATCAAACTAAGATAAGTCACTTAAATTCTCAAAGTCACACTTTATCAGCTATAAAATGAAGATGATCTTGGGGAATCTCCTACATCTGACATAGTTCATGATTTTCTTTTGTGACAGATAATTTTGTGGTATAAGTGCATTTATAATATTCTGCAGAAGTCCTATTTGTGAATATCAAAGAATTTACCAGAATTGAAAGAAGCTTAGAGAATGAGAAAGAGGGGTAGCACTGTTCTGTGTAAAAAGCACCTGGAGATCCAATCCCACCACTAACCAATTCTATGACCTTAGACAGATCACTCCACATCTTCCAATTAGAGTTCACTTCTCCGAGGAATGTGGACATTGGATAAGATGGTCATTAAGTGCATGTCCAGCTGTGAAATCGTTTGCCTCTTAACTAAAATATTGCTATTATGATAGGCAAAGTTGTTATTCTTAAGTATGCAGAGAGTAAAAGAGTGTGTGTGTGTTTGTCTGTGTGTGTGTGCCTATGTGTATATAATTATGAAAAATGAAGGCTAGGGATAAATTTTGCAAATTCAATAATAGTAAAAGAACTGGGAGGTATCTTTAAAGATTAATGATTTCCGAATCTTTTTTGAGCACTTGTGTGTCAGTCATAAAGCTAATGGCACTGCAGATACTATCTAATTTAATCCGTTCTATGAACCCTATGAGAAGCAACTATAATTACCACCATTTCGTAGATGAGAAAACGAAGGCTAGAGAAGCTTGTGTCCTATAGCTATTGTAACTAATGAAGAAATGCAACATAGAGACTGAGTCATGTCCCCTGAAGTGTCATATTTTTTGGTGTCAAATTTATAGATGACTAAGCTCCGATATCTTTATTTCTAAAAAGGTTTTTGGTAGTATCACTGGACACAATATCTGGTTCTGCATACTACTGGACCACTCCAGCAACAACATTCTTTTTCTTTTGTTCATTACAAAAGTGCGAGGCCTAGTAACACCCACATTTCTGGAGACAGTGGACTTGGGGGGCAGGGTGCTCTTCTGCTGCAAATAAGCATGCCACTTAGTCAATGTGGGGGTTTGAGCCATTACAGGGTGGACTGATGGAACGTACTATCTCCCCACCCCTTGGTAGGAAGGGAAGTTCTATCATGATATGCTGCTCCTTCCTCGGGGGCTCTAGCTGGAGGAGCACCGCATACACTGCTCACAGCTCTGTGGGGTCCCAGATCAGGGACCAAAATCCCAAGGGGACTCCCTCCTTCTGTTGTTTCTGCCATAGTGCCCCACCCACATCTTCCAGGGTCACCGATCCAGTAAGTCCTCACTTAAAGCCATCAGTAGGTTCTTGGCAACTGTGGCTTCAGTGAAACATATAAGGACACACCAACTTTCCCATGTGCTGATTCAGCGATTTTCAACTTTTTCATCTCATGGCACACATTAAAATTCTGCAGCACACCAAACATATATATTATTATTATTATTTAGTCAATCTGACAAAAAAAGGTATAATTTTGATTCATCACACCAGATGATCACTGTTATGTTGGCTATTGTCGCTTTTCTATTTGACAGTCTAAGGGAAAAGGAATCAGTACCCCTGACTACGTAGTCAGGGGTTGCATGTTTTAAAAATTCTGTGGCACACGGGTTGAAAATCGCTGAGCTAATTGATAGAAACGGGAGTCAAGTTCCTATGCCCTTTGGTCGGCAAACTGCGGCTCGAGAGCCACATGCGGCTCTTTGGCCCCTTGAGTGTGGCTCTTCTACAAAATACCACCAAAATACCGCAGCCTGGGCAAGTCTATTTTGAAGAAGTGGCGTTAGAAGTTTAAGTTTAAAACATTTGGCTCTCAAAAGAAATTTCAATCGTTGTACTGTTGATATTTGGCTCTGTTGACTAATGAGTTTGCCGACCGACCACTGTGGACCTATGCCATATTCCTGGTCACAAAAACATCACTAAACTTCTAAATAAAGACCTAAAACACTTCTCATGCTAAAGACTGAAATAAATGTGAGCTATAGACAGACTTACGCAAGTTGAATAAAAACAAATAAGAACTATTTTCAAACTCACTGATTCCAGGGCAGGGTTGAGGGGAGCAGGAGCCTCTCCTGGCAGCTCAGGGGGCAAGCAGGAACCCACCCACCTTGGAAAGGGCGCCCTTCACACCTGCGCTCACTCAGATGGAACAAGGAAGACAGGCCGCTCACCCCACTTGCACGTCTTTGGGAGGAAATCGCAGGACCCAGAAAAACCCACGCAGACACGGGAGAACGCGCAGACTGCACACACTCAGGGGCTCCGCTGGGAAGCAATGTTTTGCTCAACATGGTCACAAAAGGCCATTCCGGGAAACCAGGTTATTTGTGGACCTTCGGTACCAACTCAAATGGTGGCCCTGCTTGGGAGACGCCCTCCTGGCTTTGCAAAACGGCGCGCTCAAGTCTCTAAGTTATTATTCTGCTTTCCCACCTGGCTGCCACCCCAAGCTGGCGGACTAGTGGATACTCACGCGTCCTTCTCTAACCACAGCTCTTCTGCCCACTTTCCACAGCAGCTTTCGCCTCGGGATGACCAGCCACAGCGGAGGCCAGCCCACCGCGCAGCCCGGGAGCGCCCGGCTCTGCTGCGCCGCGCCTGCGCAGTTCCTCCAACCAGCGCAGGAGGCCAGCCCGGGTCTCCCAGACCTTCGTCCTCCCCGCAGGTTCATGGGCTTCCCACAGGCTGGCCACCCGCCCCACGTGGACGTCGATGGCCAACTCGGGATTTGCCCTGCAGATGCCGCTTTCCCAAGACCAATGTCTTCCGTTTCTGGGCTGACTGGCCTGCCTGGAGGGGAAGGAGAGACCTAAGAACAAGGCAGATCACTTCGAATGGGTAGGTGGCAATTTTAAGGAGCAAGGGAACTAACTCACTTAGGAGGCTTGTTTGGTGCCGCCAAAAGGTGACAGAGCTCCACACCCACGCACCAGAAATCTCAAAGTTTATACAGCGTCCTTCACAGGGTTCAGTCCCCTTTACCGTCCAGTGGTCTCAATAACACACCATTATCTCAAGGCTGTGTCCATTTTTCAAGTCAGTTCTGGAATGCTTCAGGGTACAGGGCCAGTGTTTGGTACATCAGTCTCCAGTGGATGTCTGTGGCAGACGTAAAAGAGGAATTGTCTTGGCCCAGTCAAGGACTTGTCTGTGTTGACTTAGACGAAGGCAAGATTTGAGGCAGCAGCTGCTGTTTTTTTGATGCTGTGGATTAAAATCGTGATCTCCTCAAAGGCTTTGCCTTGTGCTGGACTCTTGTACACCATAGTCCTGATTTTAGTTTCCACTCACAATGTTTGGGTTCGAGTGAGTGTCAATGAATCTTGAAAGCCTTTCTTGGGCCCACTGCACTAACTCTTCTTCATAAGTCAGGTAGATGCTTGCAGAATTGCCACATTCTAGGTCTTGAGAGGTAGTGCTCAGTTTTCCAGCTCATGTAAAATACAGTTGAAATTGCAAAGCACAACAAATGTCACAAAAGGCGGAATCAAGTCTGGCAGTAAAATCTGCTCTCCCAGACAGACACTTCCCTCTGGAATGCCTCTTGCTGCCATGCTAACTAACTACCTCCCTTAGTGTAACCTTTCTATCTTGATGGATGTCTTCCTGTTGTAGCTGTTAAGGAATTGACATACAGTATCATAAGTCTCCCTAATGCTTTATCCCTGAATGAGAGAGACACCCACCCAGTCACCATTAAAGCTGGACAGCGAAGGCCTACTCCAAGAATAGTGCATGAATGAGTACACTAGAGTACAAACGTCCTGTGGTATCTCCCAAAGAAAGAGAATCCAACAAGGCACTGAGATGAGCATGCTCAGTGATGCCAACCAAACTCTAATCCAATAAGCCTGCAGGAGTGAGGTGTGGGGAGAAAGGCAAGTTACTGTAGCAGACATCCCTCAGCATGAAGACATTGGGCCAGGAAAGGGGATATCCCTCCCTCCTCCCAACATGAATGTATTTATCTGCATATTATCAAAGATGTAGTAGGTTTTTATAAACACATTTTTAGTGCTTGGCATATAAACCTGTAGAATATATTTTCCTTGATGCAAGTTCTGTTCATTTATTCCAGAAATATTTGATCAGTACCTGTTACAGGCTAGGACACTGTTCTAGGTGCTAGTAGATAAAGAAACACAGAAATCCTGCCCTCGTGATGCTTATATAGTAGCAGGGAAGACTGAAAATAATAAATAAGCATTTAATTAAAACATATTGGCACTGCGGATGGTGATAAGTGCTATCGAGAAAAGGAAAGTGAACGAGGGTGAGCAGAGAAGTTGTAATATCAAATAGAGCGACTAGGGAAGTCTCCCCGTGACGGTGACATTAGAATAAGGGCCTGATGGAGATAAGAGAGTGAGCCTGTGGATATCTGGAGGAAAGTGCTCCAAGCAGAGAAAACAGCAAATGCAAAGGCCCTGCGGACAGATGCCTAACAGGCTGGCGGAAAATCAAAAGGCCAGAGAGGTGGAAACAGAATGAGTGAGGCAAGTGCCCAAATAATCTCTGCCTTCCAAGTTAATTCATGCTCCTGGCATGTCATTCCTGCCTTTTCTGTTTGTGTTTTAAAGTTCAGACTCTCTTCACAGTTTCAGTATAGCCGTTGGGTTCCCAGCTATAACTTTCTTCTGTACTACTCACAATCTATACATTTATGCAGTTTTGAACTTGCCTCCCGTTCCTCAAATCTTGAAAACTCCTAGAAGGCAGAGTGTTTCTCTGAGTCAGCAAATGCCTTTCAGAAGGCAATGTCTCAATATGTTTGGTGAAGGACCAGTGGTCGGCAAACTCATTAGTCAACAGAGCGGCAAACTGCGGCTCGCGAGTTGCATGTGGCTCGTGAGCCGCGGTTTGCCGACCACTGTCCTAGACTGTTGCTTCAAAGACTTTTCTGAAAATCCTGCCTCCAGACTTCTCTTCAATACTGAGTATGGGCTTTCCCAGCAGCAGTGGTTTCCTCTAAAGCACAAGGCTGACCATTGGCATATTTAGTCCATTCTTAGCACAGCACAAACCCACCTTTTTGCGATGTAGTAGCTGGCATCTGTATACATTAATGTTGCACTTTATACATTAATGTTGCACTTCCTACACCCCATCCCCCATTGGCTTCACAACTATTTATTGAGGGTGTTTTAGTACCTCATTGGATCAAATAGACCCCTGCCCTCTGGAGCTTATATTATAAAGGATAATACCTTTAAGGTGGGACATTGGCTTAATTGTCATTATTTTCACAGCCCATAGCACAGAGCTTTCTTTGCCTAACATGCTCTATAAAAATATGCAAATCTGGAGACAAGTCACAAAGCAGAATTTTGTAGAGCCAAAAAAAAAAAAAAAAGTACTCCTCTCTTTAACTCTCTAAATGGCTCAAACAGACTGATCAGATAGAGAAGAGTATTTAACTCAATGTCTCTCTAAAACATGCTCAAGGGCCATGTATTTCCAAGGAGGCACATCTACCGATGATAACTAAAACTCTACATTGTGAAAACCTGGTGGCAAGGTGTTAGAAGGTAGGATTGTCTCCTTGCATTGTAAATCTCTAAAACTAGTGAGGGTGGAAGTCTAAGGTGGTTGACAGGTTTCAGGCTTATGTGGAAAATGATTTAACGTGACTGTTTAATAAATTGCATTGCTAGTAAGCCATAGGCCACCCCCCCCCACCCCAATATCAGTATATCAAAACCTTCTATAATGTTATCAGGAGAAGAAGATGGATTTGGGGAATTTTCCTAAAGTGCTTGAATTAATATTATCTTTTCTGTGGTCTAAAAAAATTTGCTAACAGCCCTGCTGATTTTCTATTAAGGGTCCAGAGAGATGGAATGTGTGCTTTCATTCGCGGATCAACAGTGAAGAAGACAGATTTGTAGTTTTTATCAGCATTAGCAGGGCTAAGCACATTTGTTCGCAGGTGTTAGGAATTACCACTTGAATGCAAAGCTGGGCAGAAAAATAGTATTTGTCTAGTGAAAACACAACAAGTATACACACAGTCCACACCTTGGACCATGGCATTACACATTCCATATTGTAAATCACATCAAAACCATTTTGGTATGTTCTTTCCTTGAGTTCATTCCTTAAATTGAATGAGCACATGTTAATGCCTATGATAATCACTATTGATAGGATGTTAGCATCTCCTACCAGCAACAACCTTTTCTTTATTAATTTGGTCCTGAGATTATGAGGTAATCTCTCACAAAACTAGTTTAAAAACTAGAAAATGGAATGTGTGAACAGTGCCATATGAAGTTCTTAAACAGACCTATGATTAGGACTTAAAGCACCTAATTCCAAAACCTTTGTTTAGTCCCTGGGGGAATAATATCTGTGGGGTTTATCCTGGTGATCCTTTGGGGACCAAATTTGCTAAAGAAAAGCAGCTTGTGTCAGTGTTAACAGTAGAAATAGTCACTTTTCAAACCCACTGGCCTTGTAACATGGGAAAAATCCCCACTAAACCTACATACAAGAGTTTTCTTATAATTTGTTGGAAAGATTATCTTAAAATTCTATATCAGATTTAATTGATCATGTGACCTATTGACCTTCAAAGAACAACACATTTTTGTCAGATATTTTGTCAGACACTCTTCGAGAGTAAAAAATATTTATATTGGTTTATAGGTTTTCCTGGAAGATGAGAATAGATTCTAGTGTGTCTATGAATGTTTTAAAGAAAATACATTACTTGGAAAATGAATAAAATATGAATTTAAAATTCATCATATTCCCTAACAATGAAGCGATTTGGCCTAAATAAGGCTCTCACCCTTGCCCATTGTACCTGCAGTGCTGTAGATATTGTTGAACATATGGTACATGATGTCACCCACTGTTCTCATTCCCCCTTCCCTCTGAGATGTGCAGACCAGAATCTATCAGCATTTCTAGTGAGGATCATATAATTATATCAATTTACTGAATTTTGATGTGTGAAAAATAAATTAGGTAGCACTTTCCTAGCAATAGGAGTATATGCAAACAATATTATTGAGTGAACACTATGAATTAATTTAACCTAATTGTTACAGTAGATAAATATTACCTAGTATTTCAATTTTCATCTATCCACCAGAAGAACAATCATCACTGAATAAATATGATTTTTAATCAGGCTCGAGTCTGGGTTATTGGTTTATTTCAAGTTCTTTTTTTTTCCTTAGGAAATATTTACCCTGCTTAAGTTATAAATATTATCTGTTGTTTGGAGTGAAGATTTTACACAGTCATCTCAGACCTGTGCAGCTTAACATTTTTAATAACTAAAAAGGGAGAAAGACTGGAATCTTAATTGTTTTCTTCCAGGATGAGTCTGCCACCTGTGCCAGCTGACCTACCTCAGTGGCATGCCCTTTGTGAATTTGCCAGCCATCTCCCCCATTGCCCTTTCTACTTCATCCCAGGCCCCCTGGCTCCTGCTAGAAGAGTCCCAGCACATATAGGCTATCCCTTAATGGTAGCCACACCCTACTGTCCAGGGTGGTAAGATGGGGCTCCCTATAAATGAGGTCACTGCAGGTCCTTTGTACAAGTTGGTTTTTCATCTATCGGTTCCTGGAGATACTGGGATTTCCCTGATCTCTTTCCCCAGTAAGATCATGCCATACCATGTCCCCTGCCACTCTGCTCCCCTTCCCAAATCCCTGCATTTTTTACCCTGCTGAGATGGGGTGGGCAATACTCTGAAAGCAAAGACGCTCTTTGTCCTGCTCTTAAAATCTGGACCATCGCCAGCTCCAAGCAGGCTCCAAGCATGTCTTTCTTAACCCTTCATTAGCCTCCTATCAGAAGACTCAGCAAGGCTCATCTTGTCCACTCCAGAGGAAGAAAAAAGAGGAAGATGAGCAAAGGAAGGAAATTTGCCCCCACCCTAACTGAAGGCTTCCCAGGGTATGACTCTGACACATAGTGAAGCTATGATCTCTGAGGATTCTGGGGTGGGGTTAGAATCATGGCAGGAAAAGGGAAGAATCGGCTTGAAATAAATTGATGAGTTGGCAGAATTAAATCCTTCCCTTAATGATTATGTGCAGAATTTTTGTATCTAGTGCTTTTTAGAAAACTATTGTTAACATACAGCAAAAATAGTAATTATCCAGTCACTCAATAAAAGTGTAGTCCAGTGCCTGCCCTGTGCAAGGACCTGAACTTGTATGCACTGTTGACAGACACAGGAGGAATCACACAAGGAGTCTACCCTTTGGCAACTTAAGGTTCCCAATGACATGACATCCCATTCTTTGGAGCTCCAATGACATGACATTGACAACATGAACATCAGTCGTGACAATTTGAGCTTCTGAATGATGCGCACTCTAAGACCATACAGCTGTGCAAGCAGGAGTGAAAGAAATTGCTTTCTACGTGGGAGGGATTATTTCCTATTCTATGTTTTGAGATGATCTCTTGGCCTCGTGACGTATGTTCTTGGTGATGTTTTGTTGTTTTTTTGGTTGTAGATATGTTTATCTATTCTCCTTTTCAAAATGATTTCACCAGCAGCAGGAGTGCAGCCTGTGGTTATGAAATGGAATCATCTAAATTAGTAAAGTATTGACAATAGTGAATAGTTAGTACCTCCCTATTCCATCAGTTATAACTATTTTAATAGTCCCCCTTAGAAATACGCCAAGAAATATGTTCTGGGATTGATACTACATTATAATATATTTTAGATCACGCAGCACTCTCAAAAACAGCATGAGCTAAATAATTAATAACAATAGTAATACCTAATGTAATCCTTACGTAACAATTCATAACTTACAAAGTTTGTGTGGATACATTATCTCTTTACAACAACTCCATAAAGTAAATAAAATGATCCTGATTTGTAAAGATGGAGAAACTGTGGTTCCAAGGAATTCAGAGGTTTGTCTAGAGCAGTGATTCTCAAGCAGGGTGACTTTGCTCTCCAGGGAACATTAGGGAATGTCTGGAGACCTTTTGGTTGCTACATCTTGGGAGCTGGGGAAGGAGACTGCTACTGGCATTTGATGGATAGAGACCAGGGATGATGCTGCTAAACATCCTACAATGCACAGGACAGCATTTCACATCAAAGAATTATCCAGACCAAAATATAAAAAGTACTCAGGTTAGGAAAACTTGGTCTAGGATCACACAGTTGGTAAAAATTGAATCCAGGTTTATTATTCTTAATCCAGCCTTTTTCTGTTACCTAAAAATGGAAAGTTTTCATCTTAAATTGAATAGGGAAGCACAGCCTATAACATTTTATTCCTGAGCTCCTAGAAAGAGTGCGAAGTTTACCTTTGGTAGACCAGGAAATGTTGCTATGGTATAAAATTACTGCCAGTGACAATGGAAAAGCTTTCAGCATAATCTCCACCCCTTCCCTCCTAGGCCTACCTTCCCAAATTTATGGAGCTCTGTATCTGCAATTACATTTTGTTGATAAAACTTCGCTGTGTTTTTTCAGTTCTCAGACTGAGATAGACAATACCTAGAACCATGCAGGAGAGAGGAAAGGCAGGAGTAAATGATTGATTAACATGTGTGTGAGTTCTCAATTATTGATGGTAATGGCCCATGGATATAACGTAGATTTGCCAAAGCCGCTGATAACCCAAAAGGCATTTTTACTAAGATTTGGAATCAAAACATTTTTTAAAGGAGAGTCATCTATCTAATAATCACTTTAATGTTGAGGTAAGCTACTATAGCAGTTATTTTTAATTCCCTAAATACATATCACTATGAGGCAGGAGAGGCATCCAAGAATGTGCTAGTCAGCAGGGGTTGCCAACAAAGATTAAAAACTGGAACAGTAACAGAATGGCTAAAAAAGCTGTGACGGAGGCACAGCGTAGCCAGGGACAGTAGAGTTAAGTCCATGCATCCCAGGGGCACACAGAGCCTGTGTCCCCATCTGGCTCTGCCTACCTAGCTTTATGATTGTGAGCAGGTTACTTAATTTCTCAGTTTACTCAACTATAAAATGGGAGTGTACATAGTACCTACCTCATAAGGTAGTCCTGAGAACTAAATGGATTTAAAAATGTGCCCAGCACGTAATAAGTATGATAGTGCTATATATTTTCTAGATTATGCATGTGTTAACTCAAATCAGGTGAACTTATGTATAGTGATGTGAAAACATGGCATGAAATATTGTTAAGTGAAAATATAGAAGAAAAGAAAGTCAGAGAGCAATAATTATAGCACTGACCCATTTATATTTAACCTCCCTGCCCCTCCCCTCCCCTCCAATGACTAGTATGTGAGTTATAGGTTACATGGTGAGGAAGAACTTGAACTTTTTGTTTTTCAATTAGGAGAGATTATCATCCACTTCTTTAAAAATATTTATATATTTTTAATTGATTTTTATTGAGAGAGGAAGGGAGAGAGAGAGAGAAACATTGATCGATTGCCTCCTATAGGCACTCCTAGTGATTATTAACCCACAACCTGGGTATGTGCCCTGACTGGCAGTCAGACCCACAACCTTTTGGTGTACCAGGTGATGCTCCAATCAACTGAGCCACAGGCCAGGGCTGTAATCCACGTCTTGATTCAGGAGTAGGTGGGCACAGAAGGACACTTTGAAGCAAATTTCCTTTTACTTTTCTCAGTAATGAAATGGAAGACCACCAGGCCTGTTTGGCACCAGGGGAAGGGTATAGAAGAACCTAAATCCCATCAAAGGTCAATTCTCCCAAGAGGCCTTGGTAAGCACAGCAGAAAAGAAGTGGGCAAACTGAATGGGATTCAGGGAGTCCTCTGAGAGGGGATCTTACTGGCTTCTTCCTTTCTCAGAGTAACATGGTTAGAGCCTCTCTGTTTGCTGTGTTATCATGGTCATGTCTGAGTTCTGTCAGCAGGCATATACACCCATGGTCCCAGAGAGGGATGTTACCCAAGGGAAGAGAAGCCTAGCTGGGTGGCAAAGCCTAGAGTGTGACCTAAGAGTATATGGGGATGGCCACTTCTGGCCCAGGTGTAGGTAGGTCAGAAATCCATTTGGACCAGTTTCTTTGGCCCAAAGTCACACATGTGAGTATGGACAAAAATAGGTAATATTGGAGCCCACGTGTAAGGCAGGATTGCATTTGCTTTAGGGATTCTACCAGCAAGAATATCACTGTGGCTGCAGATGACACCATCAGACTGCACAGGACCAGCTATCATAGTGACCCTAGGGAAGTCACAGAAATCCCAGCAGGAAAGAACTAGGCTTGCCAGTTCTTTCGACTCCTGATTTTTGGCTGTAGAGTTGGGAAGCATGTGCACAATCACCTTGCCTGAGCCAAAGCAAGCTGACTCCAACACAGCCTTTCATGGGTCCCTTTCCCTCCCTCCCCAGATTTGCTGAAGCAGAACCTCTGGGATTGGAGCTCAGGAGTATGAATTTTACAAGCTCCCCAGATTATTGTGATGCTGATGAAAGTTTACAAAGCACTGATTAGTCATCGCAGAAGTCAGCAGTCTCCTAGGTTTCTTTCAGTGGAAGTACAGTCAATGAGAACACTCAAATGAGCAACTTTGCTGAAGCCACAAATTACCCCATGCAAAGGGCGTATTGATAGGGTACTGTGATCTGGAAATCCATCAGTGCAATCTAAAGGTTTCAAGGCAGAAAGACAAAGATCCCAAACAATTCATATGAAGAGAGAGCCACAGAAGTAGCTAAAATATAGAAGAAATGAGAGAAGAGCAATAGCGTCATTGTTCTCCGTATTGCTTCCTAAATGATCTTCTCAGGCATATATGATCACTGCTGCTCTGTGCCTGTTTCTAATGGTTCCATGCAGCAGGAATAAAGGTCAGTGGGTCCAAATTTCCCAACTGAGTTTTAACATGTTAACCCTTTAGTTCCTCTTGTGAACCCTAACAAGATCTGGTCTTCAAGCTTTCTCAGAGTTAGTGCTTTAGCTGAGAACATCCTTCTCTCTCTAGCAGCTTATGCTGATACTCCTTCTCTTTCCGGATAAAGCTCTAGCCTGATCTCATCTAAGAAGCCTTCTTAGATTTCTCCAGCTGATAATTACTCATTGTGCTGTAGTCTCATGGTTTGATTTTACCTCTTGATAGCTCTATGATCAGTCTGTCAGGAGTCAGGTGATTTATGTATGTCTGGCCTACCCACTAAGGTATAAATGCTGAGCGCTCAGGGGTCCTGTTTTTTCTCCTTGACTTTCTCACCATACCTTGCATAGTGCTTTTCGTGGACAAAACGCTCAATGAAGCTATGGCATATGATTAGTTGACTAGAGATGAAATTTTCTTTAAAGAAGGAGGTGGAGTAAAAGTTGGAGAGGTAATTGGGAGCTGGAATGGGGTAACCAACAGCTCTTAAAACATTTTAATGACTAAGTATATTAAGTTCAATCAGTTTTATTTCACTTTGGGATACATGAAAGGTTCTTGAGCTGTTTTCCAAGATTCCTTCTATCCTTTCTAACATTGTATATCTATTTTAAACCATTTATCTTTTTATTCATCTCCTTTTCTTTGGTGGGGGATGTCTATTGGTTTTGAAATAGTATGAAGTTTGAGAAGAGAAGAAATAGAATGAGAAGGTGACTTTTCTCTTCTTTGTTATGATCCCAGAATATGCTTCATGAATACCCTTGCTAGCAAAGCAATGAAGTTCATTTACTAAAGCAGTGGCCTTAAATATTTCTGTGGAAACTTCATACACACATACTATACTACTTATATACACCTGAAACAGGCTTTAGTAAAACAACCCTTACTCTTAATTTGTGCAATGCATGTTGGTATTTTCTATGTTACTCTATTTTACTCCAAATAAACAAACAGTGACCACAACCCAGTGAATCAATTCCATGACCATAAAGAGTTAAGACCTGCAATTTGAAAAATGTAACACTTAAGAATTTATATCATAATTGCTAGGTTGTAATAATTGGCTGAGCACTCTGCCAGGTACTTTTGCTAATACTGTTATATTCATTCTATGACAAATTATTATACTCATTTTATGGATGGGGGTAGAGCCAATTGCCCAAGATCACATACCTACTACATGGCTGAGCTGAGACTTAACACAGGTAGACCAGGCTTCTGCTCACAGCTCAGTGACACATCCAACTGCAGCAAAGATCTGAATATGTTGAAGTTTTAACCTGGCAACATATGGGGAGCATGAGACCACTAGGGTACAAAGTGCTCTCTACACAACATCTTCATTTCTTCTCTGGGATTTTATTTCTGCCTTATTCTCCCAACTCATAAGTCCCTAAAAAATGGCAAACCCTTACAATAGAACACTCAAACCATAACAGAGATCCCGGTTTTATGATTAGAAGGGAACCTTCTAGAAGGCTGGCGCTAAAACTTTTGAGTCTTCTTTAAATGAACAGAATTCCATGGCCATTCAGGATGAGTTTTTATTTTTTCACTTTTCCTTTTCAAAAAATCCCCTAAACATCTAAAAGTAAGCAAATAAAAATTCCGCTTTGTTATGTGCCTAGGTCCAATAGGAAGGTTTGTTATTTTAAACACCAATCTGTTGTCATATAACTTTATTTCCAAAGTTGCTTGATTTTCTGGGTCATTGTTGGAGGAATAACTCAGTTCCATAAACAGTCCCTTAGATGCCAAGCAGTGTGCCAAGTCGTACAAAGACCTGCCCCTCACCTTTATAAAGGGAACATGTGCTGAAACACAGAACATGACACACCAAGGACACAACATTGGGATCCATGCATACATAGAGTACAGGGTGCAGAGGAAAGACAGTGGACTGGATCATAATTCCAGGAAAGCAAGAATTTTTACTTCATTTTTAGATGTGTGGAGACAAGAGGGAAAAATAAAACTGACAATCTTTCAGTTTTAGTGTCCACAGAGTTTTGTTAATGTAAGAAGACAAAAGATTTAATGCCAGCCTTCTAGAAGGTTCCCTTCTAATCATAAAACTTTTCTCTGTTATAGTTTGAGTATTCTATTCTAAGGGTTTCGTACTTTTTTTTTGAGGGACTTGCAAATTGGGAAAATAGGGCAAGAATAGAGTTCTAGAGAAGAAATGAGGATATTGTATACAGAGCACTTTGTACCCTGGTGGTCTCATGCTTCTGTGTGTTGCAAAGTTAAATGTTCAACATATGCAGTTCTTTACCGCAGTTGGCTGTGACCTAAAGCCATGGCACATGTCACTGAGCTGTGAGCGGAAGCATAGTCTGCCTGTGTTTGAGTCTCAGCTCAGTCACGTTGTTGGTATGTGATCTCAGGAAATTTGTTGTGCTCCAAGCCTCCATTTCCTCATCCATAAAATTATATCATAGTGAAGCAATACACTGACAGCATCTTTTATTGTGTCATTATAATGACAAGGCTGTCCCCATAGTTGGGTAAATTAAGGCAATTACCCTTGTTCTATTTTTAGTGTCTAGGATTCAGGTGGTAAGGGGCCAAGTGGCCTGTTGACACTCAAACTGAATATTCACCAGCACTATTTACCAACAATGAGACCAAGCTAAAATGGAACCTTAAGAGAAACTAAGTTGAAAAGTTACAAAAGCTATCCTCTTCAGTGTAAGTGTGAATCTTGAGGATAAAGACAAGTCCTTCATTCACTTATTTAACGAAGAGTTATAGAATATCTAATATGTGCCAGGCACTGCATTAGGTGTGTGTACGTAGGGTAGAGTCATGTGGTCCCTGCATTAGTTAATCTACACTCTGATGGGTGAGACAGGCAATGAAAAGCAAATATAGTAACAAAAGTGTCTCAGTTGGGAAAGGTGCAACTAAGAATATAAAGCTCCTAGTGAGGCAGAGAATATTAGGATGGGTGCTTACTTTAGACAGAATGGTTGAGAAGGTCTGTAGGAGGAGGTGATGTTGAAACTCAGAAGGATGACAAGGAGACAGCCATGTGAACAGCCAAGGAAAGAACCCTGCGAACAGCCAATGCAAAGGCCCTGAGGTATGTGGATCTTTTTGTGAATTGAGGCTCTGGACTTCTTTCACACACACACTGACTGGATGCCTCCCCTCCATGCTTCCAGCTGCTTTTCTGACTCAGTGTTGCAGTATGTGTGAGGCTTGCATTTGGGTCCTGGGTGGCTGTGCCCTTTTATATATATCAACTTAAAAGCATGCTGGGATAGCCCTCTTTTCCACACATCTTCCCAGCCCGTATCTCGCTCAATGTGACTTTCCCATTCAATCAAGACTGCCCTTGATATTTATATCATTTTGATTTGTTTGCCTACATTTTTGCTCAGGGCTTGAGAGATTAGCTGCCAACACAAGGTAGACACTCAAAAAATATTTGCTGAATTTTTGGATGAATTTCTAAAAGATCATCAAAGATCTTGTTTTTTGAGTTTATGGTTTTGTCTGCTTATTTATTGTAACATGGTCAGGCTTGGTGGAGAGCAAACAGAATGAAATCTGAAGGAGGATTGTATGGCATCCTGGACTGGCCCTCAGTTCCTGGAGGGCTACTCTGGCTCTGTAACTCATTAGTGACGTGACCTTCGACAAGACATCCCACTTGAGCCTTGACATCTTCAACTGAAATGAAGGGTTTGGTCCAAGTACCCTGCAATGCCTGCTCTTTTCTGTGACTTGGGTTTCAAGATTTGCCCCTCCTTCCACACTCCCATGAAAGAAATGTTGTCTTTAGGCATCAACTCAGTTTATGTAAGAATGTTACCTTACATTTGGTAGGACTTTGTCATTTTCAGAATCCTTTCATCTCCACTATCTCATTTGATTTTAACCAGTCACATAAAGTATTGAAGACATTCATTATTTTATATCTCACACAATGTTAAACTTGCCCAAGGCCATAATGCAGTACAAAAGGGCATGACACCTGTATACTAGTATTCTGACTATATGTGGCACATTAAATTGGATAGAATCTCTTCAATGTAGGAGTGGAACAAATTTTTTAACCACTTGAGTAATGGTAACTACTTTTTTTTAATATTAATTTTTTTGAAATGCTGATATCTAAAGCATCTTTTTTTTCCCCCCCAGTTAAACACTTTAGTTGTGAGGATCAGAAAAATACTCAGGTTAACTCAGTTAGAGAAGGACCGCACAGCAGGAATCAACTATCTTATGGACCGGAGGCAAGGTGGTCCTCTTAATAATTGTAAAAGTATCCCAAGGTTGCAGGATACTATACCAAGGTTGCAGGTTCAGTCCTTGGTCAGGGCATGTATAAGAAGCAACCAATGGCCCTCACTGGTTTGGCTCAGTGGATAGAGTGTCGGCCTGCAGACTCAAGGGTCCCAGGTTCGATTCCAGTCAAGGGCATGTACCTTGGTTGCAGGCACATCCCCAGTATGAGATGTGCAGGAGGCAGCTGATGGATGTTTCTAACTCTCTCTCCCTCTCCCTTCCTCTCTGTAAAAAAATCAATAATTAATATATATGAAGCAACCAATGGATGCATAATAAGTGGAACAACAAATTGATGTTTGTTTCTCTCCCTTTCTCTTTCTCTAGAAAAGGCAATAACTAATACAAAAATTGTTTTAAAGGATAAAGTATCCCTAAGCATTTCTTCCTAGGACTAAATTGTCCTGGGAACTTCCAAAACCATTCTGTTTTATCTGAAGAGCAGTGTCCTTTGCTTACTCTTGGTTCTTGTTTCCACATAACCATGGGTCTCACATGGATTGGCTTCCTGGCACTAGCTCTGGCCAGCTGACTCCAACATGTCAGATCCATCATTTACCATAGACTCTTTTATTTATTTATATTTTAAAAAATATATTATTTATTTCAGAGAGAGGAAGGGAGAGGGAGAGACAGAAACATCCATGAAGAGGATCATTGATCAGCTGCCTCCTGCACGCCCCTCACTGGGGATGGAGCCTGCAACCCGGGCATGTGCCCTGACCAGGAATCCAACCGTGACCTCCTGGTTCATAGGTCAATGCTCAACTATTGAGCCACACCAGCCAGGCAAGACTCTTTTAGTTCCTGTGATTCAATCAACTGGACCTGGTGGGGCTCGGACTCCTGTGGCACTCACATCAAGTTCTACCTCTGTATCAGGATTTATGGAGAGGTTTCTAGGGAAGGTAGTCTAGATCCGTGGTCGGCAAACTGCGGCTCGCGAGCCACACGCGGCTCTTTGGCCCCTTGAGTGTGGCTCTTCCACAAAATACCAAGGCTTGGGCAAGTCTATTTTGAAGAAGTGGCATTAGAAGAAATTTAAGTTTAAAAAATTTGGCTCTCAAAAGAAATGTCAATCGTTGTACTGTTGATATTTGGCTCTGTTGACTAATGAGTTTGCCGACCACTGGTCTAGATGGAACAGGAACCCCAAAACATATCTATTACATTTTCCTTTATAAAGTTTCACATAATTCTATTGACTTTATTTCTAGGGCGACTCCCATCTTTATAAGTATACCTATTCTTCTGATAGTTCATTAAAAAAGCTACCCAAGCCCTAACTGGTTTGGCTCAGTGGATAGAGCATCGGCCTGCAGACTGAAGGGTCCCAGGTTCGATTCCAGTCAAGGGCATGTACCTTGGTTGAGGGCACATCCCCAGTAGAAGGTGTGCAGGAGGCAGCTGATCGATGTTTCTAACTCTCTATCCCTCTCCCTTCCTTTCTATAAAAAAAAAATCAATTAAAAATATATAAAACACCCAAATTTTCTCCTTATTTTAAAATAAGAAAGGTAGTTTCATGGTTTTCTGATGGTAGAATGCAGTTAAAAAAAAAAAATCACTAGCCATCAGTTGGGTGCTTTAGGTCCCAGACCTGATCCTATCACTGATTTCTGGACAGATCATTTATTTCCCCTTGAAATTCAGGAGAAGGGGTGTGTGTTAAAATCTAAAAAGTAGAAGGAATTTTATGAGATTATTTCATCTTGCCTCTGCATTTTACTGTAAAAGAGACTGACATCAAGCCTTAGGTCACAGAGCTGATTACAGAGGTAGAGCCAGTGGAATATTTCCCCTAAACAAACATTTATGGTCTTTTTATTACATCATCTCAGTAGAGCCTGTAGAGGCTTAGGCTGAGAATCAGAGATAATGCTTTTGATTGATAATGCTGCATAAAGTAGTGTCTAAATGTAAAAATGTTATTTTAAGATGAGAACATGGAAAGAAACCAGAACACAGGAATCTTCCCAATGTGTGAACAGACAGGAAACAAAGTATAAATGCCCTAATTCTTGTTCCCTAAAAACTTACATATAAACAAAAGATCTTGAAAATTAATCTGCCACAAAACTATATCAGAAAATGGAGATTAGGATATTCCTGCTGCCAGACAGTATAAGGATACAGTTGGATGTTGACTCTGATCATAGATGGCTTGGCTTTAAAGGTGGGCTCTATTAATATAAAGTTGTATAATTTAGGTAAGTTTTTTTAAATCACTTATTAAACTGCTCTGGATTAAGCTACTCAACATTATGTGAACAGAAGGTCGCTGCCACCAATGTAATGCCAACAGGTCTCCAATCTATGGTGCAGAAAGAAAATAAACTATTCAAAAGATCAGTTTCCAAACTGGGAAAGCAGCCTCAGGAGGAAACCAAAAGTGCACCCCATGGAGACAAAGGTGAGTCCACTCTTTATATAGAAGGTACCCCCTCTCCCCTCCCCCCATTGCGCCCCCCCCCCAGGTCTAGTCCCTGATTGGCCCATTTTTAAGCAAATGAAGATTCCAAGTTTGCACAGTCTGATAGGTCCAAATAACACTGTCCTTTGAATGGTCAGAATAGCACATTCTGAATGTTCTTTCAGGAGCTGCTCTGATTGGTCAGTAAAGATGCAAATGAGGGTATAACTATCATTCTGATTGGATGGGTCATCTGTCAGCCCATTGGTTGAAACAGACACCAGGAATTCCTTTATAAGGTTGGACTCCCCTGCAGGAATACAGTGCAGGAAGGAGGCTAGCAACTCAGTCTGTGGCTTTCCCTAAAATGCATAGTGTGTTAGAGGTCTCTGTCAGCAACTGCTAGAGATTTCGGGCCAAATTAACTGTAAGAAAAACCTCCCCTGAAAATCCGATGGACTAGATTAGAGCTATCAGTTGGTTTAGCAAGGAATTATAGATGGAAAGGAATGATTTTAGTGATTGCTCCATCTTTAACTTTATTCTTAGAAACTCTTAAAGTGGGTATTGTTCTTTGCATTTCACAGACTAGAAAACACACTAGAGACGGTAATTGCTTGGCAAGAACCAGAAGTTGATTCAATAGTGCTTCCTGGTACAAACTCACTTTGAGTCCACAAAGCAGTAAGTGAAGGTCTCTTCCACGTGGAGGCTTCCAAGACCTGCAAAGTTCTCCCTTTCCCCGGGCCTGGAAGGAGATAGTGTGTGGGTGGTGGAGGAGGAGAGGACCCACATTCCTCTTCAAGCCCAGGAGCTACAGCCTGGAGCAGGGGACTTTTTCCAGGGCGCTCAAGTCTCCCTCAGAGGTCGGGTTTCACACAGCCAGAGAACCCGGGCTTGAGGCTTTCCTCCTTTGGGGAGGCGGGCACGGCCTACGGGGAGCCCCCCTCAGGGTGAGCCAGGGGAGCTGACTCCCCTGTGGAAGTCTGGGTTTCAGTCCTTAATTTAGAAACTCCACTTGTGAGTAAACAGGGAAGGCCAAAGAAGGGGACCAAAAAGAAGGACGTAGGGACGCAGGGCCTGCTAACCGCCCCAGCCTCGGGAGCCCTTGCATTTTGGCCCTAAGCGCGACACCCGCCCCCCGGTTCGGGAGGAGGCGTGGCCCGCGGGAGCCGCCATCTTGGGCGCCGCTCTAGGCGCGGTGTTTACCTCTCTATGGTCTCCCGCTCCCGCCCCGCCCCTCCCTAGTCATTGTCTGGAGGAGCAGCCGCGGCCGCTGCGCCTTCTCTTTATAAGCCCGCAATGCCCGGATGTGAATGGATTACAATGTATCTTTCAGGGAAACCTATTATCATCAATGTGACTCCACGGGGGAGTCAATGGTGATGATGATGAGGAGGAGGAGGAGGATGATGAGACACTTCTAAACTTGGAACAAGTTTAAGACTTTATGAGAGGAGAAGAAAAAAAAAAAAAACCCCACCACCAACAAGATTGGTTTGAGGAAAAATGATAACTATCCTGTATTGATTTTTTTATAAACAATAAGAAAAAGTTGTTGGATTTTTTTTTTTTTAATGATTTGCTTTTTGGGGGAGGGAATTTTGTTGCAATTTTATGGTGGAAAATGCAAAAACCACAGCCAGGTGCATAATCTTGTATTCTGTGGATATCCCTGGAGCAGACTGAGTACCAGTTAAAATACTTTTTTTGGGGGACACACATGTGAGATACTAAGTACTTGCAGAAGATTTTTGTTTCTCTTTTTAAAGTCACTTTCCTTGGAATATTGTGAGCATATTTGTGGCCATTTAAGGTAACGTTACAATTTGCTGTCAGAGTAAACTGTTTGTAATTGCATTTAATTTTTAAAATATCGATCCCAATGTTTTATTAAAACAAAAGGAACCTATTAAATAATTGCCAATGGGGAAAAAATGTGTGCATGTTGTGTATGTATTCCCACATATAGCAATAAAGGGTTTTGCAGAATGTGTATTTTAACACGTTCAAATTGCGTGTGTTGCATATACTGGGTAAAGCACGCTTGCAGTTATGAACCGATAGAATTATGAAGCTTAATTTCTAACCTAAAAAGTGATGTAAAAAAGTACGTTTTAAGAGCATGCAGGGCCTGTAACGGTAAATGCTGAAATTAAAAACTTATAGTGCTGGCGAACGGGGACTTAGCGTGCCTAGGAACTCAAGTGTAAAAAACAAAACAACATCCACCTTCAAAAACTGCCTCTTTTTTTTTTTTTCTTTTTGGCAAAGTTTGCAGCTATACTATTTTGTGACTTAAAAGGGAGGGGAAAGAAAGTATGCAGTGAAGGTTTCGAACCCCAACGCAAAACTACTGAAATGAAAATCTCCCCGGCAAACCGTGGCTTGGTGTATACAGGGAAAAGAAAAATATTGTTCCTCTTGGCAAAGTCTTTTCGCATCACGTGTATTTGCAGTCTAGTAGAAACTTGCTTTGCCGTGTGTAGCTGTGTGAGTGAGGAGGCACGAGAGTCGGAGGAAGAAAGAAGTGAGGCGATGTAAACTCGAACACATTTCAAAGTGCCTCCGAGGGTGGTAGACACGGGCAAACACTGTACAGTTCAGCCTTCAGATGGTAATTGACGATCTGAGGGAAAACGAGGCGCTCGATGGATTTTCGTTTGTGTTTTTTTGTGAGGCGGGGGAGGTGTTGAGATTTTTTTTTTTTTTTCCGGGGGGTGGTGGTGGTGGTGGTGGTGGGGGGGTGGCCCGCGCATCCCCACCAGCCCGATCCGAGGGAGCCGCGTCTCCCCGGAGCCCCCCCACCCATTTCTTTGCTGAACTTGCAATTCCGTGCGCCTCGGCGTGTTCCCCCCTCCCCCCTTCCCTCGTCCCCTCCCCTCCCCGGAGAAGAGAGTTGGTGTTAAGAGTCAGGATCTTGGCTGTGTGTCTGCGGATCGGTAGTGGCGGTGGCGGCGGCGGCGGCGGCGGCGGCGGGGAAGGAGCCGGAGCGGGCGCGGGCGCCGGAGGAGGCGGCGGCGGCGGCGGCGGGGGTTAGACATGAACGCCGCCTCGGCGCCGGCGGTGCACCGAGAGCCCCTTCTCGCGCGCGGGCGGTAGGTACCGGCGCCGGCGGGCTCGGCGGGGCTGATGCGCCGGGAGGCGCGGGGCTCGGGCTGGGCGGCCCCGCACGCGGCTCCGCGCCTCCGGTGCCGCGGGCTCCTGGCTCCCGGCGCTCCCAGAAGAGACACCCCTTCCCCTCCCGCGCCTCTTCCCTCCCCTCTCGTCTCGGGCACCCCCCCCCCCTCCCCGCCACCCCTCCCCAGCAATGCCACTTGGAGGGACGGGTGACTTTGCCAAGGGCCTGACTTTAATTTTTACAGCCCTTTCTTTCACAAATTAGGGTGCTGGACAATTACAGGACCCGACCCCCCACTCGACTCCCACCCCCCACCCCGCCTTCCTCCGACCCTGTCACCCCTCCCCCTGCGGACGTGTTTTCACTCCAGAGACGCTCATCTTTAATTTCTTTATAGCTACTTTGAAATGCGGAGGGGAGTGGTGCGTGTGAGTGTGTGCGTGCGTGCGTGTGTGTGTGAGTGTGTGTGAGGGGGTGGGATGGAGGCTGGGGGGAAAGTTGAGACCGGATCGTTCTCAGTAGTTTCTCTTTTCTCTATGATCCATTCATTTCTCGCTCTACCTCCTGTTGCATAAAATGATGCGCTGAAGAGCGGCTTTTTTTTTTTTTTTTTTTTTTTTTTTACTTCCCGGATTTGGTTTTAGAGTGGATGTTACCAGTTTTGATCGTCTCTTTGGAAATACAGTGTCAATATCGCTTTTTTTTTTTTTTTTTTTGCTATTGCTGCCTATTCCATCTTTAAAAAAAAAACAAACAAAACAAAACAACTCTCCCATCCCTCCCTCCTTTCCACCTTAATCCCACCCGCCCCCACATCCTCACCCCCAAACCCCCCCAGTCTCCAAAAATCCGATTGTGTTTTCTCCCAAGGATTGGGACTGGATTTTCTGATTGCGGTTATTTCCATGTTTCTAGGTTTGTGTGATTTTGCTAAAATGCATCACCAACAGCGAATGGCTGCCTTAGGGACGGACAAAGAGCTGAGTGATTTACTGGATTTCAGTGCGGTAAGAAAGAACGGTGGAAACTAACAACAGCTGTGAAAACAAAACAAAACAAAACAAAAAAAACCCCAAACACTTAGCTAGACACCAACAGTAATCTAAAGGGCAGAAATAATTTTTAATTGGCTGAGTCCTTGGTAAAATGAAGGTGTTTTTTTGATAAGTTTTAACTACAATTTTTGGGTGTGATGAACGATGCAGGCTTTTTTTTTTTTTTTCCAGAGACTAATGAACTTGCCTTGAATTCCATACCCACAAACCCCCCAGAATAATTGAATCTCACATCAATGGAAAGGAAAAACAGACACCCCTGAAATGGCAAATCACTCCTAAAACTTGGCCTTATCTGAACAGTGAAAGTACTAATACTTTGGGCACTACTCATTTTGTTTGTTTACTTATTTTTCTAGAAATGGAAAGGAGAAAATAGGAGACCCTGTTGTCTCTTAAAGTTTTAAACTGATGATGCTTTGGATTAGTAGGACCTGTAGTTACCTAGTTACTTTTTTTCCCCCCCTGGGATTCTGGATAGTCATGTATGTATTGAGCATACGTTCTTTAGAACCCTTTATGCTGTTTTTATCCATTTCCTAGTTATGAGATCAGTACAAAGAAGAACTTACACACTTGTGGAGTTTTACAGCTGTACTTGGTCCTTCTCCATCCCTCTGCTTCCCTTTCCCAAACCAAGTCTCACTCATGTCAGGGGAATTGATTTTCAAGGGCAGATGAGTTTGGTGTAAGATGCATTTGCAAATCAGAATAAAAAGAATCCACAAAACACATAAATAAAATCCAAACCACCTTCTAAGGGGGGCTCTTTCATGTCGCTGCTGCTGCTGCTGCTGCCGCTGCCGCTGCCGTGCTGCTGTGCTGCTGCTCTTCTCGACCTTCTTTTGGAGAAATGGCTTTCGGAAGTTTTGCCAGGAAACATAGCGCTAGCAGCTTTGTAGCCCCCTTTCTGCTTGCTGCACTTTCTCCATTCGTTCCTTTGCTTTTTGCAGGCTCTGACCCAGGGAAGGTGCGCATTATCCACTAGATACGTGGAAGAAGAGGGAAACCAATTAGGGTCCAAATAAATGCTGGAGAGAAGAGGGAGTGAAAGAGAGAGTGAGTGTGTGTGTGTGTGTGTGTGTGTGTGTGTGTGTGAGAGAGAGAGAGAGAGAGAGAGAGAGAGAGAGAGAGAGTGAGAGAGAGAGAGAGTGTGTCTTGCTTCAAATTGCTCTCATGTTAGAGATGAAATGAGAATTTAGTGCAGGTGGCACTTTTATTTTTATTTGGGTTCACATATAACAGGCAAATCCTATACGGGCTGGAAATGGACATTGCCACGTTTATGGCCAAGGTTTTCATATAAAACAAACAACTTTTTTTCTTCTCCTTTGTAAAACTAGTGTTTTCTAGAGAGGCTGCTGCCCTCCAAGCTGAATCTTGATAACATTATGGGGACGGTGTTTGTTTAAAATGTGGTAGTACTGCCTAGTACTGGCAATCTAGTGAACCTGAGCAAACAGAAAGGAGTGGTAATGGGGGCGGAGGGGGTGATTGCCAATGTTGTGCCTGCTTTAGTTCTAAGTTGGATGGTGGTGTGTTTTACTAAGATGAGCCCTTAGCATAAACTCTAAGTTATCTAGTGAGAGTATGAAAGATCTTTGATGAACTCTGAAGGAGCAAATGTCTTCTTTTCAATAGTAATATTTCTTTGTTTCTTTTAGATGTTTTCACCTCCTGTGAGCAGTGGGAAAAATGGACCAACTTCTTTGGCGAGTGGACATTTTACTGGCTCAAGTATGTAAATTCTTGTCTTAGTGTGTAGTTAGATGTTCGTTGCTGTTTATTCACTCATTGTATATTTTTGGCTCTGATGAAGTGTTCTGAAAAAGTCATTGAAATTTTAGCCTGTAATGATATGGTTATTTCATTATCCATCAGTGGTATAACTTACACAAAATGTCATCTTTTGCAAAATTAAAATTAGGCCTTTTTTTTTTTAATCAAGGAAACTGTCTCAGAATTTCATTACTTAATTTAAAAGCAATTTTCTAATACAGTTATAATCAAACATGTGAAGATAAGGCCAATGTTAAAATGAGGGAAATAAATTAATGTTCCCTATTTGGAAATAGAGGGGAAAAATCTAACTTTCATAAAAAGGGAAAATCCCTTGTAAATAATATCAATTTTATTAGGTTCTATGTATAATTAACCCTTTTAAAGAAATGAGTCTGTAATTTTGCAGCTAATGCTGTGTAGTAAACCATAACTGTAAATAGAAAGCCTCTTGCTAAGCTGAGAGCTAAATATTAATTCATTTATATTTAAAACAGCCTTTCTGATGCTTTAGCTGTTTCTGTCCCCTATGTATCAGGTGTGCAATGAATTTTTGCTATATTTAAAGTTGCAAATTGGGAAGAACCTCACATTATCTAAACGAAAGGTCTTTGGGTGATGCTTAAAAAAGACGCTAGCGCTATTCACAAAGGAAACTGGGTGCGCATTGATTATCTGGCATCTAAGGAGGAGTTTTAATAGGGGACTCTCTGAAGGTCTCTTATTAAAAGTGAAAACTGAAAATATATTTATTTAAAATGTATTTGTTATTTTGTCCACTGAATTTCATATCAAAAGGAGGCATACATTGTTGCCTGCTATTCTTTAAGTTCAACACTTAAATCCATTTCTGCTGGTTAAACAGCTGCAGTATTTTAGTTCTGGCAGTGGTACATAACAGTACATTAGACAGAGTGCTATTCTTAAGTCAGGCTGGTAAATGTTGACATTTTTTAGCTCTGAGATGCTAGTGGAATTGTCTGTTAACTATTGAATATAATTTCACATCTCTTAAATTTCAGAGCAATGAGAAATCTGTTCACCTTTGTGATTTGTGTAATTGGTATATTTTTATAAAATGAATGGCTTATACAAGTTGCTCATTTCCAAATAAGCTACTTCTCCTTCTTCTGGCACTCATAAGTCTAAGGGAATTTTAGACTCTGTAACTTGATTTATAAAATATGAGATGCCTCCTATAGTTATATTTTATCTTTGTTTTTTTTTGGGTCCACTTTGATTAAAGTACAATTCTCCATAGGTTTGTGTTTTACTGCCCTGGACCCTGTGATAGTTTATTGCCTAGTACTGGCAAGCTAATGAACCTGAGGAAAAAGAAAGGAGTGTTAGTGGGACTTAACTTTTTTGTTTTAGTATTATATCTTGGAGATTTCTGTGTTCTTTATACAACTTTGAAGTAAAGGTGAACACAAGTGTCTCTCTTAGACAAATTAATTTTTCATGTTAGACATTATCCAAACAGTAGCTAACTTTATCTCTGACAATAATTTTCTTCATCATATTACTTAAGAAGATGTGTATTTAGTTTAAATCTAGAAGTAGATTATGTCAGAAAAGTACAGAGATAGACTGCTTTCAAAGTCAGTGCAAAATACTCTTTTGCAGTTTGGGAAAACTGACACATTTGGAGTATCTTAAGTATGTCAGTTTAGGTATGGCTTCATAAAGTGAGGTGACTCGGAATCATGAAATTTCTGAGTTCACATTTAGATAGAGTCCTTACTATGATGTTTATTTTAACACAGCGAGTATTTGCTGGACAAATATGAATATGTATTAATACATTTTGGTAAGTGACCATATATTGAAACTTACACAGTTCTTAAGACAACTCCGTGTGTGTGTGTGTGTGTGTGTGTGTGTACACATATACATACAAGCATACATGAACCCAGACAGAGACTTCATCCTTAGTGTGATGTTATGATATTTCTGATGAAGATGCTGTGATTATTTTAAGGTGTTGAACTTTAAGTAACATTGTATCACAGGTGTAGTTTTCAGGCCCAAATGTTGACTTGTAAAGGTAAAAATGTGTGGCTCTTTTGTTTGGGGCACTGGATTGAAAATGCAAGGTATTCATCCAGTGCAGTACGATGGTGACTATAATATATGGGGTACAGATTGGAGTGTTGGTTTTTCTCATCTATTCAAGGCATATTTGAACACAGGGCTATTAGTGAAGTAAATGGCTTATATTTCCACTCAATAAGATAAATCATTTATCCACAAAGATAAAGTCTTTTTAAAGCATAACGAATTAAAAAAATCAGGAGAAACTGGCCTTTAACTGGAAGGATGAATGAGGTAACTTTGGACAGAGGAATAATTTTCTACATTTGTTTCAGGTTCATTTCCATTGTCCTGAGTGATCTCAGATGTCACTTTCATGGGTAGCTTTGCAACTTGGGTCCAGGAAAAAAAAGATCCAAGCTCTAAGTAGACTGTTCATATTTGAAAAAAAAACCAGCTATAGTTTTTCAGTGAGTCTTGGTCATATTTCATGCTTAAAGTTCCCAGTAGCTCTTGATTCCATTAATGTAGGATGCTCCATCGTGATTTGCAATGTGAGAATGAAAATAAAGTGTGGCCACATTCCCTTTAATCTTTCATTTCACAAACATGGTTTTCCCTACCACCTTAAGAAATGGGGAGGCTGCTAGGGGGAATGGAATGTAACCTGAGCTACAGCCTGACATTCCCAGGGAGCATTTTTCACATGAAAGGCTTTTGTCAACCCAGGAAAGGACCAGCCGTTTTTGTTTGATGTTTGCAGGTGTTCAGCAGAGAGCACTAAAACAATTCAGCCAGGATAGTTCAGAGCTGCGATGACCTTAACTGGGAGATTGGTGGGCTCTGGAATTATTTTTAAGAAATAGTTGTAACCCATATGGTAACTTATACAAAGAGATTTAATATCCGTTATATCATTGATCTTAAAACAAACTAAAAGTATCCACATGCCTGGATAATTGGAAAATTATTCTCATTAAAACGTAGGATGGCGAAGTTACCCAAAGGAAAAAAAAATGCTCCTAGAGTCTATAATTTATTGGTTAACAAGGGTTTAATTTTCTGATATAACAAAAATACTGTTTATTTGGTTACTTTGAGTCTTTTATAAGCAAAAGATAAATTTGCTAGCTTTAGGATCTTTTTATAAAGTAGTTTTAAAGTTGGGCCATTAGAATTATCTATACCCCAGAACCACCCTAGTCACATCTGTTACATGTATTTACAGTTAGTCTGTGATGGATACTACATCTTCCTCCCTCAGTTTAAAAGTTGAGCTTTTTCTCCTGTAACTGTTTAGTTTTGCTTAGGTGTTCAGCATTTGTTAAAGATTGCCAAATCAATGGGTGTTTGGACAATTAAGAGCAGTAGTAAAATACACCACATCTCTGCCATGGCATTTTTTAAAGAGGAAAAACATTTCTTGATATTCATACAAGTTAGTTAGCCTTTATCCACATGACACCAAAACAACCCATCAATTTAGTGAATTCAGGGAGAAAAAAATGAATCTAGGGGGTAGTACTGTACCACAGAGAAAATTCAAATGGTCAGCATCCTGAATTGATTTCTACTAGTTTGAATTCAAGGTTATGGCATGAAGAAAAATTGGCCTCCCCTTAAAAGTGTTTGTGGAGTGGAGTTATTTAATTGTGTGTGTGTGTGTGTGTGTGTGTGTGTGTGTGTGTGTGTGTGTGTTTTAAAACAACCTTACTATTACAGTGCAAGTCATAATGGTTGCATGTTTTTTTTGTAAAGAGCAGAGTAATTTACTAGGTTAATAAGTAAAGTGCTATTAAACCCATTATGTTAGAATCATGGAATATAGGAGATAGAAACCCCTTAGCTTTATACAGCTAAAGAAAACTGAGGCTCAAGTTAAGAAATTTCTGTGCCTTTATTTGATGTTCTAAAAGAACACATTTTGATTTGCTAATTCTCTATGGCTCTGCAAATCCTTTATTGGAATAACATTGGTTTCACTACTATGCTTTGCTGTAATTTGTATTGCATAATAGAGTATCAGGATTTATGTGTTGATATTTGTGCATACAAATGCTTCTGCATGTGCATGCGACCTTTGAATACTTTCTAAGGTTTGGAACTGAATTTTGGATATTGATCATTCTCTTTAGCCCGAACTCCCCTGGGACTATTTGCAAGATGTTAAATTGAAAAATAGGGTGTAGAGGGGTACAACAGTGACAAAATTAAAGTGCTTCTTAATATGCCAAGAGGTATGCTATGCACCTTATATGTATTATATGTATTGTATTTTTAAAATTCTCACAAGAACTCAGTGAGATGCAAAGATTACCATGCTCATTTCATAGATGAGGAGACTGAGATTCAGAGATATTAGACAACTTGCTCTCAAGGCAGCCTATAATGAATTAGGTTTTAAACCCAGGTTTGCCCAGCTCAATATCCTTTTCACACATGTATACACTGACAAACATAGAGTCAGATATAGCTTACTTTTTCAAGATTATATAGGGATAATAATGTATTATTGAGGCTTGGCCTCACCCAAGGATATGTTTATTGATATTAGAGAGAGATGAATGATGAGAGAGAGAGGAGAGAGAGAGAGAGAGAGAGAGAGAGAGAGAGAGAGAGAGAAATGTGAGAGAGAAACATCGAATGGCTGCCTCCCTACAGGCAACCTAGGTATATAACCTGACCATGAATCGAACCCGAAACCTTTTGGTGTATGGCATAATGTTCCAAACAACTGAGCCACCAGCCAGGCTTGAGTAGACAAGCATTTCAAAAAAAAACATATTTAAGAAAATGATAAAAACCCAGGCCCATTATTTTTTCTGCTTCAGTATCCAGATAAGCTAGGCTTCTAATTGATGTTGGATTTCAATGTGTCTTTGTATATCTCACTATTGTTGTTATTACTATTGTTATTATTACAAGGAAAATATAGTAGATATTTTCAAAGTTGTGCTTTTATTCAACTGACAGTCTCCATAGGTGCCAGTGAAAATATTTTGTTTTCATTTATTTTTATGTACCAAAAGTTGAGGTAATGAAGCCTGCTCTGTTAATATCTAAAGAAATAAAGATTTTTGGCTTTTCACTGTCAAAGAACTTTCGCAGTTCATTGTTAGATCTTTGAAACTTAATATCTAAGAACAATAATCCTAAATTCTATCAACATCACTAAAATAAGCAGTATTGAAGTTTTGATATGTCTTTTATCAGACATGTGCTTAAAATGTTGCATTTTCTAAATTCAGAAGGAAGAAGCAACACTCTGTTTGACATGACTTAAGTAAATAAAGTGCATTGAACAAACGTGGGGATCCAAGATCTGTTGAGACTGAAATGCGTAACATTTTTGACAGCATCAGCAAATTATCTTTACCCTACTATTGTAATGAGGAAATCACTTAAATAACAGATGAACAGCTAAGTCACATAAACATATATAATAGAACTATGTAATGAAAGTTTATGCTGTTAATTGCTCGAATCTGTCTTAAATGCTTAGAATCATGAAGCAGTAAAGACTGTCATATAAACAGTTTTGTTTTGAGCTTAAAATTATTCCTTTTTTGCTTTCATCTGCTATGATAAACAAAGTAATTTTGTAAGCTTTACAGATCAAACATTTCCTCCTAATGGTAAACTATATTTTATATTGGAAGTTTGCAACCTCGTCCAAGGCATAGAGTTGAGTCCGGGGGGCCCCAGGCCTGCGATTTTCAACGTTTAGTATTATGATGCTATTTAGATCAGTTCCCATAAGCCAAGATAACAGATCTTAAGTTGCCTAATAAGGAACATGGTGTGTTTTAAACGTTCTTCAGTTTACAAGTCTTGAACCAAAATGTTCTTGGGCAAACCTTTAGAATTTATATCTATGTATTCAGTAAATCAGAACTTGCACAGACGTAGGATCGAAATTCAGCTAGGTAGAAACAGAAAAAAATTCCCTCTTTCCTTATTATTATTTTTTTTTATGAGCTATTTTGTATGACCAGGTGTTCTTCCAAGTTAATTAGATAGTGCTAAGTATTAGAGAAAGTAAAGTACATAAAAGGTTTTTTTTTTAAAAGGTTACTTTTGTTATGGTTTCTTATTACTCTGAATAAAATTTTTAAAATTGACCACCAAGTTTATAATACATTTTCAAAATCTGTGCCCACTTAGACTCAGCAATAAAAAATGCACATGAGTTTCAGGTGTATACTTTTAAACCATATGACTCTTGATGTTTATGAGAGATACATAAGAGAAGTAGCAATTTAATCTTTAAAGAAGATTGGTAGCACTTTGTTGTAAGTAATATTTATATTTTATATCAGACTCATATATGAATAGCAAAAGTGTTGAAAAGGTTGTCATGTTTCTTTTCATTTCAAAAATAAGTAAGGCCCAGTTACTCAGCATATCAAATACCCAGGTGTGTTTAAAATCAGTTTATATGGGTAAATTTCAGAGCTGTGAGAAAGTATTTTACTTAAATGTGCAGCTACACTATTGTTCAAGTGGATGCTTTTGTACTTTTGTGTGACAATTAACATTTAATGAATGACTTTCTAGACTGCCATTGGTGGTAATTACTATATGTAGTTTATTAACTGCAATTCATTGTTGGATGTGCCTGTATTGATTTGTTTTGCAAACAACCTTTCACACATTCAACAGTATTTGTACATTAATTTTTAAAGAACCTGTTTTATTTGCTGATGCTGATATTGCCTCTAAAAAGTTTAGCTTACAATTCCACATGTACTAGAATGCTTCTTTGATCAGTGATTTTAATTGAATTAAAACTTCATCAACTTTTCAGCTATAAAAATTTTGCACTTGGATACTCAGGGAATCACAAAGAAACTACATAATATTGTGTTTTCTTTTTCAGGTAAATAATTTATAAAACTTTAGATTTACAGGAGACTTTAGAGATGCTCTGTTATTTCTTAGGTAAAGAGACAAGGTTTGGGAGGGCTACATGTCTTTTGTCCAAATCCTACAGTTGGTTATTTGGCCATGAAAGAACACAAATACAGATGTCCTGACCCACTGGTTAGGGGCCCCATGCTGCTTTTAATTAAGGTTTGGACTCAATCCGTTGGTACCAACTGTATATTTCTTAAGAAGAGGAAAACTTGTATAATCTACCATTTCTGAAAAAATAATAAAAATTCAGGCTGTGAGAGATGGACATCGTAATCCGGCTCACTTGTCATCACGTGTTCTAATTTGGCTAAGGCAGTTGACGAATAACTGTTAAAATGTATTGTGTTATTAGAAATAACACAGTAAGACTCATGATTAAATATCAGGGCTGTAATTTAATCTCGGGGGTTCTGGTGCTGTTCATAAACCATTTGGCTTTTTCTGCAACAGATGACGTCAAAATACAGCTTGATTGAATTATGACCCCGGGTTCCAGGAGCACCTGCTTGTGCTTCTTTACTTCATGGCATGTCAGCGTTTCCATTACAAACTTTTCTTCTGCTCTGACATTTTTAACTTCAAATAGTTAAACTGGACCAATGCTTGGCTTATAAACTGTTAGCCCCCCTGGGAAAAGACTATTTTCCCAATAAAACAGAGAAGGTGGTGACAAAGCCCCATTACGGAATACCTTTTAGAATGTTCTTCCTTGCTTTAATCTTCCATTAATTTAAACATTCCCTTTTGGGGTACTTAGCTGAATTGCAAGGCATCTAAATGGAAGGATTTAATTTCAAATTTCTCAAGTTAAGTCTTAAATATAAGATATTTAGAGACTGCTGACCTGGGAAAGAGCTTTAATGAAGGAGGATATTGAAATGATAGTTGTGGACACTAGGTTGCATGATGTGTGATATGCTGAAGTGCAAGACGGGAAAAACATGCAAACTTGGCGTACCTTGTCAGTAATTACTTTTATAGCCACTTAAGATTAGTAAAACTTGATAATAGTTTAGAAAGGTATATTTATTTATATCACTACCTGGAGATTTCTGGCATAGGTTCAGTTTTGCCCCTTGGGTTTTAATATGTAGGCAATGGACATAGGATACTTTATCTACCTAGCTAGTTACCTATAATAATTCTTTTTGAGGGAGCATTTAATATATACAGGGTGTCCCAGAAAAATGTATACAAACTTTAACAGCTGATAGCTCAATTTTAAAAATGAAATGTATTTTAATAAACACTGACTTTATAATTACTCTTAAGTGCGTGTATACATGTTTTGGGGACACCGTATATTTTTAGTATATGCTGTGTTCAGATCCCTGTATTAGCAACTATACCACATAGAGGGCTTTGTGGGAGATAGGCCCTGTCCCAAGAGGGCATATATTCTGACAGGAAAGAATAGAAAAACCACATTTATAATTAATACTCAGTGTCCAGAAGACAAGTGTCATTCATGTTGTGGGATTTTAGGTAAATAAAATGTTTTCTTGCTGAGGGAAATTAATAGTGAAAGCCTTGTGGACAGTTGATACTGATCCCTGAAGAGGAGGTGTGGGATTTTGACCTGAGGGTATTGGGACAGAGTACTTGGGGCAAGATCACTGTGAAGCCGGCACAGAGGAGGAGGCTCCGCAGCTCTGCGGTGGCATCAGCCCTGGTCCAGGCACCTGCAGTGACTTCCAGGAAAACATCTCTGTCTTGGATGCTTTTTTTTTTCTTTTCTGATTTTGGGATTTTTTGGGGGATGTTTGCAGTTATAATTCAGTTCCATCCAAAAATATATGTTTTTAATGGTAGTGTCAGGATGGATATTGAAGTTTTTATGTTTCCAGTTTCAAACTCTTCCTATTATATGCTTCAGCAATGGAAATTTATTTGATTGACAGCAATAGCTACCTTGAAGAAAATTATTTAGCTGAAATCTGGAAATCTAGATTCTATTGCATTATTTATTGCTAAGTAGCTATTTGATATTGACAAAGAAATGGAATCTCAAAGCCTGTATTATAAAACGGAAAAAAGTTTGAAACTCTTCAGTTAACTTCAAGAGGGGTTTTATAGTAGATTTAAAAATATTTTCAGTTTGCAAAAATATTCATCATTATAATTTTTATTATTGCTGCCATCAACATTACCAATGCCACATCTTTTGATTCAAAAGCTTGCGGGGAAATGTGATAGTTATTATTGCCATGTCGTACATTCAGAAATGCATTTAGAAAACATTTTGAAAGATATTGTGATCTTAGCCAAAACTTAATAATGTTTGTAAAAACAATGTGAAGTGCTCAGATACACCTTAGGGTAAAATCTATCATAATTACATTACAAGTAGGAAAAAGATATATAATACCATCCTCTCCTCAGGTATTCGTGAATTCAAGTGAAGATGGCTTTCTCTCTGTGACCTCCAAGTAGTGTAGCACATACTCCCAGTTTCCACAGGATGCCAGAAATGCAATTGATGGGTGAAATGGGCTTAGGGAGAATTTATTAATGAATGATGGTGCTCGCTTCAGAGTATAAACACAATGTTTATGACGAAGAGTATTTTAGACCTATTTCTTTAAAATGTCCGCTACAAACCTGGGTCTTCCCAAAACATTTTCTTCACTTTCAGAAATAAGGGACTTACATTGGGATATTTTGCAACTCAGAGTTTTTTAAACTCTGAAAAAACCCAAATTTGTCATCAAGTGGTAGTATTACAAGATTTAATATACAATTTTATGCATAATTTGATTTTGTCATTTTGAAAAGAAAGACCAAACAATATCGACTTCAATTCTTGTTCCAAAAATCATTGTTGGTTGTTTGCGTTCTTGAATCCCAGTGTCTGCTGCCTGGTGCCCCAAACCATTGCATGCTTTTCTGTTCTCTTGTGGGCACTCTGACTCTTCGGCTAGTTGCTTTTAGCCACAAGGTTATTTATTTATTTATTTGTTGTCGCCTAGTTTCCCCCTGATTTTCTTCACCTCTTCTTACTCTTCAGTTTATCTTTTCAAGCCCATGTGTACCTATGTTTCTTTGCACTGCTCCTCTCCGGCAAGAATTCTACACTTTACTCCTTAGTGGTTTTGGTAGGTGAGAACTATTTTGGATAAGGTGAGACTATTTCAAAATTACTTCAATGAATTTTACTTTAAACGTTTCACTGTTGTTTAAGGCCTGGTTATTTAGAGAATGTTGACATTTTCAGAAAAGTAGAAGGGATGAATGCGTATCATCTTATTCTTTTTTTTTCCCAGTGTGCATATAGTTCACTGAAGTAACAGTTGAATTATTAATAATTTTTATTTGCTTATTTTCTTATTCATTCAATAAATGTTTTTTGAGAGCCAAGCCAAGTTACAGTGTTAGAAGCTATGGTGAGGAAAGGATGGTATTATATATCTTTTTCCTATTTGTGATGCAATCCTATATAATAAAAGGGTAATATGCAAAATGACCCCAACGGCAGAACGACGGGACGACCGGCCGCTATGATGTGCACTGACCACCAGGGGGCAGATGCTCAACGCAGGAGCTGCCCTCTGGTGGTCAGTGTGCTTCCACAGGGGGAGCGCCGCTCAGCCAGAAGCCGGCTCATGGCTGGCCAGCGCAGCAGCGGTGCCGGGAGCATTTCCAGCCTCTGTAGCAGCACTAAGGATGTCCAACTGATGGCTTTGGCCCGTTCCCCCCGGGATCCCATCAGTTGGACATCCCTCAAAGTGTCCCGGGCTGCAAGAGGGCACAGGATGGGCTGAGGGCCCCCCTCACCTGAATGCATGAATTTTTGTGCACCGGGCCTCTAGTTATGATATAAAGAAGAAAAAATTTCAACTTCACCATTGTAATGGAGCATGATATTGCTGTTGTTAGGTAAAAATCCTATAGTGATTTAATAGGAAAGTATTTTAGTTAGTGATGTGGAAATATAGAGTTAGATTTCTTTAAAAAAGACATTTCAAATAGAACTAAGTGCAGACTTCAGAAACAGAAATCCTAGAATCTATGTACTTGTGTGCTTCTACATGAGTATAATTAAGAAAGGAGAATGGATTCTAAGGGTTATTGAAGAGTATTGTTATGAATGTACAAGCAGAGATTCTTTGGGAGTCATGAAAACTATGTTCTATTGGTCCTTTTAGAGCAGAAATTAAAATTTTGGACTTATAGATAGCATTCATATACTTCAGGAGCACTAGATACATACAGGAGTGGGTAAAAGTAGGTTTACAGCCATGAGTATGTGAAACAGTTTATTAATTATTGCATAATTATCTATAGGAACAACTGTAAACTTGCTTTTACCCACAACTCTATGCCTATCGTTTTTATTCCCACACTTGAAGTTTCTATATTTTTAATTTTATACACAGAAAATGTATTTACTTTTCAAATTATTTATTGAGCCTCTACCAGGTGTCAGGACCATATTAGGAGCTGGAAATAAAATGATGAGCAAGACACTTGTGTTCCTGTATGGGTTAAATGTAGGAGACACACACTAACTGAATCATCAACCTAAGAAATGTCAACTTCTGCACTTGAGAGGTGTGTGGCATTAGGGGAGTTAGGAGTAGGGATATCTGACCAAGCCCAGCAGTCAGGAGCGGCTTCCCTGGGACTTGTACACCCAGAATGATGTCTGGCAGATGGGGGCAGGGGGAGTGAAGTGGCTGGAGGCATGGGTTCCACTAAGAGAGAGCAGGTCATGGTTGGGAAGGGGCTCCAGCATGGTTTGAACTGAGGCTGGGAGGAGAGTAGGGGCCACGTCATGCAAGGCTGAGCATTGGGGGTCTTTGCAGTGCACTGCCCATGAGATTGTGCTTGGGAACGCTGGCTGCAGCCTGGAACCCAGGCCTCAAGGGAAGTAGGTGTGGCTGGCCCAAACCAGTTATGAGGCTTCTGCAGAAATCCAGGTGAGAGATGGGGTTGCTGGTCCTACCGTGTGGGTGGTGAAATTGGAGAATGAACAGTAGACCCTATTGGAAATATATAACTTCAGTCCACCGGGGAACATTTATCGTGGGCACTTGCTGTATTTTGTGCAGCTTCCTATAACTTCAATACTTTCAAATTTATTATTCTTTATGCCTTATAACAGTAACTGAGGCCTAACTCAGCTACCATGTGATATCCACTGCCTTTTTAGCAACCAAGCATCATAGAAGTGCTTTTTATTTTCTGAGAGAAGTGGTAGGTTTGATTTATGCAAATCTCTTGTGAGCGGGTGCAGACGTGGAAGTGGGAGACCAAGGCAAAAGGAACTTTTCTTTCTTATTTCATGGTCTTCAGTGATAATGCATCATTTAGGCCGCCTGTAGCTTATGTTCTTATTACCAGTAAACATGATGGTTTGGTTTACCCTGTTGAATAGGATTCATTGAAAGCCTGTAGTCACTTATCAGATAGCACACCCACAACAGGTTGCTTTGTTGGTGAACTTTAGGAGGGTGGTTTGATTTGTATGATAGTCTGAGATAAAACACTATTATTTGATTGTATTGTTTTTAGGTATTCCAGGAGGGAAAATTATCCATTAACTTTTGATTAGGAACAAAGTGAAGCTCCCATATTTACACATCTCAGCTAATATACTGCCTCTTTTCTAATGATGGCCTCCCTCTTTCATTCTGACCATGCCATTCTTTTTATGCCTCCCCCTCCCCCTCTCCTCCCCTTCATTTTTTCATTGATCTTATTGGTTACTATTGAGAGTCACCTCTCAAACCAGTATGTGTGTTAGTTCATTTTCGTTAGAAAAAATATTTCCATCCTTTGGTTATTTACTGTTCAAATGGAATAAAATGTATTGTTTTATATCCCCCTCCCCCTCCCCTCCCCCTCCCCCTCCCCTCCCCCTCCCCTCCCCCTCCCCCTCTCCCTCTCCCTCATCTGTGCATAGGCCAGCTAGTTAGAGCAGTGATTTTCAACCTTTTTCATTTCATAGCACACATAAACTAGTTACTAAAATTCTGTGGCACACCAAAAAATAGATTATATATTTTGCCAATCTGACAAAAAAATATAGGTATAATTTTGATTCCTTCACACAGGACAGCTATTGTTGTGTTGGCTGTTGTCATGGTTTTATCTGACAATGGAAGGGAAAAGAGGTCAACGTCCCTGACTCAATGGTCAAGTATTGCATGTTTTAAAAATTCTTGCGGCACACGCGTTGAAAATCACCGAGTTAGAGCGTTGGAGGGATGCTGTGGGTAGGGGTTGGATCCTGGTAATTATGCCAGTTAGCACTTCATGGCTCCAGGACCGTAGCGTTCTG
The DNA here is from genome assembly GCF_951640355.1 of Cnephaeus nilssonii. Taxonomy (NCBI): domain Eukaryota; kingdom Metazoa; phylum Chordata; class Mammalia; order Chiroptera; family Vespertilionidae; genus Cnephaeus; species Cnephaeus nilssonii. Next base: position 39,887,088 of record NC_137082.1, on the reverse strand, counting down.
TGTGTTCTTCATTAGAAGGGCGCTGAAAGGAGAGGCATGGCACCATCTGCACTGAGCAGAAAGCTTCCTTACGGGTTGGCCTTGCTGCTGGTGAGTTAGCAGGGTAATACTGATGCAAGTGGACAGCGTTCACACGTTGTTCCTGCCTCCGGGAGCATTCCTTCAGCATCTAGGCATGCATTAGCAACTCCGAGTTAAAAAATAAAATGAAATATAATTACTTTCCTTCTGGGGTGGGGAGGCACACAGTGTTTCAACAGTATCTGCAATGCTTTATCTGTTTGGGGAAAAGACGAGAAAGGTTGACAACTCTATGCTTGAAATATTTCACAATTAAAAAAAAAACACACACACGCACACACACAAGAGTAACCAATCAAACCAAAACTCTCCCTCCAAATTGGATTCCCCTCTGACCACAGTCCTCTTTGTTGCCCTCCTTCATAGCAAGAGTTTTATTAATTGTTGTTGCTACTGGCTGTTTCTATATCCCTTTATCCCATATGCTTTATATTTTAAGATTAACCAATCAAATATTTCAAAACACATTTTACCTTGTATTGTTTGACACCTATAAAATTATCCATGTAACATATGTAAATTACGGAGCTTAATAAGACACATGGACCCGCTAGACAACAAGAGAACTAGAGCCATATCAGAGCCCTTGCCTCTCCTTGTGGGATCTTTCCTTATCCACTTCCCCTCTCTTCACTGTCAGAATATTTAAATATTCTATTGTTTAAAGTCTTTGTATAGCATGTGTATGCATCCTTAAGCAATATGTTGTCTGATTTTACTTGATGGGGATCATAAAAATGGTATCTTTTTTGTATTGCCTGTGCTACCTTTCCCCCCCCCCCCCCCCCACTCAGTATCATGTGTCTAAGATTTCTTGTTGAATGTGGCCTTAGTTTATTTTTATTACTGGTGAATATGCCTCAATTTATTAATGCATTTCCCAGTTAGTAAACCTTTGAATTGATTCCCATTTTCCCCCTGAATATCGCTTGATGCATGCACACTTGATATTTGTAGCATATATATCTGTGAGTAAAATGTAGTTATGTGAATGTTCAACATGACAAGATAGTGCCAAATTGTTTTCTAAAGTTTGTTACCAAGTTACACTCCCATAGGCAGCATAAAAGATGACTATTGATGCATATGGTTGTCCACCTCTGATGTTATTCAATTTTTTAATTTGTATCAATCTAGTTGGTATAAGATTAAAATATATTTGGCTGTGGTGGTAATTTGCATTTCCCTGGTGAAACATCTCTTTATGTTTATTTATCCTCTGTTTGTTCTTCTGTGGAATCTCCCCTCCCTCCCAATTTCTATTGTGTTTTTTTTCTTCTTATTTATTTCTAGGTGTTCTTGATATATTTTTATGTAATGAGTCTTTCTGTCATGTTATTTTATGACCTGTCTTTGTACCCTCCTTTTTCTTTGCCAGTTTTGTGTTATAGTTGGAAAATCATCTTTATACCCAGGTCATAAAGATCTTCTCTTGTATGCTTCTTCTAAAAAGGATTCCATAGTTTTGATTGCTACACTTACGTTTTTAATACAGTTGGGACTGATTTTGTAGAATGGGAAGTAAGAGGTCTAATTCCACGTTTCCATAAATGTTTTGATGCCATTTGTTCTATAGTTATAGTCATGTATTGAAAAGTCTATCCTTTTCGCAGGCATTGATGATGCTACTTCTGCAATAGTATACATTTCCATATTTGTAAGGGTCCTTCATTCTGAGACCTTTATTCTAATCTGATGGTCAGTTTGTCTACTTCTGCATGCCCCACACTGGGGATCGAGCCTGAAACCTGGGCATGTGCCCTGCCTGGGAATCCAACTATGACCTCCTGGTTCATGGGTCGATGCTCAACCACTGAGCCACGCCACTGAGGCGGGCTACTACATTTTGATATCTGGTAGGCAAAGTCCTTCTTTTTCCTTCTCTTGTCTTATATATGCACATTTTACTTTTGGCTATTTGGGGGCCTATGTTCTTCCATAGAAATTTTAAAATAAGCTTGTCAAAGTGTTTCATGAGCCTTGTAGGGGTTTTATTGAAGTTGCATGGAAACCAGTGATTATTGGGGGGTGGAGGAGAATGAATACATTAAAAAAACTTTTTAATGTGAACAATTTTTGTTTCTGTTTATTCTTTACTCTTTTTTTTCTATCACCATTTATCCCCCCAAACCCTCTTCCACTTCCACCCACACCCCTCCACACCTTGTGAAATCACCACACCATTGTCTGTGTTAATTTCTTTCTCTTTTATTTTTTCTCAATCCCTCCCCCCTAAACCCAACCCTCCCCCCGAGAGCTGTCTGCCTGCTCTCAATGAGTCTGTCTCTATTTACTACATCTTTATTAATTATTATTTCTACTCATGTATCTCTCCATTTCTTTAGGTCTTTCTTGATATCACAAAATAAAGTTTTGTAATATTCTCCATGGCTTCTAAATATTTTTTGATAATTTATTCTTAAGTACCTTATTTTTTCTTGTTACTCTTGTTAATGGTACTTACTTATAAATTAACTATTCAAATTGTTTGTTGCTGGTATATATAAATGCATTTGATTTTTGTATATTGATTTTCATATTCAGCTATGTTGCTAAACTCCTATTAATTCCAAATGTTCCTTTGTGTTTTCTTCAGAGTTTTCTACATAGGTAGTCATATCTTGTGCAAATAATGACAACTCTGTTATTTTGAAGCCTCTATACCTGGCCTCCCCTCCCCTCCTTTTTCTTACTTCGCTATTTAGTACCTCAAGCACATAGTTGTTAAACAGAAGCAGCAATAGTGGGTATCCTTGTCTTTTTCCTGATTTTTACTGTTGATGTTGATGATGATAGATATCATTAAGAATCTTTACTTCTACATATATTTTTGCTAAGAGTTTTATCATGAGTGATATTGAGTTATATAAAATACTTTTTCTCTCTCTATATTTAAATTGTGATTTTTAAAAATCTCCTTTACTCTGTTAATGCTGTCAGTGACATTTATATTCTTCCCTGTGTAAACTCCCTTTGCATTTTGGGGATAAAGCTAATGTGATTATGATGTATTTTTATTACTCTTTTAAAAAAATAATACCCTGAGCTGTTTTCTAATATTTTCCTTAGTTTGTCCCATCTATTTTTGTAAATAAGATTGGTATATAATATTTCTTCTCTTACTGTCCTTGTCTGGGTTTGGCCACAAGGTTATACTGACCTGTAAATGAATAGGGGAATATTTCCACTCTGTTTTCTCTGGAAGAATCCGTATAAGGCAGAAACAATATGTTCATTGAAACTAGGTAAAACTTGTCTGTGTAACTATTAGGCCCTGGTGTGAGAAAATTTTAAACCACTGATAGAATTTTTAAAGCATTGAGAATGAGAATTGCACTTTTCCCCCCAATAGTTTTAAAATTATATATATAATTCCATTTTATATCAGTTTTTAAATTAATTGCCATAAAGTTCATAGTATTCCCTTATTAGCTTTTTAATCTCCACTGACTCTATAATTAAGTTTTATTCTTCAATACTGATTTTCTTTGCATTTTTCCTTGATTAAGATCACTAGAAGTTTTTCTCATTTATTAATCATTTCAAAAATAATCAATTTTTGGCTTTGTGGGTTATTTTTATGTGTGTTTGTTTTCTACATTATTTCTAATCTTTATTATTGCCTGGTTTCTCTTTGCTTTGGGCTCATTTTGATTTTTTCTATCTTCTCAAGTTGACCACTTAATTAGTTAAGTTGTCATCATTTATTTTTTTTCAAATGTAAGAACTTAAGGCAATAAAATGCCTTCAATGCTCTGCTGTCACTGTATTCTATAGGTTTTAATATGTAACATATTCATTATATTTTATTTGTAAGTATTTAAAAATTCCCAATATTATTTCATCTTTGACCCTTGCAATATTTATTGGTACCTTAGAAATTTTACCAATGAATGTCATTTATTCTTTTATTATCGACTTTTAATGTTATTAATTTGTTGTCAGAGAACTATTCTGTGTGACAATAGTTCTTTGGTTCTTGTGAGACTTCTTTATTGTCAGTTTTAATTAATCAGTTTTTATAAATGTTCCATTGTGTGCTTGAGAAGAATGTATATGACTAGAAGGATCTCTATCTGTCCAGAAATTTAAGCTTATTAATTGTGCCTTACAAATCATCTATACCTTTAGTAATGGCTGTTTATTGGGGGGATGAGGGTTCTGACATATTTGTCATTGAGAGAAGTGGATTAAAATAATCCTCTCTGCTTGTGACTTTGCAAACTTTTCCCTGTGTTTTGGCTTTATACATGTTGAAATTGTATGCATTTGAGTTTTGAATTACTAGATCTTTCTTGTTAATTGAACCCTTTATCCACTTTGTATGTGGGCACATTCTTTCTGCTCTATGTCTTAAAGTCTGTTGTTTTTTTTTCTGTTACTAGTATAGTTATCCCATTTTCTTTTGTCTAATATTTGTCTAGTCTATCTATTTTTTGAACTTTTATTTTTCAATCCATTCATGTTGTTGTGCTTTAGGTTTGCCAGCTGCAGCTGAATTTTTATTTTAATCTAATCAGGTAATATAAAATTATTTAAATCCATTTACATATTTTGTACTTCAGTTTAGTCTTTAGTCCACTTATATCGACTACAATGGTGCCTCTTGGAATTGTGCAGTATGGTAGCTTTGATAACTGTCATCAGAATTCTTGATTTCCATTTGTATTGCTTTTTATAGACTTTTTTCTTTCCTGTCATTTCTTTAAAGAAATTAAGGTTTTGTTTGTTTCTTATTTCATTTTCTACTACCATTGTTTGGAATTTATTTCTGTTCTTTTAGTGGTTACCTTTGAGATTCTGTTATGCATTGTTATCTGACAGTCTAAAGTTTGCCTATAGTCTTAACTCTCCTTTGAACCAATTTTAAGGTCATGAAATACTGTTTTTTCCATTAATCCCATTCCTACTTAGAATATTTTCGTTTTGAGCTTTAAAATATTTTTTCAAATTAGATATGATTATTTTATAGACAATGTTTAGATTTACCAGTTTACTAATTTCATTGCTCAACACTTTCTGACATCTTAGCTCCTTCTTTATGGGATCATTTTTGTATTTGGTGAGGTATATCCTTTAGAAGTGTTTAGGTATAGGGATGTTCAAAGTCAACTTTTGTATTTTTGATTATCTAAAATGTCCTGATATTCTTCAAAGATAATTTTGCAGGGCACACAATTCCAGGTTGACATTTGTTTTTCCTCATTATTCTGATGATTTTATTCTACTATCTTCTGAATTCCATTATGGCTCATGAGAAGTCTGTTGTCAATCTAATTGCCATTCCTTTCTAGGATATCTGTCTTTCACCCTGATTTCTCATTTTCTTTTTGAAGTTTTGTAATATTATTTCATAAGATCAGCAACTTAAAAATATGTATATGTTTACTGATTTCAGAGAGGAAAAGAGAGGGAGAGATAGAAACATTGATTGGCTGCATCCTGCATGCCCCCTACTGGGAGTCCAGCTGGAAAACCGGTCTAGTACCCTGACTGAGAATCAAACCACAATCTTCTGGTTCATAGGTCAATGCTCAACCACTGAGCCAACCCAGTCGTAAAATCAACAACTTGTTGCATAAAATGTTCAGTTTTGTTGGAAACTCTATGCATCTGACTTCTCCATACCACATTTTACCACATTTTTCTAGTATTCCGCCCCCCCCCCCGCCTCTTTTTTTGCTGTCTGCTCTTCCTTTGCCTGAATTGTAAATATTGGATTCCCTTGGGGATTTTACTTGGGCTTCTTTATAATGCCTCAATCTGGAATCAGATTGGGTTGGTTATCATCCAGTTACTAGCAGTAGGATCTTGTTTCCTTATTGTTGTTGGGATAATTAATGCTTGCCGTGTACTTAAACCCGTGGTAGGCAATCAGTGCATGTCTGTTGTTATTTTCATATGTATTTTCTTCTGAAGCAATCTTGTCTGTTTCTGAGATAACAGCTTTTATATATATTGCACTAATTTGTGCCTTCCAGTGTTAGTTTGTAGAGCTATTTGTCTTTTATATTCAATTTCTTTCTCTGCTTCCAAAACAGCCAGAGTGAGGTGTGTGTTCTTTTAATATGTCAGAGCATTTCATCTCCCAGCTTCAGGTTTTTTTTTCACTATTAGAAACACATTTAGTATTATAGAATAACTAGAACTGCTGTATACTCTTTAACATATTTTAGATCTTGGACTTTGCCAAGTTTTTCCTTGATTCGGGACCTTTGCACATGTTCTGGAGCACCTGTCCCTTAACTCTCTGCTGGCTAACTCCATTCAGAGCTCATCTGAAATGCCCTTTACCCTGAAAGGTTTTCTTTGATCTTCTAATCTAAATGAAAACTTCTATTGATTCAATAAATACTGAAATTATTTAATAAATAATTCAATAAGCTTATAGATGTAATGTAATTTGAATCTACTGACTAAGAGGGATGATAGACCATGCTCATTTAAAGTTTAGTCACCGTGTTGTTATTGGAAGCTACTAAACTTCTTTCTTGTTGTGTTCATTTATTGGATCGTCAAGGTCATATAAATTTCTTATGCTTACATTATATTTCTTTTGCATTTTCACATACATTCCGCATGTACAATTTATTACCAGATAAATGTCAGCCCAAATCAGGGATTGGGGAACTCACACTCACTGAGAACCATATGCCAGGTACTCTTATGTCATTATCTTATATAAAGCCCCGGTCATTTACAACTCACTAAAGAGGAAACTGACTCAGAGAATCCCCTGACTTGTCCAAGGCCATAGAGATAGAGTAGGGGCAGAGCCTTCATTTAGTCTAGGTGTTTGAACTCCACGAGGAGAGCTTGTTCCATATCTTCAGCCTTAGCTCTCTGGACAGACTCTTATAAATTGCTATAGTGAGTACAGATCACAAAGTTCTTTCACATGTACTACTTCATATAATATGTACATCAGGTGCTAGAGGGGCCATGATATTGTTGACATTTCATTATGGATCAAGCTTTTTATTTACTCTTTCATTCCCCAGGACACCACTCTAAGGTCTTTGAGTTTACAGATAGATGACAAAAGTTAAACAAAGAGCACTTACGTGAGTTCTCTGAGAAGTGACATAATGTAATATTGAATTGTTGATGAGTATTTTTATTAGCTGGAAACATAGCAACTTTTTAAATTTCAATTATTGTGTCCGTCTGCTTTCTGTCTCATTGGTTGGCTATCTGTTGATATACATCTGTAATTTAATATGTTTTAGAAAAAAAATGTAATTAGTACAACTAGGCCTGGATTTTATAGATATTACTAGAGGCCCAGTGCATGAAAATTCATGCATTGGAGGAGGGGGTCCCTCAGCCCGGCCTGCCCCCTCCACAGTCCGGGGGCCCTCAGGGGCGGGAGGCTACCCGGTGATCAGGGGAAGGCGACGCCCCCATCACACCTCTTCTGCTGCCACTGCCGGCAGTGCAAGCCTCGGCCAGCCTGGTTACTTGCACCTCGGGCCGGCCCTGGGTGGCTGGGCAGCTGCCATCGGTGGCTTGCCTGTGCCTCGGGCCAGCCCTGGGCGGCTGGGGGGCTGAGGGGACTGGGGGACTCTGGAGGCAGGTGCGTGGAGCGGCTGGACCTACCCGGGGGTGGGCCTGGTCGTGCCGCACGCCTGCCACCCCGGCAGGGCTGAGGGGACGGGGCGCTGCCATCTTGTGGCTGTGGGCGCCGCCATCTTTGAGGGTGTGATGGTCAATTAGCATATTCCCTCTTTATTAGATAGGGATCTTAGGAGAAAACTAAGTTTGGTGTTGTGGTGTTTTTTTTTAAGTTAACTTTTTTACAAAGGCAAGTATTAACTAGGTATAGATTCTGTTAGTATTTTGGGAAGTGTCATTGGGTGAGTTGGATTCTTGGGTCAAAACAGTACATGGAAAAGGGGTTGTGCGAGTGCTGGTGAATTAACTTCTCTGTCCAGAGGTGCTTCCCCAGTGCCTTCCATGGCTCTTGCCCTCATACTCAATATTTTGTTTATTGTAGGGCATTCTGGTTTGAGTGTTCATTTTCGTGTTTTGATTTTATGAAGCTTGAATTTGAAAGAACTCATGCCAATATTTAGTATGAATTTTTACCATTTTACCTCTTACAAGTATATAGCATCTAAAAACAAACTTTTCCTTAAAGGACGAAATAATTTTTCTCTCCTAAAGACCTAAAGAATAAACACATGTTTCTGGAACTAGAATGAAAGACTAGAGCAGGAGTTGGTAAAGTTTTTCTGTAAGGAACCAGGTAATAAATATTTTCAACTTTGTGGGCCATACACTTTCTGTTACAAGGACTAAACTCTGCTGTTGTAGAATGAAAGCAGCTGTAGACAACAAGTAAACGGAAGACCATGACTGCATTCCAATACAACTTTATTTACAAGAACAGGCAGCAGCTGGATGTTGCTGGGTGGGGGGAGGTTACGGCTTGCAACTCCTCTGTCTAGAGATACATGTAAGTAAAGATGGGCTTCATGTAATAAAAGATGGGCTTCTCCTCCAGCTTCTTCATTATTGGCTCTGTGATCTGGGACAGTTCCCTTTAAATCTCAAAGAGTGAACTTATAATTTTGAAAAGTGGAATAGTTATACATTTTCTTTTCTGGCTGGTATTTATTTTCTTTATATTTTTCTATGCATTTAACACACATAATAATATAATAGTGAACATGTCTTTTGTACACAAAGCAAACTATTTAAAAATTGAAACATGAGCTAAAAGTAGAAAGTCTTGAGGAAAGCATGTATGTGGAAGAATTTTATGAGGAGTAGACTCATTATTTGTGGAATCAGGGTGAATATAAATAGGTCAATAAATAAGTGTTAGATATGAAGATCATTATGGGCAAAGATTGTTTCTTACTTGTGAATTTTGTGTCATATAGTACCTAATTAGATAAAGTCAACAATTGATTATTTTATTGCATTTTATTTATACATTCACTTATCAATTAATTTGGTAAATTTATCAAGCCTTTGCTATATGCGAAGGACGATGTTGAATGCTTGAGATAGTAAAAATGGTGAGAAGTAATATAGTTTTTGATTTCAAGGAGCTCATCTCACCTTCAAGGAGATGAACATTTACATAGAACGCTGATTTCTCATTAGAGGTCCACGTATCGGGCACCACTAGGAAATCAAAATCCTTGGAGTAGCAGTAAGTGCCAAAGGGACCTGCACGGGGATTGGATATCACTTGGGCCTTGAGGGATAAGTGGGAAATCTTTAGACAGAAAATTGAAGGACAATTTGAGCTGAAAGAAAAGTACAGTATATGCAATTGTGAACTTTGGAAATCACAGGTAGTTCTCTAAGATTAGAAAGGGAATAATGTGAGCAAGTGGGGATATGATGCCCAGAGCCGGGCCAGGGCCAGGGTGTGCAAATCAGGGAATTTGAACATTTTTGGAACCATTGAATACTTTGGGAATCCGATGAAAGATATGGCACTTTTCCATAGGAAAATTCATATAAGATGAAGATTCAATATTTTGCATACAATTTTGTGAATAAGGATCTCGAGATCACTTGGTGAACATTACAGACTTTCTATGTGCCTCCTTTCTTGAAAAATAAAGGAATTAATATACACTAGTATAGATGGTCCCCGACTTACGATGTTTTGACTTACGATTTTTTGACTTTACAGTGGCACAAAAGCAATGTGCATCCAGTAGAAACTAATTTGAATTTTGAATTTTGATCTTTTCCTGGGCTAGTGATACGCAGTATGATAGTCTCTCCTGCTGCTGGACAGCGGCAGGGAGCCACAGCTCAGGTCAGGCAGGCCATCACCATCAGGAGGGTAAACAACAGATACTCTGCCGTCTACTCTGTTGCCAGTATTGTTGGGTTATTGTATTCTGAGCATGTTTAAGGTAGGCTAGGAAAAACTATGATGTTTGGTAAGTTAGGTGTGTTAAATGCATTTTACTAGTACACTTATGATATTTTTAATTTAAGATGAGCATATTAGTACGTAACTCCATCTGTATTCAAATGCTTCATGGTGATGCTTGATGCAAATACTCTTGATAAGTAAAGTTTTTTGCTTCATTTACTTAAGGGTCTGGAAAGTATATGAGATTGTACCGAAATCTTTATGTTTCTGCTTTTCTTAAAGAGACCATTAAAGCAAAATCTGAGAAGTCTTCTTATTTATCAATATCCACACATCTTAGTCACCTAACTGCTGAAGAGAGTATAGCTTTTGATAGAGTTTCCTCTTCTCTAAAATGGTACTACTCATAGGGCCTACCTTGTAGAGTTGTGAAGATCAAATGAACCCATCCAAGTACAGCACTTAGCCTAGGGTTTACACATAGTAAAAGCTCACAAAATGTTAGCAGTTAACACCGTTAGTAGAGTTGTGGAAAATCTGTAATTTCATTTGTGTCCTTTCCCATACGGAGTGCTCACAAATACTTGAATTTCTTTATTGAACATGTCAATAGTTTTGTGTTATTTGCTGCATAAACATCTCGGTGGGCCCATCATGGGTCATTTCCTTGGGAATTAAACTTTCTTAACTGAAATACCTTTCACAGCACTGGTTCAGCTCTTCTCAATGATGGGTTGCATTATATATATATATATATATATATATATATATTTTTTTTTTGTATAAAACAGCAGTAATAGTGTAGATAAGTTAACCAATGAATATTACTACGTGCCTTTTTTTTAAAGCTTCTAATATTCAGTGGGGAAATTTTCCTTATTAAGAGACACTGACAAGGCCAGTTGGCCTAAAATTAGACCCAGCAGCTGTGTTTTGAATCAAGGCCCCACATGTGCACTTCACACTCTTTTCCCACTGTGCTTGTTGGCTGCTTTATCTTGCTTCAGGGAGCATCCCTTTTGGGTGAATTTTAACTTCCGTGTTTTTCCTGGTACAACCAGAGAGGTGCTTCCATGTAATTTTATGCCATGTTTATTTAGTTTCATGGAGTAGCAAAACCCAAAACAGCAAAATATTTATTTATTTATTTACAGGCCATCCTCTAGTATAATTTTAACTCTGGCTATGTATGGAGATTTTCAGCCTTTATCCATTTCCCTGCCCTCTCCCCAATCCATCAATTATCAATGTAAAAGAAAATATGTATCAAAAAGCAAACGTTGGGACCAAAATTAAGGTACTAGGTGCTTCTTATATTTAATTGTTGCCAAAATCCGTTAATTTTTTTCCCCAAAAGAAAAATATCTCATGTGAATATTGATATTTTTGGCAGCTAGGGATAATTTAGGTTTTGCTTTATTAGTTTACATGCAGGAATCAATGTTCACCAGTGTACTTTATAGGTCCTAGTGCCTTTGTGTTTCTTTGTCCTACTGTTTGGTTAATTCTTTAAAAACATTTTTTAAAGACTATATTCATGTACACAACATCATCATGATTTGGTTTAAGTATCTGTGGTTATAAGTGCACTTCATTTCACCTAATTAAGTTATTTAGTCATTTACACATTAGCAACGTACGTATTTCACTTTTACAGGAACTTATTTTAATTATACCCACAGCTCTGTTTTCCATTATATCCATAGATCAAGCTGAATAATAGCAGTCTTAAAAGCCATATGCTAAAAGTGATTATAGGTCATTAAGGCCAAATTAAGGTAACCTTTCTGATGGCCACAGGCGGAAGTTACTTTTTCTTTTGCTTTGGGGGACTCATTCTATTTGGCTTTGATGTTGACAATCTTATAGTTCAATGCCTGGTGTTTGGCATATTTTTGTAGTTGCTTTGATCATGCTAATTTTTTCTGTGGGGGGGGGAAATATATACAACACATACTTTTATTTATCGAGAAATCTCTGTTCAATAAATTTACTGCCATCTTTTAAAAAAATTATGCCTTTCTTTATAATTTGTCTCTCTTTCTCCCTGTCATTAAGAGCCAGTTCTCATAATATGGAAATATAAGTATTAGAATGTGTTTTAAGTTACTTTGCTGAATAATGAAAGTAAAATTATGCCATTTAGGAGTGACCTAAATCAGATAATCCTATCCTTCCAATGAGAAATATGCTGGCTTAATCTCTTTTGATGGAAATTTTGTCTATAAACAATAACAATCTGGCGTAAATGAATCAATATTTAATTCTCATTTTGGTTGGCCTAAAATCATTTATTAAGAAAAAAGGAGATCCTTTAGGCTTATCCGTATGTATTTTGTAACCTTTACTTGATTACCTTCCAGTTTCATAATCTATGACTGAAATTAATATGATTTAAGTGGGAAAACTACAATGACAACATTCCAGTTTAGACTTCTTACTAAGTTAGCTTTTTGATGGATTAATGAAGATTTTCCTACGTTTTCAGACTTGGAATGTATAGCGAGGGCAGTTATATAAATATTGCTGTGGTTGATATGGAACCTCTGCATTTTGGTTGAAAATAAAAGTTTCCACCAGCTCATATAATTTTTAATATTATGGCTTAAAGTGATAGTTCAGTCTGGATATGTCAGTGTAGAAACTAGGAATTTACATTTTATGTAAAAGGGGGGTATGAATATACATTTTTGTGTTCTGATATCTGCATTTTAAAAAATCACAAGAAATAAAGTGGTTACCCTGGGGTTGGAGAGAGATTAAAGAATAGTATGTTGGGGATGAAACTTCCAAATGTGTAACTTTTTATATTATTTAATTCTTGAACATATGAGTGCATTTTCTCTATGTTTACTATATTTGTAACTACATTAACACTAAACAAAAAATTTAGTGACAATTACAAACATTTTGTAAATATATTATAGGTTGTTTTGTTCATAATTCTAATCATAAAATATAAGTTAAGTAAATGAAATTTAAAGTGCAGTCATCATTATATTCTGGTTTATGTGGTCATTAATTATACATTAATTTTTGTGTCAACTTAAACATATTAGAAACTTAAAAGCAAAGATTTGGATAATACCACATTATTAAAAATTACAAACTCTAAGGGAGAAAATTGTTGGACAAAACAGGAATTTGTTGGTTCACAAACTACACAGAGGGCAAGGAGAGATGGGAGACAGAGGCAGAACACTCCATATTGGTGGTGGTAGGTTTAATAAGCAAGAAAACTTAGAAGTCTTGTCTTGGATCTCGACACCTGAATATTAATGTTTATATAGAAGCCTTAACAGGTTTCAGTCACGTATCAGTTCACATGGTCCAAACAACACCGTAATCTCTCAAGACTGTGTCCTTGAAACAGCTCTGGCTACCAGAACTATGGCCAGAACATACATTCCAAGGACACAGGAGCCAGTGAGGTACTTCCCATGTTCCCATTGCCTGGATCCTGCTCTTGAGTCAATGGGCACTCTTATCTTCTTGATGACCTTCTCCAACAAAATTGTTCATTTACATAATGGTTTGGTTGATGCATTTATTCGGAGTTGGGTGTGACTAAGACAGGTGCTCTTGAATGATGAGGAGCTTGTTCCTGGATTCAGGGGCCAGAAGGACTTACATAAAGTTGGAAATGGGACCAGTAAGTCATGGGGAGAAGCTCAATTTTAATTAGTTCCTAAAGTACCTTACTGACACCAGAGTTATTTTAACCTGTCAAAATATGATTAAGATGCTAACAAAATTCTCTTTAGTTTCCAGATTTGTAGATGCTAATGCACTTGAATTGAATAACAGTAATGAAATAAGATGACTTAGTAATTTTATTTTAATGAGCAATGTGACTGATTTTTACCTTTTTTTATTAAGAAAAGAAAGGTAATATGGGTGTGTATATTTATGATACTATGGAAAAAGTCCCCTTTGAAATCCTCAATATAATAGGCCTTAAAACATCAAACTGTTCAGTTGGAGAATTTTCATTTGCCTATTGATATCTAAAAGCCTACTATGTTAATATAATATCTTACTTATGTGTTTATTATTATGCTGTTGGGAAATTATGCTACATTCTTTTTATAGTGCTGTTTTTGCTGATTGATCTAGTCTCTGAAAATATTGAGGCACTAAAGCCATTATTATAGTCCTTAAACATTATTATGCTTGAAAGGAGGATGTGAAATACAGGCAATGTGGAAAAAAATGCTCTTCTGAGAAACCACTCAATCCTTTTAAAGTCAAAGAGATTAAACAATTTGGAATTTAAAAAATCTCATTGGAAGATAAAGGTATATAAGCTCACTTAACTATTAATGATACAAATTAATCTGCAAAGAATTAAAAGCAGTTTTGTTAATGGTAGAAGGCACTTTCAGTTAATAAGGACATTACTTCTCATTTGGGGTTAGGTTGGCCTCTCATTTATTAATTTCTGTTTAAACTACAAATAGAAAGAAGTCAATTTTTTACCAGATTTCTTGTCACAAGACCCAGTCTCTGAAGAGAAATATCATTGATGGAAAACCAGAAAGACTAAATAGATGTATTTGGTCTCACAGGCAGTCCATTAATTTGCTCAAATTAAATATTATCTTTAAATATTGAAAGGTTAAATGTACACTGATAATGGATTTAGACAGCTATTAAGCTGTAATTGCTTTCTAATGCAGTTACTAAAAGACATTTGATATAACATATTGAGAAGGAAGGATTAGGGACTTTTCTTTACCTCCGTTTTAACTGAGAGTTTTATAGCTTTAATTCTGGTGGCTGTAGGAATTGGATAACAACCATTTTTATGAGAACATATATAATGTACATAAAATATCCATGGTCAGGTTGGTGAGGGACTGCATTTTGTGCAGTGAACTTAATGTTCATCCTTTTCACAAATCTGCAACATCAGTACTATCAAATCAACTCTCCACCCCCAATGTTTTTCTGTTAGATAAAAGTGAAATTTCTCTAAGTGTCACCGGTGTAGGATTTCTACCCATCTACGTGGAATTACTGGGTTTTGTGCCCTGGGTATATAGGGATCCACTAGCGACCAAATTAATTTGAAAACTCAGTCTGCTGGAGAGTGGCATCTGGCTCAGGTAGTCAAACTGATGGCTTTCACGGGCTGGAGAGGCAGCCTGCTTTTTAGTGTTCCCATTGTTTGAATTTGTAGGAGGATGTTTTCATGTTTTTGCAGGTTGTGTTTTGTGAGTTGAGTTTTCATGTATAACGAACTATTGTTAACTCAAGAACACACGCTGGTTGAGTGAGGCTCCGAAGTTCAGTGAAAGGACAAAACATTTTTGGAAAGGAAGTGTAAAGGAGAGCTAGCTCTTCAAAACATCTTCTCCTTTGTGACGTGTCTCAACGGAATCGAAGTATGAGTGTGCACCAGGAAAAAAATCGCCTGCGGTTAGGATATCAAGCGAAGTAATTTAAAATTGAGCAGAGAAAGGGAAAGAAACACCCTGCTGTTGATCCCTATCACCCAGCAGATTTTATATTAATAAACAGCCTCTGCTCCTTGTTGGCTAAACTGCTTTGTTTTTGGTTTAGTTTTCTTTTTCTTTATTATTATTGTTTTTAAGAATTCAGTTTGATTTCGCAAACCACTGTCAAGGGATGAATGTGTGTGAAGATCTGCTCTGGGGCCCGGACCTGATGTTGAGCTTCTCAGTGGTGCCAGGGTCGCTGCGTGGTGCCCCCTGGAGGTGTGTGCAGCCCTGCACAGGGCTCCCTGCTCGGTGCCTTCAAAGAAGAATGGAATGATAACCACGCTTTTCACTGAACTTCCAGGGCCCAAATAGATTTTTAATCCTTTTGATTCTCAAAAGAGTAGCTTGATTATTTCTGTTTTACAAATAAGAAATCATGTTTGAGAGGTCTTATAAGTTACTTGCCTAATTTAAAGTGGAGAACATATAAATATAAGGCAGAATATTGGAAGTGGATAAGAATCTCAAATACCATAGGGGTACAGAGGGAGACCATACTACTACTTTCATTAACAATAAACAGGGAAGTTGAATGCAATGTGTACCTTTAATTGATAAAACTGGTAATGTACTCCTTAAAATATTTTCCTGCTTCCTAAATAGATGCTCTGCTTTATTCCACACTAAGCCGTACTCCACACTAAAATTAAAAGAATATAAAATTAGATTTCTAAATTTTACTGAGATGGTTAAGGACAGAATGTAATTGCATTACCCACAAGAATCTAATGTATAACATTTGTAATCCTTTAAAGTGAAACTAGGATTCCATCTTCTCAATATGCTATTCCAAATTTAGTTTTCTTTCATTAAAGATGTAAATATAAATCTTGTTTTAAAATACAGAGCTAGTTTGTTTTATTTTGTATTTAGAAAATTTTGTAACTATTTGCCAGCTAACTATAATTTAAAAAAAATATTTATGTTTAATAATATTTTAATATACTTTGGGGTCTGACCTACCTACCTCTCTTCCTTCATTTCTTCCTCCCTTTATTTTTTTCCCATTTCTCTGTAAATAAAGCAAATGAAAAAATGGGATTGCCTTGGATTGGGTTTGATATTATCTAAGGTTATAGCATCCTAGGGTTCTGTGAGGCTTACTTTAAGACTTGCATATTTAATACAGCTTTTCAGGCTTTTATATCATCTACATATGCTGAGAGCAGACCCAAGCTTCCCCACACCAAAAGCCTCGAATATTATGATATACCATATTACTCATTCTTGATATTTACTGATCCACTATGTACACAATAGACGGTAGAGCTTTGTAAATTTTTCCGCCCAAACTAAAGACAAAGAGTAAATACATAAACACAGAAACTTGGGGACTTGGCTGAAAGTTGCCACCCAAAGCTTAAAATTTATTTGCATGCTGGTACAAAAACTATTCATGACGTCGAAGCGCAGGAAGACGTGTGATGTCTGATGTTTATCCTGTCTCATTGTGTATTCAAGGCACCCTTTCCATCTCCCGGATGGAAAGCACAGTTTTAAAGTAATGCTCTTGGGCATTGAAGGGTATATTTATGGAAGTCACAGTCGTCATTAATTCCATGCCACTCTGCCTTCTCTCCTAATAAATACCCTGAGAGTCTTGATCTTAAGAGTTTATTAGAAGCAAACGTTACCTGAACAAAGCCCAGGTAACAAACCACCAACAGAGGACATTACGTGACTGACATATGTGAGGTATTTTCTTCAGAATTATTCCAATACTTCGGCTGATAGCAAATGTGGAATTTTGCTGACATCTGAGTTACTCTTGTAAAAGTGATCCATGCCTTTTCCTATGAAAGCTTCCATTGGGTTACTAAATAGTGGAGATTCTTTTGCGGGGGCCGGGGGGGGGGGGGAAGAGAATATATATATACACATACCTGAAAGAGGATATGACATCTATGGTATTTTCTCCCTCTGTAGTTAGTGTTCTTAATATGAGCTACGTGAGCACAAATATGAGCAGCGAACAAGTGGAGAGAATACCCTGGAAGTTTTGTGCTCTACTTTATGTGTACTGTGATTGCTTCTCTTGCTATGCCATTCATTTCTGATTTAAATATCTAATGACGCTCATCAAACAACATTTAAACTTTCTATGAGATCCTGTAAATGTTCCTCTAGATCATATTATGAGTAACAATGGATGAAATGAGCTTCAATGGGAGGCTGCAGTTCAGTCTGGGGGCTCTGCAGCTGTTTGCGATGGCAGTAGAACACGTCAATTGAACCGCAGCCATCCAGTTAGTGGCATTTTGCCCATGAAGTGATGTATAAAAACAGTATTACTGGTACAGTTGTTCCATTTCTGCATCATTTTCAGGTTCAGCACTGGTATGGCCTGTGGCCTGCACTTTTCTTGGTGATTAAAAATAAGCAAAAAGTGGTACTTTAAGGTGGCGGGAGTAGCAAGAATGAAATTACTCAAGATATGCCTCTTTAGCATTGAAAAATTGGTCACAAGCCAGTAGTTAATTTATTTTAAAGTAAATTAATCTTGGGGCTGACAAGTGTAGTAGCTAATTTTCTAAGATGGGTGTAAAGTCTTTTCCCCATGTCATAAATGTCAGGATTAAACCTAAATTATTTATAATATATCAGTGACCTTAATTTCATTCATAAGCTACATACTATGTAACAGAAATTCAATTTTGTTGAATGTTAAACCTCATTTCTGAGTGCAAACTAGTATAAGATACTCTGCTAGTTCCTGTTAGGAATAAACAGATGGGCAAAAAGTAGTTCCTGACTTCAAAGAGCTCACAGAGCATGGTTGGAGACAGGTATAAACAAGTAGGGATAGTAGGTCAAATGCGATACTTGAAGGGGAGCCCTCAGTAAATGACTGTTGAAGCAAAGTGTGTTAAGGAATTCCCTTCAAATTTCAGTTATTTGTATGTCACCATGAACTTCCTGAGAGCTGGCTAAAACGGTGGTTGCCATTTGATGTTGTTTAGTCTAACATTCTAGGACTTAATTCAACATAAAAAATACACAGTTTTTCCTGTCTTACCAGAAAAAGTAGAAGCCAGGGGTTGTTGTTTTTTCTTTGTGCTTTTTCTTTCAAATATGATTTCCCTCAATTCATTTTTCCCTGAGGCTATTGAGGAGGAGGATATATTCTGAGGTGTGTTTTAAATAAGTTGAGGAAAGTAACTCGGTAAGTGTGAAGTGCAAGGTTAATCTGTGTGCAGGGGAGACAGTGAAAAACACCTCAAAGGTAAAGAGCAACAGAGTCAAAGGAACCTAGGAAGTTTCTCACGGACCCTTTTAACATGAGAACTGGGACTGTGCTTGATACAGGTTGGAGGAGACATAGGTAGTGGTTCAGAGACTGTGTTCCCAAGTTAGACTGTAAAGTTTGAAGCATGACTCTTCCATTCAGCAGCTGTGTGACCTTGGAAAAGATAACCTACCTCTCTGAGTCTCAGTTTGCTCATCTGAAAAATGGCAAGAGTAATAGTGTCTACTTCATGGATTTGTGAGAAGCAAATGAAATAATCCATAGAAAGCACTGACCACAGTGCCGCTTGCTTAAAGAAGAAACAGTAACGTATTAGCCGTGATTGATTGTATGTGCCACATTGCGGAGGAAAAGAATGACTTCCACATTGTTTGAAAGAGTAGCATATAAAGAAGATGGTTTGGGCATTGGCATTTTGGTCACATGGAAGTAAGGAAAGAATGGACATTTCATTTAAATTCATGCAGCACTGAACATTAAACAAAGTTTTTTGGGGATAAGCATAATGATGGATTCAGATATTTTAGAATGTTGGACATAATGGATACCCAATTCAATCCGTTTTTATTGGAGTCGATGAAAATGACTACATAAAGATTTAAGAGGAGGGGGACATTCTTTTCTCCACAGCTGGTCATGAGCCCAGTGTAGTTGGCAGTAAAATGGATTGTTTGGAATGTCTCCCTAAAATCCTGTAATTTAATTTTCATTATTTATATAACACAGTCAGTATACGTGGCACTTTATTACACACACACAAGACCAAATTTCTGGCCTGTGTAACTTCACCAGTGAAGAGGCTGTAAGGGAAATATTTGTATCTACCGAATTAACTGCTACTTAGTAAGGTACCACTGCTGTGTCCCATGGTCCTAATCAACAGGGGGAAACAGTGTTGGAGGTGAAATAAGGGGTCTGAAAGTGGAATAAATAGTGCTGGGATGGTAAAGGGACCTGTGTTATATACTACATATAAAATCAGGGTCTTTGAAGAGTCCAGTAAAACATGTATTTGAATGTTGAAGTTAGAGAAGATAGTAATCAAGTTGGGATCTCCTAGGTAAGAGGAAACTTTTAAAATCATTATCAGTTTCCTTCGGTGGCGTTTTACTTATTTTATACACTTTTAGAAACAAAAATTAGAAAAGAGTGATTTTCCTGATGTGTGACTAAGAAAATCCAGTGAGATCAAGTAATAGTATTTACTTCTGGAAACCAGGAGTTGTTCCCACAGTTATTGCATTGGCCATGTTAGAAAGGTGCATGATTTATTGGACTTAATTATTCTCTGATTATAGTCCTTGGTTTTTGAAATAGCCATCTGAGCCAGGAATAAGCTAATAATTTATGACAAGGAACAGAAGGTAGTTTCACAATTGGCTTAGTAGTTTATATTGAGTAAAAAATATATTCTTGAGATTAGCAAGAGGAATCAGAATTGAGGACTGTGTAAGCATTCAGGGTTAATATTTGCTCAGCATATGGTAGTATGCCAGTAGGAACCAGAAAGAATAACACTCAACCCTTGAACAACATGGGTGTGAATTGGGCAGGTCCACTTATATGCAGATTTTTTCAATAAATACCTGTACTGGTTTCCATCCATAGTTGGAAGTCCATGTCTGTGGAGGGCCGACTGTATGCATTGATCTATAGTTAGGGAACTTGAGCATCCATGGATTTTGGTATCCGAAGGGGTCCTGGGAACAATCCTCCGTGGGTACCACGGGGCAACGAAGTTTTTGGGGAGTCAAAATTATACATGGATTTTTTTACTGTGCAAGGGTCAGTCGGTGCCCCTAACCCGGTCATTATTCAAGGATCAACTGTATTCTGACTACATTCCTGGGCAAGATCTGTGTGTGGCTATGGAATCTAATTGTCTTACAAATCGTTGAAGTTGCTCACCACTGCTGGAGATTACCACCTAAACAAGACTACCACCTTGATGTAGTGTCTTCCTTCCCAGGATCCCCTTTCAGAATTTTCAGGTAGCAAAGCAATAACATCCCATGTTAATCATTAAAGTACACGAAACAAATCATTTCACACATTTTGTATTTCAAGAAATTGGTATTCAGATGTTATCCTAAATTTTACATATTCACATCTTTAAGCATCGCTCAAACTTAAAATTACTGAGCATTGTAAGAGGTTCATGTGAACACACAGGAGACCACGGGGTTCTTGCAATGGGAGGGTGAGGTTGGTGAGGTCACAAAACCTCTTTCTTCTTCCTGGTTGATGGTAAAGAGCATGAGCACTATGCTATTGGATTCAAATTCTGGTCTGGCTTGATAAAGCAGAGTTGTTGTTTTATATCCTCATCCTTGTTTTTGTACATCACCCAGTCACTGCACAAATGACAGTGTGTTTTCCAAAAAGGTCTGGGACCAGAGCAGCAGGTCACAAAGCAAGAGTTTTATAGCATTGTTTTTAAGCCTCTTTGGCTGAGTTCAGTTTCCCTGGGCAAAAGTTTTCTCTCCACACTCAAATAGTGCGTCAAAAAGATGGCCTAGGAAATGTTTGGTAAATGTCTTGGAAAATGTAGGTGTTGACAAGGTTTTGTTAGGGAACTTTGCACCTGTGTTGTTGTTTTTTTTTTGTTTGTTTTTTAATTCTCTTTCTTACAAGGGCTTCCAATCCTTAAATTTTTCACACAGTGGGTATAAATAGACACCAGGTAGCTGTAGATGGCTAGCTATATAGCTGTATATTGACTAGATAGATCTACAGGATGTCAAAACAACTAAACATTTTCATATATTTTGTCAAAACAACTGACCAGTTCCATGCAGCCCATCAGAATGTTTTACTGTAACTATAAGCACGAATGTCTATCTGACAGAAATTGTATTCACAGTATAATTGATAATATGATTTCGAAATGCATTCAGCCGTAGCCTTTTCGGAATCCTGTCATAGAATATTATTTTATACCATCATATTTTTAAAAGACAGCATGGATAGCATTGAATAGAAAAGTGCAATTAAATTGCAGTGCATTTTAGATGGCAGTGCAGCCTGCCTTGCTTCAGCAAAGATGTTTGAAGTTTAAAAACTGGAGAAGTGGATTTGTAGTAAAGCTCGGTCTGTTTTAAAGAACTGGTGACTCAACAGCTGTTGGGAATCCGTCTGGAAGCGGCTCGGAACTTTGGAGAATGTTTCTCCTCAGGAGCTGGAACATGATCCTCCCTCAGCCCACACAATGCAGGGTCTGTGCTGTTCTTTCTCGGATTCTTTCTTTTTCTCCATTTTCCCCTCTTCACTTACTCTGATTGATGGAAACACGTGCTGGGAGCTTTCCCTGACATTCTTTCCAAACACTGAAAGTATGAAATGTTATGGTGGTGCTATGTCTATTTTTGAACGTAAGGCTGTTAATGTAAAGCCTGTGTTGATATATTGGGATGAATTATAATGGTGATATTATTACAGCCTTCAGAGCTGAAAATTTATTATTTTTCTCACCTACACTTGGTGGCTGATACTTGATCATAGGAACATGCTGTGCATATGGTTAATTTGGGGCACTTATTTGCAGATTCTCCAAAGTTAGACTTTATCCTTCCTTATGCCTTCACCAGGCCCCCCTCCTTTTGTTGAAAAACAAATGGAAATATAATCCACCACACACTCACTCAGCCACTCCTTGTTTTCTAGTCGCTGTCATTATTATTATTGCTTACAATGAAGATATTTTTGTAAATGTTGACTGTGCAAATACAGTAAAAATAGTTGGGCCTGTTGGAACTGCTCATATGACTTTTTTACTTTTTCACCTTTAATTCATAGTTATCTGTATTTTAAAATGTTATAATGTCTTTTTATTAAGGAGACACATTGGATTTAAATAAACAACAGAAATAAACAGTACGGAACATGTAGTTCCAAGCGGAATTCTTAAGTTTTGAAAAAAAATAACATTTGGGCGAGATTATTTTTAAAGTCGGTCTTGCTATGGCATAGGTTCTTTAGGGACCTATGTCTCCCTTGAACATTGCTGTATCCCTTGCTCCTAGTATATTGTCTGGTCCAGAGAAGTGATTTCATTACTAGAGGCCCGATGCACGAAATTTGTGCAAGGGACTCGGCCCTCGCAGTCCCGGCTGCCTCGTGGCCCCGCCCACTGGCCGTTCTGGAAGGTCGTTCCATCAGGTCTAATTAGCATATTAGCTCTTTATTATATAGGATTATTCACTAAATGGGTGTGAATGAAAAAGTGAATGGGATGATTCAACGCTGAATTTATTTATTTGATTTTTATAATTTTAATCCTCACCCAAGGATGTGATTTTATTGATTTTAGAGATAGAGAAGGCGGGGGGAGAGAAACATCCGTCAGTTCCCTCTTGCACATGCCCTTACTGGGGATAGAACCCACAACCTAGTATGTGCCCTAATTGGGAATTGAACCATCAACCTTTTTGGTGTATGGGATGATGCTCAAATCATCTGAGCCACCTGGCCAGAGCTCAGTGCTGACTTTAACAAGAATTCACTTCCTTGGCACCTGTTGCTTGACTGGAAGACAAACCTGTTTGGTCATAAATGATTGCAAAAAACAAGGTGTCCCCTCAAAATGTATTCATACTTTAATAGCTGATAGCTCAATTTTGAAAATGAAATGTATTTTAATAAGCACTGCCTTTATAATTATGCAAAGTGTGTGTATACATTTTTGGGATACCCTATATATACATGTAGTAATAGGGAGAAGTATATGTATACATACATATATACAATATTAATAAAAGTTTATAGTTAGGTGGCACTTGCTATGTGCCAAGCACAATTGCAAGCATATTCCATATAGACATTTATGTAAAATTCATAACCATTTTGTGAGGTAGCAGCTATTATTAACCTTATTTTGCAGATGAGGAAATTGAGGCACATAGAGGCTAAGCCATTTTTCCAAGGTCCTAGGCTTTTAATGGGCTGAGCCCAGATTTGAACGTGAACAGTTTATCTAGAGTCACTGCTCGTAGTCATGACTCTCTGCCCCCTCTGACTATGTACCACATGCACACTTCTATATAACACAGGTCTGTGCATGATTTATCTTACCTACTGTGGGAGTTCTGTAGAAATACACTTAAGTTTAAATGTTAGTAAAAAGTCTTTAGCTCTCTGAGCACTGATCTCATCAGTTTTTGCTTATTCAAGCCTTTAGAGTTGATTAATAGTGTGTATGTTGGTTTTTCTCAAGTATTAGATTATGGACCCTCGGCAACAGGTGATTAATTTCTGCCTCATAAAGATTCGATACTGCCTTTAGGAATTTACTTACAAAGCATTGAGTATGCTTATACTCATAGAATTTGGTTCTCATTTGTGATAGGTGTGCATAAGAAGTATAGTTAGAATCTGGCCCAAAGAAACTTACAATGAGGTCTGGGAGATAAACTGATAATTTATAGATGTAAGAATGAAAAAAAAGGTCTCCAAAAGAGAAAGTGTGGAGTCTTGGGAACTTTTTCTTGTGAGGGATATTAGGAATTATATTATCTAAGTCTCACATTGGTAAGGCAGTTTGAATCCTTTGAATCAGGAGAGTCCAGCTCTGGAGTGAGTTATTTAAGCTCTTTGTGACTCATTTTCCTTTCCTTGAAAATAAGATGATAATAGTAATACTCAGCTCCTTAGTTTATGTTGTAAGGATTAAATGAGGGAATAAACATAAGCGAAGTACTTTAAACAGTTCTCGAACAACAGGAAGTGCTCAATAAATATTATCATTGAGCTTATCATTTTACAATTGAGGAAATTGAATCCCAGAAAAATTAAATTACTTAAGGTTAACCCAACTAGCTAATGACAGAGGCAGGACTGGAATCTTGACACACATGTAGTTAGCGCTGATAGCATATGCAGTAGAATTGTTGTGAAGCTAGTCTCCACTTGACAAGTAATAACGCGTAATTTCTGCATTTACTTTGAATCCTGAATATGTGCTGTACTTTTTGCTGTCCTTCATTTTTTTCTTCTGGGGAATACATATTGGGTGATTTTTTTCTTTTTTAATGTTTATGTGCCAGTATTATGAGAAGGAAAAAACACACACTTTACCATACCTTTTTTTCATAGATAATCCAGGTTTCAAGTGTATTAATTTTGCCGAATGCCATGGCAACATACATATCTGTTTTCAGTTCATGAAAGGTATTTTGGGAATTATTGGCTCCTGCATGCTTAAGCATTTTCGTCTTTCAGCTATACACTATGTATCCTCTTCATTTTGTGTGTGCTTCTATTCAGAATGAGAATAAAAGCAGTTAGTTTCTGGGTTGTAATATTCTTCAGTGAATGGTGGCTTTCTAAAACAGTAACACCTTGACTGAAATGAAAACTCTTGCGTATCATAAAAGATATTCTAATTACTGCATCTAGTTAAAAGCAGAATAAATCAAGGGAAGATTATTTTAAGTGCCTTAAATATAATAAAAAAGAATAATGGACGGTGAACAGCTTGACAAGTTTGATGAATTCAGACTATGGCTTCGTTCTGCTGCTTTCTAAGGGAAAAGGAGAGCATTTTACTTTCATGGTCTATTGTCAAAGATAACTTATGTTGGAACAGGTAAGGGAACCCCTATCTTTGTTGAGTACTTGCCATGTATCTCATTTAATCTTATTGAATCCTCCCTGATCTTGTAGATAACATTGTCCCCATTTTACATCTCAGAAAAATGAGGCCTAGTGAATTTAAATAAGTTACCTCAAGGTACACTGCTGCTAAGTGGGACCAGATGTGCCAGCCTATAGGACGTGGCACCAGAGCCCACACCCTTTCTCATTATTACATTGACTGTATTGTCACAGATAACAGTTTCATCCCCCTTCCTATCTAATGGTTGTGTCCAAAAGAGTTTAATTTTTTTGAGCCTCTTTAAAATGGAAACAATCAGGTGATTGTGAGCATTAAAGGAAAAAAAAAGTGTAAAACCTCTTTGCTTGGGGCTTAGGACACAGTAAATGGAATAGTGTCTGGAACATTTTTAAGTATCACCAACTGACAAATGATGTGTTTCTAACTGAGCATTACTTAAGAGTTTTAGGCTATATTTAATTAACTAAATCTTCATTTGTGTCTGTAAATTGAACATTATGGCTATGGAGTTTTTCAAAATGTATTTTACAGATTAAAATGGTGATGAGAATTGCTAAAATATTAGGAATATTATTTTGGGGTTTGCATTAATAAATGTAAAAATTTAATTAATTTGGACATGAGATCAATGCTATTGTGACAAATTGCATGTTCAAGTGTTGGCTACATATGTATGTTGGTCATTGCTCTGTCTGTAGGAGGCTGAAAATGTAAATGGTTGGAAAATTAGGTTAGAAGCAAATATTTTTTTATTTTTGCATTGTATTTTTTCTATAAAGAATATTATTACTGGTGAGGTATTTTGCAAACATTTATTTCCATACAATAAATATGAAACATAACTTCTTTGGTGGCTACCACACTTACTTGTATCTCTTACAGTTCATTTGGATGCTAATTTGTAGACTTTTTTTCCTTAAGTCTGCAAAGGAAGTAAAAGAAATTCAGAATACATAAAATACAGAAGTTGTATTAGTGCAAATGTCTGCCACTCTGAAGAAGATACATGTCTTAAATAATAGTCAAGCAAATTAATTTTTAAGATTTTATGTGGCTATTTGACTCTGTATTCAGCATTCTGTTGATGGAATTTATGGCAACTATATTCATGGAAACTCACTGGAACAAACTCTTTGGTATTCTTTTCACAGGATCTTAATAGTTTTTTCTTAAATATCTTTTGAATTAAAAAATAATGTAAAATAATCTATTCCCATGTTCATAATTTTAAACCTAATTTTCATACATTCACATTTGTAAATATACACAAACACTAGACCTACATTTTCCTCATGTTCAAATATAAAATCTTATAGACTCTTCTATCAACCCATTACTTCAATTCAGGTTTTTTTTTTTGTTGTTGGTGGTGGTGGTAGTGTTGCTGTGTGGTAGTAAATATAATTCCAGATTAATTTTGGTCTTGGTCTTTCTTTCTTAGTCAAGCATAGGTGGAAAAGTTTATTAATGTTATTACCTAATGGTTTTCTAACTATGTTAAATAATGTCATGTTCTCTCTTCTTTGACATATTGAGTCAGTTGAAGAGATAAATAAGTACAGAAGGGATGAGTGTGGCTCTATAATCAGGGATGAACGTATTATGATCCATCTTGATCCCATAAGCAGATAAATTATTTCACAATTGCGTTATTTAGTAAGTGAGAATACTACTAGATTTTTAGCAGAGGTGCTGGTAGATAAGCTCATCTTTCTTGATTTTTTTATAACTAAGTTTTTATTGTAAATTATATAAGTACTTACTCAAAAATTTACTTTTATACTGATTTGGTTTTGAGAAATATGCTTAGAATGTGTATGCAAAATATTTAAGGGACAGAGTAAATAATAGACACAAATCTAATGTTGTTGCTTTAAGATTATTGTTTATTAAGAATAGAGAATTTAATGTTATTGAGAATATTCAGTTCAGATATAGATTAAGAAATCCAAATACTGTAAAATACCCTTATAGGTATCTGTGTTTAAAAATATTTTGTGGCTACCACATTAAAATGATCATGTTTTCTTAATTTATAGTGATTTTTTATAGTGATTTTTTCCAAATTAGATGAACTAGGATAACATGAATGTCATAAAAATAGAAGCATTCTAAAATTGTTTACATGTTAAAAATGCAATTTGCAATGTATAAGGTCATATAAAGGTTAAATGACATTAAAGATAATAATATGTATAATGAAATTGAGAAAAGATCATTTAACGGGAATTTATCTCTTTTTTATGATTGTGGAAGGCAGTAGGGGATCTTTGCATTATTAATACTCACATGGTAGCATTTTCAAATTCATTGGTCTGCAAATAATGTATGGAGTTCACTATGTGAAGGGATACATTTTCTGCACAACTACACACACGTGCAAGCACTCATGAAATCAGCAATGTTGGAGGTCTTATTCTTAAAATACATTCTTTTCCTATATTATATTTTTTTGTTAAATAAAGTAATTTGAACAAAATGAATATGGGCAGAGTCTTTCAAAGGAATAGTAAGTGATTAAATTTTTGAAGTGAAAAGGATGAATGTAGTTCTGTGGACATAGAGGAAATCTTGAAACACCAAAACACTGGTTTATTGATAAAATAGATGTTCATGAAAGAGAAGTTGTACCCTTTCATTTACTTTCTCAATTGTGAGACTTTTATATGCCTCAGACTTACTGATTGTGGAATAGGGTCACATTTGTTGAGTTATTATATATGAAGAATAGTAAATTCATATGCAAGGAATTTCTCTAACTTGCTGCAAAGATGTAGTAATCATGGCTTTTATAATTCCTCAGAAAATATGGTTAAACTCGTGATTAGGCAAACTAGGGGCATGGTATCAGATAATACAAATTACCCTGCTCCCCCAATCAATTACATATAGTAATGAAGACCTGCAAATTAGTAAAGATGTTTGTAATCAATCAAAATAGATGTCATCAAGTTGATGAGTTAAACTTAATTGTATTGGGCAGATATTGAGCATCCATT
This sequence comes from Cnephaeus nilssonii, assembly GCF_951640355.1. Classification (NCBI taxonomy): domain Eukaryota; kingdom Metazoa; phylum Chordata; class Mammalia; order Chiroptera; family Vespertilionidae; genus Cnephaeus; species Cnephaeus nilssonii. The sequence goes on along the minus strand of NC_137082.1, from coordinate 39,858,797 downwards.
TACTCTTTTATTTTTTAATCCTCACTGGAGGATATGTTTTTTTATTAACTCTAGGGAGGTGGGCAGGAAGACAGAGAGAGAGAGACATCAATGTGAGAGAGAAACATCGATTGGTTGCCTCACAGATGCACCCCTACAGGGATCGAACCCGCAACTCGGGTATGTGCCCTGACTTGGAATCAAATCCCAGACCCTTTCATGTGTGGATGACACTAACAACACCAGCCAAGTCCAATTTATTATTATATTAGACAAACTATCATAATTATTAAGTGGGAGAAATCCCATGCTTTTTTTTAAAAGGTGTTCTCTGTTTTGGGGGTTCTACAGATTTACTGTGATATGTCTGCTGCTTTTAAAAATTTATTTATTTTGCTTCTTAAATGTGCTGATTATGTTTCTCTCAAAAATTCTGAAAACTTCTCAACTGACAGTTTGTATATTGCCTCTTCCTCATTCTCTGTGTTTTCTTTACGGATCTCTGCTTGGAAGGCTTTAGAACTTTTCATTCTATACTGTGTCCTTTTATATCTGTTTTGTATTTTCACTCTTTTTTATCTCTCTGTTTTATCCACTGGAATATAAACTCTATTAGGATCAAAGTCTTTGTTTTGTTCAATAATATATACTAAGTGTTTATAAGAGTGACTCATGCAGAATGGACACACAATGCATAATAGAAGTATTCATTGATGAATGATTTCTGCATAATGTCTTCTATTCTATATTTCAGTTAAATTAGCTTTTATTTAGTCTAATCTGTTGTTTAACCCAAGTTCTGTTTTCTTAATTTCAATAGCGATATTTTTAATTTGTCAATGTTCTATTTGGTTTCATTTCAAACTTATCCTTTCATTGTGATTTTTTTACTCTTTTATCTCTATTGATATTTTAAATACATTTATCTTTTTAGTCTCTTTCAAATTGGTGTATTTGTCAAGATCTTGGAGTGCTAATCATCTTTTGTCTATTCGCTCTTCCATAGTAAATCGCTTTGCATATGTTTCTAATTGTTTATTGGGAGCTCATCTTCATCTGGGGTGTTCATTTTCTGTGGAAGTCCCATGAGCTCTGGGTTATGGGAGAATTCTTACAAAGTAGTTTTGTTAGCTTCTGCCAGTTTCCCGAAAGTTTCATTGGTCTGGGATCAGTTTTTACATTAATGGCTTGGGATTCCCAAACTAGGCAAACAGTATTAATTTAGAATCTTCAACTGCATATGGAAAATATTTGGAGGGTTGATTACTCATAGGCAATTCTCTCTTTGCCCACCAGAGCCCTAGCCAGAACCATGCATCCTTGCCACTTCCCTGAATCAATGACTTGGAGTCAGTATCTTTTTTAAGCCCTTGGCTTTGTGTAGAAGTCTTAGGACCTATCCCTGTGTGGGCATTAAAACTCCAGCCCTTATTCCTTAGGGCCAAAAGCTCTGCTAATGTTTCCAGTTATGTGTTTTCCACTCTGGTTTTGAATTCTCTCTGGGAAAATGAGTTTGGGTATGTATTTAAACTTTTTTTTTCATTGTTACATTTTATTCAGTATTTTTATGTCTTTTTTTTTGGGGGGCGGGGGGGCGGCCGACTGAATTATCTTTGACCTCCATATTGCTGAAACTAGAAGTGCTTTCTCATTTCTAAGCTCAATTATTATGTGGCTATTTGCTTTCTGTGCCTGAATGCGGTATGAAATGGGCTTCTGAGCCTGGAGAGCTCCTGTCAGAAAAAAAACAAGCCTTCATTCTTTCATTTTAATCTATAAGATATTCTGATAATGTTCTTACATATAACCATCTAGAGGAGATGAAAACAGATTTGTTCTCCATCTTTGTATCTGTTTGTTGAAGGATCACTGCATAAGATATGCCTTCCATCGCTGTAATTGTTCAATGGCTTCACTTTCACTTTAGCATTTAGGTCAATGTACTGGTACATCAGTAGCATGATCAACTCTGCAAGTCTTGGGTGAATCTGGACAGTTTGTCACCCTAATCTGGGATCCCTTCCAGAGACCAAGGAAATCCTTTAAAAACTTTCCTACTGTACTGTATAAACTCCTGACTCAGGCACCATCTATGGGATTATATTCAGACTTCTTTGTTAGGACATGTTTTAATATATGCAAAGAGTAAAGGTATTTTTTAATCTGAAAAGAGGCCCTTGAAAGGATCCTATTGGGTAGGAAAAATATCCCCAACCATTGAGAAGGTCTAGGAGCATCATCAAGACTTATTTTGTTTACATTGTCTTTTGGGGAGGTGGGGCTGGTGGATTATACTTTTAGAGCTACATTCAATATTATTGTGGCTGGGCTGGAAAACCCTCAAGAATGCATTTTACATTGATTATATTGCAGACATCTGTGAGGCAAAGTAGAGGCAAATGACAACATACTTATTTACCTATGATGCAAATCAAATGAGCAAGTGGCAAAAATCCCCCACACAGTTACTCCTAACACTTTTGCCCTTTTTTTTCTCTTGATTTGAACTAAAGACATATGTATAGACTCTACACCTAGACTAGCTAATCAGAGCCCACCATCAGGATAATCTTACCTGGGTAACTCACCAGCCCCTCCAAAAAACAGCTTCTAAATTATGAGGACTTCAAACAATGCTTAACGTCCTTGGCCACTGCAATTAACTTAAAGACTCCCTCTTTAACACACATGCAAATATGCATGCACACAAACTTTTCCTGTTTTATGAGAATGAGACTCTCCTGTTATTGACAGTGCATAACTTAAAATCCTAGGCAAAAGGGGAAGAAACAGTTGAGAAAGGAAGGCAGTGTGGCCAAAATGCTAGAGCATTTTTTTTGTTGTTGCAATTTTTGCAAACGTTGATACCATAATACTTAGCTTTTTCTTAAGGGTTTTCAAGTCAGAAACTGGAAGTACTTTTAAAAGTAATGATGGGATACACAAAGAAAGCATGTTCCTTGTCCAAATTTATTCAGCTGCATCAACAACGTAACTCGAAATGTAGATTCCTTAGAAATTTTGAAATGTTTATTTATTATTTATATCCTCAGTCCTTGGAAATCTGTCTTGTGGCAGTTCCATAATATGACTTCAATATATCATTCTGTCATAATGTCTTGTTTGTTGGGGCAGCATTCTAATAACTATACATTTTCTATTTTCTGATTCTTATTTCTGAATAATTCTTTGTGTTGACTGCAATTATGCTTTTGCAGAGTCACTAGTTTTTGAAAGTATATGTTTAGGGTGGCACTAGGTTAATGTAATTATATTCACTATAGTTCTGTTCTTTTGTAGATTTTTTTCCTATAGAGCTACGGTGTTGTGGCCTGAAGCTGAAATGAGGTTTTAAGAGCTTACTGTTTACTCCCCACCCTTGTCCCCCACACTTCTGTTATTATATATAAATTCACTTTTGAATATTGGAGGAATTGAATTTCTATAATTCTTTTAAGAGTAATATTTTTTTTCTGTATTTCACAGCAGGAAAAAAATTGACTTATTAACAGTTTAAATGTTCTCTGAGGCCCTTGAAGATCATGATATGAAAAACATAACAAAATATTAGTATTGACATTGCTTCTATGTATTTGCTAATGAAGGCTTTATAATTTTGAAGTCGAGGGACTACTTGAAACATGAATAATGAACAATAATGCTACTTTAGTATTTTACATTGGGGCCAGATTAGTCTGCTAAAAAGTATGAAGTATTGTTTTATGTAAAATGTATCTTAGATTGAGAAAGTGGAAACACATTTTTTTTAAAAATAAAAGCTTTACTAAGATTCTTTTATGGATTTACTGGTTTGTTCTCATTTGTCATTGGATCATTTCCAGATGTAGAATATTACTTTCTTAAACTTGCTATAGATTCTACTATCAAGACCAGGTGCATGTTGTTTTACAGCCATTTTCTTTCTGATTTTAATGCTGAAAGTCATAGAATGCCTTGAACTGATAATTTGTTTAACTTGCTTCTATTAATTGGACCAAGGCATAACTTATATTTTTATCTCTTCTCTATTCTGCATTTTACTTCTGCTTCAATTAGTGTGCACCTCTTAGCAAAAAAGAGATGATTTTACTCTCTGTTTTAAGATTTGCTTCCAAGAAAAGTATTTTATTGCTACGTGTCTCAGTTGATCTGGTAGGGCTCACAGACAATGAGAGGAATAAGAATACTAATTTTTAAGGTTCAGTAGCATTATACTTTTTTAAATTTCTTAGAATAATCTGAAAAAAGAATGTGTACTATTTTTGTTTCTAATAAGGCAATTTTGAAAATTTATGCTTACAAATTTTTCTCTCCATTCTCTCACTTATATCTTAACTAAAACAAGATTGGACTCTACACTTATTTTTTCCCCATCTCTGCATAGAACTTAGGTTCATCATAGATTGCTAAGGTCTTCCCACCTTGACAATTTGTGGCAGGATATCATATCTTCATATGCTGAGGCCACTGACAGAATTTGCTAACTCACTACCACCACTAAAGATCACACTGAAGTTGAGAAATAGAGCATCACCAGCCCTGAAATGCTGTGAGACTATCCTTAGCAGATTACTAGGAACACAGTTTCTCATGAAGTGTGGAGTCATTGGTAGTCTCAATGCAGATGATAACCCCACTGCATAGCCAGAATGAGAGAAGGAAGAGAACCTCAGTTTTCTCATCTGTACAGAGATGATAAGGATTCCTGTGCACATTGCTTGTGAGAAGGGATGAGAGGCATCAGACTGGCCTAAGGTAGGTGCTCACTGTTAGTTTTCTTTCACTCATCCACCACTGTGTGATTATGTTTACATTCCCACAGAAACGTAGCAGAATATAAAGTAATGTGGTTTTTTTAAGATTTAATTTTTTGCCCTGTCCAGTTTGGCTCAGTGGATAGAGCATTAGCCTGCGGACTGAAGGGTTCCAGGTTGGATTCTGGTCAAGGGCACATACCTGGGTTGTGGGCTCAATCCCCAGTAGAGGCCGTGCAGGAGGCAGCTGATCAATGGTTCTCTCTCATCATAGATGTTTCTGTCTTTCTCTCTCTCTCCCTTCCTCTCTGAAATCAATAAAAAATATATATATTAAAAAATGATTTAATTGTTTAGAGCAATTTTAGTTTAGATTCATGCAAAATTCAGGAGAAGGTACAGAGAGTTCCCATATACCTCACTTCCAACACATGCAGTCTCTCCCACCATCACTCACCAGAGTGGTACCTTGGTTACTGAGGATGAACCTAATCACAATCAATCAACCTATAATTTACATTAGGATGCTCTCTTGGTGATGCATGTTCTGTGGATTTGGACAAAAATGCAATGAGGCATATCCCTCATTGTAATATCATATAGAGTATTTTCATTGCCCTAAAAATTCTCTGTGTTCTGCATCCTCTCACTCCCCTCCCACACCTTCCCTACTAGCAACCACTGCTCTTTTTATTGTCTTCATAGTTTTGACTTTTTCAGAATGTCATATAGTTGGAATCATAGTATGTAGCCTTTTCAGATTGACTTCTTTTACTTAGTAATATGCATTTAAGGTTTACAACATGATGTTCTAAAAGCTATAGATATGATAGGTTTTACCATCTTGCAAAAGGGCCTTTAAACTGAAATTTAAATTTCACTTGAGCAGCGTCCTGATTGGCTTACACAGGAAGCAGTAGTGCTATGGGGAGGAAATAAGGCAGTTTCTAACTTTTTAAGTCTCAACTCCTGCTCTGTTCTGTTTTACTCTGTCAAACAGTGGGGGAATCTGGGTTGACATTCTAGTGTTCAGAAACCTAAGCTTTCTCTTTCCCTGAGGAGGGGAGGGAGAGGCCTAGAGTGCATTGCCAATTTCGCCATCCCATTCATGGATGTACTGCCACTTCCTCAATTATGTGTCTCCTTCCAGAAAAGCATCCACAGTGTTTGTGCAGTCATTTATTGTGTGTGTCTCTCTGTCCTCCCTCTCACACCCTTATCTAAGTTCCATGAAGTCCAGGTCTTGAACATTAATGCATCCTCAGTGCCTGGCACAGAGTAGGTACCCAGCAACGATTTTGTTAAAGGAAAGAACAAAGGAATGAAGAAGACACAAGACATTGAGAAGTGGAGGAACATCGAGGAAGAAGACAACAATATGATGATGAAAAGAATAGTCTTATATCTCATTTGGAATATTAGAAGGGATATTTACTTATTTATTTATTTATTTTAGATTTTTATTGATTTCAGAGAGGAAGGGAAAGGGAGAGAGAGATAGAAACATCAATGATGAGGAGAATCATTGATTGGCTGCCTCCTGCACACCCACTACTGGGCATTGAGCCCACAACCTGGGCCTGTGCCCTTGACCTGCATTGAATCCAGGACCCTTCAGTCCACCGGCTGACGCTCTGTTCACTAAGCCAAACCAGCTAGGGCCAGAAGGGATTTTTTTTAATGGTCATCATTTAAAATATTATATACTTGCTCTGTTCTTGTGTTTGGATGGGACCTAGACATTTCATGGAAATTCAGTTACCTTGTGGATAAAGGTTTGCGTAAAAGTCAACAAGGGTCTAGAAACTTATCTTTGAAGATACTTTCTCGTGCCTTTCCAGCTCAGACTTGCAGCTTTAGGGGACCCAGGCTGCTAGGTGATCTTAAGAGCAGCTGGCAAGTCTCTATTGGGTCCAGCTGTATGCCCAGAAAACGCACCTTCTCAGGATCACATTAAGTAGGTAGACCCCTGCCCTCCCTGGTTTCCTCTGGGCTTTATGGGTCCCCGTGGTCTGTTGCATTGATCTTGCATTTTCAGGTTTTATAGCAATTCTAAACATGTGAGGGTACATATCTGCTCTTTGATGTGCCTTTGATAGAAGCCAGAGTGCTTTACCTGTGCCTGCGTTTAATAATGATGGGGGGTCGCCTGCCCTGCGGCAGTTTGCTCTCTGGGGAGGCTGGTGCAGTGTGCAGCTTTTTTTTTTTTTTTTGAGGTTGTTGATGGGCAGACTTTAATCAGGGGTGTTTCTTGTTTTATTTTAGAAAATGAAATCTATTAAATATAGTTAGACATGTGGTCCTGGTGTCTCGTTTTGTTTTTCATCAAACCTTGTTCAACTGAGCCACTCGGTAGACAAGTGGGCAGGATGGGGAAGCAACATACCAGGAAAAAAATGGCAACACTTCCAGCACTGCGTGGGCTTCGTGATTTCCTGTTTCCCCCCATATTTTATCTTTATCTACATCTCCATTAAAAGGCAGTTATTGTATCCCCATGTTACAGAGAGGGAAGTAAAGGCACATGGATTTTAGAGACTCTCATTGGTTATTGTGGATGGAACCTAAATTAGAATTCGGCACTCAGACTACTAGATAGGTGAAAAAAGACCAGATAGTCATGCCATTTGTGTGGACTTTTTCAAGGAGAAGGGGGCATTGGTTGCCTTTTACAAGTAGAACACAGAGTACATACATGGAGTCATGGAACCTTAGGGTCAGGAAGGCCTTCCACTCTCTGCTGGCATTGTTTCTTCTGTCGGCTTGCAGGGTGATTGACGTTGCAGTGCCCTGATCTCTCCATTAAGTATATTCTAAATATATCAAACTAATGAGAGAATTGGACACATCTTCCTATGCTTATGTCCAGCAGCACTTGTCAGAGGTGGTCACATTATGGTTTTCTGTCTTCCTTTGTTTTTCAGTCTTGCTTGGCCACTAGCCCTCCCAAAGAAATCAGCTCCCTTTTTATTCTTCCTTTAATTTGGATGATCAGCTAAGGGCCCCTCTAACCAACCCCCTGAGAAGCTGGTGTGATTAGTGGACGGCACCTGAGGTTTAGGATCTGAAGTCTAGCCATGGTGCGTTGATAAGAATGTGATGGCGATGATTTTTAGCTCCTTAATCCAGCTTTAACCACATCATTAGAATTGACAATTGTTTATTGAATACTCACTTCATGAAGTGAGTGATTTAAAAAAATACATTGTCAGCTTAGTTTGTAGATCTTGTATGGCTGAAAAACAAAAGGCCCACTTCCTGTGCTTACTACTAATTTCTTATTTGTATGAATTTATTAGTGGAGTAAGTCCATCTTTGAAGTCATTCATGGGGGCAGACTCTATTAATAAAATAAAATAAAATTTAGGTATTATTTTTTTTGTCCTAAGCAAGTTTTATTTAAACAAGGAGTAGAACTAAAAATTTATTTTCTAAGCAGATATGCCATATTATGTTCTCAGTGTTTGAATATAGTATTGATTGGTCATGGCTGATGTTTATCAGACTAAGCAAAGCGTGTTTGTATTAGTTGTCTCAGAAGGTTTTGTTTTTTTCTTTAACGTTAATGAACCTCTATCGGAAATCTTGGAAAGTAGAACACACCCAAATATGATTTCTAATTTTTCAGGGCTTTATTGATATTCCAAGTCATCTGATGAGGACTGGAATCATTCACATATATGACAGGAAAACACTGTTTATTAATTTGTTGATTATTGACCATAGCGAGTTGATAAATATTAGCTCTGATAAATTACTAGTCATATATTAGTAGTGGCCATATTAGTAGACAAATTATCCTAATATATTCCTGCATAATGTATGTATGTGCACATATCTAAACTGGACTTGGAATGCTTGATTCTTTGCCACCTTTGTTGGGCCTCAGAAAGTACCTTTTTATTGCTCTCTTTTTTTTCTATTGTCTGTTTACTGGATCCTTTCTCTATGCCAACCATATTGCTAAATAATGGGGATGAAACAATAAGACACAGTCCCCGCCCACAGGGTTGGAAGCAAATACTTATTATCCAGCATGATGAGTGTTAAAAGAGACTTAGATAGAAGATTCTCTGGTGGCCCCTTACTAACCTACTCTGCTCAGAAATGTAGTACAAAATTTCACCAGGGAGCATCATTTGCAATCAAATGGTAATTTCGTAGACTGTCTATTTCAAGTGGGCCCTTCCCTACATCTTCAGTTTTTCTTAGTCACAACTTCTTTACGCATTTGTCAAAAAATGTTTGCTGTTAATTTTGAACACTGATTTTCATGAGTATTTTTTAAGTGGCTATCTTTTTTTATTTCATTTTTGTTCCCTCCTGGCTTTTAAACATATTTAAAATTTGTTTATCTATATTTAATTTCTGCAGATTTAAAAACACTTTCCAAGCAGTCACCTCCTGACCCTCTTTTCCCCTTAGCTACCCCCCTCCCAGGGCCACCTCCCTTTCTTCAGAGCCCCCGCATAATGCTATTCCTTTACAGTCCAGCCATCTGCCTGTTTTAGCCTCTTCTTCACTCTCTCTGTTTCTTCTATATAGATTTCCCCATATGTCTGCTTCTTCCTTTATCCACAAGTCCAGACACTCCTCCATAGCTTTCTTACCACCCCATCCTGGTGTCCCGTCTGTTCATAAATAACTCTTTTATCCGCTTTGGAGTCCCAACCCCCACTCTTTCTAAAAAGAGTGTGCAAATAAATCTAAAGTGCCAGAGCCAAGATGCACAGCATAGTTGTGATTCAGAATAGACTTTCTCCTTCCAATCACCTGTTTTATTCCCCATTATTCGTTGCTTGCTTTCTTTGTACATATCTCCACAGTTTCCGTTCAATTTTTGTATAGTTCGGGTGTGAAGTTATTTAATATCTTCCTGAGAAAGTTTTTGCCTCTTCCTGGCAGACCAATTTGCCCTAACCAGTTACTCAATTTTTCTGTGCTGCCAAGCAGTTGCTATTCTTGGAGTAGTCACGTTTGAACCTTTTGTTCTTCAGAAATTAACGTAATATGTCAGAAACAGCAGTCTCCCTGCCCGGGTGCTTGGCAACCCATAACTCTGTGGATGTGTTCTTTTGTAAGCCTGGGTTCTAGAATATGTGCCACAAAAGGAGTGTCACAGAATATTCTGCAGAAATGGCAATGTTGATAGCTGTCAGATGTTCTAGATGTTTACCATGTCCCATGCCCTTCTCCTTGCATTCTGTACTAATGGCAATCTCTCCCTCCTCTACATTCAAGAGCAAACATTGACAATTTGCTTCCCTTTAGAAATGTGTTACTTAGCCATCTCGAAGTTGTTAGTGTTTTTCGTTCCTCGTGTCAGCGATAATTTTACTCATAGAGTCCCTGCAGAGATTTAGCTCAGCGGGAAGCAAATCTAGGTAGGATTGCCTTGAAAATTGATCTGAAAAACAATAAGTGCTAACTATATTATTCCCTTTATTTAAAAAATAAATCTGAGGTATAACTAACTTGATTATGTGGTAACTAGTGATGACAATAAGTTAAGCCATGGCTAGGACCTCATTCATTCTCTTCCTTTCCTCCCTCCTCCCGCTCTCTCTCAAACAAAAGTTAAGTTAGGGATTAAAATGATTCACACTAAATTTCAGTAAGGGTGAAATGTCATGGTAAAAATGAAAGATGGAATTGTTTACTCCTGAGATGTTGAGAAAAATCTAAACTAGTTCTAGAGTCTTTAGGGGAGCTAAATATTTTACCAGTAACAAAATCAAGTCTCTGAAGAATGAGGTATTTATTTAGTTTTAAATGCCTCATACTATCTGAAGTTATCTTTGTTTATATTCAAGAAAGAGGTTTTAACTTCAACGAGAACATCAGAACCAAAAAAAAAAAAAAAAAAAAAAAGAAATGTGAAAAATGAAGAAACTGAAAACAACAGCAGTCACATACAGCTGATTCAGGTTCCTTTATTTGGAATTTAAAGTCAGTCAGTAATGAGCAATGTAAATTTCTTGGAGAAATGTAGGAAGGTCAGAAATGTTCCTATAACACTGATGCTATAGCCAGTTATAATATCTTTGCTGTTGTTGAGTTTCTGTGGATTCTGATTAATTAGTGTGTACAGACCTAAATTTGTGGCTTAAATATATTTTTGCTTTTACATCTTGTCCAAAATATGCTCTTAGTACATCTTAGATTTAGGAATATTAAAAAATCACACATAATTTTAGAACAGTTGTTGATTATGAGTAAAGTTTCAATTACAGCATATTTCTAGATTTGTTGACTATACAAGTATATAGTATATTGTAGATAACTTCTGGGCTCTGAACTAGGTATGAATGGATTGAACTATGGTGATGGTTCTAAGTGTGGTAACAGAACAAAGTTCTAAACCTCTTTTTTATTACATTAAGTTGTTTTTCTTATGCATACCAATTTACTTACCAAACATTAGGAAGCTAAAATCTAAGAAATATCCATCCATCAATGCAATTACATGTCACAGGGAAAATATTTCTTCGCTTGGAATGGCAGTGGTAGGAGAAGTAGCAGTCTTGTGTGTCAGATTTTTCAACCCTCTCACTCTCTGCTAAGTAGAATCATCTGATCAGACATTTTTGATTTTTTTCAAACAAATTTCTAAAGATTCAGCAAAATAGTTTCAAGGTTACCTTCAAGCAGGTACAAATATTTTAGCTCTCACTTACTCATGTTTTCTTCTAAATTGGCTGTGGTCTGCGGGAGCTTAATTAGTTCAGGCTCAGTGCAGTTGGTTTACACTGAGGGTGTGTCTATACTCAACATTTTTATAATAGGAAATACATTTTGCCCGAATTTCTTGTTTTTTTTTTTTGTTTTTTTTTTTGCCAGTTTTAATTTTATTTTGGCAATTGGAAATCTTGGAGGAGGCCATTATAACAATTCCTTAGATTTTCTTTTATATATATATATATATATATATATATATATATATATATATATATATATTAATCCTCACCCGAGGATATTTTTGCGTTGATTTTAAAAAATATATATTTTATTGATTTTTTTACAGAGAAAAAGGGAGAAGGATAGAGAGTTAGAAACATCGGTCAGCTGCCTCCTGCATACCTCCTACTGGGGATGTGCCCGGAACCCATGCCCTTGACCAGAATCGAACCTGGGACCCTTCAGTCCACAGGCTGATGCACTATCCACTGAGCCAAACCAGTTGGGCTTTCCATTGATTTTTAGAGAGAGTGGAAGAGGGAGGAGGGAAAGACAGAGAGAAACATCAATGTGAGAGAAACTATTGGTTGCCTCCTGCATGCACCCTGACCAGGGCCCTGGCAGGGGAGGAGCCTGCAACACTTTACGCGCCCTTAACTGGAATTGAACCTGGGATCCTTTGGTTCGGAGGCTGATGCTCTATCCACTGAGCCAAACTGTCTAGGGTATTTGCATAGATTTTCAAGTGAGACTTACCTCTACTTCTCTAAAAGAAGTTCTGTTCAATAATGTCTATATTTCATTCACTTAGCCTGTATTTATTGAGGGCTTATGATGTGCATGGCATTGTGCTTTTTATTTGCTAGTACCTGAACTTTTAGAGAAGAATAATGAGTTCATTTGCTGTGTGTTTGGACTATCATCTGGTTGAATTTGCACCAAGCTATCAGCGATGATGAATTACAACCATCCGTGGTATTTATAGGTCTCAGAAAAACCAGAGATGTGAATCTGATGTCTGCTGCCTCAATATTTCCCATCTTTGAAGGAATGCGTTTGTATTCATATGAATAATTTCTCACCAGCTTTCTTTCTGGAGAGAAAACAGTCTCTGAATTTATTGCAGGACAGAGGTTCAGATTCTCTTGCTGTTAAAGAGGCTTCTTAATCTCTGCTCACCTGATTTAGATGATCCCCTGTTTGACCCCCCCAGGCTGGTGGTAAATCTGCCATTGCAGGTTTATAGATGGGTATGTGAAAGTAGTGTTGGTTATGGGGTTGACACTACCTTAAGGGTTCACGTTAGAATGAGGTTGCCACCCTGGTGACTTTGCAACCTAATTGGCTGAGGGAGACACAGGCCTGAGGTGGGCTACTTTCCCCCTCACCTCTTTTTCTCTATTCTGTAGTTTATAAGAAACCTTGTCTCAGAGGTGTGCAGTTTCACCTCGCCTGGGCTTCTACAGTGAAATATGTGTGTTGAGACTCCCTGGGACAGCTTGAGTCTAGCATTTTTGTGGATGGAGCCTGGAGCAGGGTTCTTGACTTGGGGTCCCTGAAGGGAGGGGTCTCTCAATGTGTATGTGCATCTTTGTATTTGGGGGAAAGCAAGTGTCTGTGAAGTTTCTAAAGCTCTCATGAAGATTTGGTGACTCAACAGAATGGCCACGGAAGAATGATTGGGATCTTGTTCTACGGATAGATCTGGCCCCCACCTTGGCCTGTTCATGTATTCTGAAAGCCTGAAAGCAACTCACAACAGTGAGACGGGCACCAGAATCCATAAGACCTTTTCTCAGGTTTGCTTCAAAGACTTTAGATAGGCAATCCCTGGGCCTTCTGTAGAATAAAACATTGTTTGGGACCTTCCATATACAAAATAATTACCCAACTAATCTGGCCCCAAAAGATGTAGGTAAAATGAATCCAAGCATGAGAAGGCAGAGTAAGCTTTACCACCAGGCAGGTCCCTTATTAGAGAGACAGGTGTGATATGTGCAGTATTTTTTGTTTATATATTTTGTTTATATTTCCTGAAGTGAAAAACATTTCCTTCCTCTTTGTGGTTTGGTAGATACATTGTTGAGTCCATGGAACTCCAAAGACATAGGGCTACTGATGATATACGACAGACAATATTGTATAATCAGTTGAAAAAGATAGCTGTAATGATATTATGAATGACTTCATGATGTCAACACTGATATCTGCAGAGGACACACAAATCCTAGAACAAAGACCTCTGCCTCAGGAGTCTTGACAGTGGATCCACTGTACCTTTAACGAAGTGTGTTTGCAGATAATGATGATCAATAATAGCCATCAGCTCATTTTCTCTTTTCTCATTTCTCTTTCTTCCTCCATGAAACTGGTGTGGGCCTCAATGTAGAGAGCCTATCCCTGGACTGCTGTTTCAGCACCCAGGGCAAGGCAGAAATGAACTGATTTATTCCATCTCCATGAATGAGGGTGGTTTACTACATGTATAAGCTTTGGGCCAATGGTCTGGGAATTGGACTCATTGTTAATCTAACTGGTTTTAGCCTTTTTAATCATGTATTTTAATAGGGAGGTAGCAGAGGGTAGGGACTCTGTGGCCTCTGGTTTCAAAGACAGCTGGTTCCAAACTCAATTCTTCATGACTTAATGAAGTTATTTAACTTCACCATGCCTAATTTTCTAACCTATGAAATGGGGTTAATTATATGTATTTTGCAGGGTTGCATTGAAGATTAAGTAGATAATGCATTTTAGATTTCTACCATAAATAAGGCCCTCAGATTTACTTTTCTTTATTACTAAAAAGCAAAGTAAAATGAGTAAATGAGAAATTTCACCTACCTGGTCTTCAGCTTAGAGTATGATGTTTCTCCAGTATGGGTAGAAGGATATTTTTCTTTCTAGAGGTTCATTGACCATCAGGAAAAAAAATCAATCATTAAAGGTTACATGGAAGAAAAAAGCAATGCTAATTAAGTGTGTGTTTTTATAAAGTAGAGATTTAAAGTGTAAATTCCACTTGATTTGGAATTAATAATAGCATGTAAAACTTCATTTAGGCAACCAAAGAGATATTTAAAACTATACCTAAATCTGACATAATAGTTAAGAAAGCTGGCTTTATAGCCAGTGAAGGGGAAATAGAGTGAGAGAGGAAAGAAAAGAGGAGAAAAAGGGATAAGAAAAAGGTAGGAAGAGATGAAAGAAGGGAGACCTAGGAAAAGGAAGAGAAAGAAGGGACTGAGAAAGGTGAAAGGAGATGGGCTGGAAAAGTTCTGAAGCCTTAATTAACTGATCTTGTCACACACAGCTGTTCATTTGAGTTGTGGGCCTCAGAGTATTATTCCTTTTTATCATTGTCTTTTGAAATGCTAATTAGATAATTGACCATTGTTCACAGTGCTTTGGTTACTTTTTATTCTTAAACTTTTACAGACTAGTCCTTGAATTGGATACTCAGAGCAGCACACCAGATGGGAAATTATTCTATGGCCTATAGTTGCTAAATGACCACCACAGTAGTGCTTGGGGTATATGAAATCCAGCTGAGCCAGATCTAGCCTGTGGGATGGTTAGCACAATTCTTGTAATAGTTCTTCATCAATAGGCTTTTATTTGTAATGGTCAAGGGGGTTGCCTTTTTATTTTATATGTATTTATTAGATTTAGTCTAATCAATAATGTTTTCTTGACCACATAAAGCTCATTTGAAGAATATCTACAAATGCTTAGTAGTACATCTTTAAATTCACATGACAGAAAAACAATTGCAAGCATAACAGTTGAAGAATCTGTTATTCTACTTCTGTCCTACTTAAATCATAGTTATTTTGTTTTTATAAAAATTGAATTAGATAATGCACATGAAAGCAACTTGAAGAATAGTTCACTTAGCACAAATATAAGATTTTATTTTATTATTCCAGTAGTTATTGATAAACACCACTAGTAGTAATATATCTGTGGATCTTGTTGAAAAAACCTCTTGACCAACAGGACATGATCCAGTAGATGAGATGTCTGTCTACATATTTTACAAAGAGGATTAGTCATTTTTCTTTTATATACTCAATCTTATTTCACCGGACCTCACATGTCTTTTTGCTCTGTAGAGGCAGAAAAATAGCATGGATTTTAAAAATGTAATCATTAAAATTATTAAACTGGATGTTAAAGATTGATTTCAATGATGTTTTTAAAATTTTTAATGACTATTTAAGTATAAATTTTCAGAAGCTTCTTTAAAATAATTGACATTTGTTATGGTCCTACACAGTTAGAGTATTGATGGTGTTTGTCATTTTAAATTTAGGTGAAATAAAATTTTATTGGTCTGACATGAAAAGCACAGAAATTTTTTTTTCCTTTCAGTCTATTTTTCAAAAAATAAAAACATGTTTTTTAAAGGCGATACATTTATATTGTGGAACATTTTACACAAATACTAAAAAATAAAAAGGTGAAAATAATTCTCTTTTAATAATCAACCCTTGTAATGATTGATTGTATTGCCTGGTAGTCTTAGGTATACACAGTCGTGTGTGTGCCCAGACACAATTTAAAAATTTATGCACTTTCAGATTAAAGTGAATTTTTTTGTTTGTTATATAATCTTTTTGTTTTCATATATATATTTTTTTTAAGTTGAGGATTTCTGTCAGACGTGATTTTATTTTTTTTCTTGGATTTATATAACATTTTTTGTTTGTTTTCTAATTTATTAATGTATTTACAAAATATTATTCTGGGGGTTTCTTAGGCCTATTTTGTAGAAGTCATTTTCCATGAGTTGACTTTTTTGTTAAATTATTTTTCTCCCAGATTATGAATGTGTCAGACTATAAATTTGGCTGCACCCCATGTTTTGTTGATATGTAATATTCTCGTTGTCCGTAGTTTCTGAACAGTTATTGCTAGTTTTGTTTTTCTCTTACTACAAGATCTAATTGGGAATGTCATTTAAATTTCTAAGAGATCATCATCTGTGCACTTTAAAATGTTCATAACTGATTTCTATGTTTATTGCAGCATGGTCAGTAAAGACACAGTATAGTTTCTGCTTCTTAAAATTTTTACGTTTTTTGTATCTCAACAAAAGTGATTTTGGGAAATTTTTAATGAATATTTGAAAATGAGGATTATTTAAATTTTTAAATTTTTTATTTAACTGGATCCCTGTGGACCTAGAAAGATGTGTTAAATTCTTCCACCAAAACGATATTTCTGTCATTTTTCATGCCTAATGATTCATGATGGCTATTAATTTGTGGTAGATTACATTTCCATTTTTGATCTTCAGTACTCCTATATTTTATTATTATTATTTTTAATATATTTTATTGATTTTTTACAGAGAGGAAGGGAGAGGGATAGAGAGCTAGAAACATCGATGAGAGAGAAACATCGACCAGCTGCCTCCTGCACACCTCCTACCGGGGATGTGCCCGCAACCAATGTACATGCCCTTAACCGGAATCGAACCTGGGACCCTTCAGTCCGCAGACCGACGCTCTATCCACCGAGCCAAACCGGTTTCGGCTATATTTTATTATTTTTATCTCTTTGTTCTTTTTCCTTATGTTCTAAGAGAACTTTTCAAGTTTGTTGTCTACATACTGGCATATTTTCTACAACTTTATGCAGATTTTAATTTTGTCAACATATTTTTACTTTACTTTCAGTATTTCTACTCTTACACTTCTTCCTGAATCTTTTGTATTGGCATCTATTTATAGAGATACTCTATTTTATATAACCATCAAAAGTAATGTTTTCTAAAATTTACTTTTATTTGTTTCAGGGTGAAAAGGATTTTTAAAATCTGGTTCCCTTTGAATCATGAGAGCCTATCCAGCTTTTTATTTTAATCTGTAGATTTTTTCCCCCCTTTGTGGTATGTTTTTTTTTTTGTTTTGTTTTAATAAGTTGAAAGTTAGCAGCTCCAAACTCACCCTTCTATATTCCTTTGTGATGCTGGACAACCTACGGTTATTCCTTTCCAGCTGTCCATGTTAACTTCTGCCAATGGGAGGCACTAGAGGAAGACTGGAAAGCTAGTGGAACAAGAGGGACCCTTAGTCTTTCCTGTTCTCTTCATAATCACTTGGGCAGCCTCAGTTGTTTCACTTTCTGTTTTTTTTCCTACTTTCTAAAAATCAGCCTACTGGTACTTCCTCCATATTATCCCCGAAGGCTCTAAGAACGCAAACTTTTCCCTTTGTTTCCCCCACGGTGACTTTGGAAGCTGTTTTCATTTCACTGCTTTGGATGCCTCTTAAATCCACACCAGAGAACTGTAGACATGTGTGCTTAAGCTACTCATCCCGCCATATTGGTCCAGGAGGGCAGCGATCTTCCACTAGTTAGTTTCTAGAAACTTCCTTTAAACATAAGACTTTAGAAGGATGATAATATCCTAATGCCTCATATCTTCAATGGTTTTCTATCTAGATGTTCATTGTCATGAACCTAATTGTATCTTATAAGTTGTGTGTATGTCACACATTATTAAGGGTAAAAAGGGTTATTAAAATGACCTATATCTTATAGGGCAGTGGTGGATGGACTGGCAAAAGGCACATGGTCTTCCTCAGTGAACTCTCAGTGGGAAAGCTGGGGAAATAAGTAGAGATGGGAGTAAGCCAACCATTCTGGTGTGGTTTTCTTGGAGGACAGGGAAGGGAGAAGGAGGATAAAAGAGGCTTAATGTTATAAAATTTTAAGTTTAATTTTTGTTTTTCAAAGCAGTAAAGATGCTTATTGACAGCTATATTTAAGGTCACTGCAGTGCATGAAATTAAATCAAAATATTATTCTTTATTAGAAGCTGGAATATAACATTTACATAACATGCTTTTAAGGTAATGAGTTAAGTTCATTATTTCTTTATTACTGTAACTGTTTCAACTGTTTCAAGAAAGTTATTTCCATACTAAAAATACTGCTCTTGTGCTTGAGTCTGATTTGTCATAATTTTTACATGACGTTATAATCTATTGTTAGGGAATGATAATTCCATTTATTTTTGTTTCACGGGGAAAATTGTTAACCAGCTGTTTCAATCTCTCCAAATAAACTGGCTTCTAGAATTCCTAGTAAAGGAGCAATGCTGATTGATAGGAGTGTCCCCATTTTCCTGACCCTCTCTGCCTTGTCACTGTGACACAGTGCAGAAGCCAAATAACAAATCTGAGCAAGAGAAAATAATCCAAGGCCTCAGTGTTTCACAAACTGGCTAATGAGACTCTGAATTGTGAACAATAGGCCAGATGAAGAAATGCCACACGTTTATAGTGGCTTAAGGAGCACAGTTATTTCAGAATTAAATCTTCTTACTAACTTTTATGGTTAACTAGTAATAGGAATAAAACTCAGAGCAACCTCAGAAAATTATGATTTGTGCCTATTGAATGACAGGCTTTCCTCTGTTATTCCTTTAACCTACTTATTGCTTTTTCTATATGATCCAATTTTCTTTAACCAGTTCTTTGCTCATAACTAAAGCTGCATGTTCCTGTTCTAAAGTGGCTTCATTTATAAATTCTGAGAATATGATTTTCAGGGGAAAATGTAACTCAATCAGCTTTGCATGGTTTACATAATGTGATAGTTTCATATTTACTATGTGGTTAACAAGAAATAACTGTTACTGACAAAAATCAGAGAATTTAAAAACAACGAACATTTTGCTTGGGAGCCTATGTATATCTCATCTCTATATAAATACATGTAGACATCTATAAACATCATTGATCCTGCTCATATGCCTATGCCATATATATATGGATGTGGGATGGTGCTTGTTTTTATATATACAAGTCTATATTTATATAGCTGAAGAAGTGAAACATATTGCTTTTTATTTAAGTGACTCAGAGCCTCTATAAACAAGCTTTATTTTACAGAACTTTATCAACTTTGGGATGGTTAGATATTACCAATGATTTGGTTTTCTGAAGGTCAAAGTTTGATAGGTTAAGTTGAGACACACTATGCCCTTACATTTGGTAGAGAATCTAGGAAAATTATTATTCTTTGACAGAAATAAAATGTTGCTTTGGTTAACTTGATGTATTTGAACTATTCATATATGACATTGCTTTTAATTGTTATGAGTATGTGTGCTTGTTGGAGAGGATCTTAGAGGATAAGAAGTTTGAGGGATTAGGAGATAGTTAAAAGTGCTAAACTGAATTTTCAGTTTCTTGGTAAAGTGTAAAGGGAGGAAATGAAACCCTTAATTCCTTTCTTTTCAGAATCATTTAGTAATCACAGTTCATACTTTATATATTCTGTAGAATATTTTAACAGCTGCCTTTGTAGTTGGGAAATGACACCTGGATTTTCTCAAGTTCTTTTTTTTACGGCATCAATGGAGACTGCTACTAATTAACTATAGATGAGACAATGAGGAGACACGTGTACTAAGCCAGAGAATTCCAAGAAGAATGTGAAGACCCTGGAGTGTCTCCATTCAGCATATAAGTGTAACATGTATACAGCAGCACCCTTCGGCCTTATGGCCGGTCAATGCTCTGTATTACATATTTATAAAGGTGGGGGTTTTTAGCCTCTGAAATAATCCTATATAATAAAGATGTAATATGCAAATGGTTGTTACGCCGTGAAGCATAACGACTGACCGAGTAACGACTAGATCACGGATCAGCAGGAGGGTGGGGCAGCGAGCTACAAGTGGGCAGTGGAGAGTACAGAGGGGGCAGGGCAGCAAGCTGTGAGGGGGGGACAAGGGGGCAGAGGGAGCTACAGGAGGGCAGGGCAGTGCGCGGAGAGCTACAGGAGGGCAACAGCGAGCTACTGGCTACAAGTGGGCGGCGGAGAGCTACAGGAGGGGGCAGGGCAGCAAGCTATGGGGGTTGGGGGGTGGGGGGACTACAGGAGGGCGGGGCAGCGAGCAGAGAGCTACTGGAAGGTGGCAGTGAGCTACTGGCGAGCTACTGGCACACGAATTCGTGCGCAGGGCTACTAGTAATCTTATATTTCTCACATTTGTTAAAGTACCTCAGAGATAGTTTCAAATTTCACATATTTTAAAGCGCTGGTAATTGAGATAGTTGGAGCAGTGGTCACTCAGCTGCTTAATTTTTAAGACTGAGATCTTGTTTGGAATCTGAGATGGTTGATAATGTTGCTAATGTAAAATACTTTGATACTGTCCTGTTTTATCCCTACCATCTCTCCCATCCCCATCCCCTACTGCTGAAAATTGTTGGCACTCTGATTAGTACCCTTCTAATAATAATGTGATGAGTTTATGTCAAATGCTTGTTTTTCCTTACAAGACATGTTTGGATATGTGTAAATATGTAATAATGCAGGGAATGGAATTTTCCTTTTTAAGAAATTGTAGTGACATTTCTATTTATTAAAATGTTGGATAATTGTGAGGCTACACAAAACAAATACATAAGTTGAGGACTCCAACACATTTCTGTAATTCTCTCAAATTTTATGCATGTAAGCAGATTAATAGCAAAAAGTCTTGCCCTGGCTGGTGTGGCTCAATTGGTTGGATCCTTGTCCCATACACTGAAAGGTGGTTAGTTTGATTCCCAGTCAGGGCACAGACCTAGGTTTTGGGTTCAGTCCCCAAAGGGAGGCAATATTTCTGTCTCACATGGTGCATCTCTCTCTCTCTCTCTCTCTCTCTCTCTCTCTCTCTCTCTCTCGTCAATAAAACAATAACAACAAAAAATGCCACAAAAAGTCCCTCATGACTATTAAACACTTTTTATGTTACCAAATCAAATTTTGATTTTTGTCAATGTACCTTCATATATATTTGGTAAAAATGCTCTTCTAATGTTCATCATTACTGTTCCTGCTTTGTTTTTCTTCATCTGCCCCTCCAGCTCCACTCTGCATCCAAGAGACTAACCTTTAACAGTTGCATACTCTTTCTCTGTCTTCTGGTTTCTCTTAACTTTGATTATAAATTCTCACTGATTATTATTATTACTATTATTATTATTATTATTATTAGTGATTGTGTATTGTTTTAGGAAAGGTTAAACTAAAATTTGCTAAGTATTTTCTGTGAGCTAGTTTCTGTGCTTTTAGACATGTCATTTTACAAAAAAACTTCAAGTACTCCATTTAAAGTCAGTAATACTGAGGTTGAGATCAAATGATTGTCAATAAAACTGGAAAATGGAGGAACCCCCCATCTCTTAACTTCATGCTCAGCAGTGTTTCCATGGACAAACCCTGCCTCCACCACTCAGTTGCTGTATTATTATAACTATTACACACCACTTTGACATTTGTTTTTTCACTCTTTCTCTCTCTCTCTCTCTCTCTCTCTCTCTCTCTCTCTCTCTCTCTCACACACACACACACACACACACACACACACCTCATACCACTATTCTACAGAAACTTCCTTTGAAGGCAACTTGATTCTTTAATCAATAAGTCTGCTTTTCTAGTATCATCTCTGTTATCTCCATCCTCCTACCTCCTGGAATTAGGTTTGTTCTCCTTGAGTCTCTTCCCCTTTGTTCTCCTGAATCACCAAACTCTCCTTCTCTTTTGGCCCTTGAGCATTTAAATATCTCAAGTCCCTTCCATCTTCAAATTAAACACACACACCAGACCCTGAATTTTGAGACCAACCTTCATCCACATTTTGTTCTTTCCTTTATACAACCAAACTTTCTCTCATCACATTCTCTATGTAATGTACTACCGTCTGGCTTTTTGGCACAACACACTCCAAAAAATCCACATTAAACTTGCCAGTTACATGTCAAATGGACGTGCTTTGGCCTTTCTAGTGCTTGACCCTTTACAATGTTGGACCCTGGGCCACATCCTTCTGCTTTAACCCCTGCTGCCTTTCAAAACTCACCTAAGGTCCACCTCTTCTGGGAGCTCTTCTTAATCTTCAAGGCTATTTGGCTGACTCTCTAATTTATCATCTGTGCTTGAGGCATATCTATATATGTAAAAGACTAATATGCAAAGTGTCCCCTCGGGAGTTTGACCAGGAGAACGGGAGTTCGATCGCTCGCTATGATGTGCGCTGATGACCAGGGGGCAGCAAGGAACATGGAAGGCGACCAGTGGAGGGAGCGGGGTGTTGAGGGAGCGAGGGAGGGAGGAGGCGGGGAGGTGGGGAATCTGATTCGTCCTGATCACTGGCCAGGCCTAGGGACCCTACCCATACACGGATTTTGTGCACCGGGCCTCTAGTGTTGTCATAATAGTTATCAAGTTATAACACCTGCTGAGGTGCTTCGTTTGTTGAATGAATTGTAGGTTATTTGAGGGTCAGGATCCTGTCTTTCCATGAGTTTTATATACACTCTGTTTTCTTCCCACTTTGGATACTATTTCACTTTCCCCCCTCCCATCTACTTGCCTGCCTTCTGTAGGTTCTTAAAATGTATCTGTTAGGCATTCTTTACATTAAGTGTTGGTGATATGGGATCAAAAAGTTATAAGTGTCTTTATGGGGCTTATGGTTTGCCTCCATAATTTAGACAGATTTTTACTCTTGTTGAAGTTGTTTACACCCTTAAAAACATAATATTTATAGTAATTTATAGAGTGGAAAGGATCAAATGAACATGTTTACTAATTGATTAGCACTGTGCGTGGCACATAATGAACATTCAATTAATGTTATATGTTAATAATAATAGTAGTAAATATTCAGATAATTTGAATTATGATAATACATACAAATTATGCCATTCTATAAATATCCTATATAATAAAAGCCTAATATGCAAATTGTTCAACTGGGAGTTCGACCACGAGTTCGACCGCTCGCTATGATGTGCACTGACCACCAGAGGGCGGCGCAAAACATGGCGGGTGACACGGTGCTGGCAGCAGGTGGCAGTGGAGGCGCTGCTGGCCCCAATGGGCCCTGATGAGAGTGGGACTGTGGCGGGATGGTGGAGCAGGTGAGCGGGCAGTGCCAGGCCAAGGTGGGTGCGAGTGGGGGCCCGATTGATCCTCTGATGGTGACCAGCAGCAGTGGCGGCAGGGGGCGGGGCCACCGCCCAGCTCCCAGGCACTGAGGGAGCTGGGTGGGGGGCCTGGCCCTGATCAATCACCATGCAGATGGCAACCAGCGACCAGTGGTGGCAGCAGGAGGGCCCGGCCCCAATCTTTCACCCCACAGGCGGGATGGTGGGAGCAGATGAGGTGGCAACGCCAGACCACAGCAGGGTGCCAGGTGGGGCTGTGTGGCTGGGGGGCTGGGGGTGTGAGCTGGGACTGCGAGCCTGGGGGCATGAGTTGGGGCCTGATTCCTGCAGTCACTCCGAGGGACCCCACCCATGCATGAATTCGTGCACTGGGCCTCTAGTTATATATAATACACAGCAATTGCTTTGTGCGTGAATGTATATTTAATCTATTTCTTTTATAAAATCATCTTTTTCTTCTTTTGTTTATTTGCTACTCTTTACTTACAATAAGCTTCTGTCTGTTAAAAATTTAGAGCTAAGGCTGCCTGATACACAGTTCACCCTGGAAGAAGCTTTCATCATAATGGACCTTTTCAGAACCAGTTGAGTTGAGATATTAGCAATTTTGGATTTCTTTGAAAGTCTTCTATTTAGTGATTGATTTGGATTAACTGTCATCACCTCCTCATCTTCACTAGATTAATTTTCAAGTCTTCTTCTTGGCCATGGGTACTGGCCAGCATGGTGGTATGTGTGATTACTCTGTGAGTGTATGCATGTGTAATAGTTCCCAACACATGCTGAGTAATTGAGTCTCTGTCAGGAAGTAAACATGGAGACCATGTTGCTTGGTTTCATGATACTCCTGTTGTTGCATTGTCACCACAGGATGCCATCAAAATAGTATGAAGAATGTCAGCATTCATTAATTTGGTACTATTTAGAGAACATTAGCAAAGGGGGAAATATACAGTAGACATCTGAGGAGAGATGGAGATAGGAGAGCAACCTGGTGTTTGAAGAATGATCTTTGATCTTTCAGCGAAGGAATACTTATCAAGAGCTTATCTATTCGAAAGAATTTACATGCGAAGCAAGTCAAGAACATAGATCTCACTTATCTTTGTAGATTATAGCTTGGTCTTGGATAAAGGAATAGCCAGGCATCTATAAAGGGGGATTTACATGTTTATTCTAACTCATTTAGCATTAACAGGGGTACCAGTAATGCTGGCTGTCAAGCCTGAAACTTTCATGTGTATATGTTTTCAAAGAGAACAAAAGATTTTTGGGAATGTTATATAGAGAAAAAGAGAGAGTTATTAAATGTGAATCTGTTATAAAACTTTAAAAAATATTATTTGTGTTCTGAAATACTACTTAAGGAATCAGTAATTTTTTAATTAAATAGAATAAAGCAAAATTGTATCATCTGGTCATTAAAGCTTATTGCATTTTCCAAATTTATTGTTAGAAGTCATGCAAATTATTATTTAATCCTCACCTGAAGATATTTTTTCCATTGAGTTTTTATTTTTTATTTTTTTGAGAGAGTGGAAGGGTGGGGAGAGAAAGAGAGAGAGAGAGATGAAGAGACACATTGATTGGTTGCCTCCTGCATGCCCCCAACCTGGGCTGGGGATTGAACCTGCAACCCAGGTACCAAGGGGAATCAAACCCATGACCCTTTGGTCTGTGGGCTGATGCTGTAACTACTGAGCAAAAATGGCCAGGACATATTTTTAACAAACTGAAGGTTGCATTTGTAGGCTAAACAGTAGCTTTGAGAGTAGATATTTATGAAAATGTTGTAAGAAGCAACATTCTTATTTTCAAAAAGATAGTGGTTAGAGGAAAACTAGACCCTTTCACTATTTGGTAATGAATGTTCTGGCTCATTCACACAGACTTTGTGGTACCTAAAGTGTTGCAAAATTGGACATTTATATGGAGATGGGCTATTGATGTAAAGAAAAAAAAAGCTGAGGGCTGGGAAGGATAAGGAATGAGTATAGTATTTAAAAATGAGCCCTTTGTCTTCTATGCTTCATCATGCCTAGGTCTCAGAGAGGTTTTGTTCAATGAGAATAAAGAACCCATGGGAATTACCCAGGAATCACCCACCAGTAAAAGGGATAGTTTTATTTCAGTGAGCAAGGGTGGGACCAGAAGCTGCAATAGTCAATGATGCTTTTTTATCCTTTTGATGCCAGGTGAACATTTGCATGTTTAGAATGCTGACTCACTGCGGGGGCGGGGGGGGGGGAGGGGGGGGAGGGAGCCACAGCCTAGTTGAAATCCATAAGATGTTGCCTCTTTCTCCTCTATCCATGAGTTTGTTACTAGTTACTCACTGGCTTGCTGCTCAAATCCAATTGCCTTTCCCTGTTATAACTGCTCATTATACTCGGCCCTGCCTTCAAGCACTTAATTTACCTGTTGAAATCTTACTAGTATTCAAAGAGACGCTAGTACCTTCTCCAGATGTGAACTTTCTCAGCTCTGAACTTTTATCGTTATTACTGGAATAACACACATACAGGGTGGGGCAAAAGTAAGTTCACAGCTGTTAGTATGGAAAGTAATGCAATAATTAACAATTAATACAAGCATAAACAATGTTTCATGAACTCACAACTGTAAACCTACATTTCCCCCACCCTGTATATATACACACACATATATCTACATCTATATACATACTAGAGGCCTGATGCATGAATTCGTGCACCAATGGGGTCCCTCAGCCTGGCCTGCCGGATCGGGCTGAAACCAGTTCTCTGACATCCCCCAAGAGGTCCTGGATTGTGAGAGGGCACAGACCAGGCCAAGGGACCCCACCGGTGCACAATCAGGGCTGGGGAGGGACGTGGGAGGTTGGCCAGCCAGGGAGGGACTGCGGGAGGGCTCCAGGGCATGTCCGGCCCATCTTGCTCAGACCGGATCAGCCAGACCCCAGCAGCAAGCTAACCCCCAGGTGGTCAGTGCATGTTATAGCGACTGGTCGACCAGTCGACTGTCTGCCCCCTATTGGTCAGTGCACGTCATAGCGGACGGTTGAGTGGCCTTAGCATATCATTAGCATATTACGCTTTGATTGGTTGAACGTATGACTAGACGACCGGACACTTAGCATAGTAGGCTTTTATTATATAGGATATATTTTATTTTTTCTGATTAAATATATAAATATCTTCATTGCTATCCAGTGTTAATTTTTGAAGACTATGCACATTCTATTCTTCCTGTGTTTTTCAAAACTTAAAATGAAATTTATATATTGCTTTTTAAAACTTATTCTACCATGAGCATTTTCGAATGTCCTTGAAAGCATGATCTTTTTAAGGCAGCATAATATTCCATCCTATGGGTCTTCTATAATTTATTTAAACAGTTTCCTATTGTTGAACACTTTCTTGGATATCCTTGTACCCAAATACTTGTCCTCATTTGCAAAGATAATAGTATTAGGATAGTTTTCTGGGGAATTATTAAGTGAAAGACCCTTACCATATCTTGCCAAATTGTTATCCAGGAAGGCTATGCCAATTTACATTATATTTGTCTTACTCTCTTGGTAGTTGAAGAATGTATCTGATTGTGTTCTGTTTAAAATTGGTATTTTCTGGATTATTAATGACATTGAACACTTTTCATGTTCATGATTCTTATTAGTATTTCATAGATCAACTTTTGCTTTCTTTGGAACCAGAATGGCTGCTTAGTTGAGAGTCAGTCTGATCTTACCTTTTAAGCACTCTTTTTCAAAACTGTCACTGTATAATTTTCTTCCTTTATATCATATACATTTACTGAGAAATGTAATTCTGTCTGGAATTATTTAGTTTAGGTAAAAATTCTTTGTCCAACAAATATACTCTCAGGTCTAAACACATTTTTAAGGTTTGGGGGAAAAAAGCATTTATTTACATAAAAGTTTTAGATTACTCGTTGTATTTGACTGAATTTATAGTATATTTAAATTTCTTTTGGAATGCGTTTGGAACTCTGTTTTAAACCACTTAATGCAATTTGTATACCCAGTAAAATAAAAGTTACTATTTTCATGAGTTTTAATGTTAAGATTGTTCTTTTGCTGTGTGATATTTCCAAACTCCAGCATAGAAATTCAATGAAATTAATAAACTATTGTAGGTAAATATTTTCAGTTTCATACAAAGCAGAGGTTGCTTTTTACTGTTGGAGTTACTTTATTACTACCTAAATCTAGGTTGTAAATCCAAGAGTAAAACTAACATTTTATTAAAATCTCTTGCCCTTACTCGCTTCTAATCAAATCATGCCTTGTTGAACTGTGTTCAAATATGTTGAAAATAATTTAATGCATTGTGTTGAAAAAATATTAAAATTATATGTGTTATGTGGAGGAAACACTCTAAACAGATCAACCCAGACATCAACAGGATATTATTACCCCAAAGAAATGACGACAGTTTGCCAGCTTGATGCGTAGAGGAAGGAAATTTACAAACATCTCCAAGAGAGGCATGTTGAGCAGTTGAAGGAAATGAGGCACGTCCTGCTTTTATTGTGCTTATTGGAGTGGGATTCCCAGAAGACTGAACAAGGCTGTCCTGAGACCTCTGTTTGGCAAAGATCTTGTTGACTCATATTTTATTTTTGTTTCAGTCTGCTATTGTTCACATTTCTAATGTAGCTCATAAACACACAGCCCATATAATTTCCCTTTCTCTTGACTGATGTATACAAATAAATGAGAATCGGCCATCATCATTAACTTGTGTTCTCTTTCCATGAAGCAGAGATGAACAGAGAAGTCTGCTTTAAAAGAAAGGCCCTTTAAATAGCTCAGTTCACACACTTTAAAAGTTTATGAAGCTGTATTTTAGAGTTTTCATCACCAGATATGTTGGGGAATTTATTGCTTTCTATTCAAAAGGAAGAGGAAAGCTGAGGTAAACATTTAAATAACTTATATTTTGAAAGCCTCGTTTTAGATGAAAAAAAAAGTGATTTGTAGACTTCTGGATCCTCTGCTTAGAAGTTGAATCCCTGTACATTTTTGACGGAGACCCTTTAGAAACACTTCAGTTTGAAATGCCTGGTTTAGGATCTTGGAGTCATGTAATTCTTTGATATATTTTAAAATTTTCTACCATGTTGTATACCTATATATGAGGAAGTAATGGGAAATATTACTAACATTTCTTTCTTAACTGTATCTTTTTTGTTGTATCTATCAAAATGCCTGAGAGTGTCATAACTTTTTAGCCAGAGAAATACCATAGTGTAAATCTTCCTTGGCCTTCTGCCCTGACTCAGTCAGAGAGGTTTTAGGTCATGAATCTGTGCCCTTCACTTGGAGTTAGAAGATGTGGTTACAGACATTCTTATTCATTGAGTGACACTGGGTAGAACATCAGAGGAGACATGACTTTCATGAAATAGAAATTTAAAGACGAGAAACATGAGAGGGAAAAAAAGTGTGAGAAAATGGAAGGCTAGTGTTGGTTAAAAATCTGGTTTTGCTTTCATTTCTCTTAGTTATTCCTTGGGACTATTGTTTTAGATAATTTTTTCAGTCAATTTAATATGTGAAAAATTCCAAAGAAAGGTATTATTTCAAACCTTTCAAGGTATGTTTCAGGGTAAAGATAGGGACTAACCATGAAAGGAATTTCCCTGGCTGGTGTCCTAATATTTCAAGTTCCTGTGATTTTTATCCCACTTTCCTTTAATTCTTGGCTTAGACCCTCAATAATGTCTGGTTTAATGGAATTCCTATGGGAGACAGGTATGGGTGGTAATGAAGTGTATAAAAGTGCTTCTGAGGAATGTTACTCAGAAGTTAACTCCTTGTTCTAGTGCAAAGGGGCTGAGGATTTGGGGGCAGTCATTTTGGATGTCCCTGATGACCTGGATTGCCTGTAAACTATTTGGGCTCAACTCAGTTATCATTAGAGGGGCTCATTCTCTCAGCTCTCCAGTTTTCTAAAAGAAGTTAATTTAGTTTATAATTCTGAGGGCTTCTTTTATACACTATACTGGTTGGGGACATCAACTACTAGTATTTTCTGAGTAGTTTTCTACACAGTGAATTAAGGCTGAAAAAATTAGTCGTGCCATCATCTGAACTGGGTGTGTATAGTGCATAACACATGTATGTTTTTTGTTGCGGCATCTACTTGCTTTTAGGTAACTATAGTCTCAGCAGCAAATAACTTGGGTAACTTCAGGCTTTGCATGTCTTAGTCGTACAGTAACATCATTGAAAAACCTGCCCTGTATCTGATATTGCTTTAGGAAATCCAGAATATTTGGGGATGGTCAGTTGGCAGACAATTCTTAATGTTCCTTGAAT
This sequence comes from Cnephaeus nilssonii, assembly GCF_951640355.1. Classification (NCBI taxonomy): domain Eukaryota; kingdom Metazoa; phylum Chordata; class Mammalia; order Chiroptera; family Vespertilionidae; genus Cnephaeus; species Cnephaeus nilssonii. The sequence continues at coordinate 39,829,101 of NC_137082.1, read as the reverse complement.
ATTTATAGAAATAAGACATATAGATATATTTTAATTCCACTTAATCTCATTATTGGTGTGAAATATTCAAAGTTAGCAACTTAATGAACTCAGAGTGGAGTATTTTTTCTGTTTAAACTTCATTAAGATTTAAAATAAAGTCGTCCTATAATTTTTCAGAAAAGATTTACTCTGATGCTTACTTCAGATCGTCTGCTCTAACAGTTAATCAAAGTACAATTTAAGCTTGTTTGGATTTTTTAAAGTCAGCACATAATTTTTTTAAAGTAAGCAAATTTCCTGTAGGAATTGTGAAATGAAGATTTTTGTAGCACCTAGCATGTATTGCAATTTTTTACTTGCACTTTTTTATTAAGTGTTCCCAGGAATAAAAGGAAATGCATAGCAACAATGTTTATGATCCAGATTTTTGGTAATTAAAGTAAAAAATCAAGTGCAAGCTGGAAGGGAGGGAGAGCTTTCAAGCATGGACTCTGATTTCAAAGTCTCAGCTCTAGCACTTACTCCCTAGAAACTTAAAAACATAGCTGCTTAATTTCTCTGTAAAATGGGGATAACACAAATACCTGCTTCATTAGGTTATGATAATTAAACGACAACTGTAAGTGCTCAATAACTATTTTCATGCTTTAGCCCGATCAGTTTGGGAGAGGAAACATGTATTGGGCTAGTTTCTCAGTTATCATTAGACATCATAATTATGTTTGAAAATTCAGTGAAATATATTAATATTCAGAAATCATTTGCAGAAGTGGTGGCAGTGGAATTGCTATACTAGGAAGATTTAGGAATGGCAGTCTGGTTAGAAGAGGTGGTGGGATGGCTCAGCGATTCAGTTTGTTAAGTAAACCCACTGATTTGACCTAGATTGTTACAGATCATTTTAAAGGAATACAATTAATATTCTAAAGATACTGCTAGTTTCACTGTAAGAATGACTTTGTAGTTGCACATATCAAATCAGAGGTTTGAGAGGGATTTTATGGGTGGGGGTCAAAAGGGCATATTGTATGTTTGGGGTAAAGCCCTCCAGCTACCTTGTCCCACTGCCACTGGCCCTTCGGGTCAGGTGGCCCCTCTGACTTCTACTGGGTCTGTCTTTTGCTCCAGTGAGCATCAGCTTGCGGATGGCACTTTATAGGCAACAAGTTAATATCAGTGCTCTCGTTTTAGTCACTTCCAGGTCATATGGGTCAGTTACTCTGTCAGTTGGGCTGGCTTAGCCTGGATAATTTTTTAGGGAATCAGACTGAGGGAAACTTCAACACTAACACTTGAGCCCAATCAGATACCAGGTAGATTACCCTCAATACAGATAATACACCCCAAATCTCCCCCTCCTACCCCCACCCAACAGTAAAATTTATGTGTAGGTTGGAATTCAGTGATTACATTTGTGGCTGCCACCATTGCTGTTGCCAGCCAGGTTTTGTAAAGATGCTCACTTCTACCTACACATGTTCAGTTGCCTATTCACATGCAACTAAATTGCATAGAAATATGTTACTCTTTGGTAAGGAAAAAAGAAAAGATAATTAGATTGTGTTGAAGTGAATGAGTGCATGTTTGCTTGTTGATATGATTATGGTGTGTGTGTGTGTGTGTGTGTGTGTGTGTGTGCGCGCGCGCGTGCATGTACATTTGGTATGTGTGTGTACATGCACGTGGACTTTTTAATGTGTGTATTATTATCAGTGATGTTTTTTCATTGGATATTTGCCTTCATCTTTAGAAAGAAAAAGTGGTTTTAGAATCAAGAAGCTGATCAGAGGATTCTTGAATTTTATTTTAATATCAAAAGTCTGATTCTGCCTTGGAATTGGGAAGTTGCAGCCACAGTTCCTACTGGGTTTGTTGGAATTATACCTTTAGAAATAGCCTAATTCTCTCTGCAGAGAGGAAGTGCTGCTTTACAACAATCACGTGGTTGATGATCATTGAACCAGAGAGAAAACTGCTGCTGTTTGATTTCCACTGCAAGTGATCATTATTTCTAGATTTGGTACAAGGATAGAAAATTATCTGGTCTGTAAGTAAAATGGAGACTTAAGGGTTTAGCCTCAGAATTGAAATCTTTAAAACTGGGGTAACAAACTTTCCAGCTTCTAGCCTACCCCTTCCTTTCACAGATGAAGAAACTATTGCTCAATGAGGCATTTCTAAGGAGCTTACATATTGAATAGCCAGGTCTAGAACTCAGGCCAGCTGAATCCAGGCCTAGAGTTCTTTCAATGTAAATGCATTATTTGTTCCTTTTGGAAAAATCTTTAGATCAAACCCCCTCTTATGCCATTACTAGGGGCTTGGTGCATGCATTCATGCACAGGTGGGGTTCCTCTGGGTGGCCTGCAGGGATCTGGCCAAAACCCGCAGTCCAGCGCTGCCTGCAGCTCCTACCTGCCGCTCCTTTTCATCCTGGCCCCACTATGCCTGCCGCAGGATCACGCCCAATCATTCCCAATCGGGAGAGGCTTGTGCTGCCGCAGCAGTGGTCACCAGCTATTCCTGTGTCTGGCGCCCTCCCAAGGGGAGTGACCTGCGGGATCGGGCTGAAACCGACTCTCCAACATTCCCTGAGGGGTCCCGGATTGTGAGAGGGCACAGGCCAGGCTGAGGGACCCCACCGGTGCACGATCGGGCCGAGGAGGGACCGAGGGAGGGCTCCAGGACATGTCTGGCCCATCTTGCTCAGTCCCGATCGGCCAGACCCCAGCAGCAAGGTAACCTACCCATCGGAGCATCTGCCCTCTGGTGGTCAGTGCACATCATAGGGAGTGGTTGAGCAGCCTTAGCATATCATTAGCATATTACACTTTGATTGGTTGTTCAGTTGTTCTGCCATTAGGTCTATTTGCATATTACCCTTTTATTATATAGGATAGTGGTTCAGCACAGAACCAGACCTCTACATCCTGGCTTTGAAAGTTGGTTCTCCGTGTCAGTTACTTACTCTGGTTGCTGTTTCTCAGTTTCCTTATCTGTACAATGGGGTAATAATTTCATAGAATTGTTGTGCTGATTAAGTAGATTAAGTATTTCTTGTAAATTGCTTATAGGAGGGCTTTGCATAAGTGCTAGCTGTAATTATTAATATATTGTAACTAGAGGCCCAATGCACGAAATTTGTGCAAGGAGCTTGGCCCTCGCAGCTGTGGAGGCTTGCCTCGGCCCTGGCAGCCCCGGTTTCGTCTGGAAGGTCATCTGGAAGGACGTCTGGAAAGTCGTTCAGCTGTGCAGTCTAATTAGCATATTACGCTTTTATTATTATAGATTATAGAGTAATTATTTTATAGTTAATATATTGTTTTTAGACAGTTTAGCTAGCTATTTAGCACACTATAATAAAAAGGTGGCTTTTTAGAAGAGCAGGATTCCATAATTATCTAGTGGAATTGGGGCCATAAATTATTGAACATCTTGCTTTATTTTTGTGGGAATTATTTGGATTGACTCAGTGCTCTTGGTACCGGGCTGGGTTACCATCTGCTGTGTTTTTCCTCCATAGGTCAGGCTTGTTCTCCTAGGGAATGGTGAGGTGGGAAAAAAATGCCAATAACCGAACTCCAGAATGTATCCTAACTGTCTTGTTCACATTTATAGGACAGTTTTACTGCTGTAGGTAAGACGGATAACTGGGCATTATTCCAACATCTTGGCAGTTTTCCTTTTTCCAGGTACTAATATTAGGATTAGCATGTTGTTTTAAAGCCATTGCCTTTCTGCACCTTATAATTGCTTGTTCTTGGGGGAGGCTTGGAAGATTTGAATTAGGGTTTTTCTTCCAAATATGGGAGAGGATGTCTATTTTGTTTTCATATTTTGCTTGTTATTTGAAGTTGGTACTACAGTCCGTTTGCCAATAACAGAACAAATGAGAGGCAGTGTGTGTGGGTACATTCTATATGTGTGTGTGTGTGTGTGTGTATATATACATATATACATATATATGTATACACACACACACACACACACACACACACACACACACACACACATATATATATATATATATACTAGAGGCCCGATGCATGAAAATCGTGCAAGATTAGGCCTTCCTTCCCCTGGCTGCCTGCCAGCACCGGCTTCCGGCACCCGCGACCCGAGCTTCCCTCCCTCGGGCAGTCAGCAGGCACCCAGGACTCGGGCTTCCCTTGCAGCCCCGAATTCGTCCAGGAGGATGGAAGGACGTCTGGAAGGATGTCCAGTCTAATTAGCATATTACACTTTTATTATTATAGATATGTGTATGTATATGTGTGTGTATATATGTATATATATGTATAGTAGATGTAGACGGGGCAATGGGGGTACATGAGTGAGAATGGTATATATGTCTGTCAATTAATTGCTTTGTGTGCTTCCCTTTACTTTCAATATTGATACCAATTTCAGCAGTACAGTGATTCTCCTAACCTATTATGTTTCTAAATCAAAGCCTAGATGGATTAAAATCATAAGAAAAAAAGATTAAATTGTTTATGATATACTCATTCTCTCTAAAACACTGAAGATAGTGTTTGCTCTTACCAGTGTATAAATACTATGATTAAATAGTTTTGCTGTTTTTACTCAATTACTAGTAGCATTTCTGTTGTTCCTAAGAGAGCCTGCTACTGCAGGTTATTATTCACTACTAGTCTTTGTAGAGATAAATAATCAGTCCTGAATGCATGTAACACTTTTTCTGAACTTCTTTTATGGTATTAATTTTTTTTTTTTAAATCTTGTGTTAGTGCTCTTTAAGGGAGTCAATATGATATGATGAAAAAATCATGTGCTCTGTATTTGGGCCTGGCCGTCCATCTGAGCTCCTTTGCTTACTCCTTTGAATCTTGGGCAAAAATCATTTCTTCCTTAGGTTCAGTTTCCATCTTTACGTAATTGTTATAAGGATTCAAAGAGAGAAGCTTGAAATGGTTTAGTTCCCATACATGCTCAACAGATGTGAGGTCCCTGTACTCTCATGTGTACATTATGTTTTTTACAGATTTCATGGGAGCAGCATTTATGGATTCAAACATATATTCTTTTTTGGAGGTGCTTAAAATAGTAGCAACTTACTCTCACACTTTTGGAGGCTACAAGTCTAAAATCAAAGTGCTAGCAGGGCCGTGCTGCCTCTGAAGCCTCTAAGATCTTCTTTCTTCTTTGCCTCGTCCAGCTTCTGATAGTCCCAGGCATTCTTTGGTTTGTAGATGTCTCACTCCAGTTTCTGCCTCTGTTGTCACATGAGCATCTTCTCCTTGTATGTAAGTGGCTTCTTGTGGCATTCTCCTCCCTCTGCCTCAGCTCAAGCTTATATTCTTAACAATGGCCAGGCTGCCTAATAGTTCTCAGTAAGTGTTATGGAATGAACACACATTTAAAAGAGCAGAGGAGGTAAGAGTCCATCAGGGAAATTAGAGTAGATTTCAAAGAAAAGGTGGCTCTGCTGTATGTTGTTAAGTCTACGTACAGGTCTTATTATTGTCATTGCTTAATGAATCTTAGTGTCAAGAGGATGTGTTAGGATGTAACTAGAATTCTGTAATTTGATGTGAAAATTGTACTTGAGCTGCTTATTTCCTAAGCATTGGTGAAGGTTATGAATCAGGGTTAGGCTCCCAATTGTGGAGTACTGTAAAGATCTCTCGCTGCCAGAGATCAGGACACAATTGCTAATATTGTGGCCATAGGAAGGTGACCCTTTTGGGGCTGTTTATTCATCTATGCCATAAAGAGAATACCCAATCTGCTTCCCGGTTAGGTTGTTTTGGAGAACAGATGAAATATGTGAAAATTCTCTTCACAAGAGTACAAAAGGGTTGGTGGTGATGATGATGACACTGACGATGAACTTGACACTATCAATAAAGAAAATCGAGACTGAATTCATGCCTTTCTAGGTGGGACTTTCCAAGAATGCATATTGATAAAAAAAATTTCTATTTTTAATATTCACTGCATTTTATCTGACTAGGAAATTAACCTTCAAAATTTGATGTGAGTAATAACTAAATCATTTTCTTTTGTTGGTGAAGATTGCTTTATTTTAGAGACATATCCGGTGAAGATCACCTAACATGAGGATTCTCAAAGTTATACAGTGTACTGTGTCTCATTAATAACTAAAGTAGTTCAAATAAAAGACAACAGTGTAGGAATTGCCAAGGGGAAGGGGTGCGGGGGAAGTGGAGGAGGTGTATAGGGGTGATAAATGGTGATGGAAGGAGACTTGACTTGGGTTGATGAACACATAATAGAGTGTACAGATGGTGTGTTGTGGAATTGTGCACCTGAAACCTGTATAATTTTGTTAACCAGTGTCACCCCAGTAAATTCGATTTTTAAACAAAGACCAAAAAAAAAAAAATGACATTCAGGCCCTGCTAGTGTGGCTCAGTTGGCTGAGTGTCATCCTGTGCACTGAAAGGATGCTGGTTCCATTACAGGTCAAGGCACATATCCGGATTGTGGACTTGATCCCCAGTAGGGGGTGTGCAGGAGGCAGCCAATCTTTGTTTCCATCTCACATCGATGTTCTCTCTCCCTCTTCTTTCCTCTCTCTCTCAAAATCAATAAAAAATATTTAAAAAGGACATTCAGAATGAATAAGGATAAATCAAAGGTCATTAATGTCTATTGGTAAGGAGTTGGCACATACCAGTGTCAACAGTAGACATTTTTTAGAAATTGAAATGTTACCATGGAATCAATATTCCATTGTAATTTTGAATATTTGAAGATTCCCTACTTTCAATCCTTTTGCGAAGATGAAGTTAATATTCATTTTCCGTATCCTGCTTGAAGCCTCTTGTGCTGTGAAAGTTTCCTGTCTGTTAAAAAAGAGCTTTAGAAAAAAGAATTAGTTAATTCCTTATCTTGCATGTAACTTTCATGTAAGTTCCTTTTTTTGTAGGTAAATCAAGTCATCTTTGTGAAATATGAGATGTCTTCTCCATACTAGTATGATGCCATTGGTTGTGGTTTTCAAAGTCAGAGTTTTATGTTTACATTTCCCTATACTGTCTGGCTTTGTAATCCTTGCTTTAAAGGGCATTCCAAAATAGCAACAAAAGAATAATTTGTGAGTTGTGTGTATTAAGCTTATGTGATCTGTTTATTGAGCTGCTTCTTTATTTGGTTCTCAAGATGTAAACTTCTAATCCAAGCTTCCTTTACTGTGCTATGTTGTCCTTTAAATGTCACGATAAACTTAATAAAAATATTTTTAAGGTACCAGTGGGGAAAATCTATATGAGATGCCCAACCGATAAGTTTAAGAACTTTAGATATCCAACCCACTATAGTGAAAACTAAAATTTAATGACTTTAGATTTAAGGATCCTGGTTAAAAGATATAACATCTAACTCCTTTCTCCATGTGAAGAAAAGTATTATAGAGAAGAAAACATCATAACTAGTATATCTATTTTGGTTAGTTTTTCACTTAGGGGATTTCAAATTCGAATGAGAATTGCTAAGGGGAACAAGTTACAACGAATATTCTCCTTTTATTGTAGAGCACTATTTTTGAGTTGCTGGTTACATCTATGGCCATTTCTCTTTTTCCACTTCATGGTTAGTGTTTGTATGCTTGGGGGTGGGGTTGTCTTCTGGCTGGTGCTGCTCACAATCCACAAAGCCTTTTCCTCCTCCTGTTGAAAGAAGGCACAGCTGAAGTCAGTCTCTTCGCCTTTTCATGATACAGGGATGCGGTGGAATCAAAGCCAGCAGGATGAAAGCCCCAGAGCTTCCTGTTTCCAGCTGTTCTCCTCAGAGGAGATTTTATTTTTTTTCCTCCCAAAGATGATGCTTCCTTTCAAGGGTTTTTTAATCTGCAAACTGTTTCCTCAGTTTATTTCACTACAGTAAAATGTGTTCCCTTTAGGTCATATCTGTCTCTTTTAAAACCCAACCTGTCCTTTTCAGCGGTGTTGGTTGCTACTCCAAAGAGCAAATGTGATTTATAAAGTTCCTTTAATGAGGTACAAAGACCAATAAACCTTTGCCACTGGAGTTTCATCTCTTTGGTTGCTTTATTTTTATTTATGAAAAATTTTAGATGCCAAAAGCCATTGAGAACACTATTAATTTGACCATTTAATATTTGTAAACAAAGCAGTTAAGAGTAAAATATGTTGTCATAGCCTTAAGGTTTATTGTGTTTTCCCCCCCTTCTAAATGCAGTATAATGATATGTAATTTGTTTAATGTAAATGCTTAAAATTAAAATTAAGGCACTGGAAACTGCATAAATGCAGAAATGAATATTAAAGAGAAGTTTGATTTCATTAAGTAATGATGGGAATAAAAATAGGATTTTATTACTGATGGCTTTTACTTCACTTCTAGTATTGACGTTGTTTCAGAATTTACACCAGTATCCTCCTGTGGGGATAAAGAAAATAAATTTTCTTAATCACTCATTATACATAACCCCCCAAATATTAACTGGACCTTCTACCCATTTCCCGGATTTTCCAGGTGTTTTGCTTATGGATAATAGTCATTATACACTGACTTGTACTTATTTAAGTGAGGTATACGTAAATGATTATCAATGTAAGTTAAAAATTCCTCTGTCTTTATCTATGGTCTTTCCCCAAATATTTATCATTACCTCCTAAAAGTGGTGGAAGTTACCAGGTGCAAGAGCCTTCATATTGTTGTCCTGTTATTAGAGCTAATTTTTTGTGTGATATAATGAAGCCAATGGCATATGGGAGAGAACCACCTCATTTCATTTTCACTTTAATGCTAACTCTAACATTTGCTTTTGAATTGAAGTGGGGTCCCAAATGCCAATATATGTTAAAAGAATTAAACATTTGAAAAAAGTTCCCCCTATTTACTCCTGTCGCCTGCTCCTTTGAGGGTGAGTGGCTGATAGGGCTTTTAAAATCATGAGCATGCCTATTTTATCTGTACTGTTTAATAGAGAGCTATGAAAAAAATGGCAATTAACATATTCAGACAGAAAATCATCCTGGCTGAATGACTCATTAAATAGTCGTATAAACAGGATGTGCTGAAATGAACTGGTACAAAATTTAGTTTCATTGGTCTTTTTGCTCATTATCAGCACTTTAAGAGGCAGACTCGTGGGTGCTTAGAGGACACTTAAATTTCTTTTCTTTTTATTTTTTTCTTAAATACTTCTTTCCTCCTCCACCCTTTCCCCCTGCCATTCCTAATTCTCTGGCAAGCTAACATTACCCGTCTAAACATGAAGCGTTATGTTGGAAATCAACCAAGTTAGAGGCAAGAACTTCCGAATTTCATCTAGGCCAGTAGTTCTGAATCCCAGTTGACAATCAAAATGTACTTGAAAATTAAAAAAAAAAAATACACAGACATTCCAAAACCTAATATCTTGGCATTCTGATTCAGTGGGCCTGTGCTAGTGCCTGGGAGTATGTATTTTAATAAAAGGTCTCAATGGGATTGGGATAGCCAGCCAGGCTTGAGAACTACTCACTGATTTGTGTCCCCCCAGAGTAAAACCCTCCTTCCCCACGTACCTGATCTATGGCCATCTGGCATTCATATTAGTGGTTTGCAGCCCTGGCCCCGCATTAGAATCACCTGGGGACCTTGGGAAAATGCTGATGCTTGACTCCACCCCTCCAATTAAATTGGGGAATTTAAAAACCTCTCTGGGTGATTTTAATGTACAATCAGGTTTGAGAACTTCTGTCCTACATAAACAGATGGGGCTAGGTATAGCTGAAAAAGTCCTTTGTAGTTTTCTTTTACAAGGTGCTTTAACCTGTGCTGAAACCCCTCTCTCTGCCCCCGGCCACCTCAACCACACACAAACACACACACACCTAAACCTTTTGTCTCTACTAAGGCTTTCATCGTTTATTGGTACTCTATTCTCAGGTGGGAATATAATGTTCTGCTCTCACGCTGTGGCAGGTTCCTATTTCTTGTGATGTGCAGATGTGTTAGTATAGCATTAGCTCCCCCAAAGGCTAAGTAAGTAAAATGAACAGGATAGTTTAGCAAAGGAAAGAACATCCATCTATTGAGTTCTCATATGTGCCAAGAAAAAAATCTGAATAAATAGGTTTCTTTTTTAGCAAGTGTGGCATTAAGTTGGAGCCTTCCATTACATTGACTAATGTTAGTATTTCTTGGACCTGTCCAATAAAAGATCTGAGATCAGCCCAGGAAGGAAGATTTTTTTAAAAATCCCCCATTTAAAGGGAAGGAAGAATAATTTCCACAAGAATAATCTTGTAGGCAGGCCCATGAGAACTATACTTCCCAGCTCCCCAAACCTATGTAAGTATTCCCTGGCTTTAAGGGGTATTGACAAATAGAAGGACAAAGGCTTACCACTTCATGTTGCTCATTATCAAGTAGAAACCCATCATCCATAGGAAGGAGTTCACATCCATCTTACATGGAACTTTCTGCATGCTAAATCCCCTTGAACTTACTGAGGAAAGACACCCTTTAAATATCAAGCAGATCCTAACTTGGTGACGGAAATGGGGAATAGACTAAGCTCCCGAGGTCTAGGGTACCCGGCATTGCATCCCTGGCCAGGTGAAAGAAGAAAAGCCAGCAGCCACTCCCCTTCACTAGAAGAAGGGGCTGCCAGGGGGAGACCCACTCACTTCTTGGGTTTTACATATCTTGTGGCAGAGTGCTGTGGTAGACCCCAGACTCCTGGTGGATGCGCTAGTGCTCATGCTACATATAGGGATTTCTGAGAACACGGGGGGGTTAGAGAGGTTTCCTTAGAGAAGACAGCTGACTTTGTGACGCTAGCAGGAGTTCGGTCTCTGTCTGGTCTACCCTGTGTGGCAGGAGCCCCGGACTCCAAGTTAAAGGAAGTGTCCTGCTCTCGATTCTAGGCTTGCAGCCTGTGTAGGGGTGGTGGGCTCACTGTCAGGGTCGTACAAGGGGAGGGGACCACATTGGCAGGGTCCTGAGTGTGAGCACTTCCTTAAATACTGCAGGTGCTTCCTGTGCTTCGTCCCAGGCCCAGGGCTGGTAGGGAGCAACAGAGGTCAGGAGCACCATTGGTGATCCAGGTTTGCACAGCGTTGGCTTTATTTACTAGGATTGATAAAGAGCCTCCTTGCAACATTATCTTGGTAGACTCCCGGGGAAGGAAACACTTTTGTATGGCTGACGTGCTGGCAGTGCCCATGGCCACGTGTGTCACCCTGGTGGAGGATAATCGTCCTATTATTTTTTGTCAGTAGGTATAACAAGTGGGTAGTGCTTTGTGTATTCCTCTGTGATGAATTAATTTTGTGTTCATTGTAGTAGCACTGATCATAATGAATTAATTTGGTATTCATGTGGATGTCAGAGTTTTTTTTTTTCTCCTCTGGTTTTCATGTAGCTTTAGCTAATGGATACTTTAGAAGAGTAACCACATCCGATCCTACTCAACTTCTCATAATCTGTCCCCTCTCCCCCACCATATTGTGTGGTATTCTGTTTTTTTAAAAAAATATTTAATGTTAAAATAATTAATATTTTAATAACATTATATTGGTTTTAACACTTTCCCTGCTTTTATTTTACAAAATTAGGGAAATAAGGTAAATAGTTATAAATATAACTGCCAAATTGAATAATATAGTTAATAACTTGTGTATTTGAGTTTAGTTTAAAAATTTTTTAAGCCAAATGTTTGTAATTTATAGCTTTATTGAAGAAAAATATTGAATTCCCTTATGCAAATATGAAATAATGAAAACTGCATGCTGTGTATAATAGTTTCCTCTTCTTTCATTTTCTTCTCTCTTCTTTTCCTCACAGACAAGATTGATAAATGTATGTGCATATATTATTTATCTGTTCATGTAAGGACACATAATTGGCTATTAGATATGGTAATTGCATAAATGGATCTTATTCAAATTCATTTCCTTTTCTGTTTATAAAATAAATGTTTTCGTTAAATTGGAATATAGACTGAAATAGAAGTGCCTGATTTAGAAATGAGATACTAGGTACCCAAACAAAAATCAAAAGTAAATCCTGGGAAACTTTTTACCAACTTGGGCTTTAACCTGCATGCTGCTTCTTAATTTGTTCATCATGTTGCCTAATTATTGAAGATATTTATAATAGAACAAGGGTTTCCTTCATCACTCATCCACCTGCTCCGCTGATTTGCTCCCACTGGGAATACGGTAGAACCTTTTGAGGAGAGATTTTGTCCTTATGAGCATCAATATGCCATTTCGAGTTTTTCTTTAAATTGAAACTTGGAACTGGTTATCATTCTTCACATACTCCCTTGTGGCTTTAAACTTTTTTTGGAGAATTTTACAGCTCCTGTGCACTTTGATTCTGAGCAGCAGCTGTATTTCATTCTAGAAGGGTGTGTTGTAGCCGTTGATGGGCCTTGTGGATATTTTACCACTGAGAGTATATAAAGACCTTGGGACTCAGTTGCAAATGGCAGGGACCATATAAGTGGGTTGCTATTGCTTTCATTATTTTTGTTATTATTGCAACAGATTGTACAGTAATATGCTAATAAAGATTTATGGCTTCATGCAGCAGAAGGAAATGTTGGGATGGAGGAGAAAACTCATGTTAAAACAAATGTCTATAATAATAAGGGGAAATCCAAACTTAAAAAAAAAAACCTAAGAGAATTGTTTCTAGTATAAATATTTTTATTAACATTTGCTATGGTTTGACGATCTGGCAAGTAATTGTTTACACATTTCTGGAATTTAGATATGTTATATGCCTGTATGTGCATGGTTGTTCTTGAAAGGAGATCTTTTTTCTTTTCCTTTCTTTTTTTAGTTTTTTTGTTTTGTTGTTGAACTGGAACACAGAGCTATTGAATATGCAATGAACAGAAAATTTATGGAGGGCAGAATTATGAGTATCTGAGGAAAGTTTAATTACTTTTATAATTTAGATAAGCTTCATAATTTATTGTAACACACTGTACTTTGGCACAATTTGTAACAATTAAAAAGCACTTGAATTTAGGTTCTTTACTTGGCAGCTATAAACAGAGTTAGCTGTAGGAAAACTTTGAGCGTTCACTTTCCTTCCCAGGCTTGCATTAAAGGCTTATGCTGTAGTGGTTTTGTTGCTCCTTTTAATTGACCACGTTTCCGCTTTTTATGTCTCTGAAAAACATGCAATACAATATAGAAAGCTTGTGATTGTAAACAGAAGGAAGCCAGCTAGGAAGGGACATGAAGACATCTATCAGCGCCCAACCCAAGGGAAGGAGAGACTGGGAACTGCTCCCACAAGGCTGCAGAGGATTCCTGCTGCGAGTGAAGAGAAAAGACCTCACCACTCCGCTTCTTGTAAAGGACGGACCCTGAATAATGCAGACTTCTCAGAAATCCAACAGTATTTTTCTATTGAATGAATATAAATTTATTTTCATAATTAAAAAGGAGAAGTGTGAAATAACCGCTTTTCTTCTTAGGCCTGGATTATTGTGCTGTTACAGTGCATAATTTTATGACATTGATACTTTCTACAAAATTAATCTTATTTATTGTCCTTTTTCTCACGCCTTTGAATGTTATATTTAAAAAATTTATTTATTGTGCTGATATTGAAAATAATGAATGAAAGCATGAGATCTCATCAACTGATTTCGATTGTTCCTAAAGACATTTTCCTTAAAAAATATTTATTTGTTTGTGGCCTAGGAATTTTTACAGTCACATTTTTTTCTTTTAATAACTAAACTGTAGAACATAATTAGCCCTCGTAAAACCTCATATTGGTTTAACACTTCTCATAATGAAATGATCATAACGGTTTTGTTTAACACTTTGAACTTTCAAAAGTGCTTTCACATTTATTGTATGTTTAGAACAAGTTAAAAATTGAATTCAACAGTTGAAGGTAGAAATGAGTTATAAACCATCTTAGAAACTTTTGAACCTTAAATACCTTCTTCTGTTCCTTCCTCCCTGCAGGCCATTCTGGTGTGACCTATGGGGACTTTGATGCTGGCTTTAGAATCTCTTGTGTTAGTGTAGGTTTTTCATAAGTCACTTGGAGCAAAGCACTGACACAATTTATCTATTGGCTTTAGTGAATTAGTAGTCTGAATCAAGCAGGTTTTGAATTGGTTAAAATAAAAACCTGGAGCCCTGCGGTTGAGCTCTTGATGATTAAAGAACCAGGCCCAAGAATGCATTTATTTATGGTTTCAAAGAGAGTCAAGACTCACTTCTTTGACTTCTGTTGCTTTGTGTAGATTCCTTTCTTAAAAGAAAGGTTTCATTATCTGTTTCAGATCTTTATAGATGTTGCAATAAGATGCTCTTTTCTCATAATATAGTATTAAAAGGATCAAAGCTAATAACTTTAACTGAGACACTTTAAAAATTAAAAAAAAAGTTTATTATCTCTGTTTTCCTTTCAAGATTTATGTTCTTACAAAGGTACAATGTTCCTGATTGAATGCAGTGCTGGTAGTAAGGATCACATGTATAGAATAATAATTCCCTTGTCCAGCATGCTCTGGGTGTTTTAATGTTGCAGGTGAATGTGGTCTATTCTGCACATAAATGTAGTTCTATTCACGTTCCTGATGACTTGTATCTTTAAGCCATTTTGTTCAGAGTATTATTGTCCTTTATCCTGAAAAATGTCTGTGATTGTAGTGCCCTAATACTATAAATCAATGGGGACTGAATCGGTGCTTCCTAAGTAGTGTAAGGCAACCCTTTAAATGCAAATGCATCTGGGCTAGTTTTAATGTAATTTTAATAAGGCTGAAACCATTTTGAAGTAGACTTAAATCATAATACTAATATCAAAAGACTCCCTATTTAGCTGAGAAGGCTCTTTATTCTCACTGGCCATTTTTTCTCTATGTGCATCCAAACCACATTTCATCTGATTCCACAGTGTTTATTCAGAATACATATATTTTTCCCTTAAGGGGAATATATGTATAGTTGCGGCTGTTTTCTTAGTTGGAGATGAGCCTGTATTAGCTGAAATTGCTTCACTTCTATTTCTTCCTGGTTATACATTACTGACCAGTATTTTTGTTTACAAAAAAAAAACACACCCCAAACCAAAACATGAAAACAAAACTATAATATACATTTCAAATAAATTGCTGTGTTTTGGCCAACGAAGTGAAAAACCAGCTGCCAATGCTGACTAGAAAAGTTAAGAACATAATTTAATATTTAAGTAGGATTATGAATGCAAACTCATAAAAATGAGAATAACATTTACAAAACGAAGTCTGCCCTAAAGTCCAATATATTGTAAAATTATAAATGTATTGGTTTCACCAACTTACAGTATTTTAACATACATGAAATATATTTTGCTGTTTATATTTGAGCTGAAGAGCATTGAACTGGGGTAATAAGGTTGGATTGGGGACTAGTTAACAAAACATCAAAAGAGTTGAAGTCAAGCATGGAGTGGTGGGGTTTTCCCATATACATTAACATTGCATTCTCTGAAGGGAGACAGAGGAGTTTTGGTCTTTGTATATTTAACTTTGGATATGCACATTAATTTATAATAATTTAATTAGTATAATTACAGTATGCAATAAATTGTTTATAGGTTAATTTTCCCACATTTTTCTGTGTCCAAGAATTATCAAGGAAGCGATGCTTAAGTACTAAATTCTATACTGTATTCCATTGATTAACTTTTCATGTAGTTCTTATAATTAAAGAAACAATAATTTATCATTTCAATTACTCCCCCTTTCCTATTGAGCCTTTTGAAAGAATATTTTAGATCAGCTCTTTTTAAAACCTTGTTTCAAGACATGTTAATAGAAATTTTATTTTGCGTACATTACCCACTAAATACTGTAAAATACCCTAAGAGGGTGATATAATTTGTAGTGATTTCCAAACTATTTTGAACCAAGAATTCCTTTTTCATGAAATATTTCCCACGTGAAACATTTTGTGGAAAACTATTATGGGAAATGCTTAACTTAGTTAAAATCCTTACAGGGTGTCGGCGATATCTAGTTTCTTATTTTTTAAATGCTGGTCAATAATCCTTTCACTTTGTTTAGGACAATTTTCTAGGACAGTTGTGCTATTTATGCAAACAGTGTTCTCTTGAAATACTATTTGTGATATGTGCACAGCTATTAAAGTGAACTATCCAAATATTTTAACACCAAATGGTAGCTGTATCTTAGATTGGAGGCTATGTGAATGGAGATGTTAGAGCATCTTTTTATGGCTTTTGTACATTTCATTCGAGAGACGCGCGCGCGCGTGCGTGCGTGTGTGCGTGCGTGCGTGTGTGTGTGTGTGTGTGTGTGTGTGTGTCCGTCCTTTTCTTACCCTCATATCAATTTGGACTCAGTATGACCACTGGGTCTAGAGCAGAGCCTTAAAAATGAACCTGACTTTGGACTCCAAGCAGGTAATGTAAATGAATGAAGCAGACAAAAAGGAGAGGTGGATATAGGGCGTTGGGACATGTACTCCCCAATTGACATCAGTCAGCATTTCTAAGAATCCTGTGCGGGACAAACAAAATATATTTTGGGGGGCCACAGTGTCTTGTCCTTGATATGAAGGTACCAGTAAGAAGTCAGGAGACCTGAGCTCTAGGTCTTGTTTTCTCACATCTCATTTTGTTTTTATTACGCATGTTTACTTAATTTACAGCTAGTGGAAAATAAGTTGGGCCATGTTTAGTTCGAAATAATGATGTCTTAATGGTTGGGCATAATATTTATCATAAAAACATATGATTTTAGCAGCTTCTATAAGAAAATATAAAGTTTAACCCCACAACTTTCCTCTTTCTTAAAACTTCAAATTACTGGCTACCATTTTAAATTAATTTTTTGTTGTTGTTTGTACATTCTGGAAAATGTATGACATTTTAAAAAGCGTGTGTATAAAAAGGGGACATATGTAATACTTTCAATTATAAAGATTTAATTAAAAAACACAAAACTAACATAAAAACTATTTAAAAAGCGTAGGTATAAGTGATTACATAGCAGAACATGAACATTAACTTCAAACACTAAAGAATTGAAAGTTATAAATACTAGCATAGATGTGAATGTTCAAGAGGCAGTTCTGTAAATACATTCTGAGATTTGGATAGCTCTTCACTTATTTGGGCCTTGCTTTCCATTTCGGTGATCAATATTGAACTAGATACCATCTGATGTCCTGTTCAGCTCTCAGGTTCTATGAAGCTGGTCTGAGCCTGATTTAGGTCTGAGATTGACATGAAGGGGAACTGGTTCCCTGACGCTCTCAGCGCTGAGATGTTATTGATTTCTCACATATTAATACAGCTGCACAGAAGTACAATTGGCACCAACTGGAAGAAACATTTAACAGGTTCTGAGTATAGAAAACACTTTGCAGTCTCAATTCCTATGATTCCAAAATTCAGAAACGCTTCCTTTTATCTAATACACTCCCCTCAAATACACATGCTCATTTTCTCTGTCTTCTGCTTTGACACTCTGTTTATGTAACTTTGCTTGGCATACGGGAGTTTTAACTCCGATTTGAAAGTCCACACGCAGAACTAGAATGTGTTAACGAAACCTAGGAACAGATTCAGCAAAGGAGTTATGAAGCGCATCGCCTGTTCTTTAACCTCAAGGTGTACACGGAGCCCATTCAACCATTAGCTGAGTGGTAATAGGGAGCAAGAGCCTGATTAGATTACAAAATCTTCTGTATGTGAACTCCGTATGTGAAAACATAACACTTGATCTTCACCACAGTGCCACGAAGATTCAATTAGAGGACTGGTATGTGCCCAGATTTGGGGACATAAAGGGCAACTGGATTTTGAAGGAAAGATGGTAAAGAAACACCTGCAAAAATCTGCTTTTCTGTGCAACAGACTGGGTAATTGCATATGCAGATGGATAGTTAGGGATATAATTACTTGATTTGTGAACACAAATGCCCTTTCGATTGTGTGAGTGTTGAATTTTGCAGTGACAGGTGCGTGCAGATTGCTGTGCCTGTATCCTTTACACCCCTGTTTAAATATTTGGCCTGGAGTATATCTTCCCCTCATCCTGAATGTAACCGCTCTCCCGCCCTGATGGTCTGGAGGAATTGTTATAGCTCTTAATGTCTCTCCAACTTTTTCCTCATAAATAATAACCTTAATTTGAAACCTTGACTGAAAGGACTGCATACAGCCATGTGGTGTAGGGCTTACGAATTATGCACAGTAATTCATTTTTTTTTAAGCTGCTGGATGTAACTCATTAGTTTTCATTGTTTTGTGAAAATAAGGAAAACTATTAACTAAAACTACAGACTAATAGCCTGGAGTCCTCCCCCCTCCCTCCCCCATAATCAACTGAAGTTTAATGGAAAACCCTCTTTTGAAAGACTTTCTTTTATTCTCCCTCTTCTTAACCTTTTCATTAATACTTTTGAGACATCTTTTTCCTCATCTCTCCCAACTAAATAGCATTCTCAGTCATTCCCTTTCTATGTGAACATTTCTGTATCACACTGAACATATGTTCGTCCAGACACTGGGACGGTCCACATGGAACTTCGGTAAATTGAAGAATTTGTTAAGCACCTCCCTCCCTATGTGGGAGGCAGCTCACGTCCTGTTCCTGTCGCTGGCCTTGTGGGGGAAGCCATGGCGCACTGCTGTCTCTGACCAGGTGGCCGGTGTGCCAGCAGTGCGGGCCAGTGCTGCCCTGCTGTGTATGGTTACTTAGTGCCTTTTTTACTCCGTTCTCAACTCAACTGGACCTGAGTTACTTTGTCAGAGGAAGGTTAATTTCAACAGTTATTAATCTTAATAATAATACTGAGAAAAACTTGCATGTACTAGTATTCACTTCTATGTACATGATTCTCTGCTAAATATAGTACATCAGTCCTATCAGTTAATCTGTCAGACATTCTATATTATTACCCCCATTGCCTAGATCACTGGTCGGCAAACTCGTTAGTCAACAGAGCCAAATATCAACAGTACAGCGATTGAAATTTCTTTTGAGAGCCAAATTTTTTAAACTTAAACTTCTTCTAACGCCACTTCTTCAAAATAGACTCGCACAGGCCGTGGTATTTTGTGGAAGAGCCACACGCAAGGGGCCAAAGAGCCGCATGTGGCTCGCGAGCTGCAGTTTGCCGACCTCGGGCCTAGATGAGGAAACTGAGATATAATATTAAATATATTACCCCCTGCTATATTGAATAAACAGAAAGGGATTAGAGTTCAGAAATATGTGTTTCTATGGCCCATGTTTTTATTTTGTGGAAGTCAAATTTGTAAAAATAATGATATATATGTCTGTATATATAACATGTATATCATCATCATCATCATCATCATCATCATCATCATCATCATCTTGAACCTGCCTTAAAGGAACTAAATCTACATTTACCCAAATAGAGTCCAAGTAACACAGAGATCCCAATTAGACTGGCTGTAATAGGAGGCTTCACACAAGTCTTCTAGATATAAAATATATATGTTTTGTTAATCCTCACCTGAGGATATTTTTTCCATTGATTTTTAGAGAGAGTGGAAGGGAGGAGGAGAGACAGAGAAAGAGAGAAAGATTGATTGGTTGCCTCCTGTGGGGGCTGGGCCAGGGCTGGGGATCAAACCTGCAGCCGAGGTACGTGCCCTTGACCGGAATTGAACCAAGGACCCTTCAGTCTTCATACTGACGCTCTATCCACTGAGCAAATCTGGCTAGGATTAAGTATTTTAATTTCTATATATTTGTGTTTGCTGCTCTTCTAAGGCACATTTTCTCAGTATGATGTTCTTTATGCTTTTTGCTTAAAAAATGTAGAGATTAAATTTTGCCTACAAAAAGGTTCGAAACCATTCTTCCTGGTTCTTCATGTGCTATTGAAAAGTACACGCGTGTGTGGTGCTATAGCTGCTGCGTGTGGGGAAGGAGCCGGCACTTGGCTCAAATAATGTTCGGAGCCACCTGCTTTGAATGTGGTCTGATTGAATTGGATGACGGCTGCTTTTCATCACTGCGCGGGATTGGGATGTGGGGGAAGTGTTTTGTTTTGATATTTCACATGTGCTTAGGTGTTAGCGGTTTCAGATTGTTTAAGAACAGGCTCTCATCATTGAGTGTTGCTGAATCCTGTGGGGGAGATTTGAAAGAAACCTTGAGTATTTCTAGGTCTGTTTAAAAATTATGTCTTCTTGGGTGGTGTGTTTGTTTTCAGGATGCAGATTGCCTTGTGGAAAATGGCAGATCTTTTTTCCTCACAAAAAGTTCTTGTTTGTTTGTTTGTTGTATTAACCTATTTTTTATAGTTCCTCCCCATGAGCTTTGATATCAGTACATTAATCGTTAATACTACTAGGTTCTCTGGAGTTCTTGGTGCTCTGTGGGCTCATTTTTCTTCTGTAAGGCTGACGGTTAACATCCATCTGTTACTGGCCTGGGACTTGAGGTTCTGAACATTATTATGTATTTGATTGCAGCTCATGGGCACTGGTAGGTAGCCTGAAGGAGAAGGTTGAGTGGTGGGTGTGGGAGAGGCCTGGTGAAAATCCTGATTTAGAGATACCCAGGAATATGTTGTTTTAAACAGTGCTCCAGATGACCGATATTGTTGGTCTGAGGGTCACTTGGAATTAGGGAAACTGTGGCTCTAATGGATACCCCAGCATTTCTCAGACTGGGTACCCCTGCACTCTAATATGCCAGATACTTTTTGTACCCTGCAGATTCCTGGGTTCCACTGGGTGTGGTGCCCGGGGACAGGTATCTTTAATGTGCCCTTCTTGGTATGTGCATTTCTACTAAATTTTGAGAACTGCCTCTCCAGAGATTCTGAGTTACAGGAAATTATGGCGCAAATTGGAGGATTAGAAATCGCATCTAATATCTATACGGATCACAGAACCCTCAAAATAGGGGACAGGTGTGTTTGGAAAGCTTGTTTTGTAAAGAGAGTCTTTTCTCCCTTTGATTTCTCTTATTTACACTGAAGCTAAGTTTCTGAATTTAAAAGAAAAAGAAAAAAAAGAGCAGCAACAACAAAAGCTTCCCCAGGCAGACCAAAGCTGGGAAGTGGGAGGAGCAAGCGCCCTTTGTTTTATTTTGTGACAACTGTTTGACTAGCCTTTTGCTTTGTCCAGTTAGTTCTTGGCCACAGAGGATGCAGGATTACAAGCATTAGAGGCACTCAGTCAGTGGGATCAGCTCCCAGCACCGGTCTCTCTGGAGAAGGAGCTACAGCCTTAATTGGGTGAAAAGGCATGTACCTACAGTTTTTAGCCAGCCCAGTTGCCTTTTTTTGCATTTTTTTTTTCTGACCACTACTCCTTTCTTTCTTCGCCATCCCCTAATTCTCAAACTCTTTTGAGGCCAAGATCTTGTAAGAAAGACTTTTAAAAAACAATTTCTCTCCTATTGGTCTGAACATTTCTATATAGCACAGAGGCATGGCGTGCTTTAAAGTTTATATACTTGACGGCTTTTCTTTCCTCCCTTGTTACTTAATTTTTGAAAATTACTTGGTATATGGGTAACACAAGAGAGAATATATGTGTGCTCTATTTAATCTGAAAACCTTGTTTGTTTTGTATGTTAGACTAGAGCCAATGGAAAATCCAGGAAGTGAGGATTTTCACAACCACAACTGAATATAGAACATCATAGATTTTTTGTTATGAGTATAAATATTGAGAATAGTTTTGTTTGTTTATGCTGGTGCAGTTTTATAGTAAATCCTTTTAAATGGGGTGCAAAGCCATCCATGGATATGTGTAAAGACTTTGTAAAGTCATGCACACAATAAATTACCCTTGGATTTGAACAAGTTTGTAGATATGTGTGGCCTTACCAGGGGTTTTTGAAAGGCAGTGTGTACATCTACAAGCTGGTTCTACATCTTTCTTACATAAGCCCTGAGTAAACCTAGTAGTAAACTATATATCAGGTAGTCGAGTTAGGTTATTTCAAATATCTCTCTTTATAAAGATGCAATAATTTGTGAATTTCATCTCATAGGTTTTTTTATTATCCCATTCTTGTCTATTTTTTATAGATTCCCCCACTCATTGTTTTAGAGAAATAAAACATATAATGACATAATTTAAAATGTATAGAGCTCTTGCTGAGGAAAAAAATGCTTTCTTTATTATATTGTGCTTTGTAATAATGTATTTCCATTGATATGACAAAATTTCTTTGAATTGTTGATAATTATTTTGTCAAATTCCATGATTCTTGTTTTATGATATTTTTCCATTACCAAGAATCTGAGCTTTAATGTTTAGTAAAGCCACTTATTCACTCAACAGTGTTCACTGAGCTTTTATCAAGGCACTGGCCCCCAGGTCTGGGCCATAAGACCCAGTTAGGACCGTCCCCCTGTCCCAAGTTTACATCCTGGTGGGGGGTCAATAAATAAGAATGTCAACCAACAAACATGCATCTATCTGTCTGTCTATATCTATCTAAATATGGAATCAGGATAAATATTGTGAAAAAATAGAGCAGTGTAAGAGGTCAGTATAATTACGGGGTGTGTACGAACTGGGCATGCTCTTCAAGGTAGCCATAGAGGGCCTTCCCAATGAAGTAAGGTTTAAGTTAATGACTGTAAAGGTTTGAATATTTGAGATGATTTATATTATTTGCATAGATTTTTGAGGACAGAGTACAGCTTCTTAAAGTCCTTACGTATGGATGCCATTGAACTTTTTCTGCTTAGATTATAGATAGTAAAAACAATTTGCAAATTATTTTTGTAATATACATAAGTGTATATTAAAGTGGGGATGCCTAGAATACACTGTTATACACATGCATTCCAATTTCTCATTCTGTGGTCAAGAAACGTGATTATATAAAAAGATAAACCATGTCCACCAAGGACCAAATGAAAGTTCATATTTGCTGTGAGAAGATAATCACTTAATATTGTATATAGATTATATTTGTCATATGCACTACCTAAATCATTAAAGCCTTAACGTTGAATTATTATAAAATCACATTCTATGTAATTACTTTGTGGGGAAGTGACATTTCAGCTTTATGAAGAATTTGTATTTCATCCCTCAGCTCTATCTATACACACCATACCGATATATGTAATTGGCTGATTGGGGTGTGTGTGTGTCCATCAGAGGACTTATTCATTCGTTTATTCATTTTACCTGCATTTACCGAGTAGGAAGGAATGTTTCCAGCTGGAGGGAAGACATGGAGACCAGAAAATAGAGGTATGCTGGGTGACAGTGAGGAGGCTAATGTGACTGGAGCACAAAAGGGTCAGACAAGAAAAGAACATAAAAACAAATCACCAATCACCTTAAACGCTAAGCTAAGGAATTGCAACTTTATACCAAAAGCCAGTGGTTCAGTGGGGCAAATCTGAAGTCAGGGAAAACTGGTTTTCAGATCCTTCTTTTGAAAGGAGGCAGTAAGAGAGGAAAGGCAGGGGGAGAAATTAGTAAAGACTGCAGTAGTAAAATCAAATAAGGATTAGTGAAAGGTTTGCAAGCATTGCTGAGGGAGAAGATCCAGATCTCTGCTTTATCTCTCACTGCTTTATTAGACTTAATCTTCAGTGAAATAAAACCATTTTGATTCTTCAGTGTATTTTGAGGTAAAGCCTTTTCTCTCTAGTCCACCTTTTATCTCGCTGGACTTTGGGATTCCCTTCTCCATGTTCTCTTACCTTTCCTGCTGCATCTCTGGAACTTTTCCTGTAGCTTCTATCTACTTTTCCAAAAGATGTCAATGCACAGTTCATTGATGTTTATTTGTCATTTGTAGTTTTACTTAAAACTTTTTGCTAATACAATTTTCTTCAAGAGCATATTTTATCTCTTTAACTTAATTTGAACTCAGATTCATAACTAATTTGGAGAGGCCCAAACTTGAAAATAGGTTGTTTTCTATATCTTTAAGTAATAGGACTTATTTTCCCTTCTATTGAAGTGGGGTATGAATAATCTTTGAGGCCTCAGGAGAGTCCACAAGACGTTATGTAGTCAAAATATTGAAGAACTTCAGTATTATTAATACTTAAAGATGGCTTTCCTGGATCAAAAAAAATGTAAGGATCTGGGGACCATGTTCTCTGCTCTCACCCAGTGTGGTTTGCTCATCTATAGTTATATGGAGCAGAGGTTCAGTTTTGAAAACCCGATGCAAGCTATAGACTCTCTCCCCAGAAAAATGTGTTTAGCTAAATACATGAGTACAATTTTGCAACGATTTCAGGAGTCTCTAGATCTTCCTAAGGCCCACCCGTGGGCCTGGGATCTGGAGAGCCAACCTCCCCCCACCTCTCATGCCCATCCTGGCAGTGCTTAGGCCATGTCTGTGGCATGCCTGTAGAACTGATATTGGTAAGTCAAGGAGAAAGTTCTTTCAGTACCTTTTGCAGCCATTAGCTTTACCGGTACTAAGTGCTCATTAAGTATTTCCTGGTATTTGATATTTGTGAGAGGGTCACAGGGGACAGGGGAGGGTGAGAGAGAAGAAACATGTGCATAGCAGAGAAGAATTATATTAATGAGGAATTATGAAATACATACCTGGTACATTTTCTGAAAATGATGCCTGTGTGGGCCTTGGGCAAATGTGAGTGGCCAGGAGATGATGGTATTGCTGTAGGTGAAATCCAGACTTATTCCGAGATGGTATTTATTGTCAAAGAACCCTAATGAGCAGTAAGTTCATAAACCTTTTTCTGAAAGGGGGATCTAATGTGTTGGGTCTGTTGTTTCTTGTAAGGTATTTTTAGCTACAGCAAAAGGAAACCCTAAGTCAAACTGCCTTAAACATAAGGAAGTATATTACTTCATGTAGCCTGCTCTGAAATGTCTAGTGTTATTCCTCATACATGTGCTGGTTTTATCGGAGGTATGACAAGGAGGTTCCTGCTGCAGTTGTAAGCATCATGCCCAAACAGGAACATGTCCAAGAACATAAAAAAATCATCTCCTAATTTGTCTGTTCCTTTAGAGCCAGGAGACCTTTCCAGGAACACAGTGGCAGATAGGCCTTTGTGTCTCAGTGTTCATTTTAAAACAAATCCCTGACCAGGGGAAGGCAAGGGTTGGGATTGGCAACAGTACTCAGGATCTGTGACTGGAACTGGAGATGAGGTCACTTTCTCCTGACCCACTTGGAGGAGGGGTGGCTGGGTGAAAACAAACAAACAAACAACAAAAACCTCTATAGGTTTATTGTGAGGAGAGGAGATGGAATGGATGTTGGGTAGACAGAACTAATGGTGTCACTGCATCTTCTGATAACTAATGTTTTGAATAACATAGAATAAATGATGTTCATATTATTACAGTCCAGCTCTATCTATGTTATTTTCCCTACCACAACATATGAGAGGTGCTCAAGTCTGTGTAAGTGAATTTTATAATAGATTTTCTATCCTCTTGGGGACTGGTTTCCACTACTTCCTCAATTTAGTTCTGGACCCTACTGTCATGCACAAAAGAGAAAGGTGAAATTTTACCATGAGGCGCTGATGTGTAGAGTTTGCCTAAGCGGTCCATTGTTTACCATCGCACTTTCTTCATTGGTGGGTTAGTCGTTAAGAGGCTCGGTTATGTATTTTTATCTTTGAGAATTTTCAGGTATAGCTTACAAAGCAATACCTATTTTCATCTCTTTATATGCATCTCCAATTTAAAAATATTTATTATGTTTCTGTGTAGGTGACAGGGGAAAGAGTGTATAAAAATGAGTTAAATATTTTTCTCCAAGTCAGTGTTAATTTAAATAATAGAATTTTCCTCTGGGATATATTTAACCCAAAAGAAAAGTGCTGATAATTAGGAAATTGGGATTCTCAATGACATGTGAGAGGAACAT
This sequence comes from Cnephaeus nilssonii, assembly GCF_951640355.1. Taxonomy (NCBI): domain Eukaryota; kingdom Metazoa; phylum Chordata; class Mammalia; order Chiroptera; family Vespertilionidae; genus Cnephaeus; species Cnephaeus nilssonii. The sequence continues at coordinate 39,803,297 of NC_137082.1, read as the reverse complement.
CTTTCTCTACAGAGAACGTCCTTTGTCTGAATTTCGGATTTCAGTTTTTGAAGATGTCACTTTTCTTTCATGGCATAAGAAAGGGGGCGAGAGTCACTTTGGAAAGAGCTTAAGAGGAGAAATGATGAGTTCTCCTCCCAGCTCTTCCTGTGCCTTTCCTTGGGAACTTGAACCACAGCCTGCATTTCTCTGATGTATATAGTTGTAAGGGAACATGAAATGCTGTGTGACAGTGCTTTGAAAAGTCAAAAGCAGTAAACTGCTCTAGGGTGTTTATTGTTGTGACCGTGGTGTTCTGATTATTATACTTGAAGCAGAACTTTAAATATTAATGATGCTCTTGTTTGTCAGTGGGGAAATTCCAGTGGAAAGGTTTTCAAAAACTGTTGAGCTGTAACTGCTGTTGAGGTAATGGACACAGCGTGCCTACTCCACTTTCTGCTTCGCTATCACCAGATCGCAGAAAGCTGTGCTGCTGCAGAGGTAACCGTGGTTTTCTCCTCTGTCCTGAGGCCAATGGTCTATAATATGTATCAAGGCACTAGGGTGCATAGCAAAGAGAGCATGAAGAGGCAAATATTTCCCTGTACAATGACCGTATGAGAGATTATTTCTGTCAAGAGGATAAAACGTACACGAAGTCTGACTGTTTCACTGCATTTTCCTATAGAAACCACTGAGCTTGAGATCTGTACATTAACTCCTATCTCGTCATTGACTGGCAAGAATTTCAATGTGTTAAGGATACTGATCTGCATATTTTCTGCTGAAACTTAATCCATACTTGCAAATTTGTGAAACAAACTCTAGTTTAAATTATGGAGAAAGAAGTGTTGTGTGCAACAAGTTAAGCTAATCTTTATGGCATACCTCTGGTTTAGTTTCTCTAGTGAACAGTGGATAGAGTGAAACACTATACATTTTCATTGTATTAGGTCTTAAGACCTAAGAGCTCTGCAGAATTTTTCATAACTTGAATTCTGTTTGCCTTTTTGACATTTTCCTGTGTGCACAGCCCATTTGAGAGGCTGATGGCGAACCCATTCAACTGAGATGGTGCCGAGTGCTTCCTCCCTCTCCAGCCCTGGGCTGGGCCCTGGAGATGGATGGAAAGCAGACAGGACTCAGTGTTTGTCTTCATGCAGCTCATTGTTCAGGGTGGCAGAAAGGAATCACTTGAGGATCATAACAATGCAGAATCCCATCTGTGACGAGTCCAATGAAGGAGAAGGACAGGATACCTGACCAGGAGGGCAGGAAAGCTCCCGCCTGGGAAGTGATGACTCAGCTGCGAGTTGATGTAGGAGTGAAACAGGCCAAGCCAGGCAGTGGAGTGGCAGGACGGGGTGGGAGTGGGTGCTCATAGAGGAGACACGTCTTCAAGTTCTGCCGCAGGAGGGCCTGGGGTGTGCATGAGCATTGTCAGGGATCAGGGTAACTAGAGGAGAGAAACCGAGGGTGTGTTTTGGTACATTACCAAGATGGCCTTGAGGGACCATACTTTCAGAACATTGCTCTTATCCTAACACCAGTGGGAAGACTTTGAAATATTTAAAGAGGGAGTGGAATAATGGGATTTGCATGTCCATTCACAAAGCCCTCTGTGCTTACACGCGGCACACTTTATATTAATACAATGACGACGCCTGAGGCTCTTTCTCCACTTGTGGTGCTCTCACTGACATATACTCATCTTCTTCCCCAGTGTGTAGTATCCTTATAGTTTGTGTGGGATTACTACATCGCCAGGGCGACAACTGTGATTGGGCTAACCCAATCACAGGATAATTCTATCCCTTCACCATGGCTTCAAATTTGGGTCCTCTCCATCTGTGCAAATCCCTGCATGTGTTCCCTGGCTGTAGGAATTGGTTCCATGATGGTCTCAATTAAGGCAAAGTTCAGGAGGAATTTTGCTCTTTTGTAAACTTAACTCTCCACAAGAAGAGGAATAAGGAAGCAAGTTGTTTTAGAAATCCCATGAGCATGATGGATGGAGTCCAGCTTTAGGATGAAGGCGATGTGGAGAGGGCACAGTGGGCAGGTGGAAGGAGCCTATGTCTTTCCTAGTGTGGTGGATCCACTGGATATATCAACCCTGAAACCTGCTTTGTCTCTGCACGTTCCACTTCTCTGGGCCAGAAAATTCTCTATATGAGGGGACTTTTAATTAGACTGCACCTAAAATTACCTTAATCTCTATGCCACTGCTTCCTTCTCCTTTCTATACCCTAAATTGTAATGTCTCAAAGGGAATGGTTCTAGCCTGTATAACACTCCTTTCTCTAAAATCCCATAACATTTATTATTCTGTTAGTAATCAAATACTGCTCTTTATTTATGTCTCCTAATCTAGGTTATATATTTCAGAGAGAAAGAGCTCTATTTTATATTGATTTTGTTTCCCATTTGTGTTAAGTATCATGCTATTATAATAATAGTAATCCTAATAAAATAGGAGTTCTACCTTTCGGGTTCCATGGATATATTTTTTCTAAATTGTCTCTAATCATCACAACAGTATTGGAGGGTGGATATCATAATTCCCATTTTACAGATGAGGATACATAGAATTGAGATGATAAAATTTTTCTCCAAAATTACACCAGTAGCCAGCAGCTCGCCACTCCTATTTGGAAGATAATGGTTGAAGAAAGAATGGCTAATGAGTGTATTGAGTTTATTTTTTTGAGACAGAGGACACTGAGCAGCCTGAGAACATTTGGTGCTCAGAGGGAGGAAATGCTAAGAGGGGAAACAAGTCTAAAAGGAAGAGAAAGATAGTTCAAAGACCAATTTCCCCTGCTTCCCAATTTTGACTAGTGCCAGTTTTAACTGCCTATGTTTGCTTTGCTTGGAAGATAGAATCATTGTGCCAGGATTCACAGGAGTTTGTTTTGGAGGATGCATTAGTCAGGGCATGCTAATTGCTGGAATAAACAACCACCAAACTTTAGTAGCTTAACACCACAGGGCTATTTCCCTCTGGTGTCACAAGACCTATGGGGTGGGCTCTGTTCCCTCTAGTCCTTCAGCTCTGGTTTCTTGCATGCTTTAGCTTGGCCATCCCCCAGGCCTCAGGGATTTACTAGATTCTTTGCATGGGCTGAACAAAGAGGGAAGAGAAAGTGCTTGGAGGATTAAATGGGAGGTTTCTGGAAAAGGCAAACATTACTTCTGCTCACATTGTATTGGCCAAATCTCAGTCACATGTTCTCACTTTACTGCAGAGGAGGATGGGAGATACAGACTTCCTGTGTGGTCAGGGTTGCGGGGCGAGGGTGATAGAAATGGGAACTGGAGAAAACATAGTCTAGTTTTAGCCACAGAGTGTTACACCAGAGACCTGAGAGTTTGGTGACCACTGGTTTTCAGAGGCATTGAGTTTTCAACCAAGGCACTACCATGTGGTGCACACTCAGCTTCTAAAGGACATTGGATGTGAGGCATGCTGATGGCCTATAACTAGGAAAGTTGTTCACCTTCTGTGAAGAGAAGATAATAGCATGCATTTCAGGAGTTGTTTTGGAGAGTAAAGGAAACCATGAAGATGGAACTGATTTGTTAACTAGAACCAGATACCTAGACAAAAATTAATCTGCAATGTTGCTTGGGAAGAAAGAGAAAGTGCTAATGCAAAGAGGATTCGGTAATGAATGGTGGGAAGTAGGATATAGATATTTTTCTTTGGAAACCCATTGCCATGTTTCATGTCATTAAATTTTGTTTCTTTTAATGAAGTAGTTTTTTAAAAAAATGTTTTTATTTTATTTATTTTAGAGAGATAGAGAGTGGAAGGGAGAGGGACAGAGAGATGGAAATATCGATGATGAGATAGAAACATCGATGATACGAGAGAACATCTAAAGGCAGCCTCCTGCACGCTTCCCCTCACTGGGAATTAATTGAGCCAGCAACCTGGGCCTGTGCCCTGACTGGGAATTGAACCATGACCTCTTGGTTCATGGGCTGATGTTCAACCACTGAGCCACACTGGCCAGGCTAATGAATTAGTATTTATGAATACCATAGAGGCTTTCCACAATTGTATTATTTAATATCTTTAATTTTTACCGTAAAGGTTATATTTATAATTATTATTTATGATTATTATTTTTAATTGGTAAAACTGATTTTTAATGATTGTGGACTTTTCACTGGTTTCAGAGTGACTGCTTTGAAGAGTCCTGCGCAGAGCCTTGAATTAAAGTGGGAAAAGAAGCTGAGGGCTGGGTGGGCCTTTGTAAGATAAATTACAATACATTTGATACTATGAAGAGAATTCGTTTTTTTCCTGTTTTGCATTGGCTATATGTTGCTTTGATTTCATTCTGTATTTATGAGGCTTATAGTATTTCTTTTCTTTGGCTTTCTTATTTGTAACTGCAGATTTAGCGATTTCTTTTGTGTACCACTGCCTCCCAGAATTTGGCCCAACAGTTTTGAGTAGCTGAACGATTTATCGAGGACAGATCAGCTGAAATGTGGCTCAACTTTAGTAAAGCAGACGGAATGACATAAGGTTAGGTGACTGATGTGTGAGTTTTTGAATTTGATTTGGTTTTACATGGAAAGGTTGAAGCAATGATCCATGTATTCTAATAAAAATCATCAGTACAAATCAAATAAAATCTGGCTTAGTGGCTATTTTCCCACTGTCACTCATGGCTAGCCTGTGCTGTTACAGACCACATTTGGCAGGCACTGGTTTTTCCTACAACAACATCTTAAAAGTAGTCGTGCAATCTTTGTATGTTAAGAAGGCATCTTTTCTAATCAGACTTTCTGCTAATCTCATCAGATAAATCATTATTCTCTGCTGACAGCTCTGGCTACCCCTAAACCCCTTCCCTGCTTCTTGTTTTCTCTCAAGATGCCTGGTTATTGTCATTTTTCAGGTCTTTGTGTCTATTTCCTTTCAAACTCAGGACATTTCTTCCATTCCTGAGGAAGAGTTACAGCTTTTTACCATTCCGCTTAGTGAATTTACAGACCAGTAGTACATCATATAGACCAGCAGCTCATCTCTTTCTGACCAGTAATCCATCGATTATCAGATGGACAAAAGGCAGGTTGCATCCAAACTGTAGACCTAGTAAAAGACTAAAATGCTTATTCCCATGAATTGGATTGATTTAAACTTAAGAAAATATCAGTCGATTCTAACGTATTTCAATTTCTACCTCCAAAAGCTGGACTAGTAAATTAATGCAGACGTATTTCAACTACTACAGTTATGGCAGTGTTTTAAAGCTCTTGGAAATGAAAGTAAGAGTAGTAGCATGGTTAGGGGAAGGGTACAGTTCCTTTTTGTCATTATAGACCAGACCAACTATCACAGCCCCTGGGCCTCACTCAAACCAATGCAAGCTCATGTCATACTGGTCATATGGGGCTATATAGGATACAGGGTAGCTCAGAGGGGCTATTGGCAAGTTTTTCATTGCTGATACGATTTTAAAATGCATATTGCTAGATATGAAAACGGAATCATTATAATACTATTGAACTTTCCTATTTTTGCAATTATTCTAACGAACTTAAGCAAGTATTCTGTTACCTGTTAGAATTAAAGGGGGGAATGGAATGGCCTCTTTTATATCAGATAACTTTTGATTTTTTTATGCTTTTGAAAAATAGTGTTGGTCTGCTTATGCTTAAGTATGCAACTTCCTTTGATCCCAATTTCATACTTTCAGTGACTCCAGATAAATCATTTTAAATAAGATAACTATAAAAAACATTTTGGAAAGCAGAAAGCATAATACACAAGTTTGGTTACATTATTGTGAGATAAATGTAAAACCCTTTAGGTCACCAGACACAGTTCTCTGACTATACACACACACACACACATACACACACTTGTAAGTCCAACTAGGAAAAACCTTTTCAATTGTCTGCCAGGCATTTGGCTGAAATGAATTATAGGGAAATCTTTCTAAGTATGAATAAGTCAGAGTTGAAATACACCAGCACTGTTCAGCTAATAAAATGACATAGGCTTCATCCAGGGTTAAAGGGGCCATTTCCACCTTATATTGATGACAATAAGTTAACTCACTCAATATTGTACAATGTGCATATGTTCTATCAAATGACCAAGCTTTACTCACAATCTTTTCTGGTGATCAAGCTTCTCTCCTCCTCCTCCCCTCCCCGCTTTTTTTTTCAGTAGTTAGATCATTTGTGTCACCTTTCTAAGGTGTCAGTTTACTTACCACTTTTAAAAACTTAGGTATTTCCCACTTTAAAACATTTAAAAATTTTTCTGGCCAACCTACAAAAACCGCGCTAGATTTTCTTGTGTCATACGTGTACTTCTGTATCCTTGATTTTATTGGGAAGTGCTCACTGAGGCAGATCTCCTTTGTACATAGTGGTTTCTAGTACGTGGTACAAAGAGGCAAGAAACAGCCACTCTCCTTTGTACATAGTGGTTTCTAGTACGTGGTACAAAGAGTCAAGAAACAGCCACTGACTCCAGAATGGATTATTTAACTTGGCTTCATGCATTTCATTGATTCACTAGTGGGTTGCTCAATCTTGTCTTTATCTTGGCTGAATTCCTTCCAAGTTAATAGTATATATGTCTTCATTTATTCTAGTTACTATCCTCCTTACCCCCACTGAGGTCACACTGCTGCTACCACTAATAACGTTATCCATTGAGATGTCACCAGGGCATAAATAAACAATTGAGGAATATTTCTTACCAATTCAGATAGACAGAAATTTCAGTCGAGTTTTGCATGTGCTTCCCTACATTTCTATGCTTTTAAAAACCAGTTGACCAGACCAGAGGATCTGTGAGGCTCTCTAGGATATTGTGAAGGGTTATCAGTGATCCAAAGATGGGGGGAGTGGGTGTTGAGGACATTTTCACTTTTTTCTTTATACACTTTTGTGGTTTAATTTTTTCCAATAAGAACATAATTAAAAATTAGTTGTAATGGTCTTAAAGTATCTCCCCATAGATTGCTGATTAGTTGCACAGGGAAAAGTTGTAATTATACAGTGTAGAATTCCCATAATACCTTGACCAGGCGATAAAATTAGAATAACAAATGAAAGAGGCAGACCACCATGCCATCCTGTGGCTGTATGTGATATTCTGGGAAAGAGACAAGGTCACTTATGTAGTACTAGAGGCCCGATGCATGAAGATTCATGCAAGATTGGGCCTTTCTTACCCTGGCTGTCAGTACCGCCTTCAATCTGACTGGAGCCGCCTTTGCGTTCTGGCCCAGAGCCGCCTTTCCACCTTCCCACGCTGACCAGAGGCCCGGAGTGGCTGGGGCAGTGTGGAACGCCTGCGTCGTTGCCATGGCAACGATGCAAAGCGTCCCGCTCCGTCCCTGGCCACTTGGCACCTGTGTATGCAAATTAACCCTCCATCTTTGTTGGGTTAATTTGCATACTCACTCCTGATTGGCTGGTGGGTGTCACAAAGGTATGGTCAATTTGCATATCACTCTTTTATTAGTGTAGATTTTGCCCACCTGAATATAATCCTGATGCAGCATCAGAAAAAAAAAAAGCCAAGTTGAGAAACATTCTATAAACCAGGCGTCCTCAAACTACGGCCCGCGGGCCACAAGCAGGTGTTTTTGCCATTTTGTTTTTTTACTTCAAAATAAGATATGTGCAGTGTGCATAGGAATTTGTTCATAGTTTTTTTTAAACTATAGTCTGGCCCTCCAACGGTCTGAGGGACAGTGAACTGGCCCCCTGTTTAAAAAGTTTGAGGACCCCTGCTATAAACTAACGGGCCTGAATTCTTAAAAAATACCAATATTACAAAAAGAAAAGGAAGATTGAGGAAATTACAGATTAAAATAGATGAGAGTGATGTGCTGATTAAATACAGTGAGTAATCCTGGATTTTTTTGGTGTATGCTTAGTTAAATGTATTTATTATACTTGATATCACTTGTCATTTATGGACTGTGGATTAGATAACAGTATTATATCAAAGGTAGATATCCTAATTTTGATAACTATACTGTTTTTGTTCTTAGGAAATAGACACAGAAGTATTAAGGGATAAAAGGATATGACTGGTGCAACCTACTTGCAATGGTTGAGACACAGCAAATTACGTAGTTTTAACTGCATTGTGATAAAAAAACTTTTGAAAATAAAACATAGAAAAACAGGAAAATTTTTTAAATGTGTTGTTCCTGCCCTACCAGCATGGCTCAGTGGTTGAGCATCGACCTATGAACCAGGAGGTCCCTGGTTCGATTCCTGGTCAGGGCACATGCCCAGGGTTGCGGGCTTGATCCCCAGTAGCGAGTGTGCAGGAGGCAGCCAATCAATGATTCTCTCTCATCATTGATGTTTCTCTCTCTCTCTCTCTCCCTCTCCCTTCTTCTCTGAAATCAATAGAAATACATATTTTTAAAAAATGTGTTGTTCCTGGACTTTAATCTCTAATCTTTTCTTGATTACCCTCCAGGTGGGGCCAGATTATCTGTGGGTTTTGTTTTGTTTTGATTTGTTATTATGTTTGTTTTGAGGTTCTTGGGTATTTTGATGGTCAGCCACATTTGAATTTTTTTTTTTTTTCTAAAAGAGTTGGTAGGATTATGTTGAGATTGATCAGGTGCCACTAGATAAGTAGCAGAGAATTCCTCAAACATGGAGTGAAAGGGTGAAAATTGACTTTGTTGAGTGTGGGGAAATGAACTTGGTGTAATGTTGTTGCATTCTTTTGGGGTTTCAGCCTAGTCAGAGCAGTCTGTAGTTCACCAGGAAACTTACTGTTCTTCAAATGCCACAAAAATTAAATGTTTTCTTCAAATTCTGTTCTCTCACAATTGTGATCATCAAATTTATATTGTATGGTTGGGTATCAGACTGTATATTTAGGCAAAATTCTGTTGAGCCCATTAAGTAAAAATAAAGAGATTCCCCCCCCCCTGTCCAAACTATTACAATTTCACATTTATAAATTATTTCAAATTCATTTTTAATGGACTATTTCCTTTCAAATACATGTGGAGATGGTGTTATAAAACTGTAAACAGTTTATGCATTTTTACAGATTTCCATTTTATGTGTTTGATACTGATTTACCTCTTTTTAATTGCAACAGAGGTAAAGAATTAGTAGTTTAAAACAGTAGGGACTGCATGTTCTGCTGTGATCAAGGAATTAGATAATCTGACTTGTTTGCTTAAGGGGTCTGTATCTTGAGACTTTTATAGGGTAGTATCAAGGCTCTGAGCCTTCTTATTATGCCAATACCCAGAAGATTGCTTTAATGAGAAGTAAAGGGCCTTTTTCCAATTACAAGGGAATAATTGTATTAAGTTCCTGTGTTATGTCAACCTGCTTTGATTTGATTACTGCAAAAGAAATGGATTTATCTGTCAGTGTTACTTAATTAAGCCTTCTCATTGATGTTTTGCAGAGTAATATAGTGTGGTTTGCACATTTGAGCCTAAATACAAAGAAAATTGGCCTAAAACTAAGACATGACCCCTAAAGATAACATGTAAGATTGATTGCTTGTCATTGGCAGGTCAGAGGCTGCAGTGCTAAACACAGGTGGAAGATAGGGATGTTGAAAGGATAAAATGAAAATCAGTCTATGGGAGTGATTATTATAAGCAAAAAGGACTGTGCTAGAAAACTGGATTTTAGGAAAGGTTTTTGAGTATTTAAAACTGGTTGGCTTCACCAATAATAGCCAGGCACCTGGAATAGGGAATGAAATGAGGTGGGACTGGAGGAAACAGAAGTCGATGTTGCTACAGTATAAAAGGAAAGAGAAGATAAAGAAGAAAGGAAGAGGAATGATGCCATTTGGGAGAAGTGGACCATTGTGGTTGTGCAGAGCAATTACAGCTCACAAATATTTCAATTAAGCCAGCATCCCTTTCCCAGAGCTTCACAAATGGTACCCTAGGGAGAACAGAGGTATGGGGTGGGGGGAACATCGAAGATGCAACTGTTACATGTTTCATCTTGGCTCTTTTTCCCTTTCCATTGGAATAAACGTAATAAATTATCAAATAGGGGTTTTAAATAGCAATTTGTATATCTTAAGTCATTACAGTATTATGGATTTTAAACCATGAAGTTACATATATGATTTGAAAAATGCATGCAAAATTGCATATACATGTTAATACAGTTATATATTTTATTCTATTAGGGTATGGAGCATATTTTAAAATTTATTTCTTTGTTTAACATAAATTTTCTAAAGTATCTCTCTTTTATTTTTCACATTTTGTTAGGTCTGTTGGTAAATACATCCTTAAGAGGGACTAAGCACCTAATTACAAAGTTCCCCTAATTATATTTACTTTTAATTTAGGTACTTTGAAGCTTATCTATGTAGTGTTGGAGCTAGATGGTATGTTTTAAAGTCTTCACATATGGCAGCTTACTTTCAATTGTTACTCTCAATTGATTTTGAAATAAGTCCCCTCACCCCAGAACATTATCTGAGTAAGACCGATGTTTATTAAGTGCTTTTAGACCAGTTACATTTTAAAAAGTCGAAGGAGGCATGTACAATTCACACTATGGTACTCTTGCCTCAGTCATTCATGCCTCTTCTTTCCGGGCTGTTGCTTAGAAAGAAGCGATCCTGAACCGACTGCCTTCTCTTTAAAGGGAAGACCCAACTGGTTAGTCCCACACAGTTGAAGCGGAAGGGTGGTAAATAACACCCATGTCTCTGTATTTCATGTTACATTATTCAGGTTAGAATTTTATTCAAGTTAGGTAGTTATTGATGCTTCCAAATTATCTGGATTGATACAGACTTCAAGGCTATTTCCTTTTGTCTCAGTTTCATAACATAACTCTTTACTCACCTTGAGTTTCAAGATTTTTGAGTTTCAAAATAAGGAACACAACTGGCATATTTATAACAAAATATCTATGTATTTTATTTAGTTACTTTCATAGTATTTGAATTTTGTATTATATGAAAATGCTTTTTCTGTTTTAGAGCACCAAAAATGTAATTAACTTTATATTTTAAATATCTGAGATTATTTAGTGTACAGTTTTGAAAAATAGTTTATTTTGAACTTCAGGAAAATAATATTGTTTTAAGCAGTGTTCTAAAGGACACATTAATATAAGTTTAAGTTAATAAAGGCTAAAAAATACAATAATTTTCCCACTAAACTTTCTCCCCTATATATCCATATTTTACCCTTCTTTATACAATTTATATACTTAAATATAAACTATAAAATCATCTTATACTTGACCTTTGAGTTTTCAGATTTATTTGATAAGTAAATTCATCAGTGCTGAGAATATCAGTGTTGACAGCAGTGATGAAATGGAAAGCCCAGGTCTCCCTGCTCTGTATTGTAGAATCTTAGAATTTGTGTGGGAGGCATCACCACAACCCTCATCTTTTGCTCAGTCCATTTGGGAAGGTCAGGAAGTTTCTTGTCACTCACAGTTCAGATCACTCATTATGAAGTATATCTTGTCTCTTATGGAAACAGAAAGAAGTGATCATGGTTTTGTGGACATTATCTCTCAATATTTGAAACTCGTCAAACTCTCCTTTCCTCTGCCTTAGTACTCAGATTTGACTTCAGATTCCTCTACTTAAAGCTCTTATTATACTGGCTGCTAATGAAAATGTGCACATCCTTAACACGCTCTTTGCTGATGAAATATTTTGAACTCTAAATTCATCTGGCACTGACGGAGAGCATATGCCATCTCAGTTTGTGTGGAGGGCTCAGCCAAGGGTTCTTCCTGGACTAGGAAATTAGTAGGAGCCACAGATGTACGCAGTCTGTGATTCTCCATGATGATGTGGAGGATTTAATAGTGTCTGTTGTTTCAGAGCAAAGGATTTAAGACAGTGTAGACTTCAACATGTTTCAGAGCGATTATCTTTCCAGGAAAAACAGCCTCAATCCCCCAATGCATTCTGAGTGTGTAGAACCTTTCGTCGGGAAATCAATATATTTCCACAAAAGTAGGGATTTGTAGACTCTTAGAGCGATGCAGAAACCAACTCTGGTTGTTTTCTGACTTCATGAAACTCTAGGGCCTTGGATGTTTGGCATGATCTGGGTGCAAAGTATGGAAAGAACCAATGTACAACTCTAATGAACCCAAAGTGACAGAGTTAGGTAACTCTCACACTTGTTTATGTCAATAAAGTTTAAACCTATGTAGTATTTTGTCTATGTTTTTAGTTTGGGCTGTTGGTCAGCATACATAACTTTTGACAGCATATCAGTTACATAGCACACAGAAATATGTTGAAATGGTGAGGCGTAAAGAGGATATTCTAAAAGTAAATTAAGCTTCAAAACATCTAATGGTTACTGAATTCTCACTGTGATTGTGCTGTAGAGGTTCATGGAGGAGGTGTGATGTGTTCACTATGAGTATATTGGCTTTTCTAAAATCCAGGAGAATATTTGAAAGTTTCTGCCCTATTAAGCAGAACTAGTGGTCATTCAAAGTAAGAGTGAGATTTCCTTGACTAGGTCACCATTTTATGTATTTATGTGGTTTAATTATCTTAGATTTTGGGTGGTATTAGTAAATTAGGCTTTTATGGCAGATATTGGTTCCTGAGTATTTACTATGGGCCAGGTACTTCTAAAATTAGGAGGAGGCACAGATGTACGCAGCCTGTGAGTCTCCATGATGATGGGAGGATATTTAATAGTGTCTGTTGTTTCAGACCCTAGAGCTGGATTATGCCGAGTTGCTACTAAAATCCAGGCCTCCATCTCAACTGCCAGTGCTGTGTTTTCTGATATTTGATCTCCTGGAAATTTGAGAAATCAAACCATCAGTTTAATGAATGTAGATGAGAAATCATAGAAGTGAAAAATTATTTCCATATCTTTTCTCTAAATGGAGTGTTCTCCCTTCACCTCACTTTGGTGTTTTGATGCTGAAATGTCAGCCATCTGAGAGGGGACTTATGCATAACTCCTCAAATACAATGAAAATTTGTGGATTGTCAGGCTGCCTCCTAAAGCAACTGTCCATACCAAGAAAGTTACCATATCTGTCCTAGTTTAGGGTAAAATAAATTTGAAAAAAAATCTTGCACATTTGAGTCCATTTCAGTCTCATGGAAGAATAATTTCTATCATCCACTTGCTTTTCTCTTTTCCCTTCTGTTGCCTAGGTTATTGTCTCTCTATTATTTATTCTCATTTTGGATAGAGGTGGCAACAGAACAGGGATGCTCATTGCGAATCTTGTTTCACTCTTTGTTTGCCTACTCAGTAGCCTCTAGGATATTGACCCTTTCTCCACTCCATTGCAGTGTACATTTTGATAAGCTCACCACCCCTCTGGCTTTATTGTCCTCCTACTTTTATTTTCCAGTCTCTTGACTTCTTTTAATATTTACTTTTATATAGTTGTTGTTGTATATAATTCTGTAATCTTTTGTGGACACTGAATGGGCATAAACATCCAAATGAATACATTTTCTCTGCTGAAGAGAAGTGACTGAAGGTAACATTCATTGGAGCTGGTCCTGTAGAGATCTGTAGTTCTCATCAAAAGGGTATTTTTATGGTGGAGAAAAGCACTTACTGTTTTTTTTGCATTGACAGCACCTGTGTTAGCCTTCTCTGCCATTTATTGTCATCTAAGCCCAAGTTTTCTCATATATAAAATGGGTATACTATTAGTGCATTGAAATGCTTAGCACAGTCTCTGACACATATTTAAGCTCACTAAATGTTAGCTGCTGGTATTTTTTGTTTTTGTTTTGAGAGATGAAGAACAGTTTAGGCAAAAGGCATAGAGGTGCAGAAACACGGAGGTATACCAGTGTGTGTGCAATGTTCAGATATACCAACTGGGAGTAAGCAGTGGCCAAGTGTAGGCCGTGTGCAGGGCTTACATAAAAAGTGAGTCGGGGCAAGAACTGCTGGGATGCAGATGTGATGGGGGTGTGTATTGAATGCTGCTGCAACCTGCAACCTAGGGAGGGATTTAAAGAGAGGGAGTGAGTCAGGCAGCTGTTGGTGTGGGGCATGCATCTATCTGCCTTGACTCTCCAATAGAGTAGGCTGGTGGATCTCAAATACCTGTGTACATGAAAATTACTTGGGGACCTTGTTAAAAACACAGTGTGTTTTTCCCCCATACTGACCCTGTTCCCAGAAATCCAGACTCACTGGGTCTGCCTTGGACCCTAAGATGCTGATATTTGATGAGCACACCACGGATTCAGATGCACAGTGGTCCTCAGATGCACTTTGAGAGTGCTGGAATAGTTGTTGAGGGAATGCATGCTAATTTACTGGCAGGTCTGATGAAACTCAGTGGGAGGGAAGATAGAAATAAAAAACATAAAAGTAGCATGTTTACATTCATTATGAGTTACAAATATCCATGTTCTAGCCTTGTGTTTTCTTGCTATAGATGATTGAGCACCGGTTATACAGATATAGTTTCAAAGATAAAATCTAATCAACAATCATGTGATTGTTCTCTTAGGTTTTGGAGAGCTGGGATTCCTCCTTATCTTCTAGATCTAGCAGGAGGGCAAGGGATGGCCAAACCTGTTAAAAAGAGAGCAGTAAAGAGGAGGAAGGCACACAGCATGAGGTCAGGAAATGAGAAAGGTGGAAATGGGAAAGGATGGCAAAAGAGCAGAAAAATTTGATTGGTTGAGAATCTATTTGTAAAGGAACCCAGCCAGTATTTAACCTGTTTGGAAAAAAAATGAAACTTCCAGCATTTTTAATTAGTGGATTGCTCGATTTTGAAATTGCCCAATTGAGAATACTCAAGTTTTGATGTGTTTTATCTGCCTGCTAATTAGCAGACTGCATGGCCCATTCTGTGTCCATTTTTCCTTTATCTTTGTGGATAGAACATGTATATGAAGGTCTCTTGCGACACTACACCTCAAGTCTGGGTTAAAAATGCATGTCACTCTGCATTTAGTAAGAGTTCGTACTAAATTATAAATCAAATTCTAGTATATCTGTTCTGTAACTCAATTCTTTCATTTTTGCTCTTCAATATGATTTTTCCTCTAGCACAAGACTTCTCTATCCTGGCACAATTGACATTTGGGGCTAGAACATTTTTGTTGTGGGGGATTGTTCTGTGTATCCGTAGGATGCTTAGCAGCATCTTGGTTTCTACCAACTAGATGCCAGTACACCCTCTCCTCTCATCGCCCCGAAGCTGGGATGACTCAGAATCTCTCTGGACATTGCCAGATGTCCTCTGGGGACCAAACCTGCCCCTGGTGGAGAACCGCTAGCCTGGCATTACTGTGGTCTTATTTCCTCCTTGTCTCTGCCTACTTTTTTTGTTGTTGTTAATCCTCTGCCGAGTATATTTTTCCATTGATTTTTAGAGAGTGGAGGGAGGGGGAGAGACAAACAGAGAGAGAGAAACATAGATGTGAGAGAGACATATGGATTGGTTGCTTTCCGCACACACCCTGACTAGGGCTGGGGATGGAGCCTGCAACCAAGGTAGTGCCCTTGACTGAATCAAACCCAGGGCCCTTCAGTCTGCAGGCCAATGCTCTCTCTACCCACTGAGCCAAACCAGCTAGGGCTCTGCCTACTTTTTATGTTTAAAATCCTTTCTTAAAAACTGACAAGATAAAGTGTGTCTGAACAATATGACAACATCTTATGGTAGAGATAGGGATTCATCCCTTTTCCTTCATTAGTTTTTGACCAAATTTAAGAGCAGAAATTTCTCCAATTAGTCCAAATTGACTGTTTCAGGTAGAAAGGAATTTAAGATGTGCCAGACTTCTGAAAAGCTGCAGTGTTTGAGAGATTTTTGTCACAGTGTGTGTGTTTTTTGTTTTGTTTGTTTTTGCTGAAAATATTTGCTTTTTGGTTAAGGATGAAGTGCAAAACTTATTCATGTGAGAAGAATCCAGAGGGTTCTAAGTAATTTCTTCATGTACTTCAGTTCTGCATACACAGGATAGGCCAGGAGGCTGGGTTGTTAAACAGCAGATTTGGAGAAAGTATTGCACCTTTTATCCAGATTGGATGCACTCCCCAGAGCTTTCTTGACATTCCTTAAAACTCACAGTCCCTGATTTTAGCTGTCCTCAGGGGGCATCTCTTTGCTGTTGCATTATCTTCTGAAGCACCAAAAAAAGGAACCAAAATAATTTGTTTAAAAAAGAAAGAATTCAAGTTTAGGGCTAATAGTTGTTTTTTTTATTATTGTTCTATTCCATCTCATAAGATATTCTAAAACAATGTGTACTCCACTGTATCCCAAAAATAAGTCAATTAATTATACTATGACTACTTTTGCTGATAATAAAATAGCAGTAATAAAAAGAATGACAGTAGTGCATGAAGAGAATAAACAGTATCACTGAAATGTTAGGAAACACAATAAATGGGATTATGTCTGCTGAACCAAAGTTTCACACCTCCTCCTCCAATTCTGTCAGAGGAAGTTTGTGATGGCCATCTGTTATCAACCGTGATCAAAATAATAGAACAGCGAAACTTTTTATGCTTCTAAGGGGCCTTTCATCAAAAATCTCAAAGCTGCTTCTAAATATAGAGTGACTGATCTTTAAAATTTTAAACCACTTTTATGTTTTAAGCAATTAATATGATAACTTAGTTTTTATATTCTCCATCCCGAGTACTTGCCACTTGACGCACTGATTGAGCATTCAGCAATTGGTCAGCATTAGCACGTTGCTGCTACAGATTTTAGAAGAATGCCAACCTTCCCGTAGTTCATGTAGGTCGCTCCACTGTCACTTATCAAAGTAAAACTTGGACAACTTTAATTTCCGCATCTCAATGCCCAGACTAAGGATCGTAGACCAAATGGCCAACTCTATTAAAAAAAAAAAAAAAGACCGAGAGAGTGTTGTCTCAACTTAAAAAGCAAAATCCTGATGCCCATATAGTGCACTGGTAGATGACCGATGACCGAATTCTTTTTTGTCGTGTGTATGTTGCTGCATGTCTGTTGTCTGGTGTGACAAGCTAGGGCTAGATAACAGAGTATTCAAGAACATTATGGCATGGATGCTGCCAGTGTTAGTATGAATATTTACCTGAATTTAGCTTTTTTTTTGTATTAAGGTTGTGTTAGTGTAGTTACACTTATTTTGTCTAAAAGATTTAAATAAAACACGCAGTGCAGTTTTATGTCTATAAAAGTCGAGGCTATGAAACACTGTGAAAGATGGAAGTACTTTTTATGCTCATACCTCTGGTTCCTGAGGGTCCAGTTCATTTTTTTTGCTGTGAATTTAAATAAGTTAATTTAAGTAGATGGGTCAGAAGCCACTATCATTGTGGTAGCCCTGTGCCTGATTCTTAATTAAAGGCAACAGGAGATTAATTTGAAACATTAATTTAAAAGTGCATACACAAAAAGAAAGAATTATTGCAAGAAAGCCTAAAGAACTTTTCTCTTGTCCCTAGATGTAGAAGACAGAAGTAGCTCAGGGTCCTGGGGGAATGGAGGACATCCAAGCCCGTCCAGGGTAAGTATATCTAATCTCTTCTCCCACATCCAGACATCCCACATATGTAAATTGACAGACCGAAGGTGAGTTTCTCTCAAGCACACACACAACTGCACAGATATATATGCGCACTAAGTTTAATGAGGATCAGCTTGTGTTTGGATTTTTTTTTCCATTCTCTTATTGGATGCTGTTATTGAATTTGACACCTGTTCTACTTCTGCTAACCAGAAGAAAAATCCTTCATTAAATATTTGCCCTTACTTTGCCAGTTATTGATCTAGTATTATAGAAAGTTATTTTTTGTAGCTGGCACAACTTTGGAAAAAATCCTAGTACTGTATCTCTGTAATATATTGGTGTAAATACACCACTGAATAATTCTGAAGATGTGGTGTGAAGGACTAGCCTATCAATTTACTCTACATAATAAATCTGTGTTGATTTCACTTTGTGAACATGTTGTTATTCCACCAGTAGTGCCTTTGGTCACCAGTGAGATTCATTCATTTGTTCGGTCTCAGATTTTTGCTATTCTTTTTCACGGATTTCCTCCATTATTAATTGGTTGTTAGTTTTGATGTAATGGAATGGCCATGGAATGGGAAGGAAAGGAGTGGTTAGGCCATGCATGTTTTTGTGTGTATATGACTTTGGGCATGTCATTTCACCTCTTTGATCTTCATTTTCCTAATTGATAAAATGAAGAAGTAGAACCAGAGGGACTTTTATGTTCTTTCCTACTTATATAATTTGACTTCACCTGAATCATTTCTAGGCTCTGTAGAATCCGTGTCAGCTTTTATAATATGCATATAATGCCCAAATTAAAAATAGACTTAGAGCCCATAACTGAGCAGACATCGGCACCTCTCCCAACCAGCTATATATTTGAAGCTTTCTGTAGGGAGCATAACATTTTGCTTTAAGTATTCACATAAATTTGCGGGGAGGGAGGTCTCGGTTTTGGCATAAGAGGCAAGGAAGGTAGGTAATATTTCAGCAAGCCGTAGTTACCCATTTTTACCTGTCCTTTGGCCTTGTGGTTCTCACTCTAGTCTTCAGGGTATAGCAGGATCTCTAAGCTTACCAGTAACTTTATTCAGCCCTTGTACCAGCTGTCGAGTTTGACATTCTAATGCATTATATGGTTGGGTTGAAGAAATCTTTCCTCCTCCTCATGTTACAGTCTGCACTTGCAGAAATAAATCCATTCCCCTTGACAGCAAGTGTAGGAGATGACAGTGCTTCCCTCCATTGTTTAGTTCATTCAGACTTAATTTCTTATGATTTCTCAGTTTAATACACACAGTACTTTTAATTATATTTCTGAGAACAAGATCCGGTTAGGATCATCCTGAATTTTATTTAGTGTTCATTAACTGTTCTGCCATTCTTTTCAGGGAATATGTTGGTGAATAATTTGAATCAATATTTTGCTATTTATATTTTCTAAATCCAGGGAGTTTGAATGAGAAAGATTATCGTGGCTGACTTGTATCAGTGCAGCCTAAGTCTATCTCATCTTAAAATGGTGATACTATCAGCTACCTTGCAGTACAATGCAGGGGTTTAAATTAGATAATGTATGTTAAGCTTTTAGAATACTTTTTAGGGTGGGGACCCTTCATAATAACCAGTATTATGCTTGGTAAAGAATGAGTGAGTGTAAAACCCATGCTGGGTATATGACATCTTTTTATGCACTGACTTAATGACAGCGTTAGATTACAGCATCATCAATTAATTTCCATAAACGAGGGAAGGCAATTGAGAACGGGTTTGTTTGGAACTTTAAGGGTTCCCGTTATTCTCTAGTGAGCTGACGTTCATTTTCATTTTTCATACAGTATCCGTCTTTTTTATGTGAGCATATTCTGCCCTTTGGCTAACATGCCAACTGACACCTCTGAGTAAATTTGACTTAGTCTTTATGGGCAGTGCAACCAGCTGAACAGAATGACTTTTTTTAAAAAAAATTTTGGTTACCTTTGTAGATTGAAATTTGAACCATATAATATACAAGTACATGCTTTTCTTTCGTATATGTTATCAATTCCTCCATGAAAAGTAAGTGAATAGGCAGTTTAAAAACATTATTTTAATTTTAAATTCCTGTTAAAACAATGAGTTGATCTTAACAATGACAAAGTTAATGTCTGCTTGAAAACCATTTTTTTTGTGGTACATTTTGTCCAAACCCAGAAGTACTCATTTATGCTAAATTTGTGATGTTCATTCATACATAGTCATATTATAATAATTTAAAATTCTATGTGTAATTACTTATGGAATGATCCAGTTCTCTTACAACCACAATAATAACCTATAACAAAACACTGCAATTTCAATATCATAAAAAAACCATGTGTTGCTTTTTCAAAGCCTCTACCTGGGTCTTTCAAAAGCTATTCAATTACAGGCTATGGGTATTTTCTCTTATAGTACAACCTTGCTCTTTTAAGAAAAACAATATGGGCCTATCAAAATAATAACTTAATATTTACAATATGTTTTATGTTGGGTGTTTTGCATGCATTATTTCATTTAACCACTTCAACAATTTCATGCCAGTTGGTTCAATTATTATTGTTCCCTAGATTTCACAACAATTATGAAGAAAATTTGAACTCTGCAGACTAAAGCCCTCTCTTAACTACTGTACCTGTGAAAATTCAGGTTCCTTATTATGAGGTTTCTGGGTCAGAATGGTGGACTTTAGTTTCTTTGGGTCAGAGAGGTCTCACTAGTGGGTAATTTATGTGCTGATTTTTGTTCATGTAAAATTGAGTTAGATAATGTATGTAAATGCTGTTATTTTATTTACAGAACTATGGAGATGGGACTCCCTATGACCACATGACCAGCAGGGACCTTGGGTCACATGACA
Source organism: Cnephaeus nilssonii (assembly GCF_951640355.1). NCBI lineage: Eukaryota > Metazoa > Chordata > Mammalia > Chiroptera > Vespertilionidae > Cnephaeus > Cnephaeus nilssonii. The sequence continues at coordinate 39,782,943 of NC_137082.1, read as the reverse complement.
ATCTCTCTCCACCTTTTGTCAATTCCAGAATACAAAGTAAGACAAATTTTAAATTAACGTGGCTTTTTTGAATGAATATGTTTTACCATGGGAGGGAGAACAAAAACCCAGACAAATGTTCTGTTTTTAGGAACTTGGATTTTTAGTCAGTTCTCTATAGTAATTTTAAATTGGAGGGAAATATTGATAGTTTGTGATTGGTAATAACACATGAAGAACTAAGTTTCACTAGCATGTGGAATTACAGAATTTCATGGAATCTACATGGAAATTTTATCTTCCTTATATACTAAGCATTTATCACAATTTCAATGATGCAATAGTAGTACTTTCTAAGTAAAGGTTGGTGAAATCAAAAGTGGTGAATATTGAAAATAAAAATGTATTTTATGCCTGCTCATTGGCAATGAGATATATATAGTCAGTATTAACTGTGAATTTTTATTAATAGGGTTATGGAAACTCCTTTAGTAACTCATATAGGTTTATTGTGTTTAAGTCAGAGTAGTGCTTTCACGTTGAATTGTAAAATCTGGTTGTGTATTTATCAGGGGGTGAACTTTAGTGCTAGTGGTCTAGGCAGGCATCATCCGATTTCACTGAGAACAAGCTATGTGTCGTTTGAGACAGTCTGCGAGCTCCTTGCATGCCCTTTCTACTGGTTGGTATAGTTTTCTGCTTTTACTACCCTGTGGGATGTTTAACAGCAGTAACTTAAGCAATGAAAAGATAATTTATAATGGCTTAAAAGGTCTCAATAGCTGGTTACTTTATTTTTGATTGAAAAAATAATATTTGTTCTAGTAAAATGTGAGTTTTTAACAATATTAGTAAATCTCTCAACTTGGCCAAATTTTTTTTGAGAATCCTCAATAAATGAAGTTGAATTTTTGGTGCAAGGAAAACATGTAGCCATACTTATATCATTCTGAAACCATAATGGCAAATGCTTTTAAAGAATGTCCCTATTTTTAAGCCTTGTAACTATACTCGTTATTTAAGGGGTTGAATCTGCCTTTGGAACCTTAAGGGTTCCAAATACCCTCAAATCACATTAAATCCATCTGAGGAATTTCAGATATTTATCATAAAATAGACAAAGCAGAGAAATACTAGCAATTTATTTTTAATGGGTAATATATGTTGTGCCCTTACGTGTCATCCCAACTTTGAGAGTCACAACATTCTCTTGATCAAAGGATGTTATTCTATTTGTGCTTTTTTAACTTTAAAATGGTAAATATATATGTATATGTTTTAGCTTTATAGCTAAAACAGGAGTCCCAGTTTTTCATCAGATGTTGATAGGAAGGTACAACACATTTCCTGTTTTCAGGATGTACAGATGCAGATGGCTAGATATATTTATCAACTTAAAGGTGAAAAAACAACTCTAGACACTTCAGTACAGTAGTAATAATTTTAAATTCTAATGCCATTGCTTCTCTTCTCATCCTCACCCAACTTCATAAAATAGAAAAAAAAATAATTTGAAAATAATAATCTTGAGAAGTAGCACTTAAAGAGTATATGAAAGAACTTCCTTAGTAGGTTCTAAAACTGTCCTCTGACAAGGTAAAGTAAGTAAAATAGAATAAATAAATTACAATTAATATTTAGAAATTCCTGTAATATACATTAAAAAAGTTTTCCTAAAGAACAACTTGATAAATTAATATTATAGAATATGCTAAGTGACACAAAGATAGTAAATAATTATTGTTCCTTTGTCCTTACGGGCAACTGTTTTAACAACCAAATTCATTTTTCAACCCAAATAATATTTAAAATATAAGTGGATGATTGTCTAGAGCTAGAGGGGAGAGTTCTTTTCACTTAGCTGTTGTTTAAGCTGAAAGTCGATGTCAGCTGTGTTCTTTTATCCCGTCTGCCCTCCTTCCCATTAAACTCTTAAATATGGAGGCCAAGACAGTCTCCTGCATTGTGGTAGGAAATGCTACTATGTCCGGAGGCTCCCACCCACTGTTCCCAATGAAAGGCCCTCTCTGTTAGATAAGCTGTCTGGTCTGAAACATGGCTCTTTATTGTTTACAAACTGCTACATTTTCCACCTCAAGCAGATTTTTGCACAGAAAAGAATTGTGCTTGGGCTAAATGGTTTATCTGACATTAACGGTGCAGTGTCAGATTGGGGTCAGGGAAGTCACCCTCAGAGTGAGAGGGCATGGTGCAGTGTGCAAAAAAGGAAAAAGGGAGAAAAAGACATTTAAATAACTATGAAATACCTTGCATTTTTAGTTTGGAAAAGAATTTTTAAGAAATAGTTTTAGAGAACTGACCACCATGCTACATTAAAAACTCTTCCCACCCTTATAATTTCTCACATCCCAAACGCCTTCTTGACTGGCTTGAGTATCTCAGAGCCAGATTCGGGAACAAAGATTCTCATTGATTTTGCTCAAGCTGCTGTTTATTTAAAATAAAACCACTTTTGAGATGAGCGATGCTTGGTGTTAAGTTGCATCTTAACAAAGAGAAGGTAGGTCATTTTCAAGAAATTAAAGGCAATCAGTTTACAAAGGGAGACCAAAACACAAAATAAGATTTACTAGCGTAGAGAACAATTTCAACTCATAAAATATATGGTATATTCTAAACTGTTCTTTGTGTCCAAATACTCACTCTCTCATTCTATCAAAAGAAGGTATTAGATTTTAATATAAGTTTTAACAGTACTCCTGTATCTATTCTTAGAATGTTTAGTTTTCATTAATTACAAGATTTCTTTACATGTCAGAGACTTAATTCTACTATGATGTCACATTAGAGTAAAAGCTATAACATTAGAAATAAATCAGCCACTTTATTGGACCAGATTCTCTATTGTCAAATCAATCAAGCCTATAACTGAATTAGGCGTCTGCTACAGAAATAAGTGACACTAATTTTACGGGAAAGAGTTATTAACTGCAGATGACCTTATTTTTTTTTCTTTTGTAAACGGTTCACTTAGTGAAATTTAGTTTATTACAAGTAAAGAAAAAAGTAATGAACCACTTTCTCCTTTTGGGGGTAAATGAATATTACATATTTTGTTCTTTATGGCACTCCACTATTTTGGAGAAATGATCCAGGTATTGGTAACATTTGCTCATAAACTCTTTTATGCTAATAAAACACTTTATTACAATTCTGAACTTTGATATTTTACACCAATGGTTTTGAATAAATGTTACAGTTTTTGTAATATAATACTTATGTTTGGCAGCAAAATAATAAAATTCAATTTACTTGTGTATCTTTTTAATGAAAAATGGGTCATAATTTATAAGATTAATAGAGTGACTCCATTAATTTAGTCTTTTAGAAATAAGCTTTCATGTCTGAATATAGTGCCCTATTTAATAGTTTATGAATCCCTGAAGTAAAAATAAACAAATGAACACAAGAGCACTTACTATGCTAGAAGAATTAATGACATTTCTTGGTTTATAACCAAGGTTGCACTCTGTAATTTGAGTTGCCATACAGAGTTTTGGAAGTTGATATCATGTACATCCTTTAAAGAAGAACATAATTAAAGCAGATAAAACAGCAAGCCCCTAAATTTGTTCTTTGAAAAAATAAGTGTGCATGACTTTTTGTTTTTTCTTTGGTGTGGATGAGTGTGGAGGAGTTGAGAGGTTTAAACATCAAGTCACAGAGTTGACTGCTTGCATTGACCAATTGATGGACTCTTCTACCTGGCATTTTCTGAGTCCCTGGCTCATTGCTTTTATTCGGTTAGTTTGCATTTTTATCTGTTTGATTTTCTGTGTCCTTTTTTGTACTGAAGAGAAAGCAAATCACTTCTTTCTTATGACTACTTGTGATTATTAATGGCTAAGAGGCCTGGTGCATGAATTTGTGCACCAGTGGGGTCCCTCGGCCTGGCCTGCAGGATTGGGCCAAAACCAGCTCTCCAACATCCCCTGAGGGGTCCCGGATTGTGAGAGGGCGCAGGTCGGGCCGAGGGACCCCAACAGAGCATGATCGGGGCTGGGGAGGGATGCAGGAGGTTGGCCAGCTGGGGAGGGACTGTGGGAGGGCTCCAGGGCGTGTCCGGCCCTTCTCGCTTGGTCCAGATCTGCCGGACCCCAGTAACAAGCTAACTTACCGGTTGGAGTGTCTGCCCCCTTGTGGTCAGTGCACACCATAGTGACTGGTCGACCGGTTGACTGCCCCTGGTGGTCAGTGCACATCATAGCGAGCGGTTGGCCGGCCTTAGCATGTCATTAGCATATTATGCTTTGATTGAATAGACGACTGGATGACCGGGCACTTAGGATATTAGGCTTTTATTATATAGGATAATACTGTACACCTGACCTGTTGGAAACTTGTTTGCTGCAGTTTTAAGTAGTTAGATGAAACCTATATAGGTGGTCAGTGGGTGGCTTTCAGAATATGTTCCTCAGACCAAGAGGCAATGAATCTGAGTCTTGTTTTTAAGAGAACTATATGCTATAGAATAGTTTGAAATTCCTGGCAAGAACTTTTTGCAGAGAGTACATATTTTTAAAACTTTACTGTTTGTTTTATTTTTGCCAAGCATTAAACTTTTGTGGGTAATTATTTGTCCAAATATTTTTACAATAGTATACAATATATTTTCCAGCTAAAACTTTTTGATCCGAGGAAGGATCTTAGGATGCATTTTCCTTCTATTGTTCCAGAGCCTTCATTGAAAACCAGATTGTTTGAGTGAACAAGTTGCCAATAAGATTATAGACATGCATTTGGTAACTGCAGGATGTGAAAAGTGATACTTTTGTACGGTTGGGTGCAGCTTAGTTCAACATCAGCTGCTGTGTTTTTACATGTCCCTTTGTGAATGGTTCGGTTTCCTTATTGTGGTGTTTGGTTCTCATCCCACTAATGGTACTCTCTCTATCAGTGGACTAAGTAATTTCCCACTATAGAGTCACTGGTTTCTAAACGAGCTCAGTGGAACATTTTACTGCAGGAGCAGATCTAGGTTTCAGGCATAACTGAAGAAAGCTGCTGGCTTATAGGATGACCTTTGAATCTCATCTGGGTTAGCGGTTGATATTTTGATTTGGTTACTGTGGTCATATTGTGACAGCTGCTAGCTCATTATAATTCGGTTCCACCGCTCCGTTTGCCTAGCAGGAATATTTAGGTTTGTATTACTTCAAAGTGTTTATGGCTGCCCGGAGTTTAGCCCAGCATAAAGGTGAAGTGTTGTGAGTGTTTTCAAATCCCAGTTGCAGAGGCTAGTGGCACAGTCTTCTTGTAAAACGGCAAATGTGAGTAGAAGCTAATACAGGGAGTGTTTTTTTTTCCTTGTAAAACTGGAACTACCCAATGATGAGGCTCTTATAGGAAAGCTGTTTTGAAAACTTTAACCTACAAAGGAAAAGAATGGCCACAAGAAACATCGTTTTTTAAAAAAGCATTGGTAAGATTTAGCTTGACGTCTTGGTCAGATTTCTTTTTCCATGCAGGAATATAAATATTGAAAATAAAAAACCTGTGCAATAATGGCAATTACTGGATGTTTGAAAGTGCCAGAGGTCAAATAGTATTTTAGTAACTTCATGAAATGGAATTGTGAATATGGATGTCAGCTTTAGAAATTTCAGTTCACATAGAAAGTATTCTGAAGTTAGAGAGTGATATCTTGCAAGTCCATTGGTAAAGACCTGTCTGTGCATTTTCACTGTCTTTTTTTAAGGGCACTTTTTATCTTGAGGTTATGTTGATATCATCTGTTATCTGTTGGACTGATAATGTAACAAGCAATTTCTGAGTGAAGAAATGTTTAAAGTGACCTTATTTTTTGTTAGTTTTTTGTTTGTTTGGGAGTTTCCTTATTTTAATATGTTAAATTTAAAATGCCTTTCCAAAATACTAACAAACTAGAGGCCCAATGCACGAAATTCGTGCAAGAGTAGGCCTTCCTCCCCCTGGCTGCTGGTACCGGCTTCCTTCTGGCACCCAGGACGCAGGCTTCCCTTTGGCCCTGGCTTCATCCGGAATGACGTCCAGTTAATTAGCATATTATGCTTTTATTATTATAGATAAGACCATTTTAAGTGTCATCCTGTTAACATGGATGGCTTTATTAATGCTGACTTTGAGCTAAGTCTGGGACTTGGAACAACTTTTCTCTGTTTTGCTACAAATGCCTATGGGTCCCCACTCAGCCACTTTTCGGGTCTTTAAGTTAAGTGTGGAACAGACCCGTTGATTGATCTTTTAGGTGTGCCATTTCATCTTTATACTGTATTTTATCTTTAGAGGTGTTGATCATTCTTTCTAATCCATTTGTCTCTATTTTATTTTACCTTCAAGTAATTTCGCTAGTGATATGTTTTCCAAATGTAATTTTTAAAGCCTGATTCAAATGGATATTTCTTTTCTACCTTAACTCATTCCAACTCTGTAGTTAAGGGATTTAATTTATTGAGGATATAATAATAACCTGTTAAGTCACATCACCAGGAGAAAAGTGTTATGCATGGACCAGCCTTTGGCACAGAGCTGTAGGACCTCCGTAAATGGCTGTTGCATGGTGTCATTCATGAATAAAGCAGGAACTATATATATATATGGTTTAAACCCTTAGTGAAAAGTCCATAAATTAAAGTCGGGCTTACATGTTACTGTATCAGGATAAAACCCTAAATCAGAGCTAGTTATAGACATTTATTCTATGGTATTGTATCCTTGACTGGACAGAATTTTTCCTTTTTTCAGGAAACAGACCATATTACAGTGTGATAGATTTCAGTTTTCAGTAAACACACCACAGATAATCTTACTTATAAAAGGAAATAAGTAAAATCAATATTTATTGAAAGTCTACTGAACAAGTTGTGTGTTTCCAGTATTCAGATAAGATAACTTATTTCTTCTTGTCCAATTAATAACCATTTCTGTTCCTCTTTCACTGGTCTCATTTCCTTTCCATTCAGCTGCCTACTCTAGAGTATAGCACATTTAATGCTGTGATAAACATTTTTATAGTCAAAATAGATGGACTAAACCAGGTTTTATAAAATTGAGAACTGATGCCAGAAAAATGTTACTTGAACCTGCAGTTAACAGGAAAGTATAGATCTTCTAAATACCAGAGGAAGAGTTCTCACATAGAAACGTAGTGACCCTAAGAGAAAATAAACGCTTTTAGATTCCAGTAAAAGTAAAAAGCAGTTTGTATCAGGTAGGAATGCTTTTGCTTGGAAGTGATGGAAAGTGTGACAAATGGTGGCTTCAGAAGACCGGTTCTCGTACTAGGAGCCGGGGGTCAGCCTCTTTTGGAATTGGTTTGCAGCCCAGTGAAGGCAGGGTTGGTGTCTCTGCGGTTCTTTTGTCCTTTTCCATTGTCTCAGGATGACCGTCACAGCTTCGGTGCCCACGCTTGACACCGAAGGAAGTAGGGAAAGGTGAGTCCAGCCAGGGCCATTGCAGCTGCAGAGTTTTGGTGGGGGTATGGGAACATACACAGTAGCCTCTGCACAACCAATGGAAAGAGACAGAAAATGAGCTTAGCACCTTAAGGGTTTATTTCGTTTCTTTTAAGAGAAAGTATATAATTTTCAATGTAACCGTTTTAAAAATTAAGAACAGGGCTCCAACTTCCATGTAATAAGCAAAATATAAAAATGGATCTCAACTCTAAATTCTGGCCAGCAAATTAGAAAGACATAAAGAAAGGATGGAGTAGACAAAACGGTATTGCAATGAGGAGCAAAGAGAAAGTACAGGCATGAGAGTCACGCGTGGGCAGAAGGAGTCTGAGGCGTGCTGTCCTCCTTTCACTGTCAAGGCCTTTGCCTTCCTTGTCCTCATCCCTTGAGGTAGGCAGCACCTAGCCAGAGTCCACCTCTTAACATCCGAATCACCTAAAACCTTCATTTTTAGGTCTCTGGTGTGAATGCCTGCCATGTTATCCAGATCACGTGGGCAGCAGGCCCATAGCTCCAGCCACCAATCCCCTCGGTGGCCGTTGGCGTAGCCTTCGTCAGTGCCCACCCCCACAGTCTCCTGCTGCAGCCATTCAGAGAGGGGCTGGAGCAGCAAGGCCCCAGCAGGTGCCACTCTAAGTGACAGACAGCGATTGTTCCCTTGCACCGCCGCCAACTGGTCTCCCGGGAACTTATGTCCAACAACCTGCCATATTATCCTGAAGCACTAGACAAGAATGCCCACTGACGGGGGCAAAAAAAGCCCTCGATTTTGTTTTAATATGTACACAGTTATGTTCGTTGTTCTTTAATGTGGAGGATTGGTGTGGCCAAAAAACAACATTTAATTTTAGTCAGCATGCCAACACTGCATGAAATTGTGGTGAGAGCTGGATCCAACTTTTGGCCAGAAGTTCCCCACCTCTGCTGCACGCAGTCATGCATGACTCAGGCCACTGAGAACATAGGCAGGGGGAGGGGCCATCTATCATGAAAGGTAAGCTGGATGCGAAATAAAATGGGCCTTTTTTATTTAATAATAAAGTTTTTCTCTACGTTTTTCATTGGAATAATGGTTTCTTTGGATTTTGCATAAGCTTGACACTTAAAATAGGTCTGTGATAGATAGCATTAAGCAGTGAACACAATTCTTGCCTGGATCCTTGGACAGGGGATTAAACACTACATTTCTCAAACCTCTCATTGGCCATCAGCTCCAGGAGACACATCAATGCAGTTACAGGGTCTGTGAACCTAACGTTTATGGAAGAATGTATCTTTCCTCAGTGCTCTACTGACCTTCAGTACAAATAAGCCTGTTTTCTTTGCTCACATCATAATGTGCTTGAGGACCAAAGAAGCAAGGGAACTCAGTCATTAGCTCTACAAGTCTTGAGAGGCATCATGGAATAAAGGACTAGCTGGGGGTCACTGTGGTCTTAGACTTGGCTTTTTCACCTCAAGCTGACTGGGACTTTAGACACATTTCTCATGAGCCCGCACTTTCACATTTCTAAGATGAAGATAGTGGTATCTGCCACACCTACCCCCCTCCCGCCCCCATAGTCACTGTGAGCAGTGTGATAAAGTGACAGACATTGGAATAACTGCTCTGCTCTCTGACTGTAATCTTAGGGAACTGCAAAGCTGCACATTGGTTCTCTGTCTCTTTGGTCTGTAATTAATTTAAAAAATCTATATTGGATGATAGCAGTTTTAAAACACCTTACTTTCTAATGAGATTGGAACAGAAGGCAAGAACAGGTGGAGATAGCATGGAATATTCAGTTCTCTAAACATCAAGACCAAATGGAAAGATTTCTTTTTTAGCCAAAACAGTAATCCTATAAAATAAGTACCTCTTTTGGGACAACTCTGTTGAATTTGGATGTGTCCCTTTGTGAAATATTTTCCTCCAGCGATATTTTGCTCCAACTTAAATGTTCTCAGGTTTCATTGTTCACTTGGCTAAAAACACCTTGGTGTGGTGCTCGAGTGGTGACAAGTTGAGATTTTTCTGCCTGCATTGTAGGTCTTCTGAATAATGGAGTAACCATCAGGTGGGATGCTTTTCATCAAGGAGATACGATTACACACCTTCCATGTTCTCAGGAAGGTGCTGGAGACGGTCTTCTTCCATTTCAGTTCATTTTTCTCCAGAGACGCTTGGCAAAGGATGTTGCCTCTGTATGTGATTAGTATTTTTTTTTTTTATTCCCTTCACTCCCAAAGGTTTCTGAGTCTTTCCTAAGTAACTGTGTATAATTATTTAGTAGAAAGAGGTGTTTAGTGGATGTTATTTTATTTCCTTCTGCAGAATATCTGGCCTATTGACCAACAGTTGCAAAATGTATGGAGCATAGATTGGGATTAAATTAAATTTATTCCTAAATACTTAATAGATAGGGCCCAAACGTTTTTCATCTTCTCAATGATTTTTTATTAATTACTCCTCAGTTCCTTGACACATGTTTATTAATAGGAAAAACTGTAAGGAAGCTTCACTTTAAATTGGTGTAAAATATAGCTGGCTGTTTTGTTTATGTTTAAAATAAAACATTTATAACTTTCCTATAGATTGGAAACCCCACTAAAGCCCTAATATGGGGGAAGTGGAGGATGGTGGGCTGAGCAAGGGTTGTTTTTAGCTGGGTGTTGGTTTGACCTTGGGCAAATTTTAGTGCTTTGTTGGAATTTCTCATTTGAGTAGTTGCTCTGTGTTTAAACGAAGACACTTAAATTCAGTTACTGTGAATTATTATTATATCTACTTTTATTTTATCTAGACTGTTTCTCTGTTTATTGCATCTGACCAGTTTGGCAAAAGTGTTATGCAAACTTGAGAGTCATGTAGCGAATTTTGGCAAAAAGTGGAAGTGATTAATTAAATGCCACCCCCTCATGGGCCATATAAAAGCTGAATGAAGTAGACAGTGTAATATCTGATAACATTTGGTGGAGACAAAAGAAGAGAAGGATAAGAGAGAAAGAGACACACAAAAAGCTAATTTTACAATGTTCTGATCACAAAGTATGATTTTCTGGCATTGTATTATCACATTAAAGTGGCTGCCTTAGTCTGAAATTACTAGGTTACTAATTGCTCTTGCCTTTTCCTCACCGTGGCTATTCAGACCAAGCTGTACTCTTAACAGTTCAGTAACCAAATCTGAATGCTTTGGATGCAAGCATAAACTCTTTATGTGTAACTGATTGTACTTAATTAGGCAATACCAAATCATGGAGGAAAGTTTATTGGTGACTCTGTCTCCTTCAGAACTTTCTGAGCAATTGGTAATGAGCATAATAACCATAGTTTTGGAAGTCTTAAACATTGGTCTCCTGACAGGATCCAAATTCATACTTTATATTGCATGTGGTGTATTTTTTCTTCATTGTGGATTTCCCTTTTCCTTATTTATCGATGATCTCACAAATATTGTTTGGAAATTGAGATGCAGCGAGCATAGAATACTTGAAATATTTTGGCAGACCACTATTACAGCTGTAGACAACCTTTGTTAGGCATTGTAGTAACTAGTTAAGGGTAAATACGGACCTACTGAATGGTAGTGTGCTGAGTAATCTTTTGGTGATCCTGGACAAGCCATTTTTCACTTTATCCCGATTTCCTTATTTCTGTTACTCACCTAACCCATGGAGATGTGGTCGATGGGGAGAGAGATCTTTGAAATTTTTTGTTACTTCAAAAATAAAATGGTTCTAAACATGTATAATTTTGTAATTGCCTTTTCCATTCATGCAAACTTTCATATATGTAGTTTGAACACTAAATTGAAAATAAAAGAGAAGAAAGCAACCTTGCTCACAGTCTTTTAAAGGCATTTTAACAGTTAATGAGATTTTGCCCCATATCCTCATGAGTTTCATTTAGTTCTGAAATAAAAATTTATGGCTGTTCTCTCAGCTGAGCTGATACAAGTTTAAGGGTGGAATTGCCTTCACACCTGCTCTAGCATAAAGAGGAGCCTCTATGTGACTTCTTTAAAATATTCACAGAGCAGAATAAGAAAGAGAACTCACTATTCCTACAATTGTAACTAAACGGTAATGCAAACAAGAAGGCAGCTGCTCTATAAATTAGCTCTAACATGCTGATACTGTCCACACCTAGATGCCCTCCTTAGGTTCCCTGTGTTCCTCAAGGTAGAATGTGGTTGTAGAAATGTAGTTGGTTGCAAAGGCAGTGGATCAACATTAACACTGGCAAGTGTACATGTGGGAAAATCTTTGCATTTGCTAGGCCATTTAGCTGTTCAAGTCATGGTCCGTTAGGCAGGCAAAGTACAATGGCTTTTCTGAGTGCTCTAGTTAAGGGGCAGGATGGGTAAAGTGGTGTACACTTAGGTGGATAATTAATAATTAGTGTAGGCTTGGAAGGCTGTAATATAATACATAAATTTCAACACCTGTTAAAGTTTTATCGGACCAGGTCACCTTTTCTTACAATGAAGGGGTATTCCTCCCGATAGAAAAAGGAAGTGCTCCCAGTACATGGGAAAAGATTGATGACTAAGGGAGGGCAGGTCTTTATAGAAAACCCTGTTTCTATGGTCATTGTGATTAGGCAGCACATTTTAGCGGTCAAATTTAAATAGCATTCCTAATCAATACTGTTTTGTCTGGGTTTGACTGCAGCTGACAAACTGTTTTGGTGAATTCTAGTATTTGGAGACTCTTAACTCACCAGAGAAGCTTCCACCGTTTGCATCCCCACATTAGCCCCCACAAAACAATGGGGGTTGTTCATTTTATAACTTCATTGCACGTCAATATTCAGAGGGAGAGCCTTTTCTAGAGGCGAATTGGAAGGGGTAGAAAAGATAAGATATCCTGAGTCCCGTTTTCAGCTTGGCTGTATCCTGAGCAGTTTTTATACCTCATGTCTTAGCTGTCTTGATTTCCAAGGAGAGGAAGTGCTCCCTTATAGCAGCGAGGAAGAGGGCAAATTACATATCGGTGAAAGCAAAGCAGAATATTTTGCTGCTTTAAACGTTTGATTAGCTTCTTGATAAATAAAATTAATGTGTTATAAGAGTGACTGCAATCATATGGTCCTCAGTCTATGTATTTTTTAAATCATCTATTTGTACTAGAAGCTAACCAAATGATAAACTTCAACACTCAAATTAAATTAATTTTTGGTTCATTCTTTCATTCATCTAACACTTATGGAAGTCTGTGCCACACAGGCCCCCTGTTAGGTACCAGACAGTGACATGCTACTTTTCTTGCCTTCACCATGGCCCATAGTCTAAGGAAGGAAATAGATTGGTATTAGATAATTATAAGTCAGGGCATCGGTGAAGTGATTGATATATGCACAGGGTGCTATTGGATTATATATCTGGGCTACCAGCCATCAGCTTCCTCATAATAATGGCTAAAATGTGTTGGTGCTCACTGAGTACTAGTCATCTGCTAAGTACTTACACATATTATCTTGTCTGCTTCTTAAATAAACCTCTTTGATAGGTATTGTCATTCCCATTTACATGGGACAATTGAGGATCAGAGAGATCAGGTTGTCTGGTGGTGTGTAGCAGAGTCCAGATTTGAACCTGTATCTGTTGAACTCTAAAGCTCTTGTTCCTAACCATCCTGCACTGCCTCACTTGTAGAGAATTTGGCAAGAACTCCCGCAGGTGCAATCTCAGTTAAGCGTGTGTTCAGCTGCAGCTAATAAAATACCTGATAATAGCAGGTTAGTCAAATAAGGATGGTTTTCCCCCCCTCACTTAAGGGGATGTCTGGTGGTAGCAGCTCACCTGTATGGATTCAGCACATCAGTGTTGCCATCTTTCCTTTCTGATCTCCTCAGCATGCTGATTTTTATTATTTAGCTTTTAGGATGTGTAATATGGGAAGAGGGGTAAGGTTATAGGGGATTAAGATGGTAAATTCAGTTTTGGACATAATGAATTTTTGAGATGTCTATGGATGGATTGATTTGTGGTTCTGGGCTGAAGATTTGGCATGCAGCATTCCATATGTGGTAATAGAAGTCATGGGAATGGATAACAAAAAGAGGGGAAATTGATCTTATTTTCTGATTAATCATTTTGCTCTCTAAAGATCTTAAAATGACCTGTCTCATCATTTTCTTCTCTACAAATTTGGCATTTAAAAAAAACACGCCTGGCTAATTCATGGCTTGGTCACATAATTGTTTTCAGTGTTATATTTAATCACTCATCCCTAATATGCTATTTTAAAATTCTCTCCTTTTATCTTCCTCCCACCCTCCCTACTTCCTTTCACTAAGACTGGCTAAAATGAAACTTGTTTCAGAGCACCATATTGGGAAGACATTGTAGATTCTTAAAGGGGAATGGCACTTTGAACTTTTCTTGTCTTCTATCTGATTTACATCAGCTTCCCTTCCAGGGTAGGAATCCTTCCTTCTAGATGAGGCCCTAGCAAAGTTGTTGGTACACACATGACACTATGACTAATGTGTGAATGAGTGGATCCACAACCAGCACCCCTTCCCCTGCTTGGGCATACACTGCCCTGGAGAAGCTACTACTGACAGGGTAATTCATTGCATTGTGACAGCTCTGACTTTCATAAAGTTCTCAATTCTGTAGCTGTCAGCCTGGCTAGTTTTTCCTCTGAAGCTACTGAGGATTGTGTATTGTCTCACTTTCCACATGTTTCTCAGGATGAGAACCTGCACTTCTTCCAAAAGTGTCAGTGGAGCCTGGCCTGTGTGGCTCAGAGGTTGAGTGTGTGGCTCAGAGGTTGAGCATCGACCCATGAACCAGTTTAATTTCCAGCCAGGCCACATGCCTGGGTTGGTGGCTCCATCCCCAATAGAGGTCATTCAGGAGGCAGCCAATTGATCTATGGTTCTCTATCATCATTGATGTTCCTATCTCTCCCTCTCTCTTCCTCTCTCAGAAATCAATAAAAACATATTTTTAAACAAGTGTCATTGGAAACCATTTAACATATCTGAGAACAGTGTCTTACCACACCTCTTATTTCTGGTCACTGTCCTCTACATGTGTCCTACTTGGTCTCTTTCCATCTCCAAGTGGTGAATTTACCTCAGTATTCCAGATCTGGATTAATCAATAGTGGGGCTATTTTATTTTTAGTGTTAATGCTAAGTTGCCATTTACGCAACCATATTTTAGCATTGACTAAAAAATGAACTTACAGTCCACTAAAATGATTAATGTTTTTAATATTAATTGCTTTATAATCAGGCCTTCTATGTCCTTGTGTAGAATGGGACTTTATTTTATAGTTATTAGATTTCTTCTTGTCAGATTTTGTCTGCAAATGTGCTCTGAATCTATCCTTTCATTCTGTCAAGACTGGAGGCAATGCAGTGTGATGCTTAGCAGTGTGCACTCTTGGATTTAAATTCTGACTCTAACCTTTCCATGTATTTTCTTCACCTGTATGTTGATAATTATGAAATCCACCTGGTAGGATTGTTGGATAAAATAAATGAGGTAATGCATCTATAAGGCATAGAGGAGTGCCTAGAACTCTATGATCATTCAATCCATGTTCACTATTATTATTGCAGTGGGTGTGGGGACCATTTTTATAATTGTGAATCTTTTTTTTTTCTGTTAAGATTCTGCTGTCTGGAGAAAAAAAGCTTAAGAGAAATGGTTCTTCTGTGACCAATGGAAGAGGCAAATGCGATTCTTATTTTTGAGTTCTGTTATTAGTCAGATTTTTTAGGCAATAAATAGGATATGATGATAAATAAAACTGCTGTTGACTGGCTACTTTGTTGGGCCATATAAGAAAAGAACTCAAATCAAATAAACAACAACAATAACTAAAATCTTAAAATCACCTGGACAAAAGTCCTAAGTATGTATCCCTTCACATACACCTAGTTTTAAGACAGAAATTACAAGGCAAATCAGATGTTAAATTATAACTAATGAAGGTTAAATGAAAATTTGCATAATACTAAAGATAAATTTAGAGGTAATTATTTCCTTTAGAGAGGGTTTGCTAAAGGATGGCTTTACATTTAGTCTGTGAAAATTAGGATCATGACAACTTTTCAGGAACACAGTTCTGTGACAAAAAGATCCCTGAAGAGTCATGTGTGAGCTCTTAAGGAAGTTTTAAGGATGGGATCCTACTGTAGGATATTAAGCTGATAGCTAGGCCTTCTCAGAGAGAGAATGGGTTAGCATCCAGCAGCCTGTTTTATAAACAAGCGATGGGACCTCATACAAGGTCTAGGTTGACCAAGCCAAGGTTTGGTCATAGTCACAAAAGCACAAATGATACATAACAAAAGCCAGCCTATAATGGTTCATCACACCAGTGTGCAGAACCTCTGTAGACTCAGGCTGCACATGTCCCTCCATACACCTAGCTTCTGTTCGGGTCATTTCCTCCTGTGTAGATTTTGATCTGGTGCTATCGGGAGAGGGAAGGCAGCCATTAGGAGAGTGGAATTTTCAGTTTCACTGTATCTGATTATTTGTAAGGCATGATCGGTGGTTTATTGGATAGGGAACATTCAAATTTTGTCTGTAGCTTATAAAAGCCATCCTGACTTCTACATGTGATTTGTAGTGACACATATTCCTACTGCTCTATCTCAAATGAGCCTAGACTGGTGGTAATGGCCAGAAACTGAGGGGCCTGTAGCATTCATTCAACTATCTCCCTTTTCTAAACCAAAGTAAGATGATATTTTTCACTTTCATAGACAGACAAATTAAGGTCTTTAAAACCTACTGCCCCCGCCTCCTTTTTCTTTTTTCAGATAACCTGTGGCAAATAGCTTATTGGTTTTCTGTAGAACTGCCTTGTTTTAAAAATCAAATTGATGAACAACTTGATTCTGCCTGCAGAGCAAAGCTATCTGCCTTTTGAGAAAATCTAGATGGCTAAATTGAAAGCACGTTCTGCACATGGTTTAGCAGTTAGTAGCCTGGAAAATGACCCAATAGCCAAGATAGTTTTTTTTTTTTAAATCTTCCTTGTAAGTGCTTGTTTAAAGTTTAAGCCGGTAATTGACTATTTTCTACATTGTTCATTGTTAATTATTTTCAGGCTATTATAGCTTGATAAATACATTGCTTGCTAAGTTGAGTCAATGGAGAAACATTAGTGCTATAAGACAATCCAGTTAAATATGGTGCTCAGAAGCATTACCAATTAGGCCAGATCACCATGATTCTTAGTGATCCTAGGAAAGTCACCTCTATTTGTGCAAATATTCATGTATTTAAAATGGGTATGATGCCGTGCTGGTTTGTTGTTGTTTTTTGATAAAAGGGCAGAATATAAATTTACACTATGCTGTGGCCTGCTGAACAGTTTCTACTGGTTGGAGGCTACCTTACTCAATATTATTATTTAGCTCTCTTAGTCTTTTCCACATCAGAGGGGCAAAATCCTTACTATTCTGCACTTTTATCATATTTATCAGTTGGTATCTGCCAGAGAGCTCAAGCTGTTCTATTTTTCATATATACATATATGTTTTTATTGATTTCACAGAGGAAGGGAGAGGGAGAGAGAGTTAGAAACATCAGTGATGAGAGGGAATCATTGATCCGCTGCCTCCTGCACGCCCCACACTGGGGATCAAGCCCGCAACCTGGGCATGTGCCCTGGCTGGGAATTGAACTGTGACCTCCAGGTTCATAGGTGGATGCTCAACTACTGAGCCGTGCTGGCCAGGCTCAAGCTGTTCTATTTTGTATAGTTTATATTGCAGAAACTTTAACACATGCAATAGATGGGTATGATAAGCACTGATTAGAAAACCAGGGAACTTCCTAGCATTCATTCCTTAATTTTTTAGTTTAGAATAAATGGACATTACTTGAAATTATAGGTGAAAGCTAATGCTGGCTAATGATTAAAGGTTACAAAAATCGTAATGGAAAATGAGTTAAATTTTGTCTATTAGGTAGGTAGTAAGGACCACTAGAATATGGATACGATGGAAAAAACAATAACGTAGATACAATGTGGTTTATCTGTGTATGATACAGAAAGAAAAATAATGGTTGGGAATATTCTGAATGTAGCTTAAGCTATTTACCATTATGTACAAGGAAACTTACATAAAACTACTCTTGATTAAGTTTTATGTGAAACAAAGGGTATGATTGGAAGTGTAGAATTGGAGCGTATTTTAGGAGCATGATGACAATCCAGCTAAAGGCTTTAGCAAGTCTGTGGTTGAACTAGAGAAGGAAAAGAAAGAGCTGGGATTTGTTATGCAAATTTGCAACACATGTAGGAGTTGGACCTAATGGATTGTTGCACTAGATTTGGTCATCAAATGATGCTTTTCATAGCAAATATTATCTGAGCCATTAATCTAAACATTGAAAAATGCAGAACGCATGTAGGCAGAACTGCAGTCTTCCTGTCCCTTGAAACAAAATTTACTGCTCTTGAACTTTAGACTGTATAAAGGAGGATGGGGAAAAGAGAGTAAGTAGTGAAAGGAAAAGCACCTGGAGTGTGTAGGGCATGCATACTTAGAGATAAATTCAGTAAGCAGATGCCCAAAAGTTGAGGATATTCCAACTATCAGGCAAACAGGATAGGAAACTGATAAGCACAAAGCAACTATTTATTAAGAAAGAGGAACAGTTGACAACAAGTGTTATAGAGGAGGAGACTGGCATGGTTATAGGAAGATATTAAAAATACGAAAAACGTCCCAAAGTTCAGAGTGGAAAAAGGAAGAAAGACTACCTATGAGATGATGGTAAATAATAATGGGTTATTTCTGAAAGCACCTAAAGAACAGGAGATCTGAAAAGTGGTTTGTCGAGCCCTGAAGACATAGAAAGGGAAATTTATTAACAGACAATGAAGACACTACTAAAAAATAAATGAATTTTTCACCCCAGTGTTCACAAAAGAGAATGGGAGACAGATGCTAGAAACAGACATAAATTTCCCAAGGGAGAAGGAAGAAATATAAAAGAAATCAGAATCTTGCCAAAACAAGTGAGCAGGAGTGAGAAGAAAAAATAGAAAACCCTAAAATTTAGCAGTTGTTACCTAAAAATCTTGAAAAGGTAAGAATGAAGAAGAAGCCTAGAAAGAGAAGAAAAACAACTATATTTTGTGGAAGGTTGGAAATAATTTTGTTGATTTATTTTATCTATTTAATTCATTAGATTATTTGAAATTTACCCTTAAAGGGAATAAGCTAGTGTACTTAAAAAATATCTTGTGACAGTTGAATAACCAAAACATTTTTTTTGTCCCCCAAATTCACCGTCTAAGAATTACCTCACTCTGCCCAGTGTTTAATGTTTATTAAATATTGGTTAAGTGTTTATTAAGTCTTATTACTTTTTCCAGGGTATTCACTGAGTCACTGATTCAGCCAGTATTTATTGGCTATTTCTTAGTGCTAGACATTTGCTAGATCCTGAAATGCAGCACTGAACAAGACAGACCTGCCTTAGGGTATCTGAAGTTCCTTCTCCCTCACTCCTATAAACAACCCTACCTCGTGCCAGGCATAGAAAGGGCATTGATTCATTTTGTTACCATTTCTGGTCTTATTTTTGACTGGCTTCGTGACGGAGAATGTCCGGAGAAGGGTGGCCTCTTCTGTTGGTGGGCTGTGCTCGGTGTGGTGCCGGCTTCCTTTTCCTAGGCCTCAGATGTGCATCCCTCTTTCCAAGACCTCTCGTCTCCCCAGGGACCCAAACCAAACTTCTTGCCTGTTGCTCCCTACCAGCCGCCAGTGAATGGATTTAGGAATCCTTGACCTCCTACTGCTCTTTTGAGATTCATAGAGTTCTTGCCTTGAGCTGGCAGAGGCTGTACTTTCAAATGTACATTTCCCTTCCTCCATTTACTCCACCTCCTGCATTTGGACCTGATGTGCACACACCTCCCATCCCCGGATAACAGCTATTGTTTCCCGTTGGGATACCCCATTTCCCACTCTGCCTTCATAAACTTTAGGGTCTAGTAGTCCTCACTTACTAATAAGACCTTTCCATTTCTGTTCCCAGAATTAAACTTTCTTTGCTTTGTATTCAAAGATTAATTTAAGATACTCATGAATGCAAATACTGTTGTGAGGAGGGCTTCACTGTGGTCAATTCCTTCCACCTTCCAATATTGCTTTAGTTGCTACCTAAGAATGGAATAAAAGAGGTGTTTCAGGACATTATTTCTGAGCATGTAGGAGAAGGACAAAGAGACTTTCATTCACTGCAGTATTTGTCCTACGGTATCTTGTTCCCAAAGCCTAAAGAAGTTCTAAATAAAATTAATCTCCAGAGCCATCTTTCCTACCAAGACACTAGGAACAGATTTCCTGTGAGCTCTTACTTCTCTTATGTAGTTGCTCTGTGTTTAAGTGTCTCTGAAAGCTGGTTTACTTAAGTTCATCCATAAAAGAAAGATCAACTAAGCGACATCACCATTTCTTTGGTCATTTTTTCATCTTTTATATAGAGCCATTTCAGTTTGATTGGTTATTGTCCTGAGCATAGCTCATTATTTTGGGGACTGCCAGACTTGGGCGAGTCTGCTGTTTCATTGAGGGGACTAACATGAATGAGACAACTGCAAACATGGCAACAGCAATCCCACCGGCAAGTGCTATCGAAACTAGAGCTGGGCTGAGAATGCCAGAAAGAAGCTTTGGTACATTTTGAATAGTGTTTTATCCCACTATTTCCTAATGCTCTTGTATACTTGATAAAGTATATCTGATGAATAATATTCTTTAGCTCTCAACCCATGGTTCCTGAACTCGATAAGTAAGTATGAACACATCTTGTAGATCTTCAGCCTTTCTTGCTGTCCATCTGAGTTACCTCTGAGCCATTGACATAACACAGATGCCTGGGCTCCACCTGCAGACATTCTGTGTTCGGAGGTCTGAGGTCTGGGCTGGAATCCAGGCATCAAATGTAAATGTGCATTTGGTGATGCTGATGTCATGCCAGGTTTGAGAATCTTACCTACACCTTGCTTCAAAGAACTGTCATTCTGGTTTCCAAAAGGATTCATTTCTCTTGATCGGAGTACTTACTTTTAAATCCTTCTATTTCTTTTTCACTCAGTAAAAGTGAGTTATCACCTATTGAGCACCTAACTACCATCAAGATATTTTCATGCCATAAACTAATAACTTTTTTAGGTCAAAGAACATAGTAATTTTTAATGCGTTAAAATTGTGCATACTTCCAGAAGGGCTGACATGATCTCTGTTTTTTCATTTGTCCTTCAAGTTGATAGGCTTAGTCTAATGGCCTTGAAGGTTTGCCTCTGTAATGGTGATGTGAATGACAGATATTCGTTGTTGTAGATTCACAATTAAACATTGTGTATATGCAGTGGGAATGATTTTCCTTGTATTGTAGAAAAATTGTTAATGTATTTTTACTACTTTAGAGGAAAGACAAGCCATATTAGAGAAAAGTCTGCACTATAAATATTTCAAAAAGAACATTCATTTGTTACTTTTTATAATATACAGCTAAGATTAAATGACATTAAGTAGGGAAGCTTTGTCTTATGCAGAAGAATTTGGCAATAGCTAAGACTGCTATGAAATTAGCCTTGAATTGATTGTAGGCAAGTATGTTTTTCACAAGTACTTGGGCAATTTTGTTATATTTGTAATATTAATTCGGCTGTCGAGTACAACCTAATGTATACAGTAAAATATATTTTTAAGACTAACTGTTTGATAAAAGGAACACAAACCCCCAAGTTGTTATAGCTTGATTTTATGAACATTTTTTTTTAATAACCTGTGAAATGGTGAGCTAGTTAAGGATATTTTGTTGTACATTCTACTACCTTTGGAATGATAGAGCTGTTTTTGTCTAATTTGGCTTTTTCATACATGCAATATTTTGCTCACATTATGGGTGCAGAGCTGACCCCAGGCTGCTCATAGTTGTAGTTTCATAGCTGCTCATATGAGGTTCCAGGTAACATGTTGCCATGGTAGTAGATAGACCTTTTTTTCTTCTGTTGAATTATGAATATTTAAAATTAATATTAAAATTAATATTTATGAATAATAAAATTAAAATGCAGAGAGAAAACTCAGTCTTCTATATGTCTTGTAACTTTGTGGCTCAAAGTTAAAGAAAATGTATGGAATTTAGGTATTGACTTGTTTTTATACAAAATGGATAATAGTATATTTCATTTTGCCATTGAAATTATTAACAACTTCCCTTATTTAGAATTCTTGGCAAGTTTAAAAGGTAACCTTCAGAGAGAGTTAAAGTTCTTGTACTGTATTTGAATGATAAAATGGTTAAGTCATTAATCACATGAAATTATTTCCCAGAATATTAATAACCATTTCTTTACCCACAAACTTCTTTTTTGATCATAAGAATCTTTTTTAAAAAATACGTTTTTATTGATTTTAGAGAAAGGAAGTGAAAGGGAGAGAGAAAAAGAAACATCAATCGGCTGCCTCCTACATGACCCCTAAAGGGATGGAGCATGCAACCCCTGTCACGTGCCATGATGACCTTTTGGTACATAGGACAACGCTCAACCAACTGAGCCACATTGGCCAGGGCTAATCATAGAATCTTGATTTAAAAGTGAAGTTTTATTTCCACTGTTAATAGGCCAAGAATACCTACAGCTTATGGAAAGGTTAACAAAATATTGCTAATTAAATCTTATATTGTTTGTAAGTTTATTGACTTGTATCATATGTACTGATTGGTATCAATTTTTCTGTATATAGACATGTGCTTCTTATGGTTCTTTCAGATATTTGTGTTCAGTCTCTAAGTGGTTCATTAATTCCCTTCATCAAATATTTATTGAACACCAGGTTTTTGCCAAATACTTGGCATGGTTTGGTGCTGGGAATACACACTTGAATATACCACATACTTGGAGTTGACTTTCTCTCACAGGAAAGACACAGGAAATAAACAGGTCCAAGAGAAGTACAGGGTTCTGTGGGAGCCCTAGCAGGAAGGGACGTAGCCCAGAGGAGGCTGGGGAAGTTGGCATCTAAGTTCAGATCCGAATGAACTGAAGGAGGTCTTCAGGCAAAGGGAGTGGTGAAGGGATGAGATGGAGGAGTTTTCCAGGCCTAGGGAGTTACATTTGCAGAAGGCTAGAAGGAGGGAGGGATTGGACATTTCTTTCAGAGCGCTGTAAGAGGGAGAGCGTGAGGAATAGGTTCTCCATGGCCACGAGAGCCAGCCGTGCAGGGTCTTACAAGCCGTGTTAAACATGCCATTCATTCAGCAGATATGTGAGCAGACTATGTTATGTGCCAGGCACTAGGGACACATCAGGAAGCAAAGCAGGAAAGATCGCTTGCCCTTGTGGAGCTTTTATTCCAGTGAGCAGAGACAGCCGATAAACATGCTGCTAGTGGTTTTGAAAGCAGGCCAGAAGCGTGTATAGTCCAAATGGTTACAGTCTCAGCATTTGCCAATATCTTTGGGCCAAATCAAAGAATATTTAATAAAAATAACTTTGCAATCATTTTCAGTTCAGGTCTGATAGGCTGCAGATAGATTTATTGATAACTCATTATATTTGCAGGGAAAATTGGAGGCTACCTGTAATTTATATGTATTGATCACTCACTCTGTGCCAGGCACTGGGCTAAGCAATGAGCATACCATAGTGAGGGAAATTACTGAAGTTCACTGCAATCAGTATTTCTAGTTCATTACACAGATGCACCTTGAGAGTCCAGGGCTTATCTGTAATGTTAGATGAGAATATTTGAGGGCTGATCAGTAAGGAGGGGTTGTCTCATATTCCTGTTTTTAAAACTCATTACCACGACCAGAATTCTTCCTTGTATCATTTTGACAGTCTCACTAAACAGAAAAAAAAAAGCTTGGTTTTTTTTCTTTTACCATGCAAACAAACAAACATTATACACAGTGATTGAAACTAGACATTTGCTTGTCACTCAAAATTAATGATTTGTAATTAAGTAAGTTTTAGTGTGGTTGAATACTTTTGTGGTGGAATTAATAAGGAGCAAAGACAGTACTAGAAGTCCGTGTATAGAAGCAGAAGGAGAAATATAGCTGAGCATAGTGAATGAAGAAAAGATTTGTTAGAGTTCGCCCTACAATTGTAAGAGCATTGAATGAAAATGTGATGTGTGAGAGGTATTTGAAAAACTTATTTTACTCTGGAAATCTTAGCCTGATTTGTTTTATTTCCTTTAGAATAAAAGTTGCAAGTGGGTAGGAATTATGCCTTTAAATGTTAGCCTATAAAGGACTGGAAAACTACTCAAGGGTAACAGCTGAAGAGGAAATGGCTCTGTCAGCGTCATGCACATGGATGATTGGGCACATGAGGGACCAAGCAGAGAGAAAGGTGCGGAGGGAAGAGGTCGTAAAGCAAGGAGGCTTGTTTGGAACTAAAATATAGTAATAGCAAAGCAAAAGCTTTGGGAACCACCGAGGTGATATATTTTTCCTCTTAACATAATACAAATATGTACAATTGAAAATGTGTGGTGTTTCTTGCACAGACATTACTGTCATCAGCAGCATACACAGTTGGATGTATTTGGAGAAACAGTTAATGATATGGTTCTCTGTTCTCTTTCCATGTCACCAGAGGCATGCATTTTCAAAACAGCCCAGATTAAGGTCCAATCTTTAGATATGCGATACAAATATAAAGCTGACTTTTCACATAAGAGCACATTAAGTCCATGCTCCATCAGTATTAAATGGTAAATAACAAGAGTGACCTTTGTCCAGCCACATCCATAATGCTTTTTGCTAAGGTCCATAATGTGTATCAGTATCCTAATGTGGTAACAATAGCCACTGGTGATTTACTCTTACAATGTGGCAAACTCTGTGCTGTTATTTGCATATTTTACCTTACAGCAAAATGACCCTCATTTTACAAATAAGCAAAGTGAGGGACAGATAGCATAAAATAATCCAGATGAAGGGGGCACTTCTAGTTGGTTAGTGAGAAGTTGTGATGTACAGTCCTGTCAGACTCTGAAGCAAGTGGTCTAAACCAGCAAACCTAAATGCTTCCCTGAGAGTGCAGGTAGATGGAACAGGTAAAAGTATTCGAAATAACTGTAAGAGATTAGATGTAAACAAAAAAGCGAGGGTTAAGGGACCACCCTCTGATTGCTGGACTTTTTTTTCTTTTAATTTTAGCACTCTGTGAAGCAACAGTAATAAAGAAAAGACCATACATACAGGAAGAAGGGTTAAGGGTCACAAACATCAAGGGAAAAATCATTATTTTGCCTTTCTTACTTACTTTCGCAAAGTATTGACTTTCCAAGCTGTTAGACCCTCTGCCTTTCTGTATTTTATACCCTCTTGCTTCTCTAGCTGACCCTTTGACTTTAGTTGTCTTATGGTCCATGAGCAATTTTGAATATCCATTTGTGTCATGTTCGGATTTGTTGAAATCAAAGAAGCGTTAGATCTTGGGAGAACACCTCAGTACCTCCAGTCTAACTGTGATTCTCCTTAGACTGTTGGTGGAGATGACTTGAGTCTAACTCATTCTTTCTCTTATCATCATCTACCACTGGCCGCCTTTTTGCTCCAGGTCTTCACGGTTCAATCCTCGCTCACCACTGTAAATGGATCCAGTAGTCATCAGAAGAGAAAAGTTGTAGAAAAGAAAGTGGCAACAAAGTGAAATAGGGGTCCTAACATTTTAGGAAAGATGTCAGACTTTTCAAATGTGTTGCTTGATTTGAGGTAGTTGATCTTAGAACACCTGCCACTAACCTTCAACTGCCTTCTTCTCTCATGTGTAGAAGAAAATGTGCCCCTTCTTAATTCGCTTGTCAACCCTCAACATTTGCATTCAAGCTTATTATAACTCTCTTGTCATGGGATCTTTTCTAAGAAATTGTTCCCTTTCTCTTTTCTTTCATCATATTTTGTCCCCTGACTCCTTTCTCTCTACGTAAAAATGTGCAAGTAGATCTTCTACTCTGGCAATGGTTGTCAAAGTGTGGTTTACACATCACTTAAATTCTCTTGGGGTCACGTTAAAATAGGGACACACTTCAGGCCTACGAATCAGCACCCCTCACTAGGGTATAGTTCACGAATTTTTCTGAAACTACATATTCTCAAAGGTAGTTTGCCAGCTTCTAAGATAGCACAACTTCAAATCCTATGTTTTTTCCTACTCTAGTATTTTTAACTTCTGAAACCCAGCACCTTCCTCAACATCCACAATGTCAGAATTAACTAACTCTTTCCATTCTTCTTACCACTCTTTTATTATCTGCTTTCCTCTTTTATTCTTGTAAGTATAGGCATGGGAAGAGCTTAGAGTTTGGTGTTAGAGTGGGATTTGACTTCCAGCTTGATTATTTAGCAACTATAGATATTGGACTATTCATTCATCTTCAGTAGGACTCTGTTCTGGAGATTTACATGGCTAGCAAGTGGCATTTTTCATTTGGGAGCCCCAACAGGTCTTTGCTCTAAGAATTTGCCTTTCTCAATTTGCTGGTGAAAAACTTAGAAATTGCACATTTTGCCAGGGTTGTGGTCCCTGAGTAAGAGCCAAAAGATGAACTGCCTTTTACTCATTCTGCCTCCCCTACATACCCATGGTCCTTTCCTACAACAAATCATGGTCAGTTTGGCATGGCAAGTCCTGGAAGAGAGATATTTTCTCTAGTGAGCCAGAAAATGCAACAGGATCTGTCTGAGATTGATGGAGATAAGTGTTTGATCCAATTTACACTCTGCCAGAAAATATTTTTTCTTGACAGCTGGAGAGATCAAAGATCTAAAACTGTGGATATAGGGTGATGAATGTTCTAATGTTAATATTTTATGAATAATATAGTGCCATTTAAGGTCAACATGTCGTAATTCCCTCTGTCTGGGAAATTCCAGCCAGCCATGTGCTGAGAGAGGAATCCAAGCACAGAGGTCTTCACTCCAAGGAGACAGGCAGTCATTACCTGCCTGTGAATAGTTGAGCAGGGCAACCTTTAATAGTCTGTGATAGATCATGTCAAGAAACAGTGGAATCCACAGGTTTTTGCAATGGGGGCTAACTCGTCTGAATTGAGGAAGACTTACTGATGAGTCAGTCTGATAAATGGGATTTTCAAGTATTATCATAGAAGAGAAGAAAATTTCTTCTTGGGTGAGAGCAATATGATGGCATAATTACCCATTACCAAGAAAAGGTACATACTTTGTCCTAAGCCCGGGCATGAGTATAGTCATTCATGTTGTGCAAAAACGTGTCGGGACTTGTGGCTTCTGTAGGGACGCCCAGATGGAGGAGAAGACTCTATGAAATGCATTGTCCTGGTGTCGCTGGGTGTGGCCCTGGGCTTGGGTCAGAGAGATTCAGCCACCAAATGAGGTTTTTTCTTGCTTTGGACAACCTTGCTTAGCATTGATTTTAGTTACATGCTTTCTGAGAGCCTTTTGTGGTTCTTATTTTGACTGTGGATATATATATATATATATATATATATATATATATATATTTAAAACATTTCCATTATTGTAGCTTTTCATTCACAAAATATATTTAATATCCTTATATTTTACAGATTTTACTTAATTAGATTTAAAAAGTTTTCCCCCATTTGTATTTCTCTTATGTAAGTTTTTCTACTTTTTTTATTGTTTGTTTTTATCAGGTTAGGCTGTTGCTATTTACATTCCCCCTTCCCCTGGGTAGAACTCCCATTGATTCACCAAATATCTCTCCATTATGAATCAGGATGTTCACAGTGTAACAAGCTCTTCTAGCTTATAAGGCTCAAATTAAGGGGTCATGATTATTTCTTGACAACAAACGTTATTCGTCCTCTTAATTTCGACTTATAGCCTAAAATCCATGGTCTGTAATGAAATAGAGGCAATTTCTCTGAGCCTTACTTCTCATCTTAAAAATAAAGATAATGCTAGCCCTGGCTGATGTGACTCAGGTGGTTGATCATCATTTGATAACTACCAGTTCGATTTCCTGTCATGGAACACGCCCAGGTTTGGGGCTGGGATCTCCAGTAGGGGGTGTTCAGGGGACAGCAGATTGATGTTTCTCTTTCTTTCTCCCTCTTACTTCATCTCTCTCTAAAAAATCAATAAGAACATATCTTAAAAAATGAAGCTAATGCTATCTACCTCAGAACATTGTAATGAAGATTAAATGAGATATATACATCTAGCACATGAGCTGAAAATAGAAGATTCTTATAAATCTAATTTAATTTATTCTTCAATTTCTGTAAAAAGTCCAGGGAACATTAGTAAGTGTCTAGTTGCAAAAGGAGAAGGTCATGATTTTGGTGTTAAGTTTGAGGTACTTTTAAACTATTCAAGTGAAGTTATCAAGTAGGTGGTTCGAGTTAAGGGTGTAAAGCTCCGAAAAGGCCAAGCAAAAGGTCTACAACGGAAGGAACCTTCAGCATATAGATGCCAGTTGAAGGTACAAGACTGTGTATGGCGTCTCCACAACAAGTAGTTGAAGGATTCTCAACCCTTAAAAAAGCCTTTGGGTGAGAATGAAAGAGAATGCCCAAGGAGTAGGAGAAAAAGGAAATGTGATGACATCAAGCAGATTTTTAAAAAGACAGGGGATATGAGTATCTTTTTTATGGGTGGTGAGAGCTGAACATTGTCTGTTGGCTCTAACAACTTAGTGGTCATCGTTGACATGTTCTTGGAGGAATCATGGGGTAGGAAGACTACTCCCCATTCCCCAGAACGAAATTATCTTTCCCCTTACCTGGCAATGTTTTCATCCTATATGTTTCTAATGTGAATTTTCCTCTATGATTGATAACAGTAGTTGTTTGTACTTAGCTTCATTCCCATAATGAATGATTAGTTTTCTGAAGACAGAGGTCATGCAAAGTACCATGTAAATTACACCTAGTAAGTAGTCAATGGTTCA
Organism: Cnephaeus nilssonii; assembly: GCF_951640355.1. NCBI lineage: Eukaryota > Metazoa > Chordata > Mammalia > Chiroptera > Vespertilionidae > Cnephaeus > Cnephaeus nilssonii. The sequence goes on along the minus strand of NC_137082.1, from coordinate 39,754,606 downwards.
GTCTTAGAATCATTGGTTCTAAATAACAAGGCATGTTTGTCTGTTTATCCACTCATCATTTATTCACTAAACAGTTGTTTATTTAATAGCTCCATACCACGTGTCAGGCACTATTTTAGTTGTTTATTTAACAACTCCATACCATGTGTCACCACTATATCTAGATATAGTGATGAACAAAATATATTCCCTTTCTGTATGAAAGTTACATTGAGGTGGAGATAGATGATAAAAAAATGTATATTCTGAGTACCTTTAATGTCTTAACTTATTTATTCCTCAGAACAAGCACTCATGACGTAGATGTTATTACTAGTCCTATTTTATTGGTGAGAACATGGCGGCTCCAGGACATTCAGTACCTTGCAGGGTCATCAATTCAGTAGGTATGGATTTGGGACACAAACCAGGCACTTTGTCTCCCAAATCCATGCTGTTAATTACCCCACTGCACTCACTGCAAAGTGTTTGGCACACAATAAATTATCACCATCATTATTATTACTATTAATGTTATTAATAGTAGTTATTTCTCAGCCTAGCAATCGTTTACTTCAATTCAGATGAGGAAACAGATACATGACTCATTATTGGCAAAACTAAATTTAGAAGCCTATGTTCTATGCTTCCAAGCCAATGTTTTCCCCTCATATAGTGCCTCTTCTTTAAGGGAGGGGGTGTGTAAAGGGAGGAAGAGGAAAAAGGAGGAAGGAAGAATGAAGGAATGGGCAAAGAGAAGGAAAGATATGTGGAAGAGACGTAGGAATGACTTAAACCTGTTTGATTTGGGGTTTTTGATGTTACCAAACTATGTCTTATTTTTCAAGTTCTTTGTTCTCTGTATTCTCTAGAGGAAATCTTTAAGTTAAAGATATTTCCATACACAATAATTATATTCCATTTCATAGACTAGCAAAAAATAATTCAGGGCTAGAAGACCCTAGCTATTTAAAAGACTTTATTTTGGAAAGGATATTATTACTGGCATTTATATTGGGAGGCACTGGTTGGAAGATACACTAGAAGCCAAGTCTTTGAAGGGTGTGTGTGTATGTGATAAGTAGTACACACTTATATCCTGGTAATATTGAATTTATTTTGTATATACATGTTGGGCGAGACACATTTTTCTATGGTGGGGAAGTTTTTGTACTTATATGCAAGGCTGCTGTATTATAAAGCACCATATTTAAGCACACAAATATATACTAAATAAGGGACAGATGCACAAGGAATTTTAGCAGAGTTTTTCTAAATGGCAAATAATTAGAGGGGAACATATGCCTATGGGCAGCAAAGGATGAAGTGAGGTACCAGGAATTTTAAAAGGGAGATAGAAATGCATATTGTAGAATGCAGTCACGCTCAAGGATGTTTCAGCCTAGAGGGTGTTCTTTCCTAAAGTTTTCTGTTTTTGTGGGTTCTGACATTAAATTTTGTTCTCTCTCTGTACCTATATTCCCCAAAGAAATCGATCATGCTAATCATTCCAACATGGAACAGATTTTCATTCAAACCTCACTTTTCGATGACTTTGTGGTTTGCATGCCTTCTCCCTCCCCAGGGCCTTGTCCTTTCACAGGACTGCCAGGATATGACATTTCATAACAGTGTCATTCCTCATTTATTTATTATTTATACCCCATCTACTTCTAAAAGGTAGCCTACCAATACAAGACACCTATGAATGTGATGTTTTTTCTTGATGTGCATTTTAGGATGGACGTGGTCCTCCTTTAGAACAACTCTACTCTAAGATGGGTTGTGTCCATCTCAGAACTATTCTGCATAGTCTTGATGTGGAAGAGGAAACAAATCTCCAAGAGCAGAGTAGAGAAGAGCATCAGGCATTTCCATCTTCCTGCAGGGTGGTAGTTTAAGCAGCAGGGGCACGGAGCAGAGCAATTGAGCTCCCCAGCAAAGCTGAGCTGTAGCACCTGATCATTATCCTTCAGGTTTAAGTTTTACCTGTTGTGCTCATTGTAACAAAAGAAATGAAATCTCTGTAATTATATTGGATGGGGGAGGAGATCATGTTTTAGTTCCTTTGATCTTGAGCTAGAATAGGCTCTGCTTTTTGGAAATTTAATTTGAAAGAATCCAATGTACACATCTGCTTTTTGTACTGCAATTTCTACTGAGCTTGAAAATAGAAATTTATTAATGCAAACGTGCAGGGTCTGTTCCTTGGGGAAAAAAACACACACATATTCAAAACACAAGGTGATCTTTCTGCATATCTATGGAAGATTTTAATAAATATGTTCTCTGTTTTTCTTCTGGAGTTCAGAAATGAGGGACCAAGTATAAAAATTATAGGACACATTGGGGTACAGAAAGATTCATGATTATTTCAATATTGAAAAGTTTTCAAAGGACAAATTAGATGGTAAAGAGATGAGAAGCATACTGAATCCTCAAAGGAAAAAAAAATAAACCAAAAACAAGTGCGTCATCAAACCATTTTGAGAACATTTGAATTGATGGAAGAGCCCATGCTAAGAGACAAATCTTTCATTTCAATGAATCCAATCTGCCTCGTGTTCTGTAAAATTGCCTTTGCCTAAAAATGGCATGGCATGCAGATTTTAGGTAGGGCACTTTCTCACCCCAACTTAGCCTGCACTCTTTATTTTTGTACCATTACACGAAACTTCACACAAATGATACTTGACTTAATCCTTAGAGTGGCTGGATAGCATGTTCTATTTTGATTAACTTTTTCTTGTTCTCAGTAAATTTCCCAGTAAATACTAAAAATGTCATGAGCATTTTGGGACACGGCTCCTTTAAGCTACTTGCAATCATATAGTTGTTCTTTGTAGGGTTTGAGTGCTTTCCTAAACTTCTCATCTCCAAATGGGCAAAATAAATCAAGAATTGTTGAGAGCCTTCAATCACTGGGTGAGCAGTCATCTCCTAAAGCTGGGAAAGTATCCATTTTCAGTTCTTTGAGTAAATGGAGCTGGTTTCTTACAATATTTGTGCTCTATCAACAGATCTCAAAAACCTGGTTATAAATTACCTAGGCTTATGAAGGAGATCACGATTTAAGAATATATTGAATCAATAAAATTGGTCTTTTTTTAATGTAATGTGATGAGATTTTTTTCAAAGGTGGTAGGTGCACTTCAGCGATGGGTATTGTCATTCTATTCTGTATTTGTAGGTTACTTTCTTCCCCACTGAGTTTTTTATTTATTTATTTTTTAAAGAAACAAAGTGCAAAGCCACCAAGTCAGGCTCTGAATTAGAAATTCTGACTTTAAACCTGGGAGCCTTTCCTTAACCTGTGTCTGAGTTGGTATTTCAGCTGTGTTGCCAGGATAACCTATGACCCTAGTAAATGTACAATTTCATTTGGGTTCAGTGATTTTGGCGTTATAGGACACCAAAGGCCACAGAAATTACTTAAGACACACCATGTTGAGACAGAATTGGCTCCTCAGAGACTTTTGAGTAAGTAGGTTTTCATTTGAACCAGTTTTGGGGGGCCACGGCATGTACTGCTAACCACATCTAATTAATTAATTTCTAACATTTCTATCTACTTGTGACTTTGTCAACGACACACATTTTTTCTTCCTTACGTGCAAGAAATTCAGAATCAAAATTTCTATGTCTAATGGCAGACAGTTGGGGTGCAGCAAGCAAGCAGTCACCCTTAAAAATTAATGAGCTTAATGATGGTAAGAGAAGTGACTGTGATGGTGGTTTGGGAGGGAGGGGCCACAGGCATGGCAGAAGGAGGAAGGCTGGACTCCTCCTAAGTGACAATGATGTGAGCCCCTTCCTTATCTCCCTTCCCCATTCTCCCTTCCCCTCCCCCAGTCGCCACCCCTCGCATCCTCTCCTCTTCACTGGAGCCAGAGCAGATAGAAAGACAGGGCGATTATGAAGACGTCAGTTGGAGGCTAGGCAGGCGAGAGGGGCGCAGTGCTCCAGATGAGGTCCGGGGGGAGCCGAGGAGGGTCACTCATGAACGACCGTGTGTGTGTGTCTGACAGACTGTGAAATGGTGCGTTGTTGCACGGCTGCGCTGCACCTGGGCCCTTCATCTGTGATTGATTGGTTTGGTCATGTGTAATGGTCCCATCTGCTCTGTGTTGTTTTTCTTTTTTTACTTATAAACACCGTTCCCAGCGGCTGAGAGAGGATGAGCTATGTTTTGTCATCTTCACTTACACTTTAGCTCAAAAAAGTGGTCAACTAGGTAAGCTCTAAAGTCTATCCAAGTAATGTAGTAGGAAAGTACGGTCTTCCCCTTTGCTTGATTTGTGTGTGTGTATGTGTGTGTGTGTGTGTGTGTGTGCGCGTGTGTGCGCACGCGCCCTCCTGCGCAAGCGTGTGTGCCTGGAGTTTCATGCTGCCTGTTAATATCTGAATAGTTCATGAACCACGGAAGACCAAAAAATCACAGAAATGATTTGCACAAATCTGTGTATTGTGACTCTTACTGCAGCGAGGAGTGCATTTTTTTTTTTTTGTAACGGAGCCAATACTTAATTAAAACCGCTGACATCATGGTGTTATAATTAAGCGTGGCATTAATTAAGCTGGAATAACGATTTTTTTTTTATTAAGAACTGCTTCCATTGTATAAGACCGTTATCGGCTAAAAACAAAATAATTTTAAAGCAAAAATTAATTCCTTCTAAAGGAGCCCTTTTCAACTTCCCCAAAGTCCAAGTCCAGCCTCAGGGCTGTCGTCATCAGGGGTGTGGGTGTGTGTGTGTGTGTGTGTGTGTGTGTGTGTGTGTGTGTGTGTTGGATGGTGTTGGGATGGGGGGAGAGTGGAAGTGAAATTTGTGTGTGTGTTTTTTTTCACCCAAAAATGCTGATCGGCTCCTGGCATTCTGATGGCTAATTATGCATCGGAGAGCTTCGACAGCTGCATTCATCATCATAAAATGTAATAATTAATGACATTCCAACAAAGAAAAATATGCAAATGAGGACTCATTAGCATTTTCATATTCAGCTTTGATAATGCTTTTGCTGACAAGGTTGTAATTAATGAAAATTCATGTCGCAGTCAGGAGATTGGATCGGTTTCATTCCGCTCACAATTCCCAAATGCTTGCATTATGGAAAATCGGCAGCTCTGCCAACTTTTCAGGGAAGAAAAAAACACACACACACACACACTAAAAGCACCAGATGCAAATTAATGGTAGGGAGTCTTTAACTCTTTAAGCCACCCCCTAAATTTCCATCACAGGAAACATGTGATGAGTTTTAACCTAAGAACTGGATTCTTCTTCGTCTTCTTCTTCTTTTTTTTTAAATAATAGCAATGAAAGTAATTTTATTTGTGACCCCAGTATGAGGATTTCTGGCAAACTTTTTTTTTTTTTTTATATTTAAAAAAATCCCTCTACCTTTTCCCCTCTTTCGTTTTCCCTTTCAAGACTCTTTAAATTTACATAGTAAAACATGTTAGGACAGTCAAGCCCCAGCGTGTTGTGTTCTGTCCTCTAGCTGGCAAATCTACGCCACGACAGTTTATTCATCCACATGCTTTTTGGCGACTCTTCACCACGTATTTGTGCTTAGATCTCCCGGTGCCTCCCTCCGTGCTACCCATAAGGTCCGAAAGAAAAGCAAGTATTCGATTTCTCTATTCAGGGTGGGTGTTTTTTTTTTTCCTTTTCATTTTTTGGATGATAGTTGTTTTCTTAGTGCTTTTTCTGTTTAATCTATTCCCTTTGTGGTTTCGGGTAAGAGTTTGGGAATGTGCCCATAATTCTCTCACTCAACACTTCTGGTTTAGTGTTGGGCTTCAAACGTAATTTTAAAAGACACTGTACAATCAAAATGGATACCCAGAAACCCCAGAACAGAGCTATCGACAAGCATTCAGTACAGAGAGCTATTAATTCATAAACCCTCTGTGTGTTGCTTTCAAACGTGTGACTGTAGATTGGCAAAAACCATTTGATGCCAACGTGGTACTATGTTTTGTCTTCCTAGCCTGAAGTTAAACTGAAAGTTCCATCTTGCCCTCAGCACTACAAAGAAAAACCTCAATAGAGTTCTAACCTGACTTCAGATTTAATCTTTAGGTTAAAACAATGATTACTACTCAGGCAGATATTTTTGCTGGGACAGATGTGTTTGAAAAAAAAAAAAGAAAGGAAAGGTTTGTGTAAGGATTAAGAAAAAGAGAGAAGGAAAGCATATTTCTTTATAAATTGTCAAATTTATAAGTGTTTTCACTCTGGAATGATATAAAACAACTTCAGGCAGTTTCTAAGATGCAGTTTCCTGTTTATTGAAAGTGAAATTGTAATTCCCAAAATTGCTAGTCTAGCATAAATAAAGAGTATAAATATGTCTTGTTAGGGGAAGATAGAAACTTTGATATGTGAGATTTAATATTTAGAGCATCTAAGGAAAATAAAAAGGATCATCAATTATTTAATCAGAAGTTTAATGTAAATCTTTTTTCCCTGTTATGCAATTAAGAATGACTAGGTTTTTATTCCTCATTAATCTCAGAGTTCCAAGAAACAGAATTTTATTTCAATCTCTTGTTTTTTCCAACTTTTGTTTTGTCACTGTGTGTGTGTGTGTGTGTGTGTGTGTGTGTGTGTTCATTGTCTGAAGATCATAGTGGCTCTGCCTTCTTTAAATTCTATTGTGTTAAATAGCAGGCAGAGGAAGGCTTCACTTTTTTCCTTTTAGTTTACTCCTTTTTTATGCAGGCAAACTGCCCATCCAGATGGTAGGATTTCACCTGTAAGCAATCTGAAACGATAGGTTAATTCTGACATTTTATAGAGCTTTTTTATTTTCTTTTCATACTGTACAACTAAGTACAGAGTAAGCACTCAGGATAATGTTTCCCTTTTTTTCTTTTAAAGCACTTCCTGCTGTGATTGGTCCCCCATCTTCCCTCCCCCCCCCAAAAAAAAAAACCACACACACAACAACACACACAAACACACATAAAAAAAAAAAAACAACCCTGTATTTTGGGCTCAATTAAAATCTGGGGCTTTGGGCACTTTGCTGCTATTGTCTAAACCACATCTGATGAAATCTTTGACCACTTCTAATACGTGTGAATGAGGAAGTGATGGCAGAAGTGAAGGAACACGTGCCGACCTGCAGGTTAGTTTGGGAGAAACAGATTATTTTAATTTTATAAGCTCAGGGTTCCACTGGCTTTGATAAACTCACTGTTCGTTTTCTCCCCCTACCAAAGTCATAAATGTTTACTAACTCATTCTTCCCTCAGTAATGCCTAGCATGGTGTTAGCAACCAGAATCCTGAAATGTGATTTTGTTTCCAGTGTGGCTAGCCTCTGGTAGCTTATGTGACTGAGGAAACTGGGGAAATTCTCTGAAATGATTTGTGGACCTGTTATAGGGAATCCCATTATTTCCCAAAGCAGGTTTTGGCAATAGAATGTGAAAGGGAGAAGGAGTCTTGAAGGTTGTTTTTACTCATCATAATTGTAATCATACTGTATTTATAAGTTACTTTGGAATACTATCCTCCTGATTTTATTTCTAGAAATCCTGTGTTGGCATGAATTATTTCCCAGTTATTCACACAGGAGGATGGCTAGAGAAGCATCTTCTCCCCTGGCTTATTCCCTTGGGAGAACATTTTTGAAAGTACTCAACTAATCTTATACTTGTCAGGATTGGGGACCCTAGTTGTGGCATTATTTATTGCTTTTTCTGTTTCCTGTTTTGCACATGTTAATTCCCATGGGCATTTTCTTCTTCAAGTGATGAGATTTCCACTGTCCGGAGCAGCAAGCCACACTGGCTGGAGTTATTGAACTCTGAAATAGGAAACCTGTGGGTGATCCGGTTTACCTCCCCAGAAGCTATTGCTCTGGTCAAGGAGAATTACAGCCCCATGACTGAGAATTTCAAAGTAGTTGTTTCACTAAAACATGCACAGATTTCCTTTCAGGTATTGCAACAAAATCAACATTTGTTTGTGGCCAGTGAAGCCAGTGATCCTGGGTATTCTCATCCAGATGCTTCTCATATTTCCCTTGCAAACTTTCCCATTGGTTGGGGTCTGTGGAGAGATTTAAGTGGCTGGCTGGTGGAAATGTTTGGGAGAACATTTGCGTATCAAAGCAGCCTAAATATTTGCAAAAAATGTTTGCTTGAGAAAAAAGAATCCACTTAGGATTAGGAAGTAACTGCTTAAACATTTAAAAAGCATTTGTGTTTTCCTGAAGTATATTATTCAAGAGCCAAGGCCCAACTTGAATTTCTGGGGTTATCCCAGAATCCATGTTTTGTTTTATGATTAAGATCTTTATATGTGGTATAAAAAAGCAACCCCCCCCACACACATATATTTAACATTTAGTTTGTTATTATTTATAAACCTATAAAACAGAAGATGAGAGAAAGGGCCTCATGAAATGATGAGATATTGAATAATTCTAACCTCATTCTTGCCCTCTGTTTTGTATTCTCCCCTGTAAAACACAGTTGTATTGCTCTGATACGACATTTGGTTCTGTAGGAGTTCAAGAGCTTTCTCATCATAGTAATGGTTTGAGTGGCAACTCTTTCTCTTTTTTTCTTGGTAAAGAGTTTAATGTGGGCTTTTTTGGTGTTCCAATTATTAAAGTTTTAGCTGCATTTCACTGATGGTTTGGAAACAGTGCATACAAAATTCAGTGCAGCCCAATTTTTCCAACTTGTTAACAATGTAGGAGTTGAGCATTGACAATTGCTGTACTTCAAAGCCCCTTGGATCAGGTGTTACTTTACCATCTGGACATTTTAATTAGTAACAAAAATGTGGATCTGGAAACGCAGAAATAGGATCTACAGTACACGGTGGCCCAGTGCTCTGTATTGGTGCTGAGGTGGGCATGGCTATATTGTACAAGTGTGTGTGTATGCGTGTGTGCTCATGTGTAAATGGGATTGTATGTTGAATATGTATTCATTCCTCTTAGGAAACCTAAGTATAGGATTCTGGTGCCCTTTTCAATCTGGGCATTATCACAATACCAACAACATATTTGGCTACTTTTTCTCAAATATCGAATAAAAATGTATAACATATATACTTGCATTCCTACGTAATACTTGCCTGTGTCTTTCTAGTGCTCACATTTCCTCGTGTGGTATATGGTATGGGATGGCAATACAATGCTGACATTGGGCAGGAGATGTGGCTCCTCCATTCCATCGCTGTGGGCTCCAAGTCAAATACATTAACCTCTCTGAATCTCCTTTTATCCTTACCTACAGAATAAAAGTGTTAATGATAATAGTTATGATAACTACTTAACAGAATTATGATGAAGCTTATAAGAACATGTATGTGAAAGCACTTCATAAAATGCAGAAACATAACAAGTGATTTTTAATACAAATTACCATTTCAAAATCTACATACCATCTTCATAATTCATTAATTGTCACATTAAAAATTAAGGAAAATGCAAAATTAAGCTCACAGAAGGTTACTAACAAATAACAACTTTAGGACCACCAGAAAATGTGTTTATAATTTTAAACATGATGCGAAGTGACCCACTTTTATAAAGTATCAGGATATGCTCTTTGAAATAATGTTATTCTGAATTAAGGCAGAAGCCGGGTACATTTGAGAGAAATAGTGACCTTCTGGAGAAATGGAGAGTGAAAATAGTTTAGGGAAATGAGTCTTAGTGTCTTCTCTTTCAGAAAGATGCATGCGGTGTATGTGTATCTTCATTATTATGAGTTTCATGTTTGCAAACCAGTGTGACTACTTAAATGTAATCACCTACTCATTACAATTTATTTCATACTATATTTGCTCAAGAATGCGTCCTGCGTCATCCCCAGGAAAGGGAGGGAGTTGATAAAATTACCTTGGGACACTGGTCCAGATCCACGAGTTTGGATACTTCTATAGAAAGTTTTTTCTTTTTTATTCTAGGCCCAGTTCTCTTCCTGAGAATTCTTCAAGAGAAATAGGGACGTTTCCCCCCCTTTATTGTATAATCGTATACCATTGCATAATGATATTGCTTTGGTCATTTCATTAATTTAATCCTCCCCTCCTTTAATGTAATACATGCATAGCTTGAATACAGTGCAAATATGATTTCTATTACATTGTTTCTAACATCAAATATTTATTATTATACACAACCTGGTTTTATTCAGTGTCTTAGAAAGCTTATCAGACTTGTCTCTTGGACATGGAATCAGCCAGGAGTATATAGCATTCCTTTTCAGTATCATGCTAGGAGATAGTCTTCAGTCAGTTCATTAATTTGTTTAAAATTAAGTAAACCACAGAAGAAACAGGAACATGCGAATTATGATTTCAGTTTTTAAGATTTTTTTTTTTTTGGACTTGAAAATGGAAACTGGTTTCCTTTAATGCTGTCTCAGTTTCATTTAAATGTCCCAACCTAATGACCATTTTCATTTGCATATTCTGATCTAGTGAATAGATAGGGTCTACCAATTATTTGTCTTGAAAATTTTGAAATGAGGCTACAGGTCCTCCCCTTCGCAACCCTGTTTCCTAATAATGGCCACGTGTACCTTAACCTTTAGATTTCAGTACCCACAGTCATGATGTGAGCAAGAAATTATGGAACGTCTTTAAAAACTGTCTCATAAAAAGGGATTCAGTTAAAAATTAGGGAGAGAGCATTTAAAATTTAATAAGAAATAAAGTAATTCAAAGTAAAGTCTGTAGCCAAACTCCTTAATTGTGATGCATTTGCTGAGTTCCCCTCTTCCATCGTCGGGCCTGCTCTGATGCCATATGGCCTACCATGGAACATTTAACTTGTCAGATATAATGGATTGTCCTGGAAGCAGATTTTTGCTTTGAGCACTCGGCTCCTTTCTTGCATTTCACTCTCAGCTCCAGGCTGCAGGATGAAGGATTGTGGTGGAAATGCAAAGAAGAGACACACAGTTGATTCCCCTTAAGAGAGTGACCTATATGCCACAGAATTTTACCCACGTAAAGAGGCATTATCCCCGTCACTGGCCTTAGCAGGCTGCATGTCAGAATCATTTAAATGTGCCCGGACTTAACAGATTGTGCAAACATTTCAGAATTGAGTGCTTAGGAATAATAAAGCATCGCCATTGTAACTTATGCAGAAATGGTGTAGCCACATCAGCCAAAAGATAAGTATTATTTATCGTGACCTCCTTATAACATAAACCACCTGGATTGTAGATGTTGTAAATTCAGTTTAACTTTCAAATTTACTAAGAATGCTTCCAAAAAATCACCTGATGGAGATGTTACAAGGCTTCATTGTTTTGCTTGGTGAGGAGAGGTGAGGTTGAAATGATCATTTAGGTGGACGGACAAGTGGCAATTAATTATCCTACCAAGCCTTCCATCTTGAAACTTAAGTGCAAACCTTCTGTTTATTCTAACATACGAGATTGAACATCCTGTAGATTATTTAATTTTTATCTGTTAATGTAAAAAGCATAGTGGTTGGTGTTGATTTGGTTCTTTCATAAGGTGATTCTTTTTTTCATATTAATTTGTGATACTGTTTCTGAAATCAAAAGCCTGGAAAGTACGAGGAGGAGTTTATGACTTTTGCATTTATAGGAAAACTTCCTTAAAAGCATAAACAGTGACCATTCCGTTGGTACACGTACACATATAGCTAAGAAGAACTCTTTTAGCATATAGCCTAGTGTAACCCGAAAGCTAATATAATACAGAGGCCCGGAATGGACAAATTATAAATAATCAAGTACAAACTACAAACCAGTGGAAAAATAAGTAACTTATGGACCTTAAAATGGTACATATTTGATTGTTCTAGGGTTACAAAAATTAACAAGTATGTATGTGACACATGTAAATATACTAAAAGACACTCTGTTTGCAAAGGGTAATTTAATATACTCATCAAAATGTATGTTTATGTGTTAAAAATTTAACATTTCATTTACTTGTACAAATTTATTTATTGTTGATAGTTCTTAATAGTGATCTATAAAAACTATAGTGGCCTTGAGAACTGGTATAACCTTACTTCTATACAAAGAAGATATTTCTTTTTAATGATCAATTTCCCATGAAGCAGCTAGGAAATTTCTGTTAAAGTCAGTATTTACTAATAAAGTGCATTTGTATGTATTTCTTACTAATCCTAAACCGAGCACATTTGTTTTTTTAATGCCACTGATAGGATGATTTTTTCTCCCTCCCTGTATTAAAATTTTGGTTAGGCTTATCCTAAGTGAGTTTAAGTGGTGGCTGGCCAGAGCTAGTTCTTGTTGGGGTATGTGCGCCCTCTGCTGGCTGCTCAGATTGGAGCCAACTGGTGTGTGAGTTCTTAATAGCTTATTTTTCAAGGTTAGGGTTTTTTTGTTTTGTTTTGTTTTTTGCACTTTTACACAGCTAATATATTTGCAGTAATTATAAAGTTGCAGGTTAATACTGAGTATGGCAGTTAATTTGTTTTTATTTGGAAATGAAAGGTTTTTGTTTTGTTTATCTGTGCGTGTTTCTTTGTCTGTTTGTTTGCTTGCTTTTGCTAAATCAGAGTCCTGATAGTTTAAATAACATGAAAAGTATATGGTACTCTTGAGTTTTTAAGTGGTTGATTTTACATTTCCGTTAACCATATTTTTGTAGTTCTTCCTGGCCCGATTACACTTAAGAATTCTTGTTTGATTTAAAAGGATAAATCATTAAAATTTTGAAACATTACTTTTTGTAGGTAATGGATCTGATAGGCAGTCCCTCATGAAGAACTCCCTGAAAGAGTTGACAGTTTTCACAAGGAAAAAGAGCTGATATTTGCATGAATATGTGTCATAAAGACATTTTTTTGTTTCCTGCAGATCAAATTAAGCTATTCTTCCCGGCAGACATAGAGAATGGTAGTTTGAGTGGAACCTTTTTGGTTTTGTTTTGCTACTTTGAGTTATTGTTGATGTATGAGATGTTAAAGGAGCAAGGACCAGCTTGGTCACAGGACCAGCTTCTACAAGGGCAGCCACGGAGGGAGCATCCTGGCCTCTGCTCACAGCGTGGCTGCAGAGCATCCCTGGTTGCTGGTCGTGAAGACCAGGCCTCTGTATAAGGAATGTGTCTTAGAAATGGCAACAACTTTTGCTGACACATTTTTATCAAGTTCTTTATGAAAATCAATTATAAGTGATTTTTACATATCTCTAAAATGAAATGTCTTGTTGAATCAGTATGGTGTTATATGTTAGATCTTTACAGTTCTTTTCTTTTATATTAAATTTTTAAAATAATTTGTGAGAAAATCCCATCCAAAATCCAAAACCAGCTCCCCCAAATATGAAATGATTCAAAAGCTTGGATTTGAGCCCTGGCTGGTGTGGCTTAGTTGGTTGGGCGTTGTCCCGTGCACCAAAAGGTTGCAGGTTTGAGTCCCAGTTAGATCACCTGCCCAGGTTGCCTGCTCATTCCCTGGTAGGGGTGTGCAGGAGACAGCCAATTGATGTTACGCTGTTGAGGAAGAAGGAAAATGTCATCTAAGTTTTTTTATTTTTTCAGGTTTTTATCTTTCCATTTTTAGGTACCAGTGACTTTAAAATTCGTTTTGAATAGTCATATAACTATCTGTTTTTAGTTACTTCGATTTATTTACCATTGTCAAATAACTACAAACTGCACTTTTAAAAAAATATATATTTCATTGATTTTTTACAGAGAGGAAGGGAGAGGGAGAGAGAGTTAGAAACATCGATGAGAGAGAAACATCCATCAGCTGCCTCCTGCACACCCCCTACTGGGGATGTGCCCACAACCAAGGTACATGCCCTTGACCGGAATCGAACCTGGGACCCTTGAGTCTGCAGGTCGACGCTCTATCCACTGAGCCAAACCGGTTAGGGCACAGACTGCATTCTTATATCAAGTTCCCACTAAGTCTGTTATAATGGCATTTTGCAGTATCTCCCATACCTGTCGTTCCTGTTGCCACCTGTTACCAAGACACTGGTGTATCAGGTGCTCTTCCTCTGTGCTTCCTCATCATTCCTGTTTTAATCCTGGCCTAGCTACATTATTGGGCTTGCTCCCCATTTCAGCCATCCAAACTCTTATTCCCTGAGAATAATGTCCATCGTGACATCGGTACGTGGAGACACTCCACAAATAGTGATTTTCCTGTCCCATGTTTTTGGGGCCTCATTCACGAACCCATTCAGATGATCATTTTTCCAAGTGTCAGATGTGAAAATTGCCGTGTCTAAACAACTGTCCCATGTAATGTATTTTATTTTTGCCTATTGTGATAGGATGAGGTCACTGTTCCAACTACCCCCCTCCTCCTTCCTCCTTCTCTGATCATCCTTTCCTCTGCCTCTCCTCTTCCTTCCTGTGCCCTGTACCTTCCTCTCTGGACTTAGTCATGCTAATATATTCAGTAACTGGAAGCTTTTCTCAAATATCCAGTGTGGGACTGAGTGGCTTTGTCATTTTATCTGGGAGCCATCACCTTCCTTTGACCGTGACTAGTGTCACAGGGGAGTCATACTCTGAGAAGCTTGGGCCAGTGAACCTCGGAGTTTGGTTTTCGTAAGTCTATTCTCTTAAAGTTGATCTGGAAGAGCAGGCTCAGACGTTAGCAGTCTTCCTAGTTTACCTGTTTTGTGGATGCCCTCAAATATATTTTGAGTTCTGGGCTATTTCCCCTTAACTTCTCAGTAGTGTATGTTCAGGGACCATAGACCAATTATAATACAGTACTAGAGCTAGAGAAATGCTCATCTAGTATATTATAGATACATATGTAAGGGACAGTTGAATTACCTTCTGTCTGGGGTTTAAAATGTTACTTATATACACGTAAGCTCAGCTTGAAAACTGAGGCCATCACCTGCCTATGCAGCGCTAAAATACGTATTTTTCCTGTGTAAACACTCTATAACAAGCATAATACTAGTAAACCTTCTCCCCTCCTTTCTGTTCCACTACACCTCATTTAGAGTTTGGTCATTATTATTTTTTATTTTTCATGCTAGTGAGACTCTGTTAGAACATCATGTTTAATGGGCAGCGAATAATTTATTACTAAAAGTGATTTGTGTGGTGAAGTATAGCTGCTGATTTTCTTTAAATTTGCTGATAAATTCCAAATAATTGAGACCGGAAACCAAGTCTTACTCCTCTGATGTTGTCTCTTCGGAGTCTGGCCAGTAGTGTCATTAATCTGTCTCCTCCAGAGGGATCCGAGAACCAGGCTCTCTCTTAGGGGTGGGTCTGTAATGCCTTCCATACAGCATGGGCAGAGGAGAGTGATTGGGGTCTTTTAAGTTAAACCCAGTAATGTTCACTAGAGGTTGCTCTGGGAAGCCTGAGGATGACTCTGGCGTGGGGGAGGATGGGGAAGAGATGCTTTTGGAGCAAGGGTTGATGGGAGAGCAGCAGTTGTTCACCTCCAGGAGTCTCATGTCTTGGACTTGCATTGTTTATCAGGGAAATCTGCTTGGTAATATGAGATACATTTCTTTCAAACAGTCAGTATTTATTAGTGGAGACCAACAAATGTAAAGGCTAGTATGCTTCCAGGGAAAGGTTTCTCTGACCCAGCAAATTTCAGCCTTCTTCATCTCATGTCACACGCAAGCTAATTACTAAAATTCTGCAGCACACCAAAAATATATTGTAGGTATAATTTTGATTTACTCATACCAGACACCTACTGTTGTGTTGTCTGTTGTCATTTATTTATTTATTTGTTTACAATCTAAGGGAAAAGAAGTCAGTGCCCCTGACGAAATAGTCAGGTATTGCATGTTTAAAAAATTATTGTGGAACATTGGTTTGCAAGTCGCTGCTTTAATCCTTAAATGGTTCCATGGTTACTGTCTGAAAGGGCTCGTAGAGCAACAATTGTTTGTTTTTTTAAAATCTAGTTAAATAGGTTGCATCAGGTAGTAATTGATTTTTTGTTATCCACTAGGATACCAGTTTATAGGAGTTTCATCCTATATAATAAAAGCATAATATGCAAATTGACTGAATGGCAGAACGACCAGTCGGCGGGGGGGGGCGGGGCTGGCGAGCAGGTGGCCCCAGGACAGCCAAGGCGCGTGCCAGCGGGCAAAGGGAGGGGACAGTGATGGGGGGAGCGGGGCCGCACCAGCCAGCGCCGTCCCCTGATCGGCCACCTGGTTGCCTTCTGCAGAGGGAGGCCAGCAGCAGCAGTGGCAGGGTAATGGGGGCGGCGCAGGTCACCTCCCGCAGAGGGAGGCCAGACTGCAGCTTGGACCCCCTCCCCATGGGGAGCAGGCCTAAGCCGTCAGTAGGACATCCCCCAAGGGCTCCCAGAATGTGAGAGGGTGCAGGCCAGGCTGAGAGACCCCCTCCTGCTTCGCCCTCCCCTCCCCGGCCCCCAGTGCACAAATTTTCGTGCACCGGGCCTCTAGCCTATTATAGCTTTAAAGGCAGTGCCTGCCACTTAAATTGGTTACTCCCTGGCTTGTTAGCCTAACCAGTGGAATTTTATTAAAAAAAAAATAGAATGCCAGATCCCATGCTACTGAAATCAAGTACTCTGAAGTAGAGACCCAGGTCTCTGTTTCAAGAAAAGTCTTACAGGTAGTCATGATCAGCAAGGTTTCTTAGCCCAGCAATTGAATTTTGGGGGATTCTTTTGCTCCACACCCATTCTCTGTCTTCATTTGCTCCTAAGACTATAGCAAAAATGTTTAATTTCTGCTTGCTTTTGATACCTTTAGTATGTATTGCAAATATCACCTTTTTCATTTATATATGAAATTATTATTTCTTCTAATAAAAAATAAGATTCAAATGCATGTGTTGTTTCCTCAGAGACCACAGAACTCCTCAATTGCCTTGCTTATACACCCAATCATAACAGACTCTGAAAGATAAATGTAGAATAGGGTTGATAGAACTAGTAAAATCTTATTTCCATGAAGCCAGGGCTAAGTAACTGATTAGAAGTAAGTTAAATGATTTCAGGGTTGCCCTTAGTCCTTCAGGTCTCTAGGGGACCCTTGTACAAATTGCTGATTCAGAAAATCATTACTCTGGTGGCTCAAGTGGCACTTTGGTGGCCTTAAAGAGTTATTTGACACACCTCCCCACACAGCTAAGTTATCCCCATGATTATGTTGATTAATTGCACCCTCTGTGGAATGAGTGTTATTTTCAATTAAAGATTTTCCTGCATTTGGAAAATAAAGCATAAAACTCGTGTCCTTTAATTTGATCAGGTGCACACATCTCCTAAACCTGACACTGAATGAGGGGGATGGTTTTGACTGTTGTTGTCTTGGGCATGTGAAATATTCTAAGATAGTATTTTTATTCCGCATTGTGAGAATGTAGTTTTTGATCTCCCAGAGGATGGTCACTCAGAATGTTGATCAGTTTTAACATTCTCATCCGTCAAAGGACTTGAGAACTCCTCTTTGACTTACTACATGTTTAGTCCAAATTATTTGAGGGGAGTGTTGTGAAACACAGGGAAAAGAACACAGGTGGATACTCTTTGTGACTACAACATATGCTGATAATACACTAGAATATGCCAAAAAGAGGTGGCATATTGTGAAAATGGGCTTTGGTACTGGAACTGGAAGTTTTTGTTCTAGCTTTAACTCTTAATATTTGTATAACTCTTATATAAGCTGGTTTCTTAATTCGAGTAATCTCATCTATAAAAATAGGGATTAAAATGTCTATCTAAGGGATTCTTAAGGTGTGTTGTCTTAAATAATACAAGTCAAATTACTTTGGGTACTTAAAGTGCTTTACAAATGTAAGTGCTTTACGGATAATTGAATATCAATTTGAACCTAGCCCCCAAAAATGTTGAGTTTTGATGATGTCTCAAGATGCTCAGCATATTTGGAATTTGAGTGCATCCACTGTTTGAAGGGAGAACAGTGTCTAGACGAGATGAGGTGAATCAGTGATAAAATGCAGCCAAAACTCCAAATTTTCCATGATCAGAGCCATAGATCATAACTGAATATTCTATTTTTATGACTTAAGAATATCAGTGAAAGAGACGACTAATACTATTTTTTTCCCCTGGGAAAATGGTTAGCTTCCTTTTTCCCATTAGTCTTTGGTATAAACTGTGTGCCTAATCACCTTTTCTCCCACTTTCCTCCCCCTGATTTTAATTTAGAAAAAAAGGGAAGAGGAGAATTTTCCAAGCTATGGATGACTAGTTTATCTACTGGAATTGAGTTATAATTCTTTTAGCATGAAATTTATTAAATTTTGATTCCTTAATGCCTGTGGGTGATGACAGGTTGTCCTGGTATAGTAAGGTTCTATAGAAAAGAACCAATGTTCTCTGTATTTTAGAAACCAAAAGACTAACATCAACTTCTGACTTTTTGCAAACCCAGACTCTCACCTCCAGGCTAGGAGTAGCGATAACAAGGTTGACCAGCTAGTGAGAATAGCAAAGATGTATCTACATAGAAACAAATTCAAAAAGTCAAAAATGCTTTTAGACCAATTTAAATTAAATTAAATTTTAAAAAATGTATATTATTTATTTGATAGAAAATTACAAACATATATTAAACCAATACATTTTTAGTGTTTTTAATAATAGTAGTTCCTAAAGTTCCTCGGGACTTATATTAATAGACAAAACGATTGGAGCAGTTATGTGTTGTGAGGTTACTATTTCACAAAAGACACTTGTGATCTATGCTGTGTGGTCCTGTATTATACTTATATTTTTGCTTTTACTCTTTGCTGTGCATTTAAAATGAAGTTATATTCTTCACATCAGGAATGTGTAGAGGAGCAGTTTGCTGCCATGTTTTTGTTGCTTTGTTGCTTCAAGTTCATGTGGAGATGATTGTGTTTTGTTGTATGACGTCACAGATTCTGGTGCATATCATTTGCACAGCTCTGAGGTACCTAGAGACCATTTAGGAGTAAAACACCATGTACATGTAAATGATCCCCACTTATAAGACACTTTCATTAATTTCTTATCAAATTCATGAGTGTTTTGGGGTCTGGGATTTCAGTCTTCAGTATTGGGCTTCTTGTTTATTGATAGTCTCCTCCCCGCCCCCCTTTCCCTCTTCCCTCACTCGGATTTAAATAGCAGCAGCACAGAATAGTGCTAAAAGTCCAACCTTTGGAATCAAAGTGCCAGGATTTGATTCCCGGGCCTAATCACTTAGCTCCTGCGTGACCTCTGGAAATTTCTATAACTCAGCTTCCTCATTTATAAAATGGGGTTTACATTACCCACCTCACAGGGTTGTTGTGCAGCTTGAATAAATTAGTCTATATACACCCTTTGCATTGTGGGTAATATGTAACAGGGGCTCAGCTATTCTTATTTGAGCAAGGGAGGAAAAGGCAGACATGGAAAAGATGAAAGGACTGCGAATAATGACCTCATGTATATTTTCAGAACCATTAAGAATTGCAGTCATTGTTTAATGAAATAGTCTTTTCAATATAAAGAAAATTTAATAGGGTAACCAGGAATAGGTTAGGGTTGGGGACAGGGACACAGATTTATTCTGACTGGAACATGGTGATGATGAGTTCCCTAGTCTGATGGCTGGGAACAAAAGGCTCATTCTTCAGTTCCCAGAATGAGGATTAACAGGGAAGCAGCCTTGCCTGGTATTGTCCTGCAGCATCAGATCATTGTGAGCAAGGCTTTTCCTGGGACAGGTTTCACTGGAGAGGTACATTTTTTTCGGTAGTACGTGAAATACCTACCATTTACATATAATTTTAAAAGTGGCCTTTTAAGAATGAATGGCTCAAAACCTGAACATGACCTTGTTATTATCCTACTGGTCAACCACCAGTGGGATCGCCCATGTCACAGCGTATCTACAGAAATCATCAATACGTTGTTCTTGTTATTTCTCACTTTTACCATGTAGATTAGAACTTTCCAGATGTAGGAATCTATCAAAATGGTCTCATAAGTCCATTCATTCACAGGGATACTTCCTAGCTGTATAGCATGTACAACAGGATGCTATGTATATGGATGTATTGGAAGAAAAATTGGAAGTCAAATAGAAAATTATATAAGAACATAAAAGTATTTTGGAAGAAAAATCGCAAGTCAAATGGAAAATTATATAAGAACATAAAAGTATTACATTAGGAATTATATTAGCATTTGTTAACCATAGTGCCCCAAATAAAAACCACTTTTTTTTCCCTTATCCTCCTTGGGGATTATTGAATAGATCAGCAAATATATTGGTCTTTAAAAAATTGGAAGTAACTTATGCAGTATTTTCTACTTAGATTAGATTTTCATGGGGAACAGAAGACGCAAGTGAATCTTTTATTGATTGTCACTTGGTGCCATTTCTAATTATCAAATTTAAATATAGGTTCAGCAGCTGATGGATTCAATTTGGACAAAACACGTGTTGACTTTCTGGGTTGTTTGCTCACTGTAGATGCCGACCGTTCTGGATAAGGGGCTGCGTGTTGGTCTCCTTTGTCTCTGGAAGGATTGATTGACTGATGTTGTGTCTGCTCCCTTACAGCGTTTTTCTTGCTTAACTTTAAAAATTGTGACATAGTATCACATGCTCCTTGTATACATCATTTCTGGGGAAGAAACTTGTTTAGCCAATATGTCGGCTCCGTTTATGAAATCCTCTCTGTAGCTTTCATTCAGCCTTCAGTGTACTCCATTAGGTCACATCGTTCGTTTCATCCACGGCACATCGTCCCCAGCAGCAGAATGTCACATTTTGGTCCTCTTAGGTATAAGAATGAATCAAATGCCTGACAAGATTTGTTTCTGGTACACATTTGAGAACCACCCCTACGCCACACACACACACACACACACACACACACACACACACACACACACACACCACCCTTTCTGGGCATACGACAAATGTTACTAACGGGTACCTTTAGTTTTTAGAATATGGACAGCAGTACTCCGCGCAGTAAAAGACTTGAGCGATTAATGCTACCCTTATGCCTCTTTGGAGTAGTTTTAGCCATGGGGCTTGGCACTGCCACCATTGTCTTTGTGCCAAAAACTATCCGCAGCGGCTGTCGCATTCTAGTACTGGAGGGTTGTCTCAAAAATTCCGCAGTGAGCACGCCGCTTGTTCATCACTGCTATCTCTTTTAAATATTGAAAAAACCCCCAGAATCTCGAGCTCTCAAAGCTCGGCGGTGGTTGTGGGGCTGGGGGTGGGTGGGTGGCGGAGAATGGAGAAAGGAGGAAAGAGCTGTCTGCCCAGCCCGTGGGGCTAAGTGACAGAAGCCCATGCCTGCCATCGAGGAAGCGCAGATATTTGGGAGCTTTTGTGTGCACGAGCACGGAGAGTTACTTAAGAATCATACTCGAACATGTTACCAGCACTCTTGAACATTTTATTTCCTGAAACAAATGTTCCAGTGAATTTTTAGCAGAAAATCAACATCAAGACCATAGCTGATTTTTAGTGGACAATTGACACAAAAGATGTATTTATTTGCCTAGAAACTGAGGTGTCATTGTAAAATGGCTGCTTTCTGTCATTAGGAAATGATAGGAACAGATATAATACGTCTGAGAAAGCGCTTGGGTTTCTCCTCAGTCTCTGATTATTTTGCTCCCAAACGGGGGTTTGGGCTCCGAGGGCAGATTTATAGTTGAATTTGGGAACAAAAAGATGTAATAAAGTTAAAGGCTTACACTATCAGAATGAAATGTGTTCGCTCATGATCTCTGGAGCGATCTATTTGATGGTAAAAGTGGATGCTACAGATGAAATCTTTACAAGGAGCATAATCCTAAAAAAAAAAAGAAAAGAAAGAAAGGAAGAAAAAGAAATGCACCTCCCAGCCTCCTGCTGGCTGCACTGCCTCTTTGGTACCTCGCAGACTTCGACAGAGTCCTGGACTGGTGCCCATTGATGTCATGGAAACACTCAAATTACTGAGAATGATTCATGTCTATGCTGGTCTCTTATCCTCCCCCACACAAACACGAGTAGATTTTTAACCCTGACAACTTGTAATTTGCAGTGGGTTTATTTTTGTATCTGGATAAATATTTTTTAACAAGCAAAATTAAGATTAAGCGGTCTGTATCTGATATGATAGTAAAGAGTGCTGGGCCTTGTAGCCTGGAGTACTTTGGGGACTCGGTGCAGCATGAATTCATATTCTTCTCATCTCTCCCTCCTCCTTCTCTCCCTTCCTACCCCCTTGCTTTTCCATTCCACTCTCCCTCTCTTTATTTCTCTCCTCTCCCATTTATTCTCATTTCCCTTTTCTCCCTCCTTCCCTGCTTCCCTCCCTCATCTGTACTATTTACACTGACCTTCTAGCTTCAAAATAATGGAAGGGATAGCTCTAACTTGTATATACATACATGAATTGAGGCAAATCCTGGTAAGAAAATTAATCTCTGAGGTCCGCGTGCTGGACTCAAGTTGGGAAAGAATGCCAGGTGGTGAAATTCTATAGGGGATAAATTCAGTAATTCCTTCTAGAGAGAAAAATAGATAGTCTTTCTTACTTTAAATTGTATTTTATAATTCAGTTTTTAGAAATTACCAAAACAGGTTACTACATGTTCCATCTCCTAGGCAGTCAGAGCAAATTCTACCTCATCTATTCCTTTATCTATCATCTATCTTTCTGTCTGCCTGCTTGTCTGCCTACTTGCCTACATCTCTACCTGCCTTTCTAGTTGTTAAACAAGTGAGTATTATGTCAAAGTGAATTATGATGTGGTTGTATGGATGCTTTTAAAGTGCAAGAGCTTAAGGAAGGACATATGCCATTCGATAGCTTATAAAGGTTGAGTCTTCTTCTGTTAGTAATATTTGTAGAGAGAAGCTAAGGGGCATCTATAGGTTATATTTGACTTGCACAGAAGAGTAGATATGTATGCATGGGCATTTGCACTACTGAACCAGTAAATGAGTTTTTTCTTCAGTGTAAAATCCCCATACAATTAAAGTTATTCTCTTAGATGTCCCAAGGGTGATAGTATGTCTGTGAGATGACATCCTGTTCCATAGGAATTGAAACTGATATGGACATTGATTTTCTACTTTGCACTGAACAATATACCAGAAATGGGATGTTTTCTCAAGTTTGAGATTCATTGAAATCAGTAGAAAAGTTAATGCTGGGGGAGAGAGGGTTAATTTTAAGACTCAGGTTTGGCTTTCTCTGAAAAGTCATCTTCTATTATATATATATATATATATATATATATATATATATATATATATATAGTGACTTAGATACAAGGTGCACTTTTGGTCAGATAGAAGATTTAAAGGCACATTCTTTGTGTAATATCACGAAGGAATGCACTAATAGCATTGTCACAAAACTAAAACATAAAAAATGATCACTGTTCCTTTTCATATTTGCCATACCTTGGCTTGAGGGGAAATTGAGGTGGATACCATTCAGTCTCTAAAAAATACTAGTTTTGAATTTTCTCATCAAAAGAAAGAATAGTATAATCCTAGGAGTAAAGTATAGTGTTCCTTAAAATTCTGTTCTCCAAAAAAGAAGTATCCTTCAGTCTCAGGCAGCGTGGGGTTTGCGTTCTGGGTACTTGGCTGTCCCTAGACCTTTGTAATGTGTGGTCTGGGTCCATTTTCTGTGATAACTCTTCATATGTCACTCACTAAACTCTACTGCTTAGATCTCTTGTAATGTGGTTTCATTGTCTTCCTTGCTGATCATTAAGGCTAACCATACTTGAAAAAGAAACAAATGAGCAGCCTTGATTACATCCTTAGATGTGGCCAAACAGCTTCTGAGGCTGCATACATCTCTGTATATAGAAGTTAGGTTGTTAGAATTGGAACAAGATATTCACATTCCATTAGCCCATGTCCTGCCGAGTCTACTGGTAGAATCTGAACTTGGGATCAGAGTCGGCAATTTTTCAAAGCCCTCTTTTCCAAATGTAAATTCCATCATCATTTTGGTCACGATGGAATTTACTCCTGGGAAAGGGAGTTAAAAAAAGAGAGAGAGTGTCTCAGAATTTTGAGTAGTTTCTTTTGCTGTATTCACCATCTGGAAAGCCTTGATTGATTAGCTTTGGCCTCACCATTAAGTGTCAATATAATCAATGGGAATTCCTAGACTAGGGTCATTACATAGATAATTTGCCTGCTGTGTAAATAAAAATGAAATTGTTTAAATTTTGTGAGAGAGAAAGCAAGTGAAAATAAGAAATGACAATTTGTTTGTTAGAGAAAGTGGAGGCCATTGGAATGACAGTTTTTGGAAGTGTGGAGCAGTTTGGCTAAGAATAGGAATGAAGGATATTTTTTTCCAGTTTATCATAGCCGGAGTGAGGAAGTGTTATTCCCTCTCTTGCTTGCATACTAGTACATTGCCAGTAGTGCCTACTTTACGTATGTAAACATCGGGGAAGAGAAGTAGATGTCTATTACCTGGAAGCTTTTTTTTTTTTTTTTTTTTTCAAGGAAAAAACCATTTACACTTTTTTTGTTGTTTCTCTTGGCAGGTAAAACAGAAAGGGGCTCATATTCATCTTATGGGAGAGAATCAAACTTACAGGGTTGCCACCAGGTAAGTGAGGATCTTGCAAGGGGAAGGGTTGGGAGAATTAGCCTGGTACTTCGGTTTATTTTATAAATTAGATGATGCATTTTGGACTGTGACACTAAGATGCACCGAGAGTCTGCCGATGCCTCTTTCGTTTAAAAAGTAATGGAATAGCACAGAGCTTGGAGGTAACAGGCACCTCATCTTTAGCTCTCTGGCATATCAGAACTACATTCACTGGCTTGCTTTTATTTTTTAATTCATCAACCGGTACCAATGGCACTGTTTGCAAACCAGCGATGTCGGTTAAAGTGGTTCCATCAAAAGAGTTTATTTGCAATTGAGAACTTAAGAATTTCTTACACTAGAAATACTTCGTGCAGCCATGTGTCAAACCCTGGGTTTGGTGGCTGCTGCCCTAAATTATAGTTTTCATAGGGGCTGTATGATGTTGTGTGAAAACAGGGTTGTATTGAGGGATAAAAATGTCTGTGAAAATATGATTTGTTGTCCCTTTTTGTTTCTGAATTGTTTTTGGCTGGAAGTCAAGGCCAGCAGGCTAACAGCAAAGCCGTCTCAAGGGAAGCATGCGTGAGCTAGAAAAATAAGAGTACTTTAATTAAATAATAAAATGCCAGTGTAATACAAAGGTATAGCATGTGTGTGTTTGTCTCTGTGCACCCTGCATTTGCATACCTTTAACTCTCCAGAGAGAGCCCCGTTCTAAAAATACTATCAGTAGCCAAAAGTGTAAGCTTTGTTTCAAGACAATTGAGATTTTATAGATGCTTTCTTTTTAATTTCAGTATCAGTATTAATCATATGTTTAAAACCTTTTTTTTGTTAAGATGTAGAGTTTCTTTTTATAGGTGCATTGGCTTCTTTGGAAAACTCTTGATAAAATTTAATAATCCCCTTTAACATTCAAAGCTTTCTACTGTTTTATTATTCACCCAAACAGAACGTATGTTCTTTTTGTGTTGGAAAGGGAACGCTTGTTCTCTTGAACCCTCTCCCCCTCCCATTTCCTTTCATGAAATGGAAAGAAAAAAAAATCTATTTAAAAATTTTTAAAACAACTGTTTAATATGTCCTGAAAATGTAAGCAAACAGTTTTCGTAATGAAATAGAGCCCCTGAAGGAGGTTTGCTTTTCAGCTCAGTTACGTGTCACTAAAGGTGGGCTTCGGGCGGCTTGGTTTTGCCTGGGTGCATTTGCATTTTTAAAGTTTGCTCCTTTGGCCTGGCCACCAATGCAGTCACAGTCAGCATCTGAGAGACTTGTGAGCGGAGGTGAATGGTGCTTGGTTAGGGGGCTCCGCTGCTCGGCTGCAGAGGACAGTCCCTGGGAGTTTGTTTGGAAAGAATTCTGCAGGAAAGAAATTCACAGTCCTTCCAACGCAACGGAAACATCTTTGGAATGTGAGTGCACATGTTCGGGGTAGATAGCCAGGCGACAAGCCTCTCTCAGTGCCGAGTCTCTGGTGTAAAGCTCCCAATTCCTGCAGAAGAGCCTGTTCCTGTGTATCTGTTTTCTGAGGGTCAAGGCAGAGGTCGTCAGAGTTTTGGGGAGAAGAAAGTTGACAACATCCTTCCTTTTTGCAGATGGTCATGGCAGAGGTCTCTGTTTTTGCTGGGCCTCTTTTTCTGGTCAATGAGAGAATAGGCTTCCTCGCCCCTGTATCCTTTCTTACTAATAGGAATTGGCGTGATTCCTCACAGACACAAAGATTTCCTCTGCTGAGTAAGCGTGAGGCCCCTTAACTTGGGAAAGCATCATCCAGACCGCGTGAGTCGTCTGTGTATGTGCAGGGACACAGACCCTCCCTTGGTGTGTGGGAAATACTTCCCTCGGGTGAGACTGAAGTGAATTTTCTTGGCAAACACAAGGTGAGAAGTGGGAAGGGGCAGAGGGTGGAGTACAGAGGTGGATGGACTGGCATGTGATGGCTGAATTTCGGGGCCATGGGAGGTTCATTTTGAGACATTCGTGTCCAGGGAAACTGTTGTATAAAAGAGGACGCTTTTCTTAACAAGTCTTCATAATGTAGATGTGGAGGGTTAGATGCTTTCTTTCTTATTTCTGCTTCATGGTTGTGAGTCTCGCAAGAACTGACTATCTCTATGCTCAGCCTGGTCTCAGCAGTATTCGTAAACAGTGTGATCACTTAGGGGTAAATAAAAGAGCAGAATTTTGGAAATCCCCTGATTGAGGAAATAGGGGCCGGGGATGAAAAGTGCACAGATTATGAATTTCTGCTCTCGGTGAAATTTGAGAATAGGGCAGACCATAGTGTGTCTTCCAGTGAATGAGTCTCTCTCTGGTGCCGAATTGTTCTTTGAATCCCTGTCTGCCACCCCAGCTATGCAAACCAAAGAAAGGCAGCTTCTCTGTATCACGGGCTTCAGGTCTAAATAGCAGATCACAGCTGAAGTGATCCCCACGGTGTGGCAAGGTGAGCGACCCGCGTGGAGAGGGAGCTTTTGTTTTCTCCTGCCTGCTCCACTATAGAGACACAGGACGCAAAACCTTTAGATGGTATGCCCTAAGGAACTCCAAAAGCTGCTTTGTTGTATTATAACAATATCCTGTGGACGTGTAGGGTGAGCACTGTTACACGTGAACTTGCTTATTCCAGTCCCAGAGGCCTTTTGTTCGGTGTAGGGAAATGCTGGTGGTGAGCAACAGGTAGCAAAATGCTGTCCTGGAGAAATGGATATTGATTCAGAAATGCATCAGGTTAAAGCTTGTGCATGTGCGTGTCCATTATGTTTCCCTGGCGGATTTAACACTAATAGTGATAGACATGTGGCTTTCAAAAAAAGTGGATATCTTAGCCGAAAAACAAAACCGGCGGGTTTTTATTTATTTATTTATTATCAATTAAGTTGTTTTCATTAAAAATAGTAATGGGGTAATATGAATTCATTAATGCATTTCTACATAAAATTATCAGCAATCAACATGGTGACTTTTCAGACTTGAAATTGTATAGAAAAAGTCCCAATAGACAAACCAAAGCGGCTGAAAGGACTTTTTTTTTTTTAAGTCCTCACTAAATATGGCAAAACTAATTTAAATCAAATTGGGGTACGGAAATCACACCCAGGCTTAAAATGT
Source organism: Cnephaeus nilssonii (assembly GCF_951640355.1). Classification (NCBI taxonomy): domain Eukaryota; kingdom Metazoa; phylum Chordata; class Mammalia; order Chiroptera; family Vespertilionidae; genus Cnephaeus; species Cnephaeus nilssonii. The sequence continues at coordinate 39,726,978 of NC_137082.1, read as the reverse complement.
TCTTGCCAAATTACAACCTCATACTACTTTTACTGGCAGAGAAAATAAAATTTATAATGGAAAGTCTGACAGAAATGAAAAAGAGCGGAAATAAAGTTTTTCTCAAGATAGTCCAACTTTAAAATGATAAATAGCCAATAGCTAATATCCTGAATGGGCATCACTTCAGAGGATAAAAGAGAAAAGAGGTCCTTTGCTTTTGGCCTTTTTTTTTTGCTGCTTTGAATAGGATGTTTGGTGATGACAAACTTTTTTTTTTTTATCTCGCTGAGATCTCTGTGAATGAGGTGATGATGTCAACACAAATGATTGTTATTAAGGTAGAAGTTTTCCCCTTAAATGGAAATCCAGCATTGATTATCAGGGCTTGTTTGTCTTCACTTTCTGGGATATGGCCAAGTTTAAAGCAATGGTTTCATTATTAGTATCTCCTGAATGCTAAGGGGAGGGTGTGTGTGTGTGTGTGTGTGTGTGTGTGTGTGTGTGTGTGAGAGAGAGAGAGAGAGAGAGAGAGAGAGAGAGAGAGAGAGAGAGCTGACCCCTATCTGAGACTAATTAAGTTAGAGTCTTATTAGCTGGGCATTTGCTTTTCTTATCCCCCAGGTGATTCTAATGTTAGGTGACTTCCTAGAATGTTCTATAGGAATAGGCTCTATTTTAAAGATTTGTGTCCAAAATCTGGAATTGCCACTGACCTTGAAAAAGCTTTTCGATTTCTTGCCTTAATTTGATTATTTAAGACATGGAAATACATTGCATATGTACTTCATTTAACAGGCAGTGAAAATTACTGCTATGCTGAAAATCAGTAGGTGCCTTGAAATCTTTATACAAAATTCCACAGCTGAACTTCCCGGTCCCCATCTTGTTTTCTCTGGTGAAGTCCAAGGCTCTAACCTCCTGCACATTCTTTATCTCTTTCAAGTAATCAAATAGGACTGCGCTGATCAAGTCATTGATGCGTATATCTGAAAATTGAAAATTGACAGGGTTTAAGAATTAGGCCTAATCTCGAATACCTTTGTTAGGTTTCAATAACTTTGAAGCTCTACAAGAAAGGGGTCTTCTCTATATTTCATTTCATTTCCTCATAAATCGAGTAATTTTTGATGATTGAACTTCAATGTGGAGTTGGTTCTGAAACAAATTACATATTTAAGAATGAATTTTTTCTTCAGTTATTTTTATTTTTGATATGAAAGGAGTTACAAATTACTTAATTCTAAAACTTTTTGGCCCCTTTAATTTTTTTTTTCTTATTTAAAGTCAAGATGGAAAGGATATAAGCAACAAGGCATGGAACCCCTTGTCTCTTTTTATGAAAATGGCCGTGTAGGCCTTGTGGACACAGAAACACGTTTGGTTTCTAATCTGACATCAGGCTTAAATGTTCGTGCATGGCGTGCAGTAACCCGGGCCGGTCCTCGCGTGCTTCCTGGGACCCGTTCCACCGGAACTGCCTTCTGCGCTGTCTGTGCCCTGCTTAGCGCTCTGCTTCCCGGCATAGTGCTTTTCCAACTTGCCGTTAGTTATGTTCGTTGAATTCTGGGTCCCACCTGAATTCTGTGAGCTCCCAGACACAGGGGCCATGTCAGTTTTCTCATGCATTGTGTGGACTCGGGTTTATGTCCCCAGCATTACCCTGAGGCGTCATTTCGAGAGTCCAGTCTGAATAGCAATGCGTCAGAACCACGTTGTAAGCATCATTGTAATGCCTATGGAAACCAGAAAATCACACTTTCTATAAGGAAGTTCTTTGGAAGCCCTTCCTTCTAACGTCTGTGGAAAGGTCTTCAATAGCTTTTTTGGGGGGTGTCATTATGTGTAATATTTGGTTTATATCTTTATGATATCTTTTATGGGATGATACCGAGGTCATGTCACCGAGAGGCACTTGTCCTCATTCCCTTTCAAGGGGCTGAGGACTCGCCTGGGGCCTCACTGTTCCAGGCCTGCAGGGACCCAGTGTTTGCTCTTTCTGGTGGGCGTGTTGTTGGAACCAAAGGTCAGAGTCCAGACTTGTCCTTTTCTAATGTACCGGTGCTGACCGTGGGGCACGATATTTAAAATTACAGCAGCTGGTTTCAGGCATCGCGGCCTGAGCGTGCAGTGTGTGTGCCCTGAGCACTGTGTTTTTGGGCAGCAGCACCTTTGCTTTAGGACATGGCTGTGGGTGTACCCTCTCCCAACGGCCACCCAACCCCACCAAAGGAGATGCAGGAGCCATTCTTTCATCACATTGCTTAACAGATATGTACTGGCCCCCTAGCTATGTGTTAGGTACCAAAGAGAGAGACAAAGGGAGGTTCTTTCCTGCATACCCTCCCTTCGCTCCCACCAGCAGCTTTCTGGATATTAAGGGAGAATCAAACTTCATTTATTTAATTTAAATTTTTTTTAAATCTCATAGTATACAGTGTCAAATACTTGAAAAAGTTGTAAAAACAATAAAATGAAGTGGATGTACTCACCACTTAAACAGTTGTTAATATTTGTTCATTTGCTTCATGTTAGTTTGTATATATCTTTAGTGAATCGTTTTTAAGTGGAAGATCTAATAAGATTTCATCCCTAGATTATTTTTATCATGAATCTCTTAAAATTAAGAACACTTGTGCATCTAACTAAAATACTATTATCACCCCTAACAAAATTAACAATAGTTTTCTGATTTAATGCCCATTAGGTGTTCAGATTTCTTCAATTGTCCAATGAAAATGTATTTAATAGCTTTTTGGGTGGGGGTGGCATTTATGTATAATATTTGGTTTATGTGTCTCTTTATAGTATCTTTTATGCTAGAATAGTTCCTGTAATTAAAAACATGCTATCTCCCTTAAAGAGATTAGATCAGTGTCTTAAAAACATACTATCCGCCTCCCCACTTCTAAGCGGTGTTGGTTTATTTCTTTGTGGTGCTCCTTAATTTGTTTCTCTATCTTGGCTACAGTTTGAAAACTAGGTCCAAATTCTTTCAGGTGAAAGTTAAACCTTTTTAGATTATTTCATAGATGATGCTATGTGCTTCATATTGCATTCTATCCAGGGGCATATAGTGTTGTTATGTTGCTATTGGCGATGCTACTTTTCTTGTTTTGGTTCATCCTCACCTGAGGATATTTTTTTCCATTGTTTTCAGAGAGAAAATGGAAAAGAGGGACTGAGGAGGGAGGGGGAGAGAGAGAGATGTGAGAGAGACACATCGACTGGTTGCCTCCTGAACGCACCCCGATCAGGGTTGGGGAGTGAACCCACAACCCAAGTATGTGCCCATGACTGGGAATCAAACCAGTGACCCTTTGGTGGTGGGCCAACATTCTACCCACTGAGCACACCTGCCAGGGCTGAGGGCTGAGATGCTAATTTTAATTACTTGGTAAAACTTGCAACCTCCCCCACCCCCTTCTCTTCATTGTAAACAAGCCTTTCCCCTTTTGCTTAGCAAGCAGTGTTTGTGTTGATACTTTAGCGCTGAGTAGTTATCCCTGTGCCCCAACAGTCTTTGACCTGATTGCTTTAGCATGCATTAAGGATGCTTGGCTTTTGAACTAATGATTTAAAAAACAAACAAAAAAAAACCAAAAACTCCATCATTCCTTTTGCATTTATAGCTGGCATTCTTCTGTGAGGAACTTTCTTTCATTGTTGATTTTAGCGCTGTTGATTTAAGTGCTTCGTATATATACAAGTATAATGTTAATCCGTGCATTAAATGCGGTCCCTTACCTGGAGTATGCTGGAAGCATTAAAGCCTTCTTCAGACCTCTTAAGGTATATTGATAAGAAAAGCAGTTATGGCTCAGGCTAATGGTAAAAAAGCTTTAATTGCAGGAGGGAGGAAGTCATTATAGGTATGTTTCCTTGAAAATGAAACTAGTATTTTTTTTTTCTTTTGCTGAAATTTGGAATTTTGTGGCAATCTCTGCACCCCTAGCAGTCAGATTAATTTTGCCATAAGCACTGGAGTTTCTGTAGGTTCTCAGAGTGGAGTGGGTGCTGCGATGCTCAGTGAAGTTGCTCTGTCAAGGGTTGTGAGATATTGGTTCCGTCCCTTCCCCAGGCCTCTCACAGCCCAGGCGCGGCTGATGAGCGAATGTCAAAATGAGTGAATTTCTCCAAGTTATCTAGAGCTTACCTGGAGAAGTAATATCAAATGCCAGTATAAACCTTCGAGGTCATTATTATAATTCTCATTTAATAATTAAGAAAATGATGCAAACTGTGCAAGATTTCACCCTCAAGTAAGTTTCAGAGCCAGGCTTTGAACTGTGAAATGACTGCTTTCAAAGCCAGTGCTTTTCAACCTGGGTCTCCTGCTGCCCGCGCCTACGAGGAAGTCTCGGCTCCGAGGTCTATATAGAGCCCATTTGGAAAGTCGCTTTTGGTAGATGCCAGGCTCACATTTCAGGCCTTACCATGGTGCCAGGAACAGAGTAGCTTCTTCACCCAGGCCTGCTCAGGGAGGACTGGAACTCTGAACCCCGTTGGTGCAGGCAGGCATGGAAGAGGGTGGGCTGCACCACTCCTGAATACCCCCTTTCTAAAAAAAATTAAAAAGCTCCTGTCTATATGAATAATCTATTCTGCAGCATCCTCGGAATTAGCATATGCAATTTCATTAAAACCAATGAAGATTTCCTGTGAAAAGGCTGGGGTAGAATATGCCAATTCACATTTCAGCAATAGCATGAACACTTTCTTAAACATATACAGATTATATTTGGGCCTTGTGTTTGTGCAACGCGGGCAGAATAGGGTTTGCTATCACGAATTTGGATTCATCATAGATCAAATTACTCTTCCAAAAATACAAGGACTACTTAGAATGAAATTCTGAAGCAATACCTTTAACAGACACGTAAATGTGACCGAAACTTTTTTCGGTGATGGCATTTTACTCACTTGTGAAATATATGACATGATAACTGTGTGTTAGAAACATAGGCAAGTTTTATGGAGCAGTTCAGGACAGCTAGTGCAGAACAACCATCAAAATCACTTGGAAGTGATTTTTACGAGACACCAAAGAAATGGAGTCCTGGTATCCAAATTGAAATTTCACCAGAATCTTGGGGGTAATTTCTCTTTTCTTATGAAACTATTCAGGGGTTTTAGTAACTACTAACAATTAGGACTGCAATGTATCTTTAAAGTTTTGATGTGTACAGAGAAAGGGGAAAATCAATTAATGACCAAACAATTGAGTTAACACTGAGGTGCACTTGATAAAATTTAATGTTGAAATATACCTGCTTATCATGTGGAAATCTGTGTAGCCCTCTAGCTTTTTGCCATAATAAAGAAAACATATAATTCAGCATCAGCAAAACTTTTCACTATAAAATGGCAGAAATATTTATTCTTTTGCCTATGATTATGCTTCATATAATCCCACATTAAGAAAATGTCTCCTGAAACTCTTAAAGCTGAAACCCAAAGTTAAAATTATTGGAGCACTGCAAGATATCAACAAACCCCTTTTTTTTAGAAATAAATACCTTAGAAAAGACCAGTAATCGAGTCCGCTGCTGTGCCTGATAGTAATAGGTAACTGCTTAACTGCTTGGAATAGAAGAAGCCCATCCCCTGAAGGTGTGTGTGTGTGTGTGTGTGTGTGTGTGTGTGTGTGTGTGTGTGTGTGTGTTGGATATTTATGTTGGTCTCCTCCCATATGCCTTCACTCACAGACAGACTAAACTGCACGTCCTAAAGCATGGGCCTTTGATGTCATTGTGTTATTATCTAATAGAAGTAGTTTCTTGGGAGAAGAAATCCAGCAAGAATACATAGCTGCATTTGCTTTAGCATTTCTAACCCACTTTTTTTTTTTCTATAATGGTACTTATTTTTGTCTGACATTTTTGTACTTAATAAAGTAGTAAGTCAAATTTTGGTGGGGTAGCATCTTTAACCTGGCACATCCACAGATTTTGTTGAATAGAATATATCATCACTGTTATATTTTTGTGGTACTTAATGAAATCTGTGTATCTATCCCTGGATTCCATTAGCCTCTCCTTTTAAAAGACATTTTGCAGTGAACGCTTTCTGTGATGTTTAAAAAATAACCAAGTATATCTTATTTTCAACCCACCTCAAAGCCACGGTTATATGAGTGTGGGACAGTGACAATTCAATGATAAGAAAGTAATTAAGGAAGAACATCACTGAGGTTTTCAAGCGGTGACCATCCTCTAGAGCTCTAGGTGTGGGGTCTCTGTGTGTCGGGTTTGACCGTGAATGCAAGCAGAATAATCCGAGCTCATTTGCACCGTGATAATGAACAGCAGGGCACTGAATCTTTTCCGTTTTATTGGAATTGTATACAGTAAGTTATTAAATTTCATCTCTGTAATACACCTGCAGTAAAGTAACAAAACATTGCTGCACTTAAGGAACATGTGTGTGTGGTACAATACCCTCCCCCATTATTTCAGCGCCCCCCCCCCCAACAGCTGCTTACAGATTTCAAGATCCATTGTATATATTCCCTTGAGCCCATCTCTAATAATCGAGACACATCTGCCATTGCAGTATTATAGGCATATGTAGTTTTATTGAAAACTATACCTGTAAAAAAATTAAATAACTCCTACCTCAATTAAATTGGCAAGGTACCTTTTGCAAAGATTATATTGCAGATCTCCTGAGACTCATGAGTTCATTTTATTCTTATATTACAAATCACTAAATATGTTATTTTTATTTAGCCAAGTAGCTAGCTTTTCTCATACTTTGATGATAAGTCACTTTTATCTATTCTCACTTTTGTTTTCCTTTTACCCTTATCTTTACATTAAAAAAAAAAAAACCATGCAGGGTTTATGACGGAAACATTGAGAGTCTGGCTACAATGAACACTGGATAAAGTCAAGAGAAAGGACCCTAGAATGTAGTTTCAATTTTTAAGTGATTATTATTATTTTTAAATGTTTTCATTGATTTTTTTTAGATAAAGAGGAAGGGAGAGAGATAGAGATATAGAAACATCGATGAGAGAGAAACATCATCGATCAGCTGCCTCCTGCATGCCCCCCACAGGGGATCTAGCCTGCAATGCAGGCATGTGCCCTGACTAGGAATCGAACTGGTGACCTCTTTTGTTCCTGAATTGACACTCAGTGGCTGAGCTACACTGGCCTAGACATAAAGGTTACAAAATCAGGACCAAAATCTTAACTCATTTTGTGCTTTGGTAGAGATTTTTACAGCTTCTTTGAGATCTATTGGACCTTCATAGTGGCAGAATGGGAAATAATACGAAGAGGGAATGAGTTAGTAGATCATACAAGCATGTATAGGTGGATTCCTATTGGATTAAATCCCTTACCTTAACATTTATATTTTGTTGGATATTGGGTTAAGTATGAATATCTATAGAATAATTTTATCTAAACAGGTTAATAGTAAATATTTGGTGAGATAAAAATATGTCTGGGTATAACTATTTTCAGTTAAGATATGTAGGGGGTCTATATAGTTATTCGTAGTGAATTAATTATGCCACTAGTACAGTAATTTAGCTTAGTAGAAAAGTTTATAAATTTTCTTCATATTACCGTAGAAAAACCCCAAGACAAGATGCCCACTATATTAATAGAAAGATAACTACATATCTTTTCTGCAGAATATGAAGGTTACCCCTTACATAGTTTCTTACAAAGGAAGAATGTTTCCTGCTATTCACAAGGACTGTATGAATGGATTGAGGGAAACATGGATGGATCCCTATCCCCAAAGTTAGTGTAGACTCAGGAAATATGTACTTAGGTGACAGTCAAAAGGTATATGATTTCACAGAACGAAGTCACAGATAAATATCTAGTGATAATTGCTGGAGAGAAGGTAGAACATCAAGTAGCGTTGTTGATCACCAGTCAGGATTAAAAACAGTTGCATGTTCAAATGATGTAATCAGCTATGACATTTTCTGCCTCTCTTATGGTTCACAAGAATTCAAAGTTTAATGGGGATAAAAGGCTGAATCCTAGATAGGTCATTGCTTTCACCTAAGATGCAAAACCCCAAGAGAATTAGATTTCTGGATCTTAGATTTCAACTTTATAAACTTCTTGTCAATGGGAAAATACATTCTAAATTCTAAACAAACCTTTTGAGCAAAACTCTTGCAGAAGTTGGGGAATACCACTTAATTTATGCCACCCCACTCCTTTGAAGCCCTCTCTACTGAGCGTTCTCCCCTTGGATGTGAGTCATTCCTGTGGAAGTATCTGTTACCAACACTTTTGAACTGTGAAGTCTGTTTGTCACACTGAGCTCTGCAATTCAGAACTGTTGTGGGTAGAGTGACTGGTACGATACTACATCAGCGGTGGTTAAAGTTCTACTGTGGACAGTGACATGTGGCAAAGAAGAACGTCATCAGCTGCTACTACGAACCATTGTCCCTTAAGGAGTCCTTCTGCATCTCTGCCATTTTACTCTCTCAACCAAAGAGAAGTCACTAATACGGACCTATTCCTCTCAATACTTCTCCCACTTAGCTCCCAAATACGATTTGCTTGAATTTGTTTTCATAGTGCAAGATGTGGGTGCCATTTTGTCGATGGAAGAAATATTTACTTTTGGGGTGTTTCATGTGGGAGAAGTGATTATTCTTTGATTTTTATGAGAACTTTGTTCTGTATTCTCTTTTGCAAATAACACATATACCCTATGATTTGTGGACTCCAGACTCTCTCCATTCCATACTTCATTACATAGCTTCATCTCATTACATCTGAGGTAACTGTACTCTCCTCTAAAACTTTATAGTGTGCCTTCAGAAGCTCACAGAGCCAAGAGGGGAAGCTCCATCCAATATGTCTCTCTTAATTCTCTGGTACAATATTTATACATATTGCTGTAGCAATAGAAGGCAGACATAGTAAATCAGCTCTGTAGAACCTTAATGAGAAATCAGAACATTCCAGAACATTTAACAATAATATATTCCTCTACACCTTCATTTGCGTATTCGGTAAATAGTTATTATGAAATAGCACGCTGTTCCCAACTTTTAAAATCATGATATCGCTATGTTGGTACAGGGCTTGAGCTAATAGTATAGTTACCTAATTTGAGACTCTAACCCATAACTTTCAGATTTATATTTTTACATCTATAGGGTGTCCCCAAAATGTATACACACTTTGAATAATTATTAATTCCAATGGGTTAAATCTGAAAAAAAAAAAAAAAGAAACAACAATTGAGCTATCAGTTGTAAAGTGTGTATACATTTTTGGGGGACACCCTAACTTTTGATGTATTTATTAAGGGGTAGAGTAAAATCTGGCAATTACCAATGGGGTAATTCTTCTAAGGTATTGTGCTTTTAACCTTGAATTTTATTGATTGAACTTTTTCTCTGGATTAGTTCCTTCACCTATGTCCCTTGGCTTAGTGACTGACTCCAAACATCATCTGAGACTGTTCTGTCTCTCTCACCCCATTTAATCAATTCTGCTTTCTATACCAGTAAGTCTGCCCATCCCCCACACTCCCAGTCACTACCATTGCTTTTCTACCCCTCTACCTCCCTCCACCCACCTTCTCTCTCACAGTGGGCCACAGGATGATTATCTTGACAAAATCCTGGTTATGGCCTTGCTTAGCATCCCTCCATGTACAGGCTCTTGATAGCCGGGTCCTTGTCATGGCTGCCGGCCTTGTCCTTCAGACGCATCGTTCACTTCTCCTGTCCCAGCTGTACCGAGCTGCTTCAAGTTCCCTTAGGGCTCTTCCATGGTTCTCTCAGTTTTTACAAAAACCCTTCCATGGACCTGCAGTACCTTCACCCTGCCTCTCCTTCTCCGCCCCATGCATTCCTTTTGCCAGGTAACTCACACTCATCATCCAAGGTTCAGCTCGTGCACTGTTTCCTCCAGGCCCCGTTGATGTCATGACCAGGCCAGAACAACGTGGCTCTCTTCTGTGCACAGGTGGCCTGTGGTGCACTTTTCTATCCTAACAATTGTCACACGCTCTCCAGCCAGGAAAGGCCACGGGCTATGGTGTCATCTCATGCCTAACAGGGGTAGCTCAGTGAGGTTTGCTTAAGGGTCAGTGGATGGATGAGTAAATGAATGAATGAGTCAACAACAGTAACCAAGTATATAACGTGTGAGCAAATAACTTACATGTTAGCCCTTTTATACAAATTCCTTAAATTAATTATGCCAGTGACCCAGAACGGTAGGAACTATTCTTAATCCCCATTTATTGATAACGAAACAGAGACTTAGAGCAATTTTGTCACTATTAATATAGTAAGTAGCAAAAATGGAACTAGGGCTCCAGGTTTATCATTCTATCTATCGCTCCTTTAACTCTGGATAAAGTCGGTGGACCTTTTGTCATAGCAAGTAGCCTACCGTCTTCTCATAGATGGTTCCAGCTCTCCTCTCTCTGTTCACTTAGGGATCATCACACTATTGACCTCTTCCTGTCAGGAAGAAAGAGTGCGCCTCTGAAGAGGAAATGATGAACCCAGCAATCTGTACACCGACAGCACTGTCACTTGAGAGCCCCACAAAGAGGATATTTTCAATGTTTCCCATAAGAAACTACAAATCACATCCAATATGGTGCCATGTCCTGTTGTCTGTTACCTGTCAGTGGTGGTAACTCTCTGCTCCACTGGTTTGAAAGGACCGTGGTTATGGTGAAAGGGACTGTAGCGCACTGAGAAGGAAAAGGCATTGCAGCTCAGGCTGAAGTGTAATACCAGCTGCATCTTGTCCTCCAGGTTGCGTCCTCCTCTACAGTTCCTGGCGCATCCTTCTTGGCAGAGGGTGGGTAGAAAGAGGAAGAAGTGGATGGGTTGATTAGATCCTGGTTTACTTCATGTTTCCCCAACATTATTCTTTTTCTTCTAACCTGGAGGTAGGACATGGGAAACAATTCATAATGATAATGAGCTTAGCTTTGGTTTATAACCTTGACATCCCTAAGTTTAGAATGTTAGAGTAAGAAAGGACCTGAAGGACACCTGGTGCCCAATGCCATTTTGTACAAATGGGAAGCGACAGCTCAGAGATGTTAAGAGACTTGTCAGTGTCACCCAACAGACCTCACTCACATGGGCTCACAAAGAGCAGTTCAGATTCCAGTAGCTTGTAACTCTGACCTTTTTCCTAGATGTCTTTGTAGCCTCTTAACTCCCAAGAGCATAGGGCCACCCCAGACTATGAAGTAATAGCCAGAAGCAGCTGGAAATGCATCCCGAAGAAATTTCTAACCGAGGGTCCCTTTGTTCAGCTACCACTGAATTTCATTGTCACGGCGCCAGAGGGTATCGTTTGCTTGTAAATACTGAGTTTTTGAAATGTCACTGTAACACTGGAAAAATGTTGTCTCAAAAGGTTGCCAAAGTGACAGAATCCCGACATTGTAAATACCAGCCAACACAAGTGCTCATAAATGACAGGAATAAAATATACTTGACTAAATCCATAATAATCACTGATAACACTGTTTACCCTCAGTGACCAGGAGCTGTGAACTTGGATAAAAAGCACATGTGTGCAGATATCATTAATGTGTCTGAGCCTCTAGCCATTCCAGAATATTTTGATGGAAAAGCTTCCTAAATATGTAGAAGCTTGACAATAACGGAGAAGCAAGTGTGGGGGGTGGCGTCAGCAGCCCCAGTGGAACTGGAGCGAGCCTGACGCCCCAGCGCCCAGGCGCTGATACAGCCTCCATGGTCAGGACCACACTGTGAGCCAGGCCGCGCGGGGCACTCAGTTCTCTACTTTCGATGGACATGATTTCTAGAAGGTCCATTCGCCACAAGCAAGAGATCACTCACATACCACATTCTCGAGAGAAAGAAAATATAGACTGAACTCAGAGCTACAAAGGAAAGGATCTCATGAGAACCTGAGCTAGACTTTCACTTAAGAGGGATGGCCAGGCAGTCCCAGCTCCCTCCAGTCCTACTATTTCCATAGCCAGGCTTTCTTACTAATAACTCCCTGCTCTGTGGAAATGGTTGCCTCCTTCCCTTTTCTGTCCCAGCATAAAAATGGTGCCTGGGTCCCAGGGGTTCTAAGAGGAGCCGTATAAGGTGACAAGTCAGTCTCTTAGCCTCTCTCACTGCCCCCAAGCACCTCTCATTTCCTTGCCCTACCTCCCCCCAGAATGCTCAAGGGACAGAATGCATGACAGAGGGCTGGACCCGCCCAGTGTTTGGACTGGTGAAAGCAGGAACTGGGTGACAGAGCAGTCCCAGGAGCGTCCCCATCACTGCTCTGAAGCTGTGTTTGTGGAGGAATCAGGCTGCCTGGAGTGACCTTCTTGATTGTCATATGTGTGCAAAATTATTTTCCCCTGACATACTCCTGTATTTTGTGTTTTATTCCCCCCCCCCTCTCTCTAGCATTGCTTTCTTAACTAAAAATAAAAGGTTGCATTCAATATCAGGAAATACCGCTGATGAGGTTTGAGGAAACTATAGAATTACACATTCCAAATTGACACTGTACCAAGAAGTTATGTCAGTCAGATTTCTTGGATTTTTATGCTTAGGAAGAATTCATAAGAAGGAAACAGCTTTCAGCAGAAGGTGTCCATTTTAGTATTAGCAGGAACAGAGGTGAGGAGTTTGAAATGATCAGAGTGCCCCGGCTGTGTGATGTTGGTATCCAAGAATAGCGTCTACATGGATGATAATGCAGCCTTAAGAGTTTGGGTGGAGGAGGAAATAGGAGTGTCCCAAGCCCTTAGGAACTCAACCGTTGGCCTGGACTCTGGTGACATGGTCATTCAACCCTGCCACAGGGATTCCCTGGATGGAACCCAGTGTGCTTCCTGAGATACTTGGCAGCTGGCTGGAGGCAGGGCCTGCTGTGCTAGCTTGACTGATGAGGTATAAGTGTCGGTTTTGGAGAGTCAGTGGCTGTTCTGGGCTCTGTCCTGGCACTGCTCCTGCACGCTGGTCATAAACGCAGGCAGGGATTGAATTGCTTCTTACATTTCTCTCAAAGAAAGACAGCGTTGTCTTCCAGGGATGAGCTGGAAGGCAGTGTCCATGTGGACATTCTGCAGTGTGGGCAGCCTGTAGTGAGGGCCCAGTTGCCTACTCTCTGGGCTGTGAGGACTGGGGGTGCCTCCAAGGCTCCGAGAGCTGGAGCGGAGATGAAAAACCTTGAATTTTACTTTTTCTTTGACTTGCAAAAGGCAAAGGACACACCCTCAAGATCTAGTCTTTCCACTCTTCAGCCATCTTTTAAAAATTCCTTTATATATAAAAGCCTTTGGTGATTACTTTAGGCATGGCAGGCATGCCAGACTCTTGTTTGGAATAGCTGAAGCGGAATTGAATAAAAGTGGTCAGGCCTCCTGGTGACTGAGGAAGATCTCGCTACATTAGGGTCAATTTCATTGAGGCTGTATTTTGTTAAAATTCATCTTATTTAAAACAGATTTCTGCTGTTTCGACTTCTACCTGCAGGTGGACAGCCACAATTTCGACTCTTGGTCCACTTTGGTTATCTCCTCTTGTTATTCTTCTGGATACCTAGGCTTCCAGCCAGCTGCTCTTTTAGAAACCAATGAGAAGTAAAAGATATGGAGGGGGAGGGAAGGAGGCAGAGAAATATTTTTACTATCAGTGGATAAAAATACCTATTGGGCTCATAAGGTAGCTCCTTAGTAAATTTTATCATTTAATTATTAGTTTAGAGGGGATATCTTTGAGCTTAAGAGTTAGCTAATTAAAGAAATCAGTGCAAGATTTGAGGAAACTCACTTTTTCCCTCTCCAGATCCCCTGACTTTTTATCCTTCAGCTTCACTTCTAGATTCATCCCCCAACCCCACCCTCACCCTCAATATTTATGTACTTGTTAAATCTCCAAACTTCAGCCTCCAAGGATCTAGCCCCAAATTGCCCCCCTGGTGGTAAGATGGAGGATGGGGAAAGGCTGGGTGGATCATTTTTGCCTCTTCTTTTCTGATACATATTTTTAGTTACCTATAATATTAATATAATTCAGTCTCAGTGCGAACCAGCTCTGAAGAAATTAGATTACCACTGTTTATTTTTGTGTTATTATGCTATAGGGATTTCTTTCCCTATTCTTGCTTTCCAGTTTTCTTTGGTCTGATTTTTGTGGTATATACTGTATTGACCAGAGCTGCTTTTGTAACAGTACTAATATCACCGGGGTGAGCAAGCCATGCACCTCTCTCTCTCTCTCTCTCTCTCTCTCTCTCTCTCTCTCTCTCTGAGAGCAGGATAGTTGAAGACTGCACATGCTGTCACTTCATGTGCTGGTGTGAGCAGGGCTGGGAAGGGCTGTGATTTTATAGGCAAGCTGATTAGCCAAGCTCTTGTCACCTCCATCGTTGCTCATTGGCCTACCAAGTGTGAGCATGTCATCTAATTGACAGCTGTCTGTTGTCAGAGGGCCATCTTTTCCCCTTTTCAGTTTGACTGAACACCACAGAGACATCTGCAGAGCTCTCTGCAGCTCTGACAGGGTTGTCCTGTCTGCCAGCCCTCAGACTCAGAAGGCAGTGTAATTGAAGAGCTCAAAAGGATGTTAACCTATTGACCATTTTGGTTTGGTTTATTTTGTCCAAAAAAAAAAAAAGTTGCCTTTGAAGTGACTATAAGTCTGCCTAGGCAGAGAAGACATGAGATCCAGTGTCCTGATGAATGGGGCTGGTAGAGTGTAAAATGTCTCGGTAGTAATTGGCTATGGGCTTCAGTTGATGTGAATGTATGGAATTAGGATGCAAGTTCATTTTCAAGGTAGATTTGGTATTTCATGGTGAGGTTAGACAGAAGCAGGGGCATATGAATCCTAGGAACATAGCATTCTTTGAAGGTCACATTTGGCTTATGTAACTAGAACAGTGCCTGGGATGTGTGTGATTTTAGATGAGGTGTTGCTTTTTTCCTTCTCAGCCTAACTGGACACTACCCAATTTGGGACAGATTCTAGAATCTTCCTGAAACCATAACCTATGTATTTCATGGCTAACCCTACAGAAGCGTAACTGCCTCTCTGAGACATTTCCTATGACTTAGAGATATCAAGCTGGACTTTTGTGATAGGGAAACCATTTAAATTATCATACAGATTGCAGCATGGGAGTTTGAACTTTTAAATCTTTGTCTTGTCTCGGTGTCTTCCAATGAAGTGCTATCATTTGAACATCTAGCAGGGCCGGTACAGTGTGTAGACATGCAGGGCTTGATTTGGATTGAGTCACACCAGGTATGCATTTGGAAATGATTTAGTTCAAATGATCAATTTAGTTTAATCTTAAGTTAACAAGAGGAAAATATTTCATTGCGTTCATTTTTGAAATTTATTTAGAAAGAGATAGTGTACGAAAATATTGAATGCATTGCTTTCACTTTCTTTGCTTTCTATATTTCATATTTATTATTTGCAACTTAACAAGTCTTTGTCTCTGAACCTGGGTGAGAAGAGGAGATCTGAGAAACCTTGAGTAATTTGTTTTAAACTCTCTAAACTCTATTTGGGGGCTAGTATTAGAGAAAGGAGCATCATTAAACTAGTTGTGGAAAATTCAGACAAGTAGACAAGAAAGATTGCTGTTCAGAGTTGTCCTTTATCATCAAGATAGGAATAATTGAGCATATTGTTTACAATATAGCAGGTTCTAGACTGGGGTTGGATAAATGAGAGTTCTTATCATGCATCCATCCCCAAGTAGCACCTTTTTAAAGGCTCATTTTGTACTTCTGCAAAATGAAGCGTTGGCCTAATGGTTTATAAGATCCCTTCTAGCTCCTGTGTCTGCTACTGTCAGAACAGGGCATGTTAGCCTTTAGATATTTCAGAAATAGTTGACACATGTCCAAAATAACACATATAAAGCAGAAACTCTGCCCTTGAAAAGAAGAAATACAGAAAGCATTCAAGAGATACTAGTATACAGTTAGCCTTCATTAACTAGTTTCTTCTTACTTTCTGTTTAGTATCAGTGATAAATGGTTTCCATTTTTAAAAAGTTTAATAGAGGTGAGGAGGGTGGAGAGAGGGGGTTGAGTCAAGTGGGATTCATGACCCACCTGTAGAGTTACCATTCCTCTTAAATGATGGTTTTGTCCAAGACACTGGGAATGCTGTGTCAAAGCCCCTGCTGCAATATTCAGTTGATGCTAAGGCAACATTTTTTTTTTGCATGTTAACATCTCAGAAATTTATGGTATGCCAATTTAACTGGAAATATTTTTACTTCCTTGGTGGTAAATAGTGATGTGTCTTACATTCAGTGGCATCTTATATTTGATGAAATGCACTTCTTAGAGGGAAAGCAAGATTTTTTTTAAACTAAAAAAATCTAAGTGACTTCTTTACTCATTGCCTTAGGAAGGCAATTCATGTATGAAGCTCACCTTCCCAGAACTCTGCCCATTTGAAGAAGGAGGGAAATATATGTTAATAGATATATAGAAGGAATATTCTGAAATGAACTTAGCAACTTCTACTCCTTGGCTTTTATAGCATCTTTCTTTCTAGAATTACTTCAGTTACTGTCAGTCAGAAAGTCCAGCTATCTTCTGCAAAAGGAGGTCAAAGTCTTTGCCAGTTTCCAAGCTGGAACTCTTCCTACCTAGTCCAACACTACCCAAAGTGTTCATCGGTCACTTAAACTTTCTCTTTTTTTTTTCCACATCCTTTTAGGGTTTGTTGATCTTCTAATCCATTCCCTCATTTCACAAATGAGTAGGCAGGTACAGTAAGTCACTTTCCAAGGGCTCCTTAGATGAGACCTGGTGGCATTCTTGTCACTGTGCTTCATACAGTGTAAGGAAAATGGATTTGGCCACAAACAAGTATTCTTTATGCCTTTTGTTTGGATTTCATAGTGTTATACTTGTATTTATATGAGTGAATATGGTTGGGTTTCTTTGGTTTGTGTTTCTGAATGCCACACTTACTTTTCTGCCTTCTACACTTTTAAATTCATAGGTAATTTAACAAGAGACAGAAACCAAACTTGTCATATACAGTTTCATATGTACCACATTTTATGTTAGAATAATAGCATTTGGCCACTCTGTAGTGAGCTCTGTTTGTTGAGCATGCCAGAGCAGGAGCTCAGAGGTTGCAGCACTGGGTGTTGCTTACTTACCTCGAAGTTCTTTGCATTCGAATACGATTAGAACACATTGCATGTTACTATCATACACATCCACTTATTAAATATGAATGAAAATATTTTTAACCATTATTTCCTAGGACACTTCACCCCATTTGCTTCAGAACTGGTGGGATGAGAAAATAGTTAAATTATTTTTGCGAATTTTCACTTTTAAAAAATAGAGATATATTTTGTTTCAAATACCTCATTGAAAAAGATGTGAGTAGTAATATCTTAATATTTTTAATTTTAAAGATTCTTTTAACTTTAAAATTTTATTTTTCCAGCTTTATTGATATATGATTAACAAGTTAAATTGTATATATTTAAAGTGTGCAATATAATGATTCGATATATGTATACAGTGTGAATGTATTACAATCAAGTTAGTTAATACAACCATCACTTCAAATAGCTAATTTTTATGGTGAGAAGGCTTGAGAAATATTCTTAGCAAATTTTTAATATACAGTGCAATATTATTAACTGTAGTCACCATACTGCACATTAGTTTTCCCCATCTGTCCTCAGAGAAGGTACTTAATCCTTTTACTTCCCATTATCTCTTTTTACATATTAAAACTCTAATTCATAGTTATATTTAAATTTCACAAATCATTCCAATAATATCATATATAGCTTTTTTTCTTGTCCTGGATACAATCCAGGGTCACGGGTCATTTTAATTGTTATGTTTCTTTAGTTCCTTTTAATTTAAAAGAGTTTCCATTTTATTAAGCTCATCAAATGGGTCAGAGGCTATGGATCAGCCATAACATGTTGGCGGAAAATCACTTAATTGAAGCTGTGATGGTTAGATGAGATCTGAGGCTGCTGGGCAGACAGTTTCCCTGAAAGGATGACTCTCTCTCTTACAATGTACTGACACCACAGTTTAGTGTCCCACCTATGCCTCAGGTTTTCTGTGCCTTTCTTATAAGCCACATTAGTGAAAGGGTGGAGGTAGCCAGTCCTCGCTAAAATTCTCACAGGAAAGCTAAGCTCTTAAATGTCCATTTGAAAAAATATGTCTCTAACATCTATTTAAAAAAAACACCCTTGGTTAACTATTTTGATGGTGAAACTTGCATGCCTGTTTCAGGTTAAATTTGGAGGTGTATTGAGGTGCCCCAGGGTAGGTTCCCCACAGGCATCAGAGAGGTGTCCACACAGGCTACTGGGCTGGCTGTGTGGTAAGAGCAGTGACACTGCCATGCCAAAGTCAAGTCTGGGAAAGTGGGACGGGCTGTGAGACCTGCAGATGGAGAGAAAAGCCCTCCGACCATGAAGAGCCATTTGGGGCCACAGTGTTTAGTGGATGATGGTTGAGAAATGGCACCTCTTCTCTGGATACTTAGGTTTGAGCAGGAAACAAAGGAAAGTGACTGGTTTTGAGTGTGATAAAAAGAGTTTTGTGAAAAGAGGTCAGACTGGATTCTTGGCCTGCTTCTGGCTTAACTAAGATTTTAGTCTAGTTGCAAGCATCCTCACCCCGTGCCTTCTTGGAAGCCTCAAAGTGTCCTGTGATAAAACTACAGAGTATTTTCTTTCCCTTACCTGGGTTTCGAGTTCTATTCCCGGGATGCACACAGGAGGCAACCTATCAATGTTTCTCTCACATCAATGTTATTAAATATTCTTTTTATCTTTTTATTAATTTTGCTTTGGATTGGCTTTCATTTGATAACGTTGCTACACATTCTTTTTTTTATTTAAAAACAATTGTTGACACTTACAAATGTCCCCCATTCCCCCTCTCCTGTCCACCTTCACCCAGGCCCATCCCACAACCACACTGTTGTCTGTATTCATGGGAAATGTATATATGTTCTTTGGCTAATCTTAAAATATTTTTAAATGTATTTTTATTGATTTTAGATAGAGAGGAAGGGAGAAGGAGAGAGAGAGAAAAACATTGATGAGAGAAACATTGATCTGCTGCTTTTTGTATGCCCTTACTGGGGATCGAGCCCGAAACCTGAGTATGTGCTCTGACCAGGAATTGAACCGGCTGGCTACCTCTTGGTGCATGGGTTGATATTCAACCACTGAGCCATACTGGCTGGGCATCTTTGGCTAATCTTTTCACTCTCCTTCATCCAGTCCCCCCATGCCCCTCCTCATTTCTGTACTCCTCCAAGCAACTCCATGAACAGGTGGAATTATCATCTCCGTTTCACAAATGAAGAGGCTCAGGCTAGGGAAGTTCACCTTCTTAGAACTTGTCTAAGAAGACTTGGGCCCTAGTCCCTCTATCTCAGCCTACAAGCACTATCCTTTATGGCTGTTTGCTTGCTTCACCCAGATTCTTTTGGCCTCTGTTTTCAAACTCTTTCCTATCCTCTGAACATCCTATGCCTGCTGAGATCAGGCATCCACAACTCGTGCAGGAAGTATAACTTTCTGCCCCCCTGGCAGAGGTATTATGAAGCACGAAGTGGCCAAAGTGAAGGGTAAAAACAAAACCTCAGAAGACCTCAATAATACCAAAAAAACTGGTCACATCATGTATGAATAAGGCTTGACACTGCCTATCTATGTGATGTATTCAATTGGGATTATGCTAGTCATCCAGGTTTGAATCAGGACAGGCAATGCCACTTAAAAATGTTTCCTTCAATTCAAAGATTGTAAGAAGAATGGCAACATTTACCCCCAAACCAGTATCTACACTAATAAAAGAGTAAGATGAAAATTGACCATACCTTTGCGTCGCCCACCAGCCAATCAGGAGTGGGTTAATTTGCATACGCAGGCGCCAAGCGGCTGGGGGCGGGGCAGGACGCTTGTGCCATCACCATGGTGACAACGGGTAGGTTCTGCACCGCCCCAGCTGCTCCGGGCCTCTGGGCAGCATGGGAAAGCAGAAAGGTGGCTCCGGCCAGAGTGAAGGCGGTACCGGCAGCCAGGGGAAGGAAGGTCCATTCTTGCGTGAATCTTCATACATCGGGTCTCTAGTATAGCATATTACAGAATGATTCACAAATTCTATTTAAAAAAGAAAACACATTTTGCAATTTAACCTTTATATAGTTACTAGAGGCCCGTTGCACGAAGATTCGTGCAATAGACCTTCCTTCACCTGGCTGCCTGCACCAGTTTTCCTCCGGCACCAGGGACCCAGGCCTTGGTTCTGGCTACCGCCTTCCGCCTTCTTTCAGGGTCAGGGCTTGGACCCTGGCGGCGGCAGCAGTGTGGGGTGGGCGCTGCCCGGCCCCGTGCCGCCATCCGTGATCTGGGTGCCTACCGCCGGCCCAGGTCCCGTCAGCGGTGAAAGATCGGAGCAGCTGGAGGCGGTGGGAGGCATGGGGCGGGACTCAGAGAGTTCCGCCCCGCGCCTCCCTCCGGCCCGGGTCTCAGCGAGTCCCGCCCCACTCCTCCCGCTGGCCCGGGTCCCAACAGCGGCGACCGATCGGAGCGGCGGGAGGTGGCTGGAGGCGCGGGGTGGGACTCAGCGAATTCCGCCCCACGCCTCCCGCCGGCCTGGGTCTCAGCGAGTCCCGCCCCACGCCTCCTGCCAGCCCGGGTCCGTCAGCGGCGACTGATCGGGTCCCCCCATCGCTGGGGTCCCTCAGTGATGGGGGGCGGGGCAGCGTGTGAGAGTCGCCATCTTTGCTGGGTTAATTTGCATAGCGCCCTGATTGGCTGTGGGTGTAGCGAAGGTACGGTCAATTAGCATATTACTCTTTTATTAGGTAGGATATCCCATGTCTTTCCTCT
This sequence comes from Cnephaeus nilssonii, assembly GCF_951640355.1. NCBI lineage: Eukaryota > Metazoa > Chordata > Mammalia > Chiroptera > Vespertilionidae > Cnephaeus > Cnephaeus nilssonii. The sequence goes on along the minus strand of NC_137082.1, from coordinate 39,706,126 downwards.
TCTGCTTATGTTCATTATTTTCCAACCTAGTAACTGGCCCTTTGTTAATATCCTCTGCCTGATCCACATATTTTCCTGCAGATGGGTATATTTTAGTCCTCTCTAGCAAGACCCTCTCATTCTTTTCTTCACACTCTGAGGCCTAATTAGATCTCTCTAAGCTCTAAAGTTTGACAGACAGTTGTCATTTGCACTAACACACACATTCAAGTGCCCTAAAATCCTGTTTGGGAAAGTGATTCGCATGGTGAGGGGCCCGCTGTGAATTAGGAAGGGCCCCTGAGGAGGGCACACTTAGGAAGTCCTAGGGCAATGATGGAAGCTGTTTGCTTAGTTGATTGAATGCTCCTCTTTTTTAACTTACAGCTGGGGTTGGGGTTATCATGAGCTTGTTCTGGGGAGAGCTGGTCCTTGACTAGTGGAGCCCCTCACCCCGAAGCTCCATTCTTCGGCAGTGCACGGGATGAGCAGGGTAGGCCAGGCGCTCTGTATGGGAGGCAGCACTTCCCTTTGGTCCATTGCATGGTGAGTGAAAACACTTAGATGTTCTGAGAGCTACAAAAGCACAGCTCTTTTCTCCTGCAGACTGACAGGCTGATATTTGAGCAGTAGCCAACCAACCCAGTTCAGCGAACTGCCGAAGTGACTTTTATAAGACATTTAATGAATACATTTTTATTTATGTCGGTGTAAAAAATATCCAGCTGCCGGCTTTTGCACCCCCCCCATATCTTTTTTTGCCTTAATGCCAAAATTAGAGTATTTGAATATTTTAAAATTTCCTGGGGAGCCACCTGTGAGGTGTGAGGGCAATATGGATTTGCAGGGGGAGTTGATGAGGTTGGTTGTGTACGCGCTTGCTGGGAATGTGTGTTTCCTCCCAAGGGGCTGCAGTGTGCTCCTGACTGTTCATGGGCCTCAGTTGACTTTTAAAGGAGCTGAGCATCCTGGCACAAGGGCAGAGGACAACTGTAGGAGCTGGTCCTCTGATCAGGGTCTTCTGGTTCTTTCTCTGACCATCTGCTTGGCCTTTAGTCTAGTATCAAAGGACTTTGTCTCTATGCCAGTTTTAAAGTTTCTGGGACTCTAAGGAAAGGATGGAGTATGAATCTTAGAGGAATCTGCAGCTTTTAACCCCACTGCTGGTGTTCAGTCTCCTCCTTAAATTTAAAAACACGGAGAATTTGTTTTAGTGACATGTTAAACTTTTAGAACATTTTTATTATGGAAATTTTCCAATTCAGAAAACATCGAGAAAATTGCAAAATAATTTTCCATGTATCCATCATCTAGTTTCAACAGATGTCATTTTCCCAGTCTTTTTTATATAGCAACCCTTCCACTTTATATTTCTGAAATATTTTAAAGCAATGCCCAGATAGCATATTATTTCACCTAGAAGTATTTCAGGAGCCTCTCTAACAAATAAGCCCCCTCCTTTCTGTGTCATAGCCACAGCTAGCAAAACTATCAGTGATACTTTAATAGCATCCTGAGTGTGTCTTGCAAATGTCTTTTTACAGTTGGAACTTGAATCAAATTCCAAACAAGGTCACATGTTGCATTTGATTATCATGTCTCGAAAATCTTTTTAAAATCTGTAACTCTGCCCCTCCATCCCCTTTTTAATGTTATATCTGGGCCATTTTTTTTTTTCTAAATAATATCCCCAATCTGGATTGGACTGATTCTCTATATTTCCTGTAAAATGATAGTTGAATCTAAAGTTTTCATAGAATGTAGGATCCATTTTTTTTCATGGGTTATCTTGTTTACATCCTTTTGCTTCACATGAAGCGATAGATAATACTTGGTCATTCTCTTGTCATGATGCTTAGATTGATCAGTAAATCCTTGTGCTGCAGTCTGCTCCCCATCATAAAGTTTCTCATCATCTGTCACCTGCTGGTTTTAGGATCTATTGATTATTTCATTGGAGGATACAAAATATTCAAGACAAATTAATTTAAGGAAGGTTTTGATCCTTATTAAATCTTACCTGGTGTATGATAATCTATAATTCATTCCCCTTGCATATTTTTACAGGTTTGTATTGTATTTTATATTTTTCTAGTCATATAGAATGCTTTACAGAACTACTAACTTACTTATTTGTTCATATTTCTTTCACATCTACAAGTGAAACTTACATTGGACTGTGACTTATACCCCTGCTTAGAACAGTTCCTGGAACATGTAATGCTGTTTATTGAAGGAATAAACTTACGAGTTATACACATTTTCTAAAGAATAGGAGCCCGAAACTTGACTGAACTGTGAAAAGTTTTTGCCGTATCGTAATTCCCTCAAATCCTGTGGCATTTTGGGCAAAGGGATAGAAGTTGCAAGAGCTTTGTTGTCTGTGTTGGCAAAGGAGGAAGGATGGCAGATTGGTTTGTAGGTGTTTGGATGGGGACAGTATAAAAATAAACAAATAAACGTAAATATATAAAACAATATATGTATATATAAAATATATGGACATACATAAACACACACACACACACACACACACACACACACACACACACAGCTTGTCTATTTTAGGTTGCCCTTAACAGTCTTCGATCTGTGTGCTGTAAGACTTCAGAGCAGGAGTGGGGAACCTTTTTTCTGCCAAGAGCCATTTGGATATTTAATACCATTCCAGGGCTGTACAGAATTATCAACGTAAGAATTAGCCTGCTCTATTGGGTCAAGCATTTAATTAACTCACCCCAATGCCTTGGCAGGGCCAGGCCAAATGTTTTCTCGGGCCTTATAAGGCCTGCGGGCCGGACGTTCCCCTCCCCTGCTTTAGAGGAACTTGGTTCTGAGTGCGCAGCACCCATTTCAGGGCCAAGATCATGATGGGTTAAGAGGCAGGTGGATCTTTACCTCTACCACGTGGTGAAACTGGAGGTTTGACTAGTATTTTGGGTACATAAAACTCTCTTCAAATGGCAGTGAAACTTACGATGTGTCCAACGAATTAAGTAGTATACAAACCAAAACAACCGGAAATGTTAACAGATATGATTAAGAGTTCTGCATATAAAAATGCTCTCCAGGAGAGAGATCATTACCGTGAAACACTAGGAAAGGTCTCACTGCCTCTCATTGGCTATCTATGAAGGTCGGGCTAACTGGACACGTTCAGGTACATACTCTGCTCACTGGAGCAGGCCCAGTGTGGATATTCTAAAGCAGGGGTCCTCAAACTTTTTAAACAGGGGGCCAGTTCACTGTCCCTCAGACCGTTGGAGGGCTGGACAATAGTTTAAAAAAAAACTATGAACAAATTCCTGTGCACACTGCACATATCTTATTTTGAAGTAAAAAAACAAAACGGCAAAAACACCCGCATGTGGCCCGCGGGCCGTAGTTTGAGGACGCCTGTTCTAAAGGAATTGAAAGTCGCTTTTACTTTAAATAGGTTTAGGTGTTGACAGTATCTCCAAAGTAATTAAAAGGTGGTGTAGTAAATTTTCTTTCACACCATGCTTTAAGCACTTGATAGGAAAAGAACTTTATAGGCCACAGAACCCTTGGAGCCATGTATATTTCAGAGTTCAGGGATTTTTTTTTTCATTTTAGGAAGTTAATATGGTATATGTAACATGTTCTGTGTAACCCCCCATGGAGTCTCCTGGAGCATCAAGTAATTAAATAGATGCGTGTTTCTCAATGTGAGTACATAGTCACACCTATGAGGATAAAAGAGATTACAGAGGTCCTCCCATCAGTTCAGGTCAGGTGTGTCACAAAACTGCAGAAAATTTTCAGAGACTTTAGAATATCAAATCTCAGGACAAGGCATTATGGACCTGCCCATGAAAAAAAGTTAAATACCTATCCTTTTCTGGAAAAAAAAAATCCAAATTAACAAATAAAGCAAATATTGTTATTAAAGGATTATAAACCCATCATGTAAATTACTTCCTTCTGAGATTTCACATAAGGTTTAACAATGTAATATAAAGAAGGCCTACGTATACGATTAAAAAATGTTTTGAAGCAAGTTTAGAAACAGGGCCTTTCATCTAAAACAGCTTAGTTCTTCTCCCTGTGTGCCCCTCAAAGCCTGATGTTTAGTGGAGAGAAGGCTGGTGTCTGGAAGAGCCTGCTGCCGCCTGGGGAGCGTCAGAGCACTCGCTGCCTCTCAGTGCTTGAGAAACCAGCGTTGTCACGGAGCTCTGTCCATGGCTTTGTGCTGTAGACCTCGGTCCGAAATTGTTCTTCCCCCCCCCCAGCTCTGCGGGCAGGTACAGCGCTCCTCCCGGAGAGGGTGTAGGTGGACACAATGGGGAGGCTGCCGGGAGAGTGAGATGCTACATGCTCACGGAGTCTAGCCCTCTTCTCTACCTTTTTGTAACGAACATTGGCAAGTTATCAATAATAACATAATCTACCTATGCAAAACTAAAACGAAAATGAGTTTATCTTGTACACTTTTAAAAATTAATCAAGTGGTCTTGTCCCCTTTAAATTTATTTTGGAAGGTTTGTTTCTAGTGTTTTCTATAGAAAGCTCTCAAATACCTGATAAACTACCTGTGATAGTTTTACCTGGGCTAACAAAGGTCATCTCTACTTTAAAATGTGTTGGTTTTTTTTTTTAATGGCTTAGTTTATTCTTTTGCTTTTATATTTTAACCTTTGCATTTAAATACATTTTGGCATAAAGTGTGTGAGGCAAACACCTACCTAATTGTTTTCTTTAAATGCTAAGCAAAATTTTAGTATTGTTTATTAAAGAATTTTTTGTTTCCTCATTGATTTTAATGACACTTTTATTATAAATCTTTCTGTACAACCATTGTTATGTCTGTCCTTCTGTAGTAGTACCAAACTGTATTAATTTACTTTACTTAAAGCAGATATGTATATACATACGTATACACACACACACACACACACACACACACACACACACACACACTGGAGGCCCAGTGCACAACATTTGTGCACTGGGGGAGGGGTCCCCTCAGCCCGGCCTGCGTCCTCTCGCAGTCGGGGATCTGGGACCCCTTGGGGGAATGCTCACCTGCTGCAGAGGTAGGAGAGGCTCCTGTCACCACCGCTGCACTCGCCAGCCATGAGCCCGGCTTCTGGCTGAGCGGTGCTCCCCCTGTGGGAGCGCACTGACCACCATGGGGCAGTTCCTGCGTTGAGTGTCTGCCCCCTGGTGGTCAATGCACATCATAGTGACCGGTTGTTCTGCTGTTCAGTCGATTTGCATATTAGCCTTTTATGATATAGGATATAGTAGGGTTTCCCAACCTCTTCATAAAGATATTTCTTAGCTATAATTATCATGCATTTCATTTTCCAGATAAAATTTAGAGTCATTTTATAATCTCATGTTCTTCCTCTGCTCACTCATTTTTCTCTATTTGGCATTTTGTTTGTATTTACATTAAAAGTCTAATTTAATTTTGAGTCAACGATTAATTTTGCTCAAGTACTTTTCGGTAAAATACCTGTATGAAAGATTAAAGTACTTGGTTCATTTAAAAGTTGATATGTGAGATTATTTTGGTGTTTTTAGGAGTGTTTGTGCTGCTGAATCCTGTCATGATTTTTGTTAAACTGGCTTGTGAACTAGGTCAGATAATCAGTGTCAGATGCTCAATATCTAAATATATTAAAATGAGGAATTATGGGGACACTTAATAAAACATGTGCCTTCCTACATCTTTGAAGATAAACTATAGGTGGATACAAATGCTCTGCAATTACTATCAGGAAACTTAAAAATTACAGTTCTTTTCTAAATCTGCAAAGTTAGTTGGTTGCTCATTGTTAAAATATCATCTTTCTTCTAAAGATTGAAAGCTGCTTATAAAATATGTGTGTGAATATTGAGTAAACTGAGAGATTGGGGACTGGCTATTTATCTAGGAAGGATTTCCTCGAGTGAGTTCTGGATGGGATTTCAGAGGAGGGCAGGTCACTGTTTTGGTGGGAAGCTGCAGAGGTCAAGGCTGAAACTCTGAAGCTGGCAGTGGCTGGGGGAGCCCGGATTCCCTGTGATCCTCACTGTACTTCGACTGCGTTGAGGCAAGGTTTGGAGAGGAGGTTCTTCACTCAGCCTGAACCCTGGCTGGCTCAGAGTCGGCACTTCCTGCAGCCCGTGGACTAAATGTGAGGAAGAAGAAAGGGAGGCCTGCGAGGTGGATCAGAGCCTGTGGGGTCGAGTTGGAGGGAAGGGTGTGAGTTTTTGTGCAGGCATGTCAAACTCCCGGCCAGCGATTCACATGCCCGCTGGCCGCGAGTTTGACAGGCTTGTTTAGGTTTTTCTGCCGAAAGAAAAGGAGCAGCTATGGGCTTTGGAACACTAAATTCTGTCAGCAGTACATGAACATTCAGGATGGAGCAGGGGTGCAGGAGAGAGTGAGGGGTGCAGATGGCTTCCATAACATTTTGTGGCATTCTTTCCATGACAAAATAATTGAACTTGGAGGATGTGCCCTATACAAACACTGCACCTTCATCCTAGAAAAGAAAGTCAGCAAACTATGGCCTGGAGCCAAATCCGGCCCACAGCCCATTTTTATAAAGTTTTATTGGAGCACAGCCCCACCTGTTCATCTTACACAATATGCATGGCTGAGTTCATGATGCACCAGCAGAGTTGAATAGTTGTGACAGGAACTTTATGGTTGCCAAAAAAATAAAATGTTTACTATCTGGCCCTTTAAGAAAATATTTGATGACCTCTGTTAGACCATTGATCTTAGTGGTGCCATTCTGGAAACCCTAGCCCAGTCAGAGAGTCCAGACAAATTGGTGTATCAATAGTCTAAGGAAGTGTAGGCCATATGACTTCCTATGAAGAAATGTACCAACATTTTGTGTCGTGTTTGAAGCTAAGTATTTAAGTTGTTGCCTTGCTTGTCTTACTTCTGTCTCTAGTCTACTGTGGCCATTTCTATGACCATAAGTCCACTAAAGCACGCTGAGTACCTGCTGTCTTTTGATTCTGTCTTGAGCCAGCCTACTATCCATAGTTTGGAAATTAGAATCCCAGTGCTAAATATCAAGTTTAGAGATCTTGCTGTCTCTACTAAGGAGAGTGATTTCTCAAGCCAGCTCTTTTAATTTCTCCTGGCCAGTTTTATGTGCTGTGTTCCCAGAGGAACTGTTCTTTTCAAAACTATCCCCAAACCATCCCCCTTTTTCTCATTGTGTCTTTGTTCCTCTTTTCTGCAGTGTCTTTTCTCCTCAAATATATTTTAAAGGTCTTAGAGAATGATTAGGAAGCTGCAGAATGTTTGTGGGAAAGATGTGACTTTTACATATTAAGGATCATATTTTAGCTTTTTTAGTGAAGCATTCATAGGGTGTTCTTAAAAACCACTCTAAAGGCACAGGGAAAAACCAGAGGACCAGGCTGAATATATAGGTGGAGGGAGTATATGTCTACTAGGCTAGAGATGGTGAGATTATCTTCAAGACGGTAATTGGTGAAATCAAGTAAGCATACTCCATAGTTGATTAACCAGTTGTTGAGGACACACTGTGTAGTAGGGCCTACTGTGCTAAATGCCAGAAAGATGACTGAGGCTCATTTTCTGGCTTGAGGAACTGCCAGACTAGAAGATGATGAATAAACACTTCCTTGCATGCATTGTGAGAATTGTTACAGCATGTGATTGTTTTCAGATGAAGTAGGAAGAAAAGTCTAGAATGAAAAGGACTGAAATGTGACAGGACTGAAATGAGCAGACTGGGGGGAAAGAAATAACAAAACAAAACAAAAAAGAAAGAAAGAAAACGAATTTGAACTTCCTTGGAGAAGACAACTGACCACCCTGTGGAAATCAAGGGTGGAGAACTCCAGGAGGCTGTGGAGAGCCAACGCAAAGGCCGCGGGAGACTCAGACAGGAGACCTGAGATAAAAGCTGAGATTTCATTGAAAGGTCTTGTTGTTTTACAGCCTAACACTTCCTCGGTCTGTCACAAATTTGTATAATACATACTAGGTATGATACTTAGATATGGTAATATACCCCATTATATTCTAATTTATGTAGCAATGTTACATAATATTCTCATATAGTAAGATATTTTATATATACAATATACTGTATATAACAATACTCCTTATCAAGGCTAAGTAAGTACTGGGAACTTTGCTAAGCACTTCGTATTATCTAAGTTAATTCACACAACAGGCAGGTATGATCATGCCAGCATTTCCCAGGCACGAAGCCCGCAGCCTGCAGAGGTTAGACACGTTGTCCAGCGTCACCCAGGAGGTAAGTGGCACTCCCACGCAGGCATGTGCTGCTCTACTAAGTTAGAGGCTCCTGTGGAGTAAGTTTGAGAGGTGAGCTTTTGATTTTAAGATGAACTGAAGAGAAACAGATGGACTCCTCCTAATGGTTGGGGTGAAGGCAAGAATAAAACCAAGAGTAAGGACTAGAGGGAGGGCGTGTGTGAGGGAGAAGACAAGCACCAGCTGTGAAGTCAAGCCTAAGCGAATTCCCATCCTGGCTCTGCTGCTTGCCAGCCACACGGGGCAGGCAGCGTTCCCACGCTCACGTCCTCGCGTACAATGGGGCTGTATCTTCTGCCTTGTTAGTATGTAAAGGGTCTGCAGCTGTGTCTGGCTCTTACCAGACACTCCGTTGCAATAGCTGCTGCTACTACTACACCTCTAACAGTTCCCACGACTCTGATTTCACGTTCTTCCTCCTCCTCGTACTATTACCGCTGCTGCTGCTGCTACTACTATTATTAGAGCAACAGTAGTTGGAATGATTAATGGAATAGAAATTTGCTAACCATATCTAGAATTGTTACTTAAGTTCTCAATTCGATCAGAAGCAATGTTCCGCATTCCTTGCAATATGTAGTGAGCAATTGCAATGGCAGGTCTCTGTGTAAGCTCGCCAGGAGTTAAAACACGAATACGTTATTTCCTCTTTCAACTGGTGTATAAATTAGTTTGGTCTTTATACCACACGTTTTTGGTAAGCCATATATTCAAGAAAAAGAACTTTGGGAGGTCCTCTTCATGCACACTGAAAGCTGACCCACTGAAGCAGGGGCCACACTGAACTCTGGAAGGGCAGTCAGGGCTTCAGTAACTGCAGGATGATCTCTTGGTCTATTTCCTGATTCTCCGTATAACCTCGGTTTTCTTGTGTTATATGGTAATCTGGTCACCTTATTTATAAGTTCAGACAGTTATCAGGGTACTTTATTTTAGTCAATCTTCTAGGCGTGGCAGTCAGAGTTTAATTGAGCACCTATGCCAGGTGCTGGGTAAGCAGGACGAGTGGGGTCCCAGTCCCTGTGCTCTGGGAGGACAATTTCTATCTGAAAATGGTTTTTATATATCCTTGCTCAGAGGGGAAAGCATTTACAACAACCTTGAAATGGAAGCTTCCTCACCCAGTAAGAAGAAGACTGACATGTGACAGTTTGATATTCTTTCAGTTAGCTAAAGTAGCAACCTGGACAAATGTACTTTTCAGCACAACTATTGTAGCCACATGTTTATATTTATAGAATGAGAAGTGGCGCTAATTCCCTGGTATATTAACAGGTCTTACTCAAAATGTTCTATTTTTACACTGGAACAAAATTGCTGAAGAGAAACATTTTAAGGCAAGTAGTTATTATAGCATACTTATCAAATTATATATTAAATAAACTTCCTCAACTGACAAGGAGCATAATCTGAAAAGAAGTAAGTTATCTTCCATCCCATATTGTTTATATCAGATTTCTCCAAACCTACTGTTATTGTAGGTTGCTGATTGCTTTGGTGTTTTCTTTTAGCTAAATTTCCACCGTCTCACTAACAAATGCAACCCTCTTTTTAATATGTAATAGATGACATGGGAATCCAGAATGGATTCTCAGAAACTAAAGAAAGACCTCCTCAGTTTAGTGTATACAATAAATAATGTTTGCTTGATCTTTTTAATTTGAGAGGTAGTCAATGCATAAATCTCACCAATCCTTGGGCAGCTGTAATTTCTATACCAAAATGAATACGTTTTTATTTGACTATCACTCTGTTATACATTAAGTAATAGTTACCAAGGTAACCTTTGTATCACATTATAACATTTAAATATAAGGTGATGTGTTTACAGGAAAATAGAGTATATTAGAATTTTTAAATATTTGGTGAAATCAGTACTAAAATAGGTAATTTGGTAAAATTTCACTTGTATTCTTTGGGAGTTATGCACATTTCCAACCAAAATGATGAACTGCATTTATTTATTTTTGTGATGTTATGGGGAATATATTTTTTTAAATAGCACTTGGTAAATACCACATAACGCTTATTAAATACTGTAATTGGCCTTGCAAAGAGAAAAACAAAATTTGAACTTGTTTGAAGTCATTTCTCAGTGGCTAATATAGTAGTAAGAGTTTGAATTTAACATCAATTTTGATGGATAAAATTGTATCAAATACATTTTTGTTTTTTGTTTTTGCATATCTAGTTTGGCAATACCTAGTCTGACTAGTTTTGTTCTCACGTATAGTTGAATTAGCAGTCACAGTTTGCTTGTGCTTGCAAAAGCAACATTAAATGAGCCCTTGAAGGGATCCTTGTGGCTGTTTCAGGAAAATGGCCACTGCGCTGAGATTGTTGAGATTGATTGTTGGCTAGTTTCTTTATTAAATATGGACCCAAACTAGCCATTTCTTGTTGCCAGTGTAACTCTGGGCAATTAGGCTATATCATCACTGTTTATTTAACTGGTTTTTAGGTTTTAGTTTTTTATAGTGGCTTTTCAAAATGGTTATCTCAGTGTATACTAACTGACAGTCATTCTCAACTCTTGAGGAATCAGTTTACATAATCCTCAGTGGACTGTAATATGGGACTGTGAGTTGGAGGAACAGGGAAGGAGGGTGACCATGTGCTGGACACCAGCCCTCCTGGACATGTTACATATGTTGTATAATGTGTTCCTGATGACCCTGTGATAGAGCTTTTATTACTCCCTTTTTACAGCAGAGGAAATAGGGTTTAGAGCAGTTGCATAACTGACCCCAGGTCATTTTGCTGTGTGTGCTTCTGAGCTTTCTGGGTGATCTGTCTGACTTCAAAACAACCTCTCTCTTTACTTAGGAGGTTTAGACTCCACTTCTGACTTGTACAGTGTGCACTCCACTTTTACAGTGGAAATATAGAACATTGACCAAAGGTACTTAAAAGGAAACCTTTGCTAAATGATAATTTTAATAATCCGCTTTTCTCTACAGCACAATAACAATCTGTTAAGACCCTGATTATGAAAGTTATCTTATCTTTCTAAATGTCCACAGTTCTCCTTTGTTGAAACCAGGCATAGGACAGAAATCAAAATAAACCAAAAAAAGTGCATTCTGGGAACTTTAGGTTCAGGACTAAAGACTGTCCATTGACTGACCTTCAGTGTTGAGCTTTGAAGTTCAAAAGTGGACAGGTGGAAATACTGCCTTCTTCATTGCCCTTTGGTGCAAGATATATTCTATGTTGCAGAGTAAATGCCAACAGCAGCAAAATTATCGTCCCCTCCTGCTACTATAGTAAGTCAGCAATGGCCCTTCTGTGGTCAAAATGGCAAATTCAGCAGCAGCTATTCGACAGGGATTTGCAAAAACTTCCCCGTGGCTGTTAGGAATCTTATTCAGCAGTGTCTTTGAAAACCCAATTCTGTGCAGAATTAGCTATGTAGAAATGACCTCAGTTGTGCTTTTTTTTTTTTAAGAGTTTTAAACAATGTAATTTTTAATTTTTCTCAATATGAATTTTGCACTTAGCACTGAAAAGTCTATTGGGTACCTATACATATATCCAGTATTCTTAAATTTAACATGGTTCAGAATTTTCTTTTCATATTAATGTAAAGCCTTCCAAAATTCCTGGCTTTATAGAGTCAGTTCACCACACAAAGCCACTATACATCACTTAGGTTTGTGATGAAAGAATGGAATTGCAGCTGTGTGAGTATTAGAATACCCAAACATGAATTAGACTCACAAGCATTTGGCAATAGTTCAGAAAATGAGCTTAATCTGGTTTCATCTGAGACTGCTTTTCTCTGTTCTACAACATCCCCCCAAGATGTTGTGTCTGATATCAGATCACAACGTAATGGGAGTGACGCAAAATCAGAGAGAGCCCTAAGAATCCAGGGGCGCATTTGCCTTCCCCAGAGAATTTTTTGTCCTTCTATTTCTTTTTTTCCCCCTCTCCCCCAGATTCCAACTCTGAAATTCAAGGTCAATCACCTATTAGATGAATTAATTATAAGGCAGGAAAGCAGCATTCGTTGTACTCTGATCTCACTCATATCTATAATTAAGGGTAAATGTAATCTTCCTTTTAAGAAATGTACCACCCACCCAATGCATTTAAAGTGCTGACTGAAAAGAAATAATAGTTCAGAGCAAGATGGTTTTAGTTTAACAAGAAAAAAGTTGATAATTTAAGCTCGAAGCAGTCAGTTCTATTTTTGATTACCATTCAGTTATAAATCTAATTTGAGATGTATGCTGCTTTTCTGTTACTCAATTTTAATTCATGGTTTGCATTCTTGGTTGCATAAGCCAAGTTCGGTGGTTGATCAAGGATGTTCAAAAGCTTTCCCCAAAAGAAGTGGGGGCAGGGTTGAGGATCTGTTAGAAAGACAGTCTGAGACCCAGATCTGATGTCAAACAAACAGAAATTTTAATTGAAAGGGACCCTCACAGAATGCTGCAACTTGGCATTGGAGTGCCTATGTTGGGACTGGCTCTCTGCTGAAGAATTGGCTGCAGGGGGTAGACCCCAAAATATTTAAACCTGATCGACAATATCAGCCTATTTAACACTTTGATTAGAGTATGTTGAGTCTTAAAATTGTTTATCTTCCAATAAAGAACGGAATGAATAAGGGGAAGAGCTCGTCTCATCACATTGCAGACAGTTAAGCAAATGCTGAACGCTGGGTTTAAGATTTACAGGTTAGCTTTTTGAGATGCCACATCTTGCTTCCAGTGTTTCCTGGCAGACGTGGGCAGCCTTCTACTGGGACCCAGTGTAACCGCAGAGCATGAGCTTGCACAATGTCAAAACCTAAAACCCCCGCTCACCCTATATAAGGCAAAGAGAAATTGACCCATTTTAAAAGTAGACTTTACCTTTCAACCTTAACCTTTATTAACCATAAATTTGTCTTTACACTCTATGTAGGTAAATTCATATATAAATGAATTCCTTGTCCATTGAATGCAATACTTAATTTACCTTATTCAATCAAATTAATGTGTCTTTTTAAATTTGTAAACTCAGATTTTTCAGCTGGTGGAAAATTTTTTATCTTTCTTATTGCTACAGTTAAGTGTGTGACGTAAAGGCCAAACAATAGTCAATGGTCATTGTTCATTTCACAAGTATACTCTACAATGAGAACACATATATTTTTATCTTAATTTCCCCTGGGGGCTGAATAGGGCCCCCTTAAGTGTGAGGAAATGCTTATTTTTGTTACATTAGAAGAATGATTCTGTTGTCAAGTGAAAAAGAAAAAGGAACAAACAAGTCTAAAAAGATAGACACCGAAATGTGCTTTGTGAAAAAGAGATTAGCATGAGCCACTAAATGTTTGTCGGCACTGTCTGGTTTTAGACTAAGTCACTCTACATAGTTCATGTGGCTGGCTGCACATTCTAGAGTCGGATACATGATCTATTTACAACTGGCCCATGAAATAATTTTCTGTTACATTAACAACAATAAGATGAGCCACTGGCTCTTAGCTACTGTCTAGCTATCATTTTATATTTTTCACAGCACAATTGCAAATGCTGCTAAAATACAGTATTGCAAGTTTTTTTTTTTCTTCTTTTTATGTTGACCTATTGAATGCATCTACTTTCTTGGGAGTGAAAACCTTTGCCACCAGTACCAACAAAATAAAGCAATAGTTAGCTCATTAAAAAGACAAGCAAGCATTTAAAAAATCTGATCAGCACTTTTCTGAATATTTTGTATAATTTTAGAAAAATAAACATGAAGAAATGGGGTAATCCATGGTTACCAGAAGGGAAGGGGAGTGGGGAGGACTGAGAAGGTAAAGGGGATCAAATATATGGTGAAGGAAGGAGACTAGACTTCGGGTGTTGAGCACACCATGGCATATGCATGTGTCTTATTATAAAGTTATTCACCTGAAGCTTAAGTGTATATTAAGTATATTGTTATTAACCAGTGTCACCCAATAAATTTAATTAAAAAGTAAAGTACAAAAATATTGTCAATAATATAATATTAAACTCCTGTTTCCAAGGAAATAAAGACTCCTTTGTAGATTTACCCAACTATAAGGAGGTTGTGATTTAAATCATCTGCAGATTTATTGATGAAAATTTCAAAGAAAATTTGGATTTGGACTTAAATATAGACTTTGTTAATAGGATTTACCAAGATCAAGATTTTTGATTGAGATTCTAAAAATGTTTAATGCCATTCCTAAAATGACAAAGAAATCATTTGATATGATATACTGTTGGACTCCTGATTTTGTAGAAAAGTTGATTATAAAGAGCTCTGTATTTTAGTTTGTCATTGCATAGCATTTTGACATCTTAAATTCAGAAGAGACAGTAATTGAGCATGTGGATGCCAGATTTTTATCTGGTATATAATCTGGTTTTTATTGGCTATTTATTTGGTAGATATTAAGATACTTGCAGTGAGCTGATTACTCAAAATGTGCTTCCAACCTAAAATCTCACTCTTGAAGTTTTATTTCAAAGTAACGTTTACTATGTATCCCTTCAAAAAGTCTGAAACTGGAATCAGGCAAAAGCTTGTCAGTGGCTGATTAGTCCTTTATCTATTACTCATCCAGCACTCACAAATCCCTGGGAATGGAAGGGTCTCTTTATGATATTTAGCTATATGGCAGTGGAGAGGGGAGGTTTGAATTTTTGATTTTCCAGCTTATGGGTCATATTTGACCAACTGCTTTCACTAGCAGACATGCCACTTTGTTGAGCTATTTAGGAATCAAAAAGACTGCCTTAATTTAAAACAAGGACCCTTTGTTTTAGTTGGTGACTGCCTTGTGAAATTTTTCAGTTCTCAGCGGGTTAACCAGGGAACAGGGGCAGAGTCATAATTGGCCTATTTAGAGTATTTTGCATGTGAATAGTGTGTTAGTGAAGCATCCCTAAGTCTGTTGTGAGTGACATGGTGATTAGAATTTAGATTAGGGAAAACACATTCTGTACTTTATCAAGGACAGTAATTAGTTCAGTCAGTAAAAGTTGATTACAAGTAACGATAAAGTTAGATTTTTTAGTACTTAATTTTAAAATTTCTTTATTAAATAGTAAATTTGTTCTTAATATAAATGGTAGTATCTACACTTGTTTTCCTTCACATCAGAATAATTAAAAGAACAATGTGTTCAATGCAGAGCATAATCAGGCGATTTATATGTTATGGGTAAGTTTCTATGTAGTTTTTAGAAAATGTGATATTATATAATCTTTCATGTCATCATTTTCGAAGGTTTAGTAATTTGTCACAGTGTGATAAGTTAATGATATTTGTGAAAGTTTTCTCGTGTTCAGGTAAATGTTTAATCTGTGGGGATGTGTTTCAACCTCTGATAGTCCTCAAGAGGGCACCTAAAGTTCTTTAATTTGTTCCTGTTAGGGTAGAAAGCCTCCCGTTCCTATGATTTTGGAAGTTAATGTGAGGATTTGAATTTCCTCCCGGATCGCTGGCATTTTCCTTTCTGTGGGTGCTGCGTAAATCTGTGGAGGAGCGTGCTGTGCCGATGCAGAGGCAGGGTTCTCAGTGGACTGAAGCATCTATCTACACTCACCCCCGACGTGAGCAGCCAGGGAGTTGTGTGCGTTCGGAAAATCAGATGCTTCTTGGTTCTTGTTAAGGCAGGGCATGAATAGTTCCCAGATGTGAGCTTAAGCAGAGATAAAGAAAACATTAGTCTTACATAAGTGCCCTTTTCTTTTAAATCAAAATGTTAGTCCTCTTAAAAGATTAAAATATTGCCTTGAAGGGAATCACCTTCTACCTTCCGTTCCAAAGTAGGAATTAAAAATTCACCAACTCTGTGCTAGCTTCTTAGACTGCTTCCTTTCCCTTTTTGTTTTGTTGGGTTTTAATTGTTTCAGCTTAGCAGATGCTGTTTTCTTTATTGCATTGGTTTAAGTACTAACAATCAGTTGGGGGGTGGTGAATGTGAGAAATTAACCTTATATGTTTGTTTTCCCTTTTTAACCTTTCAGCAGAGTCTCCTTGGAGGTGACATGGATATGGGCAATCCAGGAACCCTTTCGCCCACCAAACCTGGTTCCCAGTATTATCAGTATTCTAGCAATAACCCCCGAAGGAGGCCTCTTCACAGTAGTGCCATGGGTAAGGTATTCCTCTGTTTGAATGCCTGAGTGATTATTAGGAGTCTCTCTTTTCTTTCTTTTTTAATATCACCCTCTCATCCTATCCCCCCCCCCCCCAATAAAAAAAGAAAAAAAATCATAAAATGTTGCTCAATAGTCAGGCTCATGATTCCCCCTCAGTAGTGCATTGGGTGAGTATGTTAACAATCTACAGTAGAGGAAGAGCTGTTATAGTGAGCACTTACTTCTTAGGTTCTCTTCGCTGCCCATGTGAGAAACATTTTAAAGAATCAGAGTATTAAAAAGTTAAATATGTGCACTTTTATGAAAAAGGCAGAATTTGAATTCTGCCAGGGTAAAAGGTGATCACGGTAGCAACATTTTGCTAAGATAACGATTTAAGAAAATCTGGTCTAATCTAAAAGGCTTCATGGTTTAATCTGCTTTAGTTAGGAAAATGGGCCTGCGGGGAGCTCACAGCCTCTTCATTTTCTTTCAGAGGTACAGACAAAGAAAGTTCGAAAAGTTCCTCCAGGTTTGCCATCTTCAGTAAGTACTGCTTGTTTCTGCTTTGGATATTATTAATTTCATTCTGTTTTGTGAGATGTGAGGGCAGGCGGAGGAAGTGGGGTTCCATGCACCAGAGCTGCAAGGTTATCTAGAAGGTGATGAGGAGGGAATGCCCTGCACGTGCAGCCACCTGACCCACGCCGGAGTGATTAATGGCGTATTCTGGAAGACTGGGTGGTTGTGTGGGTATTCAGCAGGTGAAGCTCTGAAGGGGGGCTTGAAAAGGTGCCTGGAGGTCCAGGAGTGTTACCTGTGCGGAGCTTTCAAGAGAATGAGTATTAGTTTCATGTGTTGGTTAAATTCTTTGTCAGTATTATGATGATTTATGGATTTGCATGCGAAAGGAGATTTGTGGAGAGGATTTAGGAAAAATTTACATGGTTTTCAGGCCAGAGTGCAGAGAGAATGTCTCTATTTTCTAAAGAGGTTACTGAATAAGTCTGCAAAGGTAGCTGCTTCTGCAGCCATTTGTGTCTGGAACACCAGGTGACAGCAAGAAGAATCCAGCTGTAACCAAAAGCATTCTGGGTCTTTCTAACAGCGAGCTAAATGCAGGAGTGGCTGAGGTCCCTCCAGTCCCCAGCATAGCAAACAGTGGTTGTGATCACAATGAAATATGTGATATCTTATTTTCATTTCTTACATATATTTTCAGATTTGAGGTCCTGGTTTTGTGTGTGTGTTTTTTTCATTTAAAACTGGTCTATTTCTAATAATTTCCTCTTCAGATAGAATAAAAATATGAGTTCTTCTCTTCTTGTATTCTCCTTCCTTTCTACCACTCCTCCCCCCCCCCCAATTTTTCTTTCCTTTCTATGAGATAGATATTATAATTTAAATGTCTGTTCTGTAGGACACTGGTATTCTTTGAAAAGAATGATAATGGGCCTATTATAAGTTCTTACACTCTAAAATAAATTGTATTTATATTTCTGAAAATATTTTACTAAGCAATTCTTGCATATTTATTTTATTTTATTTTTAATAAATTAGAAGAATAATAGTTTTTGCAGATGCACTGTTAGATTAACCCAAACACCTGTGTATTTGACTTGATTTCAGTTCAGTTCATCTAAAAATTTATTAAGTGAATATATCAGAATAACTCTTATCAGGGGGAAAAAAAGCAGATTTTGTATGCTGATTATCATAAACTTGGCCATGTTGAAGAGGCATCACAAAAGTATCCATAAATATAGAAAAATATTGTGTAAATAAAACTGCCAATGCATACAGAATAGTCACTTTGGACTACCAATAAGTCACTTAATATGTACTGAGTTGTTTATTCTTTGATTTTCCTATGTTGTATTGAAATTGACTAATATCCCCTTAGGTTTTTATAAGCATAGTTTAAGCTTGAAATTTGTGATGGATTTAATGTAGATGAAACTTTAGCTCTTAATAGCTTTTATGAAAACTTGAAATGATATAGTCCTCACAGCTGTTTACATTTTAAACATGCCTGAACCTAATACGGACAGCATTAAGTATAATAAGTGAACCTTTGAATGTTCTGAAATGATAGAATAGCTCTGTGGTATAAAAGCCAAGCAAAACTTAAAGCTATAATGCCCTATTTATGCCTCATATTCAAATACATTTAGGTTGTTATTGTTTTTTTCCAACGCTAAAATAATGCAGAAATCTGCAGTTTCTAAGGAGTGCTTTGGTGTGGCATTAGAAATTATCTATCTGCTTATTCATTGCTAACAACAATTTCTCATAATTCATTGTATATTTTTAAGTATTTCCCTGGAGGGAACTGGCCACTATAGAAAATTGTCTTAATAGCAAAATTTCCTTTGCTATTAAGACAATTTATGTGTTGCTGATATGTTAACAAATATTAAAGTACATTTTCCTTCTGAATAAATCTGGAATTGGAAATTTAGTTTGCATTATTTAATTTTGGGGTTTTGATGATCAGTTTAGGAATTACTATTCATAGAAAGTGTATCTTGGCTACTTATTTTAATGGTCCTTATAGAACATCTTGGTAAATAGGGTACCTTTTTTGAAAGACAAGGAGGGAAATTCTGTTGAAATGGACATGTTACCCTTTTTTGTGTGCTTGACTTTTTGTTTTATTCAAGAAGAAGAAGATAGCTTGGTTCATTTTTGGAATCCAATAATCTATTTATTGTCATTACTTTAAAAATAATCTAGCTCTGTTTAAATAGCAGTGTAACTTAGTTTATATTAGCTTTGTTGTATGTATCGATTACATGCATTACCATCACACAAAATGTATATTTTATTTTGACCCAAAGAGATGGTCTGTAGTAGACACTGTAACACTTTTGCCCCAGTAGATCTATATCTCTGTATTTTTAGATCTTTGCTATGTTTAATTCTCTTTTTAAGCTCAGATACACTTATGAATATTTATTTGATAAGAGACACCTCTAAAACTTGCTTTAATATATATGAATATTTTTATAACAAATAACAAAAATTGCGGTTAATAAAAGGTTTCCTTTGGAGTGATTATGACTAGATAAAGACATTTATGTTTTCTTTCATACATATTTACCATGATAATAGTAATAAATCTGTCACAATCTGTTGTGTCAACTCCACTTTGTTGTTGTTGTTGTTGTTGTTGTTGTTGTTTTTCAAAATGGGACCTTTCTCTTCCTTAACATAAAACAAAGAAAACTGAAACTGTGACATCTGTAATCAGATGTTACTGATGACATGACTGTGGGGCAGAGGCTGGACTTCTCTGGCGGCCATTAGGCGGGGTCTTGTAGGAAATGAAGAGAGTGAGGGGCTTGCCTGGCCCTGTTTTTGAGAATACTGCAGCATCTGTGGGAGAGAGAAAACGTCCGCCTGGCCCAACAGTGTGCCATGGAACTGGCAGGTCCTTGAGCGTGTGTCTGTGCTCTCTGCTGCTCCTGGAGCCCTCAGGTCACTGAGGAAGCCTGGCAGGGGAAGGGGCGGAGGCCATCCTGCAGGGTCTGTGGCACAGGCGCAGTGGGGCGGAAGTCCTGCCCTCTGGAGAACAGGCCTGCAGTAGGGCGAGGGGGATGTTGTGTTTAAAGGAAAGGCTGTGTGCAATGACAACTCGCATTGCCCAGGGCCCTGCTTAGCACGCAGAACATTGTCACGTTCTCTGTTCAGGTTCCACCATGGGCTCCTTTCAGTCCCATCCCAGGCCCTTGTAGCCCTTACCTGGTGATGGGACTTAAGTCAGAAAGCTCCTTTTGTTGATGCCAGTTTGTTTCTCTTAGCTAATTTCTAGACTCTGCTTGTGAACTTCTTATTTGTTTGATTTCCACATCTTGGTTTTCTTTTTAAAACCACTTACCATCTTAGTATTTTTCAACTTTACTGCTCTTTTCAGCAGTTGTCTTACCCTTCGTATAACCTAATAACATACACACTAAATCATGAATTTATGCAGAAAAATCCACCATTTTAAATCACATTTTTGGAAAAATGATCCACGATTCTTAGATGTTAACACAGGAGCATTAACATCTAGAAAGCAAAAACTTTTCATATTGTGTAGTTTTAAAATATTTTTTCCAAACACAAAGACATGCATTACTTTCAGAAACATTCGTGTGCCTATCACTATGTAAATACATAAGGCTTTAATCTTATAATTTGGAATGTTTCAAAACAATATACATTTTACCAGAAACTATTAATAACTACAGTCATTTAAACATTGGTGGAATCTATCTCCACTTCTAATCCAGTTTTGAATCCACTGTCACTCTCCGCTGAAATCCCTAGAACCTCAGAGTTCTCTGGAAATAAGTTTTATCCTTAGAAATAGTTTATGGTCTTGTATATCACTAAGTGATCCTTTATTCACACTGTACTTTTCAGTAAAGTCTATTTTCTGTGTTGAATTGCAGTTTTAGTTTTGGTGTTATTGTTTGTGTGTTTGTTTTTTTATTTGAAATTTAGGAGGATCTGTCATTGTGTTAAGTGGTCAGAGATCATTTTGGACAAACGGATTTTAAGGAAGACAATCTCTACTATCATAAATATTCTAAAATAAAATTTAGAACCTCCAAGAAAACTTGAGACCTGAGTTAATCATCATATGGATTTGAAAAATAAAAATTCAATGTTTAGCAATTTTCATAAGGAAAAAATTCTAAATAAAGTAAAATCTTAAAGTTCTGATGAGACTTCCTTTTATAGAAGAGATTACTAGAAAATCACAAAAAGGTGGATAATGCTGATGACATTAATTATTTTGTGTGATTTCCATTATATTAAAAACCCTTCATATTTGAAGGTTTCAAACAGGATGTTGAGTTCATACCTGAAGTTATTTGGAGAAAAACACTTTTCTTAAATGCATGAAGAAATCACAATTTAAAAGAGAAGTTGGTAAATTGTTTCTTCCATAGTAGAGGCCCAGAAATCTTATATGATCAAAAAATTCAGTACTTAAAATGCATAATTTCCCCCATCACTTTTAAAACTGATCATAAGGAAGTCACAATGATGCTTTATCATGTCAACCAAATTGTAACTTCAGTGACAAGACAACTTTTGTTAAAATAAAATTTGTATTAAGTTTAAAATGATCTGTCAGCCGCCTGAGCTCTATCTTGAATAGGAATGTCTAGAAGTAGCCAGCCAATTGTGTGATGAGAGGAGCCCCTTCAAGGGCCATTCCCGGAGAGGTAGGTACTTTGTGAAAACATATAGGAATTTACACTGAAATGTTAGGATAAGTCACAGTATTCCAACTTTAAACATAGTATGACCATTTTTTCAATTAAAGATATTGAAGCACGAAGTTTGGATATTAAACTTGTGCTTACTAATTATGAAAGTGTATAGGTGGGTGAAGGATAATGCAATTAAATCATCCCAAATAGGGGAAACATAATATTCACACAATTTATATAGAATGTGACACTGGGAAATACCTTGAAATTGGATAAATATTCACCACAGAGTATTCCTTATTTTGTGCAGTTAATACTGAATTCAGTAAACCAAAAGCTTCCAAAGTTTAGCATATTCATTGTTTCTTTGAAAACCAATCATATTCTCACTGTTGCAGTTAGAGGTCATGCTTTTTACAAATGGCTGGTTATGAAACAGATATAGGAGAATTTCTGTATATTTAAGTTTTCATTGAGGGTTCTTATTGCATTAAAACTATTTCAAAAGCATACAAGACATGCAAATATACAGCATATATACCATTAGGCATTCCAGTCCTTCAGGAGTTTGCTACAATTTTCTATATTTTTTGTTTAGAATTTTGAAATAATAGCATTTAGTGTAAAACTAGAATCATTTGTTGAGAAAGGAGAAATACACTTCCGGGAACTCTGATTTTGGACCTTACTTTATCACGTTCATTGAAGAGTGTATTTGGTGTGAAGTCATAGACTTCACCTGAGTGGTGTTTAATTATTAAGAAATCTAAAGCTGCTGCAAGGCTGCTTTACCTAGATCGAGAATTGAAACACGGCTTGCATATGTTTTGAAATTATGAAAAGTTATTCTGGATCTGTGAATTTATTTTATGCTTATGGAATAATATAGATGGTTGGCTTAATATTCAGTCGACTACCACTTTTGTGAACTTTTAATATTCCATGTATTAAAGCATTTGTTTTATTTTCTAACATAGAGATTTTTTCCCCTATTTTTTTCCTCGATCATTGATAATTACTGCATTTCCAAGGTGTGTTTCCTGGTTTCAAACATCTAAAGTTTTTGTTTGAAATAATAAATCAAAGTTAGATGGCATTTGGAGGACTAAAGATTCTCTCGTAATAGGTACCAAATACCCTAAAAAGAATGAAGGTCTCTTCAAAAATAGCAAAGTTGTATTTCCTTGAAGCAGATGAAATTGTCAGGCTGTTGACAGACACTTGCTTTTGTTATTGTTGTTTTGTTTTTTTTAATAAATTTCGCTGAATTCTTAGACTGAACATAATGTTGCATTTCAAAGCAATAGCATGAGATTCTCAGCCTTGATCCCACCCTTCCCAAGCTGTGTTTGTGTACACGAGTGTGGGTGCTCATTTTAGAGGATAGAGCTTTTATAAAATGCAGTGCAAAATGTGTGGTTTTAAATGCTCGATTATTTTATCTCAAAGCAGCAGCATGCGAACGATTCCCCTTTTTAAAGTTGCAGCTGCTGCAGAGGTGCTGGCTGGTTAGGACTTTGTGGCTTTGCTTGAGCGTATGCTCCCTCTTCAGAGAAATGAAGGTAGTGCAGAAGATTCAGCATCTTAAAGAGTTTCAGGGGTGGAAAATAGGATTGAAGTTTTGGTGAGAACTATATATTCAGTTCTGAAAGAATGGCAAATTAGATCTTGAAAAGGACATTTTAATAATTATATTTCAGTGTTTTAATGACACCCCCTATTGTCTCTCTAGTCTAACTTTTTCATCTGAGGAATTAATTAATCATAAATCTGCTACTAGGGTTGAAACTTGATATATAAGCGATTACTTCTAGAGTAATCAGAAGAGGATCTGTGTGTATATTAGGTTTCACTAAATTTCTTTTGAGTATTCTGTGGAACAGAAGACTGGGGACATTTTTTTTTCTGAAGTCCTCTTCATAGCAAGTTGTAAAGAAAAATTTGTGTTCTGTTGCTAGAATTCAGTTGTGTTCGCAATGACAGTAATTCAAAGGCATTTCCTTTGTGAAGCATGGACTCCTGTTAGAAAGACTTATATTTTCTCAGAAAAACGACCCTTGTGGTACATTCCTCACACATCCATGTAAAAACTGTCACTGTCACCACTTACAGTTACCATTTTAGAAAAATGCTGTTTTGAAACAATTATTTTGATATTATCTGAGAATGAGTGCCTAACTGTCTAGAGCAGCCTCCTCCCTCCCAACCCATATCATTCTAAATGTGCCTTCTGGATTATACTTATAATAATATTGTAATGGCTTCATTCTACCGATTGGCACAGTATATCATTATATCATTAGCTGCTATGAGAAAGCAGTTTCAAGTAGGTGGCTGATTTCTTAGCGTTAATGCTTTCAAGTAACCCTGTTTGGGGAATTCGGTTGTTTCACAGGTGCTCAGGTGTATTAACCCAAGGTACAATAATATTTTCTGGCTTGCTTATTATAAAATGAACTTGAAGCACAAAATAATTCAATAATAAGTAGAGTATAAAAACTGGGGCTTTTATCATCATAAGGAAGTCTAATAACTTGAGATGTTAGCAGATGGGCTAAAAATAAAATTTGTGAAGGATGCAGCAGTGCTAAACTCCTTTTCATTACTACTGGAGCTGAGATTTTAAAAGAACGTTCATGGCCTAGTGATGAAAATTTGCTCAATCAATTTGAATTTTTAAAGTCATTAAGCTAAATAGAAAATAAACCTATTTCTGTAACTAATGTACTATTTGAACATACTATTATGTAATAAAAAGGTACAAATTCTGCCATTTAATACTAAGACATATGCTGCATGAGTGAAATTTTATTACCAAAGCCTATGGGTTCCTCATATAGTGCCTTCATATGAAGTTCATGTTTAGATGCATACAAGACATTGCCACATATAATCTATAGCTGAATTGGTAGTGCTAGGCAAAAGAAAAGAGGATTAAGCATATTTATTATGGACGTATATAGTTAGAATTACAAAAATCAAACCCCAATAGGTAATTCTTTTACTTGTAAAACAAAATAATGCTACTTTTGTTTTCTCTTTAATAAATTACATCAACATCTAGCTATTAAGTGGATCCCTAAAATAAGCTGGGAGCACCCAGGGGAAAAAGCATTTTCAGAAGTTTTCATTCATTCATTCATCTCTTTCTTCATACATACTCATTCCAAGTATATTGTTCAACTAAAATAAAATCTAGACATACCATCCATTTGAACATTTCTTTCTCTCCCGTGTGCCCTTCATTTAAATCGTAAACCTTCCTAACCAAGATTCTTCATGTTAAGGAAATCCCCATTGTTGTCTCACATCCTAATTTGTGGAATGGCCTTATCATTTTCAAAAGCATAAAGTCTGGCCTTTGGAGATGGTTGTGCAATCAAAATAAAATAACCCTCAGTATACCACAAGCACTTTTTGTCCTTTGGATTTATTATGTATCCACCTTAAAGAAGGTAAGGTCTTATTTTATATACATCTTTTTTGTCTCATAGAAGCTAAACTCATTGTGTTATGCACATTACTTTGAAATCTATTTCCAATGAATAAATATAGCAATAAAAATGGTATAGTAGGGTAGAAATAAAGAGCTCTCCCTAATTTCATGTGTAATATCCTCTATTTACCCAGTGGCCTTGGTAAGGTCACACACCTATTTCATGGTTAACAAAATACATATAAATGGTGTCTGTTTAATGAGATGATATTGGTATACTAATACACACCCTTAACGCAGTGTTTACTCTATGCCAAACATGAACACTTTGCATCTGTTTTAAATCATTTAATCCTACCAAAATTCTGTGAGATGGGTACTACTGTTTATTCATGGCTAAGGAAATGGAAACTCAGAATACATTAAGTATTCGGAAGTTTCATCTCACTGGAGAATGAGTCTCAGTACCCCCACGTAGTGCACTAGTGATAACGCACAACTTCCACCCACTAGGCAGATCTGTTAGAAAGACTAGACAGCCCAGGATAGCATTTCTGTAATGGAGACAGAATGGTCCAGTGCTTAAGAACATGGAATCTGATCAGCTGGGGTTTTTAATGGTGGTTAGCATGGTCCTGTCGCATTGTAATATCTAAGATATGGTAACAGCTGATGATAGTGATGACAAACACTGCCTTGTTAACATTAGCAACAAGGTAACTCCTATCTTCTGGCACTGGAGAAGAATTCAGCAGATAGTTTACCAGAGTAGTTGGTAGCAGGGCAGAAACTAAGAGCAGAGTCTCAGCTGGCATGCAGAAGAATCCTGCCTACCGAAGGCCACTTGGTGTTTCTGAAATGATAAAATACTAGAGGCCCGATGCACGAAATTCGTGTAAGGGCCTTGGCCCCGCCCCCACCCCCGCCCGCTGCTGCCACAGCTTGGGGTCTCTGCCGCCTCTGCCACAGCCCCCGCCAGCTGTGGCTTTGTTTGGAAGGAAAGACGTCCGGAAGGATGTCTGGTCTAATTAGCATATTGGAAAGACGTCCGGAAGGATGTATGGTCTAATTAGCATATTACCCTTTTATTATTACAGATTGCAAGTGCTTTGTGTATCTTCTTGTCCTTGTAGTAGTGTCTCAGCCAGGCCAAGGCCTCCAGCCAGCCTTTTTCCATATTAGACCGCTCACTCTACAAGTTTGTGCTAAAGTGTGGACTCCATCTTTTTTCCTTTGAATGGGACATCAGTCCAAGATGACAAAGCTCCTCACAGTGATTCCCCCTGCCAGTAGCTGGTTTAGCCTAAATCAGCCCTGCCTACGTGATAGGAGATGCATGCTCTCCTGTCTCGTTCTATCGGTGTTTTTCTATAATTGGCCAGAGCGGGGTCCTGGGAGTGATGCGTGCTTCCTCTTCGGCAGGCCTGGCTCCGGTGCCCTTGGTAAGGGAACGTTAGGCCTGGGGTTTTAATTCGTCCGGCAAGATGAAGATGAGTTGACGAGGTGGGTGTGTGTGGCAGTTTGCTTCTCTTACCAAGTCGGAGTTTGATTTGTTTAGGACTGTTTAGGTAAATTTCTAACATTAAACAGGACTATTTATACAGATGTTTTAAGGGTCAAGTCGAAGACTTGCTGGATCCTGGCCGTTGCCGCATTGTAATGTGCTTTTTCTCAGTGCCCTTGCTGAAATCATAGACGTATTTTTGCTTGTTGGCTGTGGGAAACTTAAAACAATTTTTTATAAGGGCTGACTACTTAACTCTTGCAGTTAGGCGGGGAGAAGAACATCTGGAAAAGGGGGGGTCGGGGAGAAAGAGCATGGTCTCTACATCCCACCAGGATGTCCTTCCCCAGCCGGTTTTAATTCACAGAAAAACCCGGCACCACGTTGGGTTCCTGGGGAGAGGCCCTTGTGGATGGACAGCTTCCTCCGTGTCCCTGAGCAGGGACCAAGCGTCCACTCACAGACAGAACCTTTCCCTGGGAAGCCGGATAGATCCGAGGGAGCCACCTTGGTCTGTTGTCATTGCCACCTGGTGGATTACAGAGGAGATTGGTTTTCTGCAAACTTCCACTTACATGTGGCTTTTTGTAGCAAGTGCCCTTTGGCAGTGGATTGTGCTCCTCACCGAGAGGATCCTCATTTGTTCAGCAACACCTCACTTCTCCACTCGCAGTTCACTTACAATTCTGATGAGAGTGTTTTTTCAGGAAACACACATTTCACTTTTTGACCTAGGAGCATCTGTTAGAATTTTTTTTAATACTACTTTGGCATTCTGAAAGTGTTAATGTCTTTCATATCTGTTTAATGCTATTTAGGGATATTTATGATCACCTCTTGGTTACTCGGGGTAAAGAGTGTCGCAATTTTTTTTAAACAGACAGGAAAGCATTCACATGAGGAAACAGATTGCTTTAAACATGTGCTTCCTGCGACAGTAAAAAGAACAAATTAGATTTAACACTGTGTAATGAATGCACAAATGTGTACGTTGAAGCTTTTAAAGGCTTTATGTTCAGTTCTGGTCACTACAAAAACGGAGTCATCTGTAAAATATAAAGATGCTCCGGTTACTCTCAGGCTCCTGAAATGCCCAGAAAGGCAGATCTGCCCCTGGTGAGGCCTCATTGGAATCGGAAAAGGCGAGATATGTTAATGTTGGAGAGAAAGAGGCCCTTACAGGCCGCACTCAGGTTCAACCTGGTTAGAGTCGGATTCTGTGCCTTTAGCAAGAAAATCAGAATGTGCTGGACAAAGGGGGAAGGCTTTATTCCCACCCTCCTCCCTCTCGGGGGGTCAAGGAAAAAAAATCCATTATTCTCAACTTCAAATAGTCCCCTTTCTTTCATGAAAGAAAAATAAGAAAATCTGCTGTTTACTTACTAGAGCCTACTAAGATTTAATTACCTAAGAAAAAGACGCCTATTCTTATTTCTGTGAGCCAGTTTGCGCTCAGGTGTGCTGGCTGGCAGGGAGAGACTGGAATCCGAGGTGTATTTCTGGCTAGCCAGCGTGGGGAACCGGGAGGCATGGATCCTCTCCCCAGAAGAGGCCCGCCTCGCAGTTTCAGCTGGGTCCTGAGGGTGGTGGGTTTCCCTCCCCTGTGCTTTCAAAGCTGAGGATTTGCTGCACACGCACCGTCTTTCTGGCCAAGCAAGGCCAGGACAGTGGCCCCCAGGGGGGAGCAATAGTTTGGGGACATCTGACTCTCTTCTATCACATACTGAGGTACTAATATCAAAACAGACCGCTTGTCACCGCACGCTGGGGCAGTGCTTTTTTTGGCTGCCGTGGCTGAAATGAAATGGGCAAGCTGTAGTCCACTTGGCATCAGAAGGGGCTGAGGGAGGCTGGGAGATCAGAGTCAGACTGTGAATGCAAGTCACAGCCAATGGTTAACTTCCTTTTTGTGTGTCACTTGGCAGCGATGAGACTGATGGTGATTTTTTTTTTTTTTTTTTTTTTTTTTTACCGTGGGTGAGAGTTCAGAGCCCTGAGAAGAGCCGTAGACACTGTTATTGTGCTCCCTCATTCAGTTGACTTGTGTTGATTTCTTGAGGCCGCTACAGCTGTTCCAGGTGCCAGCTTCAGGAGCTGTAAGCCTGGCCATCGGACTTCGGGTGAGAAAGGTAATCAGATGAGAGGTGGCCCACATAAAATCTTGCTGCTGATCACGAAAAAAGTCAGAGGGAAATCAGATTCTTGCAAAGGCAAGAGAGCCAAAGGATAACGTGTGCACGTGAATGGATGCTCCCTTGTAAGCAGGCACCAGAAGATACCTATAAATTATCACTACTGTCCATCCCTCCTCTTCCCATCACAGATTCAAATCAGTTTTGGACTGCCTGGAAAATGCAGGGCTAAAATAGCCAGATTGAACTCGGATGAAATTACCTTCTGCTTTTTGGGGAGGTTGTTGCTCTTGGGTTAGCCACATTATTTTATTTGAAGATGCATTCAGTTTGGGAGAATTTCTAATCGCTATCAAGATTTCCCTCCCATTCCTCTGTTTGCAAAGAGCTTTCCCCAAAGGCAAAAACAGCGAGTTGCCATCTTGAGGAATGAATTGTATGTTTAGTGAACACCAAATGGTCTCCAAGTCACCCTAGAATTTTCAATATATCTAGTTGCTTTTAAATACTATTTATTCCCCTCACCATTTGCCCAGGATATCAGTAGGATGACCAACTTCTGACAACCCTAAAAGCAGGGAAGGAAGCTTAGAAATAGAATACCATTTGTCTGGTAATTAGAGTGTATCTCTTAAGAGTTCAAGAGAATGCTGATTAACCTTTCTGTTCCCACATTCTCACATGAAATTAGCACACCTTTTAAATTATTATCTAGTATTTAAACACATATTTTTGAGTCTTCTTAGTGCAACAGGTTCTGGAGACAGTGAAAGTGTGTTATAGATTTCTGAAAAACTTCATTTTTCTTACATTTTAAATGTTCTGTTTGTGCAAAATTTCGAGAATCACCATAAGGGCTTCTTTGCATTTTTAATTTAGTAACTAACATATGAATAAATTTGCATATTAATTAGTTGCAGATTAAATCATGCATACATAATTGCCTCCTTACTGTGTTTAATGTTTGTCAAAATCTCCAGCCTGGTTTGATGGATGTCGTATGAAAGATTACAATTTGATGTACCCTTGGAAGTATTTACACCAATAATGCAAGATTCTTAATAGCAGAATTCTCTAGTTATATACAGTTACTAATAAACATGTAAGATAGGTACATGTCCCTTTGACTAAAATTTTTTTCTTTGCACCAAATCATTTACTATTCATAATCATTAATGCATCTCCTAATTATACAGCATATGTCTGTTAACCCTTTCATTGCCGGCCCTCAAGTGGTACCCTTTTTCTTTTTTTGCTCCTTAAAGCAAATTATTTAATAGTGTTCTGAAATCACTACATTGCCTTTTATTTATTTCTCTGCTAGTATATGGACACATCTCCTTTGCCACTTACTTACATACAGATGAGAATTAATTCAATAACTATTTTCCCAGTTAAAGACTAAGAAATGACCCACAAGCATACACTTTGTAGCGGATGGGCTTTTGCCTCTCTTATTAATACTGCAAAGAATTCAGAAATGTCAGATACTTCACATTAAATGGTAAAAAAATATGTAAATAGATACATATATATGAATAATATATTTTTCATAACATATAATACGGTATATATGCACATATATTCTATTAAGGAGGGTAGTTGTAAGACAAGTAAAATCATTTAGATTGTATTTTATTCCATTTGAATGTTGTAATGCATTTAATGTATTATCATCAACTAGGGGATGGCTGTGATTTCTCTTTTGTGTTGAGACTTAGATCTCTGCAGCAGAAACTGACTAGAGAATAGGCATGCTCTTGATATGACATAGTTAAAAAACACATATGCCAATAAGTGTTCTTTTTAATTAATTCCTCAGGTATTTAATTTTTTAAGTTTTATTTTGTGCATGTAAAGAGTAGACCAACTGGCATGATTTTTTTTTTCTATTTTGATGTCTAAGCTGCTTATCACACTGTATTACCCTGCATTAATGAGTATTCCTACTGTGCAAAATTCTATCAAAAATGATGGTGTGAATGTCATTTTTAATTGGAAGTTTATACAGTCAAATTTATAGTACACAACAAAAAATATGTACATAGTTCTGCTCCAAGCCTTTTTTAGACTATTGATCTTTTTGGTTTAAGTATACGTTTATTCAATCTGACTTAAAATTTAGTTTGAAAATCTGGACAAGTGTTACCAAGTTTGTATTGATACCAGTTGGGTGGAAAGAGGGACACTTAGGCACAGTAATAGTGGCTTTTAATTATAAGAGGAACAAATATAGGAATTACCAAGAGTCTAATTTCGGGGATCCCTTTTAAACATGAAATCTTGCTAACCAATTTAGTAATATTAGCAGTCATATTAGCTCATTTCTGTTTATTTTATTGTTGAATGCTTTGCGTTTATATGCCTAGTAAAGAGACAAAGGTTAAAATGTGTCCAAAGTATAAGAAGCTAAGAAGCTGATATCCTTTACTGGATTCTTACATGGGAGAAATAATGCATCCTGGTCTCCCACCTCACGTCAGGATCATTTCTTTTTTTCCTCATCACAAGGCACAATGAACTATTCACTGATTTAGCAAAACAGTCTTTTGCAGCACACAGTATTGCATTAAATTATTTAGCAAAGAGAAAAATGAAATGAAAGCTGCAAAACTTACAAAAGGAAGCAAACAATCAGACCTGAAACATCGTATTTATCCACAGCCATTGTGCCTAGGTAATTCAGGGCATATGGTATGTAAATGATTTTTGGAGATCCTTGCCAAAAATGCACACGACGGGATAAATTAAAGACAGGTTTCCCTGGGTGTCAGCCCCACAACTGTGGCCACACACTCTCTGCGCTGATGTGTTTGTTCTGTTCTTGTCTGTCAGCACGAGCATCACACAGCTAAATCTGGTCCTCGTCCGGCTTCTAAGACATTGTTTTCAATTCCTAAGAATTGACTGCCAAAACTTCCTTCCACCCCCACATAAAGTAAGAGCTGAGTATTTTATCAGGACATGTTTGGATATTAACCCATTGAAATGGTTGTCTTTGACAGTGGAAATCATGTGCCTCTTAGCCACCGAAGAAAGGTGTTACTAACTCATGGCTTTTAGGATTAAGATGCTTTCTAGATTAGGCAGTGAATTATTTTGAACACTTAATAATTTTAGTTCCAGGTTAGCCCCGTCAAAATTTATTAATTCAACTTGATAACTCAAATTATTTTGACCTATATGCTCTCCCTTCTAGAAAAGTGAAGGCACTGTCAACTTCTTCCATTTGAAATTTGAAACTTGGTTTTAGTAGCCAAGAGTTTATACTATTGCCTTTTTTTTTTTTTTGAAGTGAATTTCTTTTCTAGACTTAGTGTCTTAGCCATAGTTTTTAATACTTTAAATTAAGGACCATTTTGATTTACCTTGGACTGTGGAATTGGAGATTTCCACTAGATATAATGGAAGGTCTTTTTCTCCTATGATAAGTCATCAAAATATACTAAAGAGTGCATTCACTCTGAGGACTCAATTCTCAATACAAGACTTAGCGCTATTAATAGAAGTTATTTCAGGGCATTGAAAAGTATGTGGAGTATGACTTAAGGACGTGACATTGTTTTTATTATTAAGAATAATGCTGTCACTAAGTCAAGCTGCTATTTTTTAAAAGATAATGCTCTTACTATTACAGTTTTATTTGAATTGAGAGTTTAGGTTCCGTTCCTACTATTACCATTACATTTATAAAACACAAATAGCGTGCTGGTTACTGTATGGAAATGAAATTAAGCTCAGTCCTCGTCCATTGCTGTGTAAATTGGGTGAAGTCAAGGGAAAAAAATACCCTTGGGATCAACATAAATCAGGACCACTTGACACAGATCCAGTTTAAAAGTCACGCAAGTGGTCGTGGTTTTGGAGGAGTTCGTATAATTATTATGCAGTTTGTAGCTTGTGAACTTGGACAAAGTTTTGAGCTGATTATTCTGTGACTATCCCTTGGTTCAGTGAAACTACTTTGCACAGCTGTGCTCCCAACTCAACAGAGAGCAGAAACAATATTCGCTGGAAAATAAGCTCAGTCAGCCTTCCAACCTGACTGGGAACTTGCAGTCTTGAAAACAACAAAATGGATAATCACAGTGAGATTACGGAGTCCAGATTAACTGTATTACACAGTAGGGTGGCATGTCCTGAGTTTACTTGCATGGCGCAAGCACTGCGAATGCCAACCTGTTAAGCATTGTAGCCACTTATTGAGATTTTTGGTTTTAAGTGTCAGCCATTGGGCCAGGTTTAAAATGAAGCACTTTACTCAAAGAAATTAAGGTATATTGCGAAAAGTGGAGGTGAGTTAAGGGCTTTTCTTTTAACTTCTGCATTTTGGAGGTCAAGAGCCAGAGATAACGAAGATAAAACATCTCAAGTATTAAGCCAGTCTGTTTTCATGCACTGTGTGATTCAAAATAACTTAGCAGTTTTAAATTTTTTTAGAAAGAAATTAATATGAAAGGAGAGAGAAATGAAATTTACATCTCTACAAACAACTCTGCATAGCACATTTAAGATTCTGGCAGTTTTCCTACAAACATCAAAAATTGGGAATTTTAAAGGAAACCGGACAGATCCTTAACTATTGAATTGCGACCAGGTGTGTCTGTGATGTTATCAATAAGTTAGGGAACTTTAAAAAAGGTACAAACAACTGAAGTGATAAGTTATTTTAGAATTACTTTCAGACAAAATTTCTTATTTAAGGATATTGAAAGTGTGTTGTTGTGTTATTATACTTCATAAATTTTAGGTAAACCTGACACATTAAGCTTGATTCATAAAAAGATAAGGCTTCTGCATTTACAGATCTCAAGTATATTTCAAACCAGTCTTTACAAAATGTTAGTGCCTTTCTCTTAGGATTCCTAGCCAAATAATTCCATTCATCAGCTATGTATATTACAGAGGTAACAGGAAACAGTATAATTTCTATCAGATTGTCAAAAGGGGTCTGTAGTTCCCCAATGGTTAAAGAATCCTGTTATCAGCCAGAAGCTGTGGGGAGAGATTGATGATCATATATCATCATATACCCATTTAGCATAAAATCAGCTTCAGGCTCAAGTGTTAAGTTTTAAAATTCAGCAAATATTTATTGCACACCTACTCCATGCCAGGCACCCCGGAGGGTGCAAAGCAGTAGACTAAAGTTCCTGCCATTGTGAAAATTTATGTAAAGAAATACTCAGCTACACGTAGTTAACCAAGCATGAGTTCCTTTTATAGCACCTAGCTCCCTGATCCACCTTGTGGACTAAAACGCATATAGAGACTATGACCCTTAAGAAGTCCAATCACTGATGTAATCATACAGTCTATTGTCACAATAATGTACAATATAGAAAATGAAATCAATTACAGGATTTACTATAATTGTAGGAGAGTTCCTTTGTTATCAGCATATTTTTGTTAACAATGAAACAAAATAACATCTTTTTAAAAAGACTTTTTTTTTTCCGTAGTGCCTAAAATCTAGTTAAATTGGCTATGTTGGAAAGGACAGCAAAAAAAAAGTTAAATATGTGGAAATGATATGGAAAGCACCTGCTTCTTTGTTTTGTTTTAACCCACATCATTAGGAAATAATGGCTAGCCAGAGGAGAATGTTGTCCCTCCAAGAAAATGTTTACAAAATTGAATTTTTCAAGTAGAGTGTAGTTTAAATAATTGGAAGGCCTACCAGTGAAAGAATACATGAGACAAACAGAAGTCTGCCTCACACACGCTGAGTGGCAGCACAGTATCAGCTCTCAAAAGGGACAGTGTATGTATCCATTTTTATACTTTTGGCATATTGTTGATACTATTAATTATTCCATTGAGAAAATAGCCACACTGTACAAAGTAAGGGAGATAAATTAGGTCCTCCAAGCCCCCTTCTGTGAAGTGTATATGTAAATGAATATGCTCTCTGCCAGCCCAGCAAATAAAACTTGGTTCATCCTTAATCTTCAACAGTTTATAATCCAGGTAAGGGATTGGCCAGGCTCATAAAATAAAAAGTAACAATTTGCCCTGGCCGGTTTTGTTCAGTGGATAGAGCGTCAGCCTGCTAACTGAAAGGTCCCAGGTTCGATTCTGGTCAAGGGCACATGCCCGGGTTGTGGGCTTGATCCCCAGTGGGGGACTTGGAGGAGGCAGCCAATCCATGATTCTCTCTCATCGTGGATTTTTTTTTCTCTCTCTCCCTCTTCCTTCTCCTCTGAAATCAATAAAAATATATTTAAAAAAATAAAAATAAAAAGTAACAATTAGAACATATGAAAACTAGGGGAACAATTCATGATAGTATGTACGTTCTAGTGTTATCAGTATAAAATAGCTATAGTTCTATTTGAAAATGTTTGTCTAGTAATATGCTCATTTTTCCATTTCATGAAGACTTGACTTATTCTTGAATTGAAGTTACAGCTGGCTATACCATGTTTTTCTGACAACTCTGAACTTAATGATTTCTGTCATTGTGGGAAGGAAGGAAGGAAATAAATCTCTTTTTGTTCCTCATTCACTCAATGCGCAATATGTGATTGAGCCCCTGTCATGTACATATCCCATTGTGAGAGGGTGGAGCAGAGAAAGTTCAGTCTTAATCTCTGCTCTTTAAAAATTTATAATATTTGGGGACAGTAAAGTAGGTACATGATATCTAGTAACAACTGATGACATTAAACTCTGCTGGAGAATTCTGTTTTCTGAAATGGTCCTTATCTGGAAGTAGGGACAGAACTTGATTCTGGATCGCTGAGGTGCAGGACTGGCAGATGAAGACAGAGGCGTAGACTGGCGGTGAGCTTGTCTAGCAGTTTCTATGTATCTCTCCCCTGTAGTTGAGCTCTTGCTAGTTTTACTGCAAAAAACAACTCCTGGTTTTTCTTTATAATTTCAAGGATTGGTTGTCCAGAGATATATCATTATAATGAAAAAACAAACAAACACAAATTTCAAAGATGGGGGGAAAAACTGTTACAATCACAATTTAACACTTATTTAAAACATTTAGTTATAAAGAAGTCAATGGAGATTTCATCCCCATGTACTTACCTGGTTGAAGAATCAGAAACTTTACCTGTCTTGAAAGTCATTAGGACAACAAGAAAGACAATTTAGTTTTATTTTTTTAAATTTTATTTAAATCACTTTAATTTTTCAATTACAGTTTACATGCAGTATTATATTAGTTTCAGGTGCACACCCCAGTGGTTAGACATTATATAACTTATTTTTTACTTTTTCATGTTTAATAATTATCATAAAATATAGTCATTTGTTTAATAATTGAACAATAATGGCTCTACAGAAATGCTTTAATCCGAGAAAGCCTTGCTAGCACAATGATTTTATTTATTGATTTATTTGTTTATTTTTAATACATATTTTTTATTTCAGAGAGGAAGGGAGAGGGAGAGAGAGAAACATCAATGATGAGAGAGCATCATGGTCGGACGCCTCCTGCACGCCCCCTACTGTGGACTGAGCCCTCAACACTGACATGTACCCTGACTGGGAATTGAACTGTGATCTCCTAGTTTATAGTTCGACACTCAACCACAGAGCCACACTGGCCAGGCAATTTTATTTACTTTTAAGTTTACTTATTTTTATTTCAAAAAGTATGTGAAGTTTATCAGTTAAAAATTAACATTGCTAGCAAATTGGAAGGACACAGCCCATGTACAAAAGGGATATGGCATGAGGAACTGCTATGTTTATAGTGTTTTGTACCCTCTCCTTGCACACAACACATTTTCTACATGGTGGCACTAAGTAGGTAAGTGTCCAATCACATAAAGGACGTGGCCCACTGGCTCTAAGCAGATGATAGAGAACAGGCCGCATTCTGCCGTAAAGGAGATGTCCACCTAGTGATAAGGGTGGGAAAGTTGACCTCTTTGGGATTTTGACTTATGTTAAGCAATTTATAGATTGTTTTATGTTCAGAATGCACTTGATAATCATGTTCAGAAAAGGTAAAGTGCTGACATTTGCGAAACAAATACCCTTGTCAAACAAATAGAGACAACTTTTCCTGCCTCTCCTTGGAAAGCACCACATTGGCAACTTGACACTGTTAACAGTAAGCTCATTGTGACTATGAAGACATATATTTAAGTCAGTTTTTGCCCAAGCCCAAAGGAATGCAAGTAAGACCATTAATGCCATATACCTTCGGGCACTCCTCACCTATACCTGCTTGGGTTGGCCTAATATTAGAAGCTAAAATTTATCAATTTTAAATTTTTGCCAAACAGTACTAATTTAAATACTGTTTCCTTTCAATGAAAGCTGGATGGGTGAGGGGTGGGGACAAAAAAGCAGACATCTGTAATACTTCCAACAATAAAGGTAAATTAAAAAAAAAAACATATTTAAAGGTGATGAATTTATTTCTGTTTTATTTAGGAGAAGCCCAGAATTTACCAACTTCTCCCTTTTAAAATAATTGTGTATGAGTCACTCATGGCATTTGCAACAAGCCTTTGTATCTTAGTAGATGCTGATGTAAAACTTGTCTCACCTGTCTCTTCATTGCTGTCTCTGTGTTTATGTGCAGGGTGGGAGTTTAAGTGCTTATGATGAACAGCACAAAGAGCTAATTTATTTTTGAAACTGAAGTACTTAAATTTTTAAGGTCATTTTGAGTTAATACATCATTAGGTCAGGAATGTACAATGACCAGTTTAACCTTTTGCACTCGGATGTCGAGATTAAAATTACTCTTTGAATGTATCAATAATTTGAAATATAAAAAAATCCAAATAAATAAGTTTGTATGAAAAGAAACTCCAGTTTTTTATTCTACTGCCGCGCTTTGTAAAATCTGGGGTATTTAAAAAATTAAATCCCGAGTAGAATAAAGGAATCGAGAAAAAAGCAAGCGAGTGCAAAGGGTTAAGCTTTAGATTATGGATCGAACTTGAGGGCACTTACATCTTCCACTCCTTTCTCCTCGAAGCACCACTAATTCTTACTCAAAGTGGCTGGTTACCAGTTATATGAAAAAATGTTTTGGGCAGAAACTTGATAAAGCAGGAATATAAACAGGCATTTCAATAATGGATGTGCATAGGATGCCAATTTTATATGGGCCTTCACTTTTATTTTAAAATTTATTTATTTTTCATCATTTTTTCCTACTCTTTTTTTTCCTGTTTATCAGAGATAATCAATAAAGTATTTGAAATTGTTTGTTTTCTGCTCAGCAATTTATTGTTCCACTTGCTCACGGATGTCAAACAAGTCCATGTAATCAACATTTAGTAACCTTGAGGAAATTGTTAGAATTCCCACCCCAACGAGATTAACAAACCCTAGACAGTTATCCTATTTAGAATAAAAATGATTTTCATTGTGATATTATATTTCCCCTTTGATCATTGAGCAATGCTTTGGGAAGCCCAGTGTTTATTCACAAATTTTAAAAAATTGTGTACATCCTGTGCCCAGATTCCAGTCTGCTTCATCAATCCACTTTGTCAAAAACTTCTCAAATGGAATCCTTCATCCAGACAAACAAACATACCCAGGATTTCCCCTTGTTCGGGAATTCATTTTTACACGTGCATCAATTCGACGGAAAAAACAGTTTTCGTCTTATTTCATTCTATTCAGGTGATTGTGGGGAGCCTGCTAGCTCTCTTCATCT
Source organism: Cnephaeus nilssonii (assembly GCF_951640355.1). Taxonomy (NCBI): domain Eukaryota; kingdom Metazoa; phylum Chordata; class Mammalia; order Chiroptera; family Vespertilionidae; genus Cnephaeus; species Cnephaeus nilssonii. The sequence goes on along the minus strand of NC_137082.1, from coordinate 39,667,842 downwards.
AGGAAGTGCAGCAATCTGAGTCAACTTCCTCCCTCTCTGTTTTTATATTGTCCAGTGCTGTGCTTCCTCATTGTACCAAAATAGAAATGGTTTGTTTTTGTATCAAACTTGGAGACTGGCTATGGATTACACTGGGTTAGAGTAAAGGATTTTTTTTTTTTTTCAAAGAACATTCCACTTATCCCAGGGGAAAGAGAATAATGTCCTGGGGAAAAATAAGAATCATAATAAAGTCTTTTCTCCTTTACTAAAATGTATCTTTCAGTTGTTAGAAATGTCACTTACATTATCTTTTTCTAATTTTCACTTGATATTTGAAAGAATAAATTTATGACTTTTGCACTTATAGATCTTTGCATGAAATTGAAGAAGTGAACTTTAGTTTGCGTATGCATGCAGTTTCCATTACAGTTACACAGAGACATGTATATATTCTGTTCTTGCAACTTACCATTTCACTTTACCAGATCATGCATGCCAATAGATAACATGTTCTCTAGTCTGTTAGGGTAATGCCATTTGCTTGCTGAAGTTCTTGTTATGCTCATGTGGGCAGTGGCATACTCACTGTATTCTTTACCACAGAGAAAAGAAAATATGTAGAAAAGTGGGAAAATGACTCAAACGAGATCAAATTGGATACAATAATTTGGGAACCTATATTTTGCATATTCCTGTATGTCACCAAAATAATATGTCTGTGTAAGTTTTTATAATACCTTATAAAGCAAAATGAGAAACCTCTTCTTTCTTCTGAAGAGAAATACTGCCATGGAAAGATAGAAGTCAGATATTTATAGAACAAAAGCACAGTTAAAAAAGTAGCCCACATTGCTTACCTTAGTAATCAATGTAAATAGCATTATAATTAATATGACCATAAGCCATCTGACAAGCCAGAAAGAAAATACATATTTGATCATCTGATAAACCATTTGGATGTCTACATATGAATCCAGGCCACATAAAAGTAGCCAATTCAAGCTAACAATAGGAAGTTGCTGATAAAACCACAAATAAAAACTAGATTTTACAGTCTATGCTGATATTTTGATTTACTTCAAATAAATATTTTATATTTATCTGACAAATATATTTATGTGAAATATTTTCTCCAAGTGTATGTGTATTTGAAAAAAAGAGTTTAAGATAAAAGGGATTCTCACCCTGGCCAGTTTTTCTCAGTGGGTTCGATTCCCAGTCAAGGGCACGTACCTCAGTTGCAGGCTTGATCCTGGCCTGGTCTGGACATGTGAGGGAGGCAACCAACCAATTGATGTGTCTCTCTCACAGCAGTGTTTCTCTCTCCCGCCCCCCTCCCCAGCCCCTTGCCCTCTACTCTTTTTCTCTCTAAAAAGAAAAAAAAAAAAAATCAATGGAAATAATATATACTCAGGTGAGGATTAAAAAAAAAAGAAGAAGAAGATAAATAGGATTCCCACTGAAGAAAATCCATTTTTTTAAGTAAAATGCTCGCTAGCTTAATAAGAGAACCTATTTTACATTCTAAAGATCTCAATGCAAAGAAATATAGGAATGTACATATAAGAAGTTTGTATTCACTACTAGATTACAGGCTGCTCTTCAGAAAAAAATATTTTTACTGTGTGTGTATGTGTGTCTGCATCCTCTTTTGATAATTAAATCTTTTATGAAGTTGTACTCATACTTAAAGGTTTTTGTCATTGCAATTATTTAATTTAAAGTTTAAGGTGGATATTAAGCTTTAGATATAAGCTATTACCATTTATTAATTTTTTAAAATATAGCAACACATGTATATGCATTTACTAACTAAACACCAACATTAATTTAACTTAGGAATTAAATTTATTGTTTATAGTGACTCCTACTGGAGAGTTAAAAACTAATTGTTTAACTCCTGAATAAATTAAATCAGTAATACCTCCTTTTTTCTTCAATGGATAATGGTAGCTTAGATAGCCTCTTTTTCCTGATTTGGCAAAAATTACTTTTCATTTATGTTTAAATATGAGAGAATAGACTTTAATATAAAGCATCAACAGAAATTATATTTTAAACACATACATGCTGCTCATGTCAGTAGTTGTGTGTACTCCAAAATGTTGTGTGATTTGTTAGCTTTGTTTAGTAGTGAACACGTTAGCATGGTGCTGTATTTTTATAATATTTCCCCTTTTAGTGGACTTCTGTTACCCAAGTCTATTTTAGGTGGAGATTGTTTTCCAACTGCTCTTTAAGGCACTTTTGCATACAGGAAACTGAAGAGGAGGGTCCAGGAAATGCACTCTCATTTGTAATAAATACCCCACTGAGATGCTGAACTAGGTGTCCTCCATTTATGCCTCAGAAGTGCTTGTGTTAAGATGAGGAAACTAAAACTTCACTGTAGAGTAGCAAGTTTGTGATTTTCATACAGACAAGTCTGACCCTCAAGGTTAAGATCTTGGTATTTTATAACTTTGCTCATATCCCGACTCCACTGTCTTAATAACTTTGTGGTCTGTGCAATGTCATCTGAGGGTCTTTGTGCCTTAATTTTCTACCTTTAGTGTAGGAATGATAATAATTATTGCCAAACACTGTTAAGAAGATTAGGACAAATTTAGGCAATTGTATGTTTCTTAAATTGCATATCATATACATGTATCAGTTAACTGTCTTATTACCAAAAATTTTTGATGGGGTAGATATTTCCCCCAGGCAGTTATTTAATTAACAGGTTTGCTGGTTCCCATTATGTTATGTAATCACTGTATATCATGAATATCTTTGTTTTTGTTGTGTCTGAAATTTAGCTAATTTAGCTATGCTAAGTAATGGGGAGCAACATTATACAAGTAAGTAAGTATTCTATGAAAAAAAAATTAGGTGTTCAATGACTTAAACAGAGTTATGTGTTTTTCAACTTCTACCATGTTACATTCTGGGGGGGAAATGACATTCCCTCCATATGATCATTCATTCAACTACTTTATTGAGCACCTGCCTTATTCTGGACAATGTGCAGGGTAAGTCTCTCTCTCTCTCTCTCTCTCTCTCTCTCTCTCTCTCTCTCTCTCTCCCCCTCCCCCGCTCCCTCTGTTTATTGGATTTATTTTGACTGTGCAGTAACTGCATGATGTTATAGTCATTCAGAAAACAAAAAGTAGAATTTACTTTAGTGAGATCTGTGTTTGGAAGTGAATAGTTCAGTTCCTTTCCCTGTAGTAGTTTGGTGTCGTACTGCTTAACATGTATATGATTGCCCCTACTTCACATTTAAAACATTTGTCTTTAGTCCTATTTTTAAATTTTGTTCAAGGCAGAGGTCCCATCTCTTGAGCCACGTGGTCAGGTCTTTGAGGGCAGGCGAAGTGTTGTATATGTCACTGAATCCTGTGCACTTCACTGGATGGACCGAAGTTCCTCACTCAAGTGATGTAGAATTTGAATATTTACTTGTTCTTAATGCAGTGGTTGCTTCATTCAGTCATTCAGCAAATTTCTATTGAATATCTATCCTTGGAGGTGATACTGTACACATGCATTAGAGATTTCTGGTCAGATATTGCCCAAATTTCTTACAACGCTAGGTATGTGTTCCCAATTTCAACTCAAGTATATCTGTCAAGGACTTCTTTTGGAAAACCACAAAAGAACTATAAACTTTGGAATATAGAAGAAGGTAAGAATAATATGGATGTATTTTAAGTGTCCAGAACTTCAAAAATATAGTTTTACTGGTAAGAATTTTTCCCCCTTTGAAATTAACAAAAGTCACACCTTACCACATTGCCTACCCCTACTGTCCTCCATGGCATTTGTAACTAACCAGGAACAAGAGTGCTGGCTTACTATTTTGTGTGGCTACCCTCATCCCTTATCATTTTAATGATAACAAGGGACTCTTTGCCCAGCTACTGCTAGTTCGGTAACTTACCCAAATACACCCTGATTAAACAAACAACAGACCAGGACAGGGTCCCTTAAAATTGGCTGCTGTGATTAAGATGTCTTTTAAATTATCATGAAACATATGGATTTATACGCATAACTTCAGTTGTTCTACTTCTGCACTAACTCTCCACACGTCACACTAAAATTTTATCATGGGTGATATTTCTGTCACAGAGAAAACTTCAAAGTCTGAGTTTGCAGAAATGTCTCAGTTTACAAACCACTGACTTGTGCTCTGTGATTGAAATGTACTCTAAGGTCAGCAAACCAAAACCTGGATGGATGTCACCAGATGATATGTTTAGTGTCTCACCAGTTATAATGCGTAGATCACCTTTCAAAGAAGTGGATCTTTATGAATCATTGCATATTTGTACTTTTGAAATTTCATACGCATTTTCATTAGTTAATGAAACCCGGAAGCTTAATGTTCTAGTCCCTTTTTAATTTTTAGAGTCCCATGTGCTGATTTGTCAGGGTTTAAAAATCTCTTTCACCTTTTCCGATTAAAAATATTTATTTATGCACATGTTAATATATTTAAAAGCAATGAGAGCTTCAATTATTAAAATATTAATTGTAGCTCATTAAAGTATGAAAAATTTATACTTACATAATTAATAGAAAGGCATTTATATGTTTTAAAAATATATAAGAAAGCCCTTTTATGTAGAGGAAGCAGAATGGTTGTTTATAAAAATGGCTACAAAATCTTCCTAACAGTCTATCTATAAAAAGTTAGAGTCTAGAAACAGGCTTCTAAATAAGGGGGTTCCTATAAGAATCAACAAAGGAACAACAACCAGAAAGGGAAAAACAACAACATCTCTCTCTTTAAATTCCAGCCTCTTTCGAAGTCGAGGTTTTTACTCACTGTCCTCCAGTAGAGGAGTATCCTGGCCTCGTCTATGAAACACTGAGGGTGGTTTAAAGGTTACAAATGTGATCCTGTCAGATTGACAACTAACTGTTCTAATGAGGAAAAAATCCTCAAAGCATGAAATTTGAATGAAATGTGTGATTATAATTCAAGTACTGTTTACACAAACCTCTGGGGACCTTCCGAATAAATGCAGAGCAAGTGAGTTAGACAAACCTCTGGGCCTTCGCTATATGTGTGTTTGTGCGGGGTGTGTGTGTGTTTACTTTAGAGTGTGGGGGAAACTTTCCACTGTTAGCCAAGGCTTTGCTCTTCAGAACCCACACCACAGTCCCTCCTTGTTTATGAATACCGTCTGTGTTTTGTTACCATGTTGAGTTGTAAGGAAATAGGTGCTTTGAATTATTGAAGTTGATTCTTGAGAATGGATGTATGCTCCGGTGGCATTTACTTCGGCATATGCAAATGATTTAGTTTCATTTGGGATCAATTCCCAGAGGCCCTCCTTTCCTGTGATGCTCTGAATTTGGCAAGCTCAAGTCAGCCCATCTCCTCTTCCCCCACCATCCTTTCTTTTTTTCTTTTTTGTTCATTCCCCCCCCCCCCCTTTTTGTTGGTTGACATAATATTTAAAAATAAAGCAATGGCTAACTGTTAAATTGCTTGTTAGAAATGTTGGATCTAGAAAGATTCTATTGTTCACTTGTGATCAGTAAAGGTGAAAGAAGGTTTTTCCTCTCTTAATCACTTAAGTTTAGTAAAAAAAATTTAAGTTTCGAAAAATGTGCAGGGGAATGTTTATTAAAATATTTCTTTTAATAAACTGGCTTACTTGGATGATACAGTCATCTGAATATATGTCTCAGAGGTGCCTTTTTAGGAACTGACAACTCTTAAGTCATTGGGAGGTTCGGATGTACCATTAAGTCCTGCTTTTGAACCCAGCAAGCAAAGCAGCGTTCAGGTAGTGGCAGATTACCCAAAGCCACAGGAAAAGCACAAATCCGTTCTCCACAATGTGCGCCTATTTGGGGTGCCCAGTCTCTGCGAGGGGAGCACAGCCCCATTCCATTCTGAGGGCTCGCCTTTGGACACCCGCGGTGGTCTGTGGAGTGGCAAGGTGAAGTTCACAGGGGGCCACCCTTCCCACCAGCAGGGCAAAGGCAAGGGCTGGCAGAGCCCTGGGCGGGCCACACTGTTACTCTGTTTCATTCCGCAACCCCGTTTTGTAGGTTGATGACCAAGCAGTCAGAAAACACTGCCCCCTCTCTCCTTTTGAGCGAGGTCAGAGACGTGGTGGGGTTTTTGTGTGTGTGTGTGTGTGTGTTTTTTCCCTCTCTCCCCTTTCCCTCCCCTTTCTCCAAGTCGAGTTCTCAGGCAGCTGCGTACAATGCTGGGAGCTAGCCAGCAGCAGAGACAGATGGCAGAGTTATTAGATGTGCATCATACGATTCCCTTCCTGCCACTCGCTTTTTAATCAAATTAAAACAAAAAAGAAAGAGAGGGAGAGAGAGAGGGGAGTCAATTAACTGCATTTGTATTCTGCTCAATAATGGACCCTGTTCCACTTTTACCCTAAGGCAGTTGAGTGGAAATTTTAGAGAAGAAAAGGGTGCCTAGAACAAAAAGGAAAGAAAAAAAGAAAGAAAAAAAAAAGGAAAGAAAGAAAAGAAAGGGGGAAAAAGTGAAGACTGCAGAAATTGGTCAGAATCGGCATCATTCGAGGAACTAGTGAAAAGCCCTGGGAAAAAGTTGAATCGATGTCGCGTACGCATTAGGATTTAGAGCTCCATCAGGGCCGGGCCGCCTTCCAGCTCCGCTGCGCACACTTGAGCGTCTGACAGCAGCGCGGCGGCCTCCCCCGCCCGCCAGGAATGGTCTCTTCCTGCTTTGCATATTCACCACGCTTGGCCCGGCCATATGGGAAAATGCAACTGAAGGAATTGTTGTGAAAAAAGGGACAGCGAGTTTGAAATAAAAGTTGTTAGAGTGGTACTGAGGAGAAAAAAGAATCCGAGACCATGTACTGCGCATACACAATCCCGGGCATGGGCGGCAACTCTTTGATGTACTACTATAATGGGAAAGCGGTAAGCGGACGCGGGCTGCGAGGGGGATTTTTGACAAGTTTTATTGTCGCAGGGATGAGCATCCTAGGTGGTGGTCATTGTTTGCAAAGTTGGGTTAGGACTGCCGCACCTTCTTGGGTGCCATGAAATATTTACCATTTGCCAATCCTAGGATATTATTGTTGCCTTCTTTTTAAAAATTTAACCCGCCCCCCCCCCCCCAGGGTAGAAAAATAGGTAGTTTCAGAGCTTTGCAGAGTGGATCCTAGAAGGAAAGTTTGCAGTCACGTAAAGTTGGGAGGTGATGAGATGAAAGAAAGAAAGAAAAAAGATTTTTGGAAAGTTCTTGTTCCTTCCAAATGACTGTTTGGAAGGAAAAGCAGATATGAGGAGCAGAATTGAGAACGCGGAGTTAGGCTCAGAGGAAATTTGGGTTTCTCCCTAGACTGAGGTTTTGTGATATCTAGATTTAACTAAGTTGGAAGCTTAAGGGAATTGGATTTAGTGGGAAAATTTTGAAAGGTTACAATAGAGCAAAGACATAGAACTTAGACTTCTAATTAAGAAGTAGATTATATAAGCCTGTTTTTTTTTTTTAAAAAAAAAAAACTAAAAAGAGGAAGAAAAAAAAACAGAATAGTCATTCATGCATATAACAATATTGTAAGTTATTTGTGTTGTGTGGCTTCTTTCCTCAAAATTTCCCCTTCCAACTGAAACACTTTATTTAAGAAAAAGAAAAAAATACTAAAAACGTGTCTGGTATTTTGCGCATAACCCCAGCAGAAGGTTTATACTTGCCATCTGGAGGTTTATTTTTTTTTCCCTTCGGCTGGGCCCTCTGAAGGAAAAGGATTTCAATATTTTGAAATCGGTATGTGGGGCTCTCCAGAAGAGTTGTTGGGCGATAGAGGAGCACATTTTATTATTGTAAAATAGGGAAGAGAATGGAGAAAAAGCAAAAAGCATCCATTTAGGAATTGCTCTCTCTGTGTACTTCGAACTTACATTTGGATTGATCTGAATCAGGGTGTGATAGTTGGGCCAAAAGGGACCGATCAGAGCTTTCAAGAAGGCCCAATTCAGCTGTAGGGATTGGCGCAGACGAATTAAACGTGTGTGTATGTATGTGGCGGTATATGCAGGAGTGTATGCATGTGCCGATGTATGCATAACAGTTCTAACTGATTATATGCTGGAATGCACAGGAGTGTTTGAGGATATAATATGGTTTAGGAAAATTAATAATTCAAGAAGCCAATTTTGTGAATGGGCAACTGCTGAAGTAAAATCGTAGACTTTTATTTTGAAAAGTGGGAGTAGATCATCAAAAGTTCATAAAACTGTCCTCTTTTTACCTTTTTTGAAAAAAGAGAACATAGTGTGTAATTAGAAGAATCGTTAAGTGTGGTAAGGGAAATATAATTTTAAATCAAATGCCTATGTGTGAGCTGATCAAATGAAGTGGTTAAATTTGTAAACATAAGTATTAGGATTATGTAACTTTTAAAAAAAAGTGCCTAATTTGCAGTTGGTAGTTACTCATATGTAGTTCTTAAGACTTTTGCCTATTATCTTTTTGACATTCCTTGCAAAACATAGTCAGCACCTTTAATTTTAAAACACTCTTAATGAAAATTTTGTGATTCTATCATAGTAAGAAAAAGTGTCTTGGAAACAGTAAAATAGTTTCAGGGATTATAAGACCCTTGTGCATTATAAGAGAATCACAATGTATATAAGTTTCCATGGTTTTTATATTTATGAATTACCAGTGATATGATTTTTATATGTTAATTGTTGATGTTACATCTTAAATATCTTAACTCACAAAATTTTAGTTTATGTTTTGGGCATTTTAACTCCCTTTTAGCCAAAAGGAATTTTTAAAAATATGTGTTCCATTCCCACAGCTTGCCAGTTGCCTCTACCATAAGAAAATGCTGAATATGACATCATATCACTAATATGCCCTCTCAGTTGCCAAATATTTTGGTTGTTAGATTTTTTTTTTTGAGAGGATGGTACTCATAAAATCAAGATCGCTCTGTCACAGGAAATGTATTTATAGGAACTGTTTTAAGGCGTTTATTAAAAACAAATCTGGTGATGTGTATCTCTATTGATTCAAACACTAGAAAGAGGCAAATTGTACATACATTATCGTTAGAAAAAATAGCCGCTTGGAACAGGAGCAGAAAGCTTTTGAAACCACGGATGCTCACCAGTTCTTCATTTCAGCTTTCTGAAACAGACAGCAAAGTCCAGTCGCACATGTTCCTTGGATGGGGCCAGTTCTATACCATTTTTAAAAAAGGCCTTCATGCATACACTGGAGAAGCAGATTTTTGTTTATTCTACAGTGTGTATTGTACTGGCTCTAATTCTGCATTCAGCGGCTTTTGATTTGGTGCCAGACATCTTGCGGAGATTGTGTATGCCATGCGTTAATTGTTCAAAATGCCTATGGAAGAAACTTTACATTTTCTGAGTCTCATTTGTTGTTTTGTGACTGAGCATCTATGTGTTTCTGTGTCTATGTGTGCTTCTGACCAATGTGTGTTTTAACCTACACTGTTGGAGTTAACTGTGATCAGCTATTTGTTACACAAGCTTTCCTCTGAAGACAACACAGTGCTGAATTCCTCCTTTTTTTCCCAGTGACAAGTCAATTACTTGTTTAAATTCAGTTTGAACTCTCTGAACTGAGAGAGGCCAGAGGAAGCAGGTTTTCCCTGGGAATAAACAAAAGAAGAAGAATGTAAAATCATTTCAAAACACTGAGATTTCAGGTTGTGGGAAGAGTACCATTAAGCATTACAACAATTATGATTTCTTCCTTTTGAACTGGCAGCTATAGGGTTCGTAAAATCAGTTTTCCTCTAACTTTTTATAGAAATAGTATAATCAGTGATATTTTATGACAAAGGGAAATGTGAATTTTCTATTACCTTAAGTTATGAAGTGTTTCCATGGCCATATCCCATGACAAATTGTTGTCTTCGTCTTCTTTCTGTGAAATACTGAAGTATGGACTTCGTGAAGCCTAAACCTATAAAAATCGGAACACGAGAGCTGTCAAAGACTAATTATTGAATATAAACCAGAATGTATTTTGAAAAAGCAGCCTTTTTTCCTGAGGTGTGAGTTTAATGAACTTGATCACATCAATTTTGTCATTTCTTTTCTCTGTGGACTGATTAGAGGTTTAAATACAAATGAATCCCATTCTCAGATAAATAAAAAATTTGAAAGCATTGCCTCTGAACTACGAGACAGGTTTTTTTGCACAGAAACCAGTTGTTTCTTTTAAATGTTAGGAGTATAAGCTTCTATGCAACTGTGCTGCTGTGTCTGTCCTCATTCAGGCTAGGAACAGCTATTACCTGGCCCACAGTAAGTATGGCTCTGCCTCTAAATTTTTATTTTTATAACTGCTTACATCTTCTTATTCACTGGATAAGAATTTTAATAAGTAATTATTTGGTCAAATTTCACATTTCTAAAAATAAAGCAATTCCACAAAGATAAAATTATGGCAAATGAAATTGAAAACAAAAGTGGCGAAATTTCCTCCTAATGGTAATTTAAGATCACATCATCAGCTCTCGCCAGCATGTGCATGTGTTAAACCGTATAGAGAAACCTATAATTATTGTAATTGCTCTTTTTGCTTTATACTAACAAGCTTCAAACCATGTTTCAAACTAGTTGTTTTGAAATAGTTATTTGTCAAGTCATCAAATCTCAGAAAGTAAATGGTAATGAGCTTCCCATGTTTATATTCTGACTGTTGGTCATATTTGTGCAGCTTTTCAACTCCATGAAGTTTAGAGATGGAAAGGGATGTTTATTTCTGATATCGGGGTCAAAATAAAACATTTTCATAATTCCTGCTTAAGATGAAAAAGTAGGAACTTTTTAATATTAAAATCTCTCAGCTGGGAATTAGAAGAAAGTTTTCCTATGAATAAGTGACAACTTCAGTGAGTCACCTACATTTTTTAAAGCTAAAAATTAGGGTATGAGATGTTTAGCCTTTTTTTTCATATACCACAGGAAGTGCTAACAAAAAAAGCTTAATATTTAAATAATACCAGTAATCATATTTTCTGCTACATTCTTTGCAAACCTCACAATTAGTTCCAGGAGTCTCATGCAGGTAGCCATGGGTTTTAAAGTTTTCATTATTGTATCAGCTATGCAAATTGCATTTAATATTTTAAAGTATTTCATATACTTACTATTTTAAGAACCACGATTATAAATTAAAGTAGCTGATATAAATACATTACTTTTTAAAATTATTGTTTAGCTGCTCTAACAGGCAAACATTTGCTTAGGTCACAAACTAATATAATTTTTCAACTCCCCACTGATTCAAGAAAACAAAGCATATCAAAGAAAGAATATGCAGGAAAAAGTTCCTTTAAGTGAGCTTACTTTTTGGTATCCCTGACATATAAAGCATTTTAATTTACTCATTTGAAAATAACAATGAAAGTCATATTTTTTCTCCTCTATGCTTGCTTGCTTAAAACAAAATTATGTTGATTTTATTCTTTAGGTTAAAGCTGGTTAAAATTCACCAGATGCTTAATCTTGATATTGTGGCTACATCTTGTTCTCGGCCTCTGATTAAATTTCCAAAATCCCTGCATGAGACTCACAGATGCCAATTTGAACATTTCTCTGAGGCTAATTTCTTGCGAAGAAAATATGGATCGGTCACATATTTGGTTAATTTTATTTAATCCCTAATTTCTGGTATGTCTGAACATTTTTCATACAGTGTTGATAATTAATAAGCATCCTTATAGCGCTAGATGATGGCATTGTTTCAAGAATTAGGAAGGACTTTGGAACATGGCAAAGAGGGTTGAGAAGAAAAGTGGCCAGGAAGAGGTCTAATCGCTGGTGCCGTCTTTAAATACCTTTCCAAATGATCTGCAGGAAATTGTGCTGAAGAATTGTTTGTTTCCTGTTCCATTATAAATGTGGTTTGCATTACACTCCTATTTGTTTTGTTTTCACTAAAATTTCAGTGCCACCACAGAGGCTTGAGAATTAGTGGTTTCTTCCTTATATCTTATTTTTAAATGGCTTGTATCACAGTTGGATTTTAGACATTGTCATCTTTCATTACTATGAGTGTGGTGTGAATGTGTTTCCAAGCCAACGTGAAACTTCTGTCACTGTGGTGCTACTGAGGGGGAAAATGTCTTAGTGTTATTTCTCTATAATCAGCATGCAGGCCATACCTATGGTCAGCAACCTGCCTCCTGAGATTCTTTAAGAAAAACAGTAATTTCTAATTCAGTGAAAATACAGATTTTTTTTATGTGAATGTGGCAATTTTAAAAGTTGTTAGAATTCAGATTTAACCTTTATCTTGAGAAGAAAATGCAGTGGAGACATACTCGCTCCCCATTTCAAACCTAAATAGGCAGGTCCTGTCACTGAGAATTTCAGGTCAGACACATGGAAGGTTACCAGGCTTTCCTCCATTTTTCTCCAGTATTATTAGAGTCACAAAAAAGTTCATTGTCACAGTCCATATAATTTAAAGGTACTTTTAGATTTAAGTCTTTCAGAGTGTATATATTTGATTGGGTTTAAATCAGCCCTTATTACTTCAGATATATCTCTAAGATGGCATAAGGTAAAGTTATTGTGGTAAACAGTATTGATTAAGAAAAATAGTTGGAGCCCTGTGTATTTATAAAATATTTATAATCTATTTAAGAGATCATCATAGTTCTTTAAAAAAGCAATTATCTGTATAATAGGAAACACAGAGATGAATAGTGACAAATCTGAAAGAGACACTTCCATAAAGTAACTACATTTTGAAGTATGAAGTGATCTGCAAAGAAGTTTTGCATGGGATTTTCAGCAAACTTCCCTCATTGGAGGGTTAACATTTTAGAATCTGTAATAAACTATTTGGCATATTGTCCTATCATCTTGTGCATATAGATATTAATTGTTCTTCCGGTTGAAATTAATTGGTTTAGTGGTTACAAACGCAAACTTTGGGAGACTTTACTTTTTGCAATGCTAAAGATTCATGGCTTATACCACAACCTCTTATTAATAGATGTATTTATGTTCTGATTGGAAATTAAAAATTCACATTTCTGATATTTTTGTCTTTAACCTCCATGTTTCTTCAAGTCTATACCTAGTTTTCTTTAGATTCTTCTTATTTTTTAAAGAAATCTGTACATGCTAATCAGGGCATTTTATTCAATGACTTAAAAGGGGGACACTGCACCTATCACATTTATTTTGGGAGAGTATACTGTTTTAAAGGCAGTCCACCCCCAAATTGGGATAAAGAGAGGCTTAAAGCACCTGAAAAGTCAGGGGCGGGAGTAATGTAGATGCTGGTCTAATTTTATACTCCACCGAAAAAATGCAGGCATCCTCCAGGGACCTAGTGGGCTGTGCTTTCCTAGAGGCCAAATTACACTCTTGGAGAGAGGGCACATTGAGGTAATTGGTGGGACAGAGTGGGGAGAGTTGAATTCCAGCTGCTTCCAATGTAGCTGACCTGAAAATGAAGAGGGGATGTTAAGAGTGGAGGCTAACACTTGACTTGGCTTTTTCACCTCCCCAAACCTGGGGGTGAGAATTATAGAGTCCTGAATGGCTGCACCAATAATGATCCAGTTCCAGCGGGAATTGCAGTGTGGGGTAAAACTCTCACACCATTTTCCAAATGGCTGATGCCTTTACCAACCACAGTCCTATTACTGTGGCCCCAGTGAAGTTGATCCGCAGACTGGAAACAGGGCCTTGTTTTGGTTTGCCCTCTAGTGAGTGTGTCCTGGATGCTCACCTCTTTCGTTACCCTTTGAGAAGGTCCAGAATGACAGACATTCTGGAGGCCCTGGCATTCCATCTCTAAGAAAGGCGGCAGAAAGTGGAAGTGTGTAGACTCCCTTACCCCCAGGATGTGCACGCTTCTTTTTTTTAAGAAGAATAATGCTGTATTACTCAATAGCTTTCCTAACGAATAAAACAAATTAAATTGATGTTTCATGCATATTTAAACCCCATCCAGTTAAGTACTGACGTGATTAAAATAATCAAATGTATTACTTAAAAAATTAAAAAGGATAAATTCTGTACCCCATTATTTTATTGACTTTTAAATATAAATTGCAGAAATGTTTACATTCCTGATGGCATTATTAAGCTAAACTGACAAATCAGAGGGAAAAAGTTGATTGCCCAGCACATTATTATTTCTGCACCTGTTATTCCAATTCAGAAGTGGAGGCTCAGCATCCAGGAGCGGGGTGGGGGCTGTCTTCTGAGGCTTCCTTTGTGTGACGTGGGGGTTGGGGTAAACGTTTAACAAGTGTAGTTTCACTTTGTAGTGCCTTTTTGTGTGTTGATATGATTAAAAGACTGCGATGTTTTTCATGTAGCTTTGAAATTAATATGCAAATAATAGGGGAGGGGAGGGCTCTCCTATACCCGCTTCACCACGCTTTCCTAAGCAGGATGAGGGGGTCGCAGCCTTTTAGGAGAACTTGTTGAGGAACAAACAGCACCAACTTTGATTTCTACCCTGTGAATCTGTAAGGGGATGAAATAAAGGAAGTCAAGGGGCCTATCAACTTAATTTGGGTAGGTTTGCAGGTCTGGGATGAACATACTCTAGGTTGTTAATTTCTGGTTATTTATTTTTCAGGAGGTTGGTAGAGTTGCAGTAGATTTTTAAAACAATAATGTAAGTTGTGTTATGTTGACAGTGCTTTGGTCTGAGATTGTGCTTTTTTCTTTAGTTTATTTCCTCCTTGTCTTGATCATACAATATCGTTTTTTAAACATGTGAGCCCCGTTTCTTCCTGTGGCATAGAGGGCAATGATTAAGATTCTTCTAGAATTTCTTGGGTGTTCATTGTCCACAATTAATTTCACACATAGAAACCTAAACTTTCTGCAGCCAATGGAATAAATATGCCCCTTTCCTTTTTGCCTCACCATGCTGGGATTAGTGAAGGTCCAGACATATTACTTCTATTTTTAAGGATTCTTTAAGAATGTGATTAAATTCTTCAAAATGTAATGACAACAGTTTTGGATTGAGAGGGGGAGAAAAGTGTCTTTATTTCATCCCATCAAATGGATAGGTTGAGTTTGCAAAGAAGTGGTTAAAATGCCATTATTTCCTGGAAGATGCCACTTAAAACTATTCATATGAGTTTAGATTTTGTTCTGTGTAGTAACTGAAATTCCTAGACTTTAATAACACTTAATGTGTAGCATGGATCCCACTTAATCTCCCCCCGAGCTTCGCAGCAAAATGTTTACATAAATGAACTCTCAATTTTGATATCAACTATTTAACTCCGTCTTTCCAGAGTTCATACTATTTCCATAATTAAACATGTTCCACAGTCAGTTCCATAGGAGGATATCTTAAAAATGATCTTTTCTGTTCTTATAAGCCATCTGTTGTCTAGGTCAGCAAAGAAACGGGGGCCTGATTTTGTTTTAAAGCAAATAAGTTATTACTCTACTATTGTATTAGACATCCAGCTTCAGAGGGAGTAAAAGATAAAATCCCATCATATTTTCATTTTGTTACATTTGCAGCAGAAATGTGTATGCTCAAATTGGTTATTTTCAACACTTGACAGCTGTGATATTTAAAATGATCACAGCTGTTGTGACTTAAAATTGATTTTCCTATTAACACCTGAGCAAAAGACCTGTGCTGTATTAAAAACTTAAATAAGGTAACTGTAAAATGAGATATGTTGATGTGAATCTGATAAGCCTACTTCCCAGAGGTTGCAAAGTGCAGCAAACCTCTTGGATTCTTTCAGGGAATGAGCTAAAATTGCTGGAAATAGATGCATGATTGTTAAATGCCTTTACCTTTTAAAGAATGCATGTAATAGGGGATGCTCTTGGCCCAGCTTTATAGTGTCAATTTTGCTAATAAAAGCTTTATGATTCAGTTTACTTGATTACCCCAAAAAGGTGACTTATGTGAATCATTGCGATATTCTAACCTAAACTTTTTTACCTTTCAGATATGACATTGAGAAATGCAAAACCATACTAGATTTGTTCCTTTCAGGGGACATTTTGGTTTTATGGCTCTTTTCCTCCATCATTTTTAGATGATGAAAAAAGAAAAACAGATGAAAAAGGCAAAACAAATTATGCCCACGTAGTTTTAGGCTAGCTTTTGTCTTTGGAATCTTGAATACATTTTTAATGTTCCCTTTTCAGATCCATTTAACTCTAACCTGTTTTAGAGTTAGGTGGTAGTTCCTGCATTAGGTTGATGTATTTCCATGTTGACCTTCTCAGGATAATCAGGGTTGGGATCTTGAATGTGGCAATATATTACCTACCTAGCAGTAAAACCAATCTGACAAAACTTAGTTACATTCAGATATGGAGACAGTTCTATAATCTCAAGTAGATGATGTAGTATATAAAATACACAGCTGGCCTGATGTGGAATTATTTATAGATAATAGTGCCTTCACAGATGCAATGCCAATAGGGAGCTATGTAGATTAAGCTCTTTGGCTGGTCCTAGGCTTTTTACCTGTGTAACTCAATCAGAATTGAAAGCATGACAGATTTGATGATGATAAATGTATGGCTGGATCGGAGAAAGTATGGATGAGTGGGTGGATAGATGGATAGATTACATAACTAGACAGTAATAGATAATGCCAATTATTTATTACTCAAAACTTGTTTATTCATCAAAAATTTACATAGAATATATTATTTTGATTATTGCATATAGTTTAGAATGAGTTAATTGAAAATAAACATTTTCCATCACATAATCATAGGGTTCCAAAAGTTCCAGAATGAACAAAGATTGCCAATTTTAAAGTTGTAAGCAAAGGGTCAAAATATCATGTTACTAAGCGATCATGAGTATAAATGGATATTTTGTTTGGCTGAAGAAAGACACTGGTAGAGATGGCCATTATTTGTGTGAAGATTTCTGAAATCAAAGTGAATATTTTTCTCTGGCATACTCTAATTACATACTTACATTTTTAGAACAGTGGTGCCCCCTGGGAAAATTTTTGATTGTCGCAACTGCAAGAGTAGGGTGAGATTCGGCCTCTGGCAGTCAGTGGGTAGAGGCCAGGGATGCTGTGTATCTTCCTACAGCGCACAGGTCACTCTTCACTAGTGCTGAGGTTAAGAAGTTCCTCTTTAGAAGTAATATGTCTGGACCTTAACTAATTCCCAGCATGGGGAGCCACCTTATGAATGACGGCAGCTTGTTTCCCTCCCCTCCCCTGCCCTCCCCTCCCCTTCTCTTCCCTTCCCTTCACAATTTTCTCGCTCCCTCCCCCCACCCACCTCTCTGGTACAGAACACTATAGTATTGTCCAGGTATTTCACCATGTACCATGAAAATGTGAGATTTTTACTTAAAGTGTTATAAATATAGTACATTATTTATGACCCAATTGGAATGGCTTTATAGCAGCTGTTATGTTGAGAATATGTTGAGTCAGTAATGTACATTTCTCCATACCCTAAATACATATTTATATTTTACCTTTCAAAATATCTTGAACTCTCTCCCACTGTAACTGTTGGTTTATCAGAATCATTCTAAAAGGAAAAAGCTTATTAGCATTAATTTTTTTCTGTAGGATATAGAGACAAACATGAAATACATTAGCATAAAGAAACTTGCTAACTACATTTAAGTATTTTTGGCACTAAGGACATAGTTTGCCTTGTCATTAAGTATGTCCTCCACACCAAGGAAGGATTAAAGATTCAAACCAACACGAAAGGCTCTCTTTTCAGCTTTCCCAGTAATGCAGCTTCTCTCTCCATCCACCACTGGGGATCTCTTCCTGCCACCGCTGTGCTTCCACCCCTGTTGGGTCCTTCTTGGCAGTGATGTGCGAGTGATTTTGAAACCTCGGTTGCCTTCCCTGGCACCCCTGTGGAGGAAGGTGGCAGTGTCTGGTGGCAGAGTCTTACACCTGCCAACTTGGAGAACCCAGAAGCACACCTCATTTCTTAAATGCCAAGCTTTGGAAGAGCTGTCAAGTCTGACAATAACTAGTACCCCTCTTCAGTTTCCTCCTCAAGCCATGCACGTTTCTCCAAGGCTCAGTCAGATGAGAGATGGCCGCTGGGCACAGAAATGGCAGCTCTGATTTGTAGTCCATTTGGGCTACAGATATGCTTTCCTTTCCTGTCCAGCCCGCTGGCTGTAATACCTCAACCCCGTCCCACAGGTGCCCTCAGAGTCCGCACTGGGAGTCTTCCCGTTTCCCTGGCCAGCTTGCTGCCACACAGTTCCTAGTGAACTCAGACCGAGGCCTTTAGGGTTTCCGGCGCTCCTCACAGCTGGGGCCATAGGATAAGACTGCTCTATGTTGGCATTTGTTTTTATTTGTTTTCCACATTTAATTGTACAGGGTTATCTGTACTCAAAGTGAGCAACTAAGAAGAAAAATTGTAAATATTTGTGTGTGTGTGTGCCAGGCATAATAAAGATTACCATTTTTGATGCTGATTTCATTGATTTGAGGATTTCTGTTTCTGGGAGATGGTAATATATTTTTAATTGCAAATTTAAGTCAAAGCTTTCGGAGGAAGCATTGACCTTATTTCAGTTTTTTTTTTAAATTGATTTCAGAGAGGAAGGGAGAGAGAGACGGAAACATCAATGAGAGAGAATCATTGATTGGTTGCCTCCTGCATGCCCCCCTGCACCCCCAAGGGATTGAGCCTGCAACCCGGGCATGTGCCCTGACTGGGAATCGAATCTTGACCTCCTGGTTCACAGGTCAATGCCCAACCACTGAGCAACACCAGCCGGCGACCTTATTTCAGTTTTGATCTCTTAAGAATGCTCTTATTCTATACGTCCCAATATCGTACTCTGAATAATTTTAGAACAAGAACTTGCTTATACATTGTTTTTAGAATGTGCTTCAAGAAACCTGCTTGTATGGAATTTGTCGGACTTTTACAGAGCTTGAAATCAATCTTATTGTGACTTTCTTTAATTATTAGGAAAGTGGTTTATAGCCAAAATAAATCTTGCAGTAAATATTTTATTATAGTAATAATCAGTATTCAATTAAGCGTATTTTTAAGTGTCAGTTCTTTTCAAATACCTTCTAATCTAATTCTTACTGTACCCCCAGTAAGATAGGTGTTCCAAATGTTGTCATGTCATTTCACAGTCTAGGACTGTGTATTTCAACGGGGTAGCCAGCAGCCACATGTGGCTCTTACCATTACATGTAAATTAATTAAAATAAAAATTTTAAAATTTAGTTCCTCAGTCATACTGTGTGCTCGGTAGTCACTTGTGGTTAGTGGTTACTGTATCGACTGTACAGATATACAACAGGTACATCCTTGTTCTGTTGGACAGTGCTCTCTGGGAAATGGAAGCGTGTGGTTAAATCACTTACTCAAGATCACATGGATTATAACAGAACTAGAGTCCCTTCTATTGTGTATTTAAATATATTGCTGACTTTCATAGCTTTATAGTCAGCAAACATCTGAGGTAAGAATTGATATTTTAATGCTGCCTAGCATTTTAATGATTGCTTATGTGATCTGTGTTCACCTCTCTTTTATTAAATTGAAAGCTTGATTCAGACACACTTTTCAAAGTTAGCCATTTGTCCCCAGTGAAGACTTTGAATCACCTTCTCTAAATCAACCTGAGATCCTCCCAAGAGGGACTGTCTTGGTGTATCTTTACACACTTGCCAACATGTTGTGGACAACCAGGAAATGTTTATGCAGCCAAATGAATGAGTCACACATCCACTATGCATGCATACACTTATGCATGCAGCTATTCAAGTCCCTGGAGCAGGATGGTCCCCGAGGACTGGGCACCACAGAATTTAGAGCGCTTCATGCCTTGGCTCTGGCTGTCCTAGAAAAAGTAGTATTTCAGTTTATAAAAGAAAAATAATATGTATTTACTCACATAATTCAAATATCTCTTCCAAATAAACGAAAAAGTCTGTACAACTTTTTCTTAACACTCATTAGTCCCTAGCCTGATTGTATTATTTTAAAATTCTTTACATCTCCTAATAAGCTTTGAAATATTTAGAAAACAAACGTTGCTTTCTATCTTCTACTCAAATGTTAGCTCAACAATATGCATGGAGAGGTGTTCAAATAATATTTGCTGAATAAATCAATAAGCATAGAAACGTCTGTTAATGTCATGTTTCTCAAGGTTCCTCCTACCCAAAATAGCCTTGTAGGACATAATTGGTAGAATGAATAAAACATTATATATATATATATATATATATATATATATATATATATATATATATATATATTTATAATTCTATGTACTATTGAGGTGTAGAGGTGTAGATTTGTGCCTGGTGAATGTTGATGGCGCGGATGACCATTTCCATTCATATGTGCACACTCCAAAGTGTATCAGTTATTTTTCAGTCACAACCATGGATGGCAGTGGATGAAGGGAATGTGTACCTATATTAGTTTAATAGGTACGACGATTGCAGCATTCCCCCCATCATCCTCTTATTGGGAGCAAAAGGAGCCTACGGTCCTGGCAGATGCTTTCTCCTTGGGCTCCTAATGGTACATGCAAACCATCATTTCTCTGGGTAGTAATTATGGTGTTAAGAGGCATTTGTGTTGTGCACTCTTTTAGCCTGTGCCATGTTTAGTTCCTGTTATGCAAATACTGCTTTAAACTTAGAAATGCCAATTTGCATTAATATTTTGGTTTCATATAGCTAGCTATTGCATTTCACAAACAAGTGCATTTTAATGAGTACTGGCAGAATGTAAAAAAAAAAAAATGTTATTCATTAAATTCTATTGTAGAAAATGCAGTCGTTGGTTGCCA
This sequence comes from Cnephaeus nilssonii, assembly GCF_951640355.1. Classification (NCBI taxonomy): domain Eukaryota; kingdom Metazoa; phylum Chordata; class Mammalia; order Chiroptera; family Vespertilionidae; genus Cnephaeus; species Cnephaeus nilssonii. Next base: position 39,647,075 of record NC_137082.1, on the reverse strand, counting down.
AAAATCATTAAGACAAAATATAATGTGTGTTGAGGCCACAGAGATATTCCTTTTAACCCTTACGGCATTCCATGCTATCACATTCAGTGCTATCCACACAGGCATTGAAGGTCGGGGTTATTGCTGTAAAATAGAAGCCAGTGTACCATTGACATTTGGGTTGATTTAAAAATGTAAACATATTTTACTTTTTGACATTTGCCCTGGGCAATTTGCATAGGGAATCCACCTCTGAGTTCACGTGAAGGACTTTAAAAGTCACAAACACGAACGTGTAAAAGCACTGTATTCCTGTGTTTTCCATTTTTGACGTTAAATCCTGAAATGGGGATTTGTTCTTTTATGACATTTTTCCTTCCTGAAATTTTTTATTAGAATTGTGGGCATAACATGTTTTTGATGGGCAGTGTTGTATGTAGGAAAATAAAGAATTGGCGAACAGATTTTTAGAACTGAGCTGTTTTACTCCATGGACTTTAAAGCTGTTGTCCTGGTGGTCGTGGCTTACGGTTCCTGATCATAATGAGCTTGTTTGGTGGTGCGATTGCAGTTGTGTACCCCCCTCCCCCCCCCCAATTTTCAGCTCACTTTTCCCAGAAGGAGAGTTCCAAGCCTTTGAACATTCTCATGATTTTGCAAATCCTCTCTATTTTTGTCTAGAATACAGGGAAGTTAAAAGTGTGGCTGGTATGATGCCATGCTTTGAATCCAATTTTAAAGCAACCCTTTGCAACCCAGGGAGTGAAGCTGGCATCTGTGTATCTGTAATGAAGATCATTATACCTGCAAGGTGACATCACTAGCGAGGTGACGAACGCGCTTGAACACGGAGTCTCTGGTCCCCCCTGCATTCTGCGGACCACTTTTGGCATTTAACACCAGACACCTCTTTCATGCTTGTCGTTTGAGAAGTTGCTTTCAGATGAACTTACTAACGCTGACTGGCACAGGGTTAAATTAATTCTTTTCTTTATTACTCAAAGTGATACAGACCTTTCTTGGACTAATGTAGCTTAATTAGTGGTCAATTAAAACTGAACATTGCTGAATTGGAGTTCTTTGATCAAATTCCCTGGCATCGATTCTCTTTCTTTAACTAGCCACCATCTTGAATTCATTTGGAATCAGTAGTATAAACAAGTTTAAAACTGGTTCTTTTATAAGAAAGTCAGCAGGCTTGTATAGCTGTGGTTTCTTTTCTTTTCTTTTTTTTTTTTCTTTCTTTTTTTCTTCTTCTTTTTTTTTTTTAACTTTCTGTAGGCGGCAATTCAAAGGCATGCTAAATGAAAACAGTACTACACCCTGAAAAAAGTATGTTTTTAAAAGTAACACTAAGAGAGTCAGAAAACAGTCAATAACCCCACCTATTTATCCCAGACAGCAGATAAATTTCCCAATTTTGGTGGTTAGTTTTGTTGTTACATAGAAGGTGAAAACACCCAGCCCTCACTAAGTCCACAGTAAAAATTTAAAAAAAATGAAACAACCAAACATCTTTCTGGGGGTTGGCAGAAAGATGGCACAGACACCATTACAACATATATACAGAGATTTAACCCAATTACCTCTAAATTCATTTTTTATTACTCTTGGAAAAATATTTCACCTCTGTGCCTTTGGGGCGGGAGTGAGAAATTACTTGTTGATTTCACCTTTTTTTTTTTTTTTAAGGACACTATTGCATCAATATCAGAACTGATCATATAGATCACTAGGTAAAAAACACATTGCTTTGCTTAGGATCCCAGTGTCGTTAAAGAAAGAAAGAAAAGAGAGGTGTGGGGAAACCAGAAACTGGGACAGAGAGCATCACGAAATACTGTATTTCTGAATAGATCAGTCTCTTCCTTTTAGACAGTCACATGTCTTAATATTTAAAGTGTATATGCCATTCTTGTCGAAACATCCATTGTTACCCTTCAGTAATCTGTGCCTTTTAAAGCCTAACAACCTAAAAATACCATAGCTGGCATTCAGTTAGTGCTGTGTGTTTTAAAGTATTAATTAAAACTGCCACTTTTGTTCTGGAAATACAAGAAATAGATTGGGTTTCAACAAATCATTGGCTTAGTCTGTAATGCTTCTGTGACTTCTGACATTTTCGGAGTTCAAAAGGGACATTTTGGAACTGACCATGTAGCCTTTCCCCCCATAAATGACAAAATCTTTTTTTTTTTTAGTTTTCATGACTTCTATCCCCAAATTATAGTTATAAGCCGTAATTAAAATAAAAATTGTATCACTTGACAGAAAGAGAAATTGTTTATAGTCAACGTGCCTTTCAGCCTTCTCTCCTGCCTTCTCCCTGAAGGGCTGATTAGAATGTAATAATTGAGGATGATAGCGGGAGGAAGACGACAATTCCATTTAATTAAAGGTAATTTATTTTATTTTAAATTGGTGATGCCCCACATGAATAAGAGTAGATTTAGCAGATAGATTTATTAATGGGTGCTGACATCTCCGTTGACATAAAAAGCAAACATTTTCTTTCCTCCTTGTTTTCATTGTGTCTCAGCACCTGAAACTGCTGTCACCCGACTTCCCTTCTTGCTCTCCAGAGCTGAGGACTTTTCCACAAAATACGCAGTTATTGGCTCATCAGTGAAACCAACTTGATGCTCTGATGGGTTACAAACCAGGGCAGGAGCATGAAAGGCTGCTCAGAGCCTCAAGACTCACGCTAGAAATGCTGGCTTCTCAAATGGCATTTTCCTGACTGAGCTTTCTAGATGGAGTGCATGGATTCCAGGGCAGCTTCAGCATTAGAATGAAGGTCATAGATACCCTTTGGTCTTGGGCAAGGCCCTTGCATGACTGCTCCTTTAAAAGAACAGGTATCTTGGATGTCATCGGTAATGAACAGTGCCACAGAAATGTCGTTGGCACTGCTGAGGTTCATTTCTCACAAGGATTTGTATAAAAATTAAGGCCCTTGTGTAATAATCTTGTCTTGTGCAGTTGCAAACAGATCCTGGAAATTAGGGAACTTTTTTAAAGTTAGAAAGTGGGTTCAAAATGCATAAAATTTTGTTTTCATGTAATCTTCTCAGGCTGTGATTGTTTTTAAGTGGTTCTATAGCAAAATTGTATTTACCATTCTACAGATCCCAAGGCACTATCTTTATGCATTTGACTAACAGTATTCTGTTTCCCCAATTTCTATTTGACCTCCTAGATTATCTTTATAACTCCTATTCTCCGATCCCATTACCGTTTTCTTATTCATGTTTTCTCTTGTTCAGTTATTTCTGTATCCTTGCCTGGTGTGTTCCATTCATGTCATGTGTTCATTCTCTGAATGAAATCCAGACCCTCTGGGCACCTCTTTCTCCCTGGGCTGCTCCTGCTCAGAACTTCCTTCATTCACATTGACCCTCTAGTCTGACTTATATTCCTTTCTCTTCCTGCTTGGTTGCTCTCATTTTTATATAAAATTCCTTTATACAAACCCCCCTTCCTTGCCTGTTCAGGTTTCAGGGGTATGTGTTTCTAGCTTTATTTCAAAAAATAGTTCTATATAACTAGTGTTTACAAGTGAGGGGAGGAAATGATATGTTTCTTTTCTTATTTTAAAGTAAAGATCATGGTAGAATTTTATTTTGAGCCTGATGGATTTATTTATTTTACCCTGTTATGCTGTTTTGCTAATTTGTTGTTAGATCAGCGACGGTGTTTTTCAAGGGTTAATTTTTATTTTTATGTTGTGTTAACCTTTTCCTTCTCCTCAGCCAAAGTCTTATTCCTTTTTCTGGTTGGTTATAATAACCTGATCTCTCAGGAACTTATTTTATATTTGATTTCCTGCCCTTTTATTGCTCTATTGTCTTCACTTTACCACATCCTTTCTTCTTCTGTAATTAATAGTAAATATATGATAACGTCCCAAAAAATCTGCTGCCAAATAATGCTGGAAAAGAGGAAATTTGCCCGTAATGTTCTTTACTGAGCATTGAGAAATTCTACTTGGATTTTAAAATTCTGCAGATATGATTCTGGATTGAGGACATGAAGGCAAGTGTTCAAATTGATCCTCAATTGGGGGTGAGAACCCTACATATAAATTTTCATAATGGAAAGGGATTCTACATTTATAGCAAGTAATCAGTTGTATCTGTTGGCCAGTAGGCTGGGGGCCAGGTGTGTGTGTGTGTGTGTGTGTGTGTGTGTGATGTGAACACTGGGAGCAAGATGGGGAGAGGAGTGGGGGACCTGTGTGGCCAGCCACTGTGTCTTTCAGTGGCTCCTGCTGGCTGTGTGGCTGTGACAGAGGCACTTGGGTCAGAATGAAGACAGCCTATAACTCTAGTAGTATTTCCTCCCTCTTTTCCCATTTTCATTTTTTGCTCACATGTTCCATTATTTCTCTAGCAATGTCCAGACTCCTTCAACCTTTTTCCTCTCTCCTTTTTTGTTTTACTGTTGTCAAATAAGTATTCCATTAAACGGGATTTTCCACAGCAAAAAATCGGATGGGATGCTTTTGTCAACTAGCCTCTCTTTAGTAGCTTCTGTATCCTCTGGAAAATGTCGAGAAATTTGAAAAGTAAATAAAAGAGAGGACAACTGCAATATCCCAAACTGGGAACCCCCGCCCCCTCCACACACACACACACACACACTTTTATTCTGTATGGAAGGTGTGCGGGAAGGGACGCCGCCTCTATTCCCGGAGGTAACGGGATCTGGGAGTGGCAAGAGGGAAGCTGTTAAGCCTGGTCCAGATGAGGCTCAGTCAGGGGAAACCTGGGCTTGGTCATTTGGGTGGCTAGGCTTGTCCCACCTCCCTTCCCCATGCCCTCCTCCCAGGCTCATCCTAGGCCCTCCCACCCCTAGACAAGCCCCAGGCCCTGCTGCAGACATCTGGGGGTCTGAGTTTCATATATCCAGCATGGAGTTCCCTCTCTCCCTCCTATTGAGAATTCTGTGCTGTGGGCCTGCTTGCTCCCTGTCTGTCAGATTGCAGTTCTGATGCTGTTAGCCATGTCTGACCAATCAGCAAACAACACCACAGGATGAAATTTAAACAGTGCAGATGCTCAGATACAGGGTTATGTTGACTGGACCACGCAGGGAAAGCAGAGGTAAGGTCAGAGACTCCCCACGTGGTGACTGAGCCTGCCTGCTCTGACACCCTCCGAGCTTCACTCTGCTGCTTTGGCGTGTGCGCTGCCCATGTGCTTTGCCCTACTTCTGTCTTCCCCTGCCATTCGCCAGAAACTTTCATTTTCATTTGCTGCCCTTGTTCCTTTACCCCTTCACTTATTCACTTCCTTTTCTCCTGGATCGGTGCTGGGCGTCCTTGTGGATGTTCCTCCATTGCCTCTAGGCGGAGGATGCTTGGAAATGCCACTTGCTCAGGGCTTTTGTGGCTGCACTGTTAGGAAGACAACTGCTGAGAATCTGGGCAAACGGATGGAATTGATAGACCTTATTTATTTTCCCTCTGGGACAATGGGATTTTCATTCGGTTACAACTATGGCTTTCTTTCTTCTCATTGAGATGCAGTGAATTGTAAATTGAGCTTAAATCATCTTTTGGGGGGGAAGATGTTTTAATTAGGAGAGATATAAATAGACAGGACCTAAATTAGGATGAACCAGTTAGTTCTTGAGAATTTGGGAGAAGAAGAAGAGTTGATCTTTGTCCCTCCCCACCCCCCTGTATACAGTTTGCAGTGTTCGCTCACAAGGTTACTGCTCGCAAAAGAAGAATGTTATAGCATCTTCCTCTTCTGTTTTTAAGTGTTCAGTTGGACCTTTTTATGACTTAGAATGTTTACAGGGTTCTGTCCTGCCTGGTCCCATCTGGAAAATATTTAAACTTCATAAGATCTATAAGACTAAAATATCACATATAATGGGATAGGCAGAAGGAAGAAAAACTAGACGCAGTGCGTGTGTTTAGAATAAGTTAGCTGTTGGTTCAGAAGCGGCTGCTAAAGGAGTTGGAACAAATAGCTAGCTGTGTGCGGTGAATGGTTGGGTCCAGAGCTGTACATTTCACCACAGAATGAGCCTTGGTTTGTGAAACTGACATTCTGTTGTGACTTCTAAATCCAAACAAATCTCTGCAAATTTCTGCCCGATCGAGTTAATAAGAAAATATATACATGCAGAGGCGAGAGCCGTGTGCTACTTGTAGTTCTGTCAGTGTCGGCGGAAATAAGAGAAGGATTTTACCTACTGCCTCACGTCCATTCAACCTGCCATTGCCAGGACCTCCAGCTCAGCGGGTTTTCTGGATTTTCTTCTTTTATGAGAACAATGGAATGCAAAAAAAGAGCTTCAAAAATGCAGACCGGCAGATACGGGATTGGAGTCCTTTTTCTTCTAATTACCTTGTAATTGGGAGTGGTTTCCACTTTCCCACTATCACATTTGCAGGGGGAGAGGAAGACAGATGTGGCTTAGTGGGAACTAGCTTTCTCCAGGCCGGATGTGCTGTGGGAGTAGGAGGTCATTCCCTGCTTGCAGGCCTGTGATCTGCTTCACACCTGTGCTCATTTTTCCCCATGATCGATGACCTTGTATTAACCCAGGGTGACCTTTCACCTTCGCCTGTTCTCTGGGACTAGCTCTTGGCGAGTGGACTCTCCTTTCCCTCTGATTTACAGGTGGTTACTGGAGCCACATACACTTGTTTTTCATGGTGCACAGTGCACTTAGCGGCCCGGCAAGACCTGCAATTTCATCCCTCTCAAGGGGCCCAGAAGGGGATGGGGAGGGGGGTGCAGTGAGAGAGGTTGCTGTTTGCATGTGCTTTTCTATTTTGTGGCTCATATGGTATCAATTACCATTTGATGGCAACGCCAGGCCTGAGGCCCTCTGCATGTTTGTCCTGTGAGAAAGATCTGGAAGAACCGACATATGGTTTTGATTGCAGCAATTGCAGGTTGATAGAATGAACGCAGGGGTGAGGTGGGTGGGTTTTCCTTCCGGCCCTTTCCACTCTGGGTTGCTAATGTGCTTTGCTTGTGGAACTGGTCTTTTCATCATCCAGCCCCTCCCCACCTTCTCCCTCCCCCTTCCCAAATCCCCACCACTTTGCCTTCCCTGCCCCTGCCTCCTCTGTACTTCCAGCTCACCGCCAGAAACATGTGGCCCACATTACGGACCTTCAATTAAAACAAACAGAAAAATTGTCCACCCTCGATTAAAATCCCAGAGCAGGTCAGTCCATCAAGATGATCGGAATTATACGAAAGTTAAAAAACAAATGGGTGGTGGGGAGTGGGTTCCCTCCAGAAGCTCCGGACATGTTTAAAAATGGCTATTAGTTCAGGTTGTTAAACATTGAAATGACGCTGAAAAATGGCAGCAATAGAGATTAATAGAGTCGTGTGTGTGTGTGTGTGTGTGTGTGTGTGTGAGTGTGAATGAGAGTGTGTGTGTGTGTGTGTTTGTGTGTGAGTGTGTGTGTGTGTGAGTGTGTGTGAGTGAGTGTGTGTGTGTGAGTGTGTGTGTGTGAGTGTGTGTGTGTGTGAGTGAGTGTGTGTGTGTGTGTGAGTGAGTGTGTGAGTGTGTGTGTGTGAGTGTGCGTGTGTGTGAGTGTGCGCGTGTGTGTGTGAGTGTGTGTGTGTGTGTGTGTGTGTGTGTGTGATCCAGGGCACCTCTGGATTTGTTGCAGCACATGCTGCAAAGGGGCAGGATGCTTAGAGCTGCCATCTTCCTGTCCATCTCAGGCCATGAAATGGAAGGGCGTTTTGTGTGTGTGTGTGTGTGTGTGTGTGTGTGTGTGTGTGTGTGTGTGTGCCTCGGAAGGGACATGTGGGAGGCCCATCTCTCCCAAGCACAGCGACTTCTCTCTCTGAACTTGTGGCAGCGGGGGGTACCCATGGAGAGGCTCCTCGTGACTGCTGCTCAGCAGGGATGGCATCTGTACGTTTGCCAAGGGAAGGTCTATTATTGGGGATCAGAGAGGCAAAAAGGGGGGAAAGAACATTATAGACAGTTTTAGTGCTACCCATAAAAATATTTTCTTTCCAAGTAACATTTTTCTATAATGCTCTCAAATTTACGTCTTATAATCTGTCCTACAGATGGGTAGCCCATGAGGCTGCCTTTTTCGCTTCAGCTATTGCATTTCAAAATATTACTCACAGTTAGGAACTTATATAGTTTCTAAAGATAATGTGGTATCTGATGAGTGAATGTATCTATTTAACGTCTTCCTTCTTTTAAACGGAAAAATCAACAAAATAGGATCAAAAAACAAAACTGTGTCCCCCAAAAAGGTTTTTTAAATGCAAGATGAGTTATAAATTCTAAAGGCCAGCTATTGAAACCTAGTCATAATACTTGACAACTTCCTCACGGTCTCTATAGGAAGATAGTAAAAACTGAAAACATATTGTTGACTTCAATTGTAGAGATATGTCTGTATGATTGACTCTGTAGAGAAAACTGACCATGTTTTTATTTTACAATGGTATTGACTCTGTCTAGATATTTGCCTAAGGCTACTTTCTTTATTGCCCAAGCTTTCTCCTCATTAGATACAGATTGGTTTGCTAAATGGTGGTTTTGTGTTTTTTTCTTGTTTTTGTTTTTTTACAATCTTGGTAATGATTATATTTTGCTATTTGGTCATCTTCCGGCAATTTAATAAAATGTCCTCTGAACTGTTTGAATTCAGAACAACTTGTAATTAATTGATTTGCTCTAGTGACATGTATTAATAGTGGCTATTTGATATTTAATGGACATATCATAACCTTAAATCACCCTTCGTTTGACAGCTTAAGACTTAACATTTCTATTTGTTGCCATGCCATGCCATATTAGCTGCTTTCGAAGAGTGATGTATTGAGAAGTCCAATTTGGTGATTTTTAAAAAATATATATTGCTTTACTGAAATATATGGTATTGGGAACTCATAGCAAAATGATGTAGGGTATGGGCTGTTGGCCTGACTCAGAACATGTTGGGCCACTTAACAGCAGCTGTGCTGGAGAGAGATTTGATTGGAGAAGACTTTTTGAATCTTCTCAGCCCTGACACCATTCTGAAATGGGAAAATGGAAAGGAGTTTTAGGGGAGAGAGATATCTCAGTCTTGAAAGGTGGTGTAGTTGGAAATCTTTCAGTCCCCTGCTCAGAATAACCAGCATTTCTAATCTGTCCCCTCACTGAGGACAGAGTGATGGGAAATGCGGGTTTATATTTTAGACACACACTACAGAGGCATGAGATACTGTTCCATACTAGCTGTGTGCTTTTTGCTGAGCATCCGTTTGGTTTTGAACTGAAATTTAGAGAAGCTTGCAATGGAGGCAGCCTGTTTTATATATAATTTTTTAAAAATTCCACTGTTATTAAAATCTGGCTTGGTCTTCCTGAAGTATTACAGCAGTCTACCAGATCTTTTAAATTATTGAATTTATAGACACCAACAATGCTAAAAGGAGAAAAGTCCTGTCCCCTACATGTGCTTAATATGTGGTGTCTTAATCCTCCTTAAAGGAAACGAAAACTTGCTTTGTCAAAAGTATGAATATAGGGATCCTCAAACTAACTCTGTCCTTGAAGTCCTGAAAAGTGCTGGTGTTCTTTTTTTAGTTTGTAGTTACTCACAAGTGGAGAAATATTTATAAAATTATGTTATGCTGTTTTTTTTTAATGTATGCAAACAACTACCAGATCACACTTGAATCGAGGGTACTTTTAAAAAGTGAGGAAAGAGAATGCCTGCAAAATTTCTAGTGGGATGAAAAACGGTGCTGACTATTTTAGGGCTCTCCTGGAAAGATGATAACTACTTTCCTCTCTGGATGCTAACTGCCCCCCCCCTTCCAGTGCCTAGATACCACGTTACAGAATCCATTCACTTAATCTTTGAAGAGCTCATCGCCTCTCTTTAGGATCTGCTGTTGTTCATACACTGCAAATATGTGCTTTTATGTCCACAAGGAAGGCATTACTAACATCCAGAAGGGCAGTGTCAGGAGCAGGGAAATGCAGCCTGCCAGCTGTAGAATTGTACTAGACTACGCCGTCTACCTTCTCAACAACATTTGAACCTTTGAGGAAAAAATATTGGGGATTCTGATGAGTCTTTCTTCCTTCCTTTCCCTTTCTTTCTCTTTCTTTCCCTTCCTTCCTTCCTTCCTTCCTTCCTTCCTTCCTTCCTTCCTTCCTTCCTTCCTTCCTTCCTTCCTTCCTTCCTTCCTTCCTTCTTCTATTTGCAAATCATGGCTTCCTGATCCTAAGCAAGGGGGTGGGGGGGGGGGAACCTCAAAGGAAAAAGGGCTCAACAGGCTTCCTGGACATCAAATAGTTCATACAAAACAACATTCTGATGACTTGCATGTAAATAAATCAGAAACATATGAATTGGACTCCTCTCGAAATACATATGGGCCGAAAAATAGAGAGAAACGCTGAGAAAATGTGTTTTGGGTTTTGCTGAGCTCATGACATTTGAAAAATAGTATGAGACGTTGAACAAACACAAAGCCCGGCTTGGCTTACCCATTCCTAATATTAGCCTCCCAGTTCAATGTCAGATCGGTTTACCATGTGCCTAAACACCAGCCACCTTCGGCGTGCTCCCCCATACTTAATTACTTGCAGTTTAAATTTTTTCAATTAGGAGCTCAAAAATAGCATCACATTTCAAGGAAATGCAGATCTTAGCATTTTCTCACCCAGTTGGTTCACATCAGATTATTTTAGAAAATACCACAGATCATGTCACCTTAGAAACAGCCATACTAGTATGGCCCTCTTGGGTGGAATGTGCATGTAGCAGAAGAAAAGCATTATTAAGAACCTGGCCCTGAGGTTGATGCTGCCTATTTAATCAAAGGGATAAACCACCACAGGTGAAAACCTCAAGATGAAAGGTGCCTTTCTTCTCTAGACATTAAGGTGGGGGCCAGCCATGCACTGCCAAGCCCAGATCATGACGTAAGAGCTCCTGCTCTTTGTCACTGCTGAGCTCTCTGGCCTTGAAGGTCGTGCAAGTCTGCTTTCCCATATTGCACTCAGCAGAGCTAATATTAGGGATTCTAAGTCCTGGGACAGTCGCAGCCTACTTAGAGCTCTTGAGTCCTTTCTCCTTGATATCTTGTTCTGGGCATCTAGAGCGCAGGGGAATTTAGGGGCCAAAAACAGAGCTCAGGCTTCTCCCACTGAAGTAAGTCATCGACATGCACTTGGGCAGAATCCTCTATCTGTTCTTTGGACTAACACTGTTACCTGAGATTATCAGTTTAAAGTTGTAGAAAAGTTGTAGATTTCACCTTTCCTATTTAGGGCGGAGTTATTATGGTTATTTTAAAAACATTTTAATGGGTTTTTTCTAACTCCTTTACTCAAATAGTAAGAAGCTTGAATGTTTATGAGTCAGGTGCTGGAATGTAGCTCTGAACAAGACAGACACGAAGTTGACTGCTACATGTAGTGTGATAATGCACCCGTGGGGGAGTACAGCTGCTAAAGGTAGACACAGGAAGGGCACCTGTCTCCCAGTTGTCCTGGAGGAAGTGAGGTCCAAGGATGAATGGAAATTAAGCAGACAAAATGCAAGGGTAATAACTGGGTCAGGGAAGAGAATGGCATATGCCATTATGAAGAAGTAGTTCTGAATGGCTAGAGATCATAGTGCATAAGGATAATAGTAAGAGAGGACTGAAAAGATCAACAGTGGCTGGATCATAAAGTGCCTTGTGCACCCAATTAAGGAGTTTAGATTTTATCGTGAATGTAATGAGGAGCCCTTCCAATGGGTATGCCCAAGAGATAATTGAATTTAAAAGTCCAGAGGGATAGGAGGAACATCAGGAAGACATAGTCACAGAAGCCAAGGAAAGAAGATCTGACTAGAAGGAGGAAATAGTCAACAGTGTCAGATGTTACTGAGAGATAAAAGTGACATTTGGCTGCAGTATCCAGGAGCTCTTGAGCAGTTTCATTGGAGTAGTGGATGTGGAAGGAAAGTAAAGAAGTGGAGAAAGGGCATAGCAAGATGCTTTTCCATCATCATTGTCATCGTTATCATCATCACTAGAAAATGAACATCAAGCATCTTATCTACCAGACAGAGAGAGTGATGGAAAGAATGAGACACCCCCTGAGGGAATTGGAACATATTTGGGAAAGTAGACCATAAATATAAAACAGAAGACAGCAACACAAGTTAGAAGACATGCAAAGGGCAAAACGAGCTGTACAGACCAATCAGGTTTAGTGGAACCTGAACAGACTCAGGAAAGAAAAGAAGGAATTAGATGGCAGATGCAAAGGGGGGGGGGGTTTTAAGTGGTGAGTGCAGCTGGAGTTCTGCATTCTGTGTTGTGCCTCCTTATCACAGTCCAGCCTGTTTTTGAGGACCCATCAACTGGAAATAGTGGAAAACATCATGAAGTGTAATGTGTGTTCTTCACCTGCCTATGACTTCTGTTTAAATTTCTCAACCTTTTTTGGAAAATTTAAGTCACAGGCTGACTGTCATAATTTCAAGCAATCTTTATTTTTAAAATCTGGACACAGAAACTAAGGAACAGATATCACAAATATAGCAAGTCAGAAATGCTCATAAATTCTATATGGATGAGTTCCTTGAGAAATTTTGCACATCCAGTGCTGGACATCTGTGGAATTTCAGCATAGTATCTTTTACATCTGTGTTATCTCCACATGACATCTTTTCTCTGATAATCCGTAGAGGCTCATGCTCATGTGTAATACCTCAGCCATTTATGATTCTGAGGGTAATTTTTCTCAACAAAGATGGCTTGAAGTATAGTTCTGTAAAGCACTTTAATACTGTAAAAATCTGCTATGTAAACTTTGTAACTGAGGAAAAGGATTGGTCCTCTTTCACTTCGGCTGTTTCCCTTGTTTGTTTAATAAATGTTTTTTGGACACTTGCTGTAGGCAAGATAATTGCATTGAGTGTACTCTAAGCCACACCCTCTTCCCTAAGGAGCCTATAGTATTTTATGGGAAATAAAGCTTGTGTGATTTATAAAAGTTACAAATTTCTAAAGTATAGCGCTGGGAAAGCTTAGAATATTAAATATGTTCAATTAAAACTTTTTTAGCTCATTCTTTTCCAAAAAATTTTTTTATCCATAATCCTGTTTATATTTTTACCACCAGTACACATTTGCTATTTGTACTTGTTAGAGAAAGGAGCTAAATAAGTTGTCCACATTTCAAGAAGTTTTCTGTTAAAGAAAACAGACACATCGCCATCCAAATATATTTTAATTCTGACCAGGGTGCTGAACATGCTGTACAAATGAAAAACGAGGTCCATACTTCTTCAAAGTGTTTTCTCAGTGCACAATCTTGTTTTATTTGCACCAAATGTCTGTGTAGTGGCAGAAGTTACAATATGTATTTTCCAAATGACAGTTAAAACATGAAAGATGGTCTCCTGCTCCTTAGAGCACATTAGAGACCATTTCTATAGCTGGTTAGCTTACCTAAGACAAGGAGGCGTGTCACTTTAGACAGGTTTGACAATGAAGGAGAGTCATACGTTCATTTACTTACTAGAATGAAGAACATGGAATTTGCTAACAAAGAGATCGTGAGTGACTTCAGTAAGAACAGTTTTATTTCAACGGAAAAACAACCTCCTCACCTAATAATGGCTACATTACTTACCTAATTTTTCTATCTGGCAACTGACGACAGGGTTTACTGCCTAACAAATATGGCCCATCCTTGGTGCTCTCTGCTTCTGGAATACCATTTCCCTACACATGGATCCTCACTAATAATGTGTGTGTGTGTGTGTGTGTGTGTGTGTGTGTGTGTGTGTGTGTGTGTAGGACAACAGATAAATTATAGGCCTGCTACACTGTTTTGTTTTAATTGAGGTGAAATTCACATAACATAAATAACCTTTTTAAAGTGAACGATTCAGTGGTATTTGGTACATTCACAATGTTGAGCAACCACCACGTCCATCTGGTTCCAAAACATGTTTATCACCCATAACGGTAACCCCATACCCATTAAACAGGTCCTTCCCATCTCCCTGCTATGTTTTATAAACCGTTAGTTTTATCATACACACAAATATGTACACACACACTATTCACTTATCTATCTATCAAGGATTCGGAGAAAAGCCCAGATCTATTTGGAGATTAAAATGTTCCAGGCAGACGACCTAATGTGCCCTCACTATGTAATCAAAGAATTGTATACAGGCATGGGCAAAAGTAGGTTTACAATGGTAACTAATAAATAATGCAATAATGAATAAGTAATAATGCAAGAATAAAACTGTGTTTTGTATACTCACAACTGTAAACCTACTTTGCCCCACCCCTGTATTTAATGGGTGTTTCTCCACCAGAAAAAAAGAAAACATCTCCTCCTTCTTTTTAACCTTTCTGTATATTTCTGTAAAGTTTTCACTTCATACTAGTTTTCAAGGGAGAAAAAAAAAAGGCATCAATTCTGTGCCTTTTATTATGTAAAACTTCTGTATTTCTTTTCTTGTAAAAACATTTTCTCATTAATTTCATCAACATTGAGAATTTAAACTGCTTCCCTTATCTTAATGTTAAGCAATCAGCTGGATTTTTCATTTCTATTTTCAACATTCAGAATTCTTGAACAAAGTAATTTAGTTATCAGGGATTTCATTTCTTGGAAATAAATTACATTCTTACTGTAATTTTTATTGTTAAAGAAGTAACTGTTGTTCATATTTATTTATACTCTTATTATTCCAGAACAGTAATAGAGGTGGCAGATCTTTAAACTGTATATCTTTAAAATTAAGAAGTTTTAAAGTGAAAAAAATGCCTGAAATTTAAATATTAGAGAAAGTCAGCACAATTGTATTTTAAATGTGCCTGCAGATATGAGCCATTTAGTCTTAGTTATTTTGTTAGAATTGTTGCCCTTTACTATTTTCTCACCTCCTTTGAGAGGGTTTTTTTAAAAAGAATAACTATCCTAATCGGTTATTTCTTTTGCATAAAGAAAAGGTTATATTTATTTTGCATAAACATACAAAATGTTTCTTCTGTACATTTTCTAGTTGCTAGTTATACATCTGAAATCTCTCAACTAGCCAGAAATGAAAACTCTGGCCTCTTAATTTGTTTTTAAATGTACCCAAGCACCTGGCCTGGTGCTTGCTAGAAGCTCTGCAATGAGGTAAGCCAGTGAAATATTGCTGGCTGATTTCACCTAAAAGTTTGCCCTGGACATGGGGGAAGAGCAGGTATTTGAATGGATTTTCGATAGAGAAGTGGTTGATTGGGTATAGATGTTGACAATTTGCATACTTTTTTTTTTCCACTTCAATCTGTGCCACAGAGTCATACATTTGGTAATTATTTCATGCTTTTGTTTTTAGTTGAAAGTAGTTAGAGCCATATGTTTTGACCAAAAAAAAAGATAATTTGTACTTTTTTTTTTTTTTGGTTTTATGAAAGGGTGGATGGGTAGTAATTTTACAGTGTACCATGGCAGTGATTCCTGTTCAAAACTTCACCAGATTGGAAACTCACTGTTCATAGCAATTCTCTTGGTAAGCAGAAGATGAAGGCATGTGTATGAAGGACCCAGATTTAAGTTGGATGCTTCAAAGTACAGCGTAGAATTCATCCATAACTATACTTAGCATTGGTAGGTCTCATTTACTAATATGGAAATTTGATCCCCAGATTCCTTGACCAAAGGTGGTCTGGAAGGGTATTCTGGTCAGGTGCTAACAATTCTGACCTGGGATTCAGGGTGAAAAGACCTGGGTTCTGACCTGCTCTGCTGCCCTCATGGAGCCATGTGACCCCTGAGAAAGGAAGGCACCTACCCTCCTCAGCTTCTGTTTCCTAGTGTAGAACATGGGTGAGATGCTTGATCCCTTAGATAGATAATCTTTCTCCAACTGATTACTAAGTAAGATAATGGATGCTGGCAGATTTTATCATTTAAAATACTGTAAAGGTAGGAACTTTTAATAATGATTAATCAGAGAATTTCACCAAATTTCCTTGTATACAATTAAGTTCTGGGCCAAAGAAGGTATCCAGTGAAGTATGTATTCCCTTTTGTGAATGTTTCTTTGAGTATTCCTCTTGTCTTTTCAATCTCTGTTAGAATCTTGTCTCACTATCTTTTCATTCTAGTTGGGTCTTTGCTCTTGAAAGTGCATCCTTCTGCTTTTATCTCACACAACTTTCTTCCTAATCGCTCTTGCTTCCTGGGGAGGAATGTGTACTTAGGAACGATGGCTCTCTGGCCATCCCTGGTGATTACCTGTATCTACAAACACAGCAGTAAAGACACTCAGGATTGGAGAGCTAAGAATGACACATTAAGGGTTGTATATGGTCATCCTCTAAAGAAATCAGCATTTTTGTTTGGTTCTGCTTCCCCTTCTTATAAAACCTTCACCATACCTCCCGCTTTCTCCATTTTCCTCTCATTCTTCAAAATTAATCCTTGAGAAAAGATCTGAGACTTCATCACACGGAAGTATAGTAACTGCTAACTGTAGCAGCATTTCTATTTCCCAAGAGGGGGGATGATTGGAGATGTGTTGACAAGCGGATTTGTGACCATGGAATTTTTCTGGGGATACAAGCTTTTGCCCCTTATAGGATGTACATTAACTAAGTTCTGCAGTAATTTACTTATTTCAGTGGTGTCCAAACTTATTAGAGCTCAGATCCCTGTTAAAAGACACACCTACTAAAATTCAGTGAAGGATGTTAGCACTAGACTTCAGGCATCAACCTATGGACTTGGGTTCAAAGAGAAAAGGGTGGGGAATGGTACTCTGAGAAATCTTCAATATGGACTATTATTCATAATTGCCTTCACCTTCCAAAGAAAGCTCAGCCTTAAAACACATTGAGACGTGAAAAGCACTAGAATCTGTTTTGTCAGAAACAATGAATGTTTATCTTTGTCCAGTATGATGTTATTCTTAGTTTGACGTGTATCTTGTGTGTGATGTGTTTATTCATTCATTCTTATGTGCACTTAGAACTACTTGAGCCTGTGCTGTGCCAGGTAATACACACACACACACACACACACACACACACACACACAGTGCACCTGCACATTTTTTTCATCATACTGTTTTTAACCTTATTGTTTCTTTGATTGACTTTCTTACCAGGCCTTCTTAACTACTGACTAGGGTATAAAAGAAACAGTGATGATTAGCATTGGAATAAACCTAAAATTAATTTATCTCTTTATTATAACATCTTAGAATGTGTTGTCATCTGAAAGACATGCTGCCCTTAATTAATTAATGAAAAAAAAAAATGCCTGCAAAGGTCACAGAGCTATTTATTGGCAGTATAACCAACACTGTTTTTATGTTCCAACACTTCCTAATAAGCAGTAGTTGTCATCTAAAAAAAGTAAACAATTGGTAGCCAAAGAGACAGAAGTAGTACTGAGATGGGAGATGATCCATTAGAAAAATGGACAATCATGAATTTGATGTGTAGCTGTAAATAAAGATATAAATAATGTACTACATCTGTTTATGACTTAAGATAACTAGAGATAATAATTAATTGAAATGACAAGTCATGTTCTCCTTACTATTACCTTTAATTTCTCATGAGCATTTAATAAATAAAAGCTTGGAAACAATTTGGGTGTTAGAATATATTATAGAGTTGTGATGTGCTTAAAAGCTTAATATCCAGTCTTTTGTATGTGCCAATCCTGAGTCTGGTGATGAAGCCAATTCTCACATGAATAAGTAACCAAAAGAATGTAACCAGGAAGAAGTCAGGTTTCACCTGAACCACATTTTATGCAATTAAGTATTTCAAAGAGTTCTTTAGCCAGGTGTAATTTGATCAGCTGAAGGCATCCTCAGCCATGGCCAAGGTACTCAAAATGTTAGCAGTGGACATTCCTGGGATACGCCACGTTGAAAGTAATAGCAAACATACAGTGTCTGCTCAGTTAGTGCCAAGAGCACGAGAAAAGCAGGTGTAAAAAATAAAAAGAAGTATTTGTAGCCAGAGGCGAGTACACATTAGACAGGACTATATTCACACTTCATGTGAATGCTTTAAATAATATGGTACTTTTTACCCATTTAGTGTCTTTGTATTTCACCACTAAACCCAGGTGTACCGCTCAACAGATTCTGTAACCTCTCTGTCTTCAGTACTTTTAATGAGAGTACTAATACTTTCTGAATCTTTGCCCAGCTTTATGTCTGGAAGACAGATGGACGATCCTTCTTGTGATCCTCTTTGTAGGAGGACACAGGAAGCTCCTTCGTGCTTTCCTGGTTGGGATCACCCAGTGTTCTCTTCTGGGAGAACAATGTTCCCAGGTCCTGGACTGCAGAATGGCCAGGAAGTGTAGGGGACCCAGGACTCTACAGAGCTGGGTTCTGGCAGGCCTCCATGAATACCCTGAAAAGAAAGAAGCTTTAGCTATCAAGAAGAAATGTGGTAGACTGGTGGTCAAAAGATATGATTTTTAATTCCAGTTTTTCCATGTAACTAGCTGTATGACTTTTAGCAAGGTAACTTCTCTGTGCCTCAAATTCCTTGTTTGTGAATTTGATCTGATAATAAACAATAGGATTAGTGTAAAGACAAAGTGATTATATGCACACTTTTCCTGGAAGTGTCTAGCATATCGTAAGTAAACTGTTAGTATTTTTATCATTGTCATCATTTTGTCATGCCAACTGTGACAAGAGCTTGGGGCTGGCAGGCATTGGGACTAGGTCCTTTTCCAGATCTGGCGAGTGCTAAGCTGTGATTCCATAATAAATTACTTCTTTTCTTTGTTCCTAATTGGTAACTTCTTGCATACATTACTGAGATGGTTGTAGGATAATATGTGAAAACAACTAAAAAATCTCAAAACCCTCTAGGTCTGTGATATAGCTTGAGTGAACCGGTAGATTTAAATCCCAGTAATATTGCTATGCAATTATTATTGATTCTGCCTTAGTTTTTTGTTTTTGTTTTTAATTGAAGCAGGATTTTTTCTTCCTTGTAAATTTCTAGACATGTCAAGGGCTACATGGACAAAGAACAAGATAGAGCTGCCTGGCCATAACAAACACAGGAGGCACACACTTAACAATGGGTCGGGCTCACTTTGTTATTATAGCAGCTCCACTGAGCCTGTTGCAGGTTGGGTGGGCTGGCAGAGAAGTGCCTGGGCCCATTCTGCCCATCTTGTGTGCTTACACAACTCCTGGTATGTCACGGAACATTCAGGTCCCTGCTTCTCCTCCCTGTTGCTTTCTTTTGGGTCTTTTTTATATCTTTCAGTTATATAATTTGATCAATACATATATGAACAAATAAGGGGATTGAAATTGTTACCATTTTACTACTTCTTAACACAGAAAAGGAAATTTGGTGTCTGAGAAAGATAAACTCTTGGCTCTAATTCATTTATTGGATTTAGCTTCAGATGTAATTTACTCATTAATAGATCATGGAAACTCAGCTGATATTTAGAAGGGTAGAAAAATTACATGTGATATTTGTGATGGGAAATATGGATGTATGTTTAAAGTAACCTGTATTCTAAATATATTACATAGTCGAGGAATTCATTTTATGGAGATTATATACATATTCACTTTCACATATTTTTGCAATATATGTTAGAGTGAAGACAGGTCATTATTTGTTAGCTCAAATAAAATATGAATATATACATGAATGGTAGATTTTACACATTTTTTATAATTGTGAAAAAAATTAGACTAGCAAAACTCTTCCTACTGGATTTATTTTAGGAAACTTAAAACTATTTGGTTACTTCCTATGACAGCCTATGCTGATTTAAATGATAATAAAAGCTTCACAATTTCAACAGCTTATACCCCAAAAATTTCCATTTATAATTAAATATCTATCTCTCTGTCAATATACTGCACACATTTATGTGTTATCTCTAAACAGATATCCTATTTGTGTGATGATAATGCAAACCAGCCTGTAACCATCACTTGGAAATGAAGTGTAGGATCTCTTTCCACTAGTAAATATTCCTTGACTTGGTAATTATACTGAGAATATATCAGGTGAATAAATTTTATTTCTGTAGTTTGTCTTTTTTGTACTCTTAGGCTGTATATTGCCTTACGTTGCTATTATATGCTCTTGAGTGTTATTCATTTTGCCTTTAAACTGTATAAGAGCATATTTCAACTGTTACTTGAACCTGTTTATCAACCTTCCATGCCATTTTACTGTTCATTAGAATACTTAAGTTATAAAACCAAAACAGACTTTAGGAAGGAGAGTGTCAAGAGGACTGGACAAGAAATCGGGAGCCCGGACTCTGTCTAGGCCCTCGGGTAACAACTCCTTTAGCGTCTTCTTTTTGCTCATTTGTAAAATGAGGTTGAACTTATTTGAGCTTTAAATATATAATGCCAAGAGGCAGGACAGTGGGTAGCAGGTAGAAGGAGAAAGGAACAGCTGTAAAGAAGTGATACAAAAAGATTCAAAAAGAAAAAGTAATAAAAACGAAGAAAGAGCAGAATGGAGGGACTCAATTACCAATTTTGTGAACACACAAGATCAGAAAGTGTTAAAAATCAGTTCAAGCTTTATTGCCTAAACAATGTCCTGCCATTCAATAATGTCAACATTTATTACACACCAGTTGTATACTAGGTGTGCTAGGGATAGATACGTAGAAATTTGCCTCTCTTTCTAGTCCACCAGAAGAGTTCTTGCTTTTGTAGCCTACAGGGAACAGGAGGTCTTCAACAAGCCGGCATTGTTGCAAACAGATGCTGTGATGGAGGGTGACGCGCACGGCCCAGTGGGTCTCTTCACAGACAAGCATGTCTCTAGACCAGCACTTCCAGTAAACGTGCTGCCATGGTGGAAAGTTCTGTGTGGGTGATGGCCAGGGTGATGGCCAATGGCCATGTGTGGCAGTTGAGCACTTGAAATGTGGCTACTGTGACCAAGGGACTGATTATTTTAGTTTACTTAATTTTAATTAAGCTTAATTCAGATAACCACATATTACTAATGGCTACTATATGGAACAGCTCCATTCTAGACACGTTAAAAACAGCTATAAGCAATAAGTAGCACTTACAACAAGATATAAATAATACTATCATTTATGGAGTGACTACAATATATTAGTAATCATGCTGAATAGATATTTTCTCTAATCCTCACAATAAGAATAGGATAGCCTCATTTGACAAAGGAAACTTGAGGCTCTGAGAGATAAATTGCTTTGTTTTGTCCTCACAACTAATTGGGAGAGCTGGAGTTTGAAAAGAGTTGACCTGGTTCCAGAGTTGGGTGATTTCTCCTATCCTGCCAAACCTGTTTCTGTATTACCGGGAGACTGTCTCTTTTAAGTACATCTTCCCCTCACTTTATGGATCTTTAACTTGGTCACATAGGACAATTACAGTGTCCATTTTCCATCTTCTACACGTGGAGGTATCCCTGCCCCTGGGCCATTCTTTTCTCTCATTGTGACCCATGTCCTTCACACCATACTGTAAGAGTTGAAGGTCCAATCCAGTTCGTTGCCTGAGCAGTGTGAGCTGATCATCTAAGTACTCTTCCCCATTAGATGCTAGGAAGCTTCAAAGCTTATGCCTCGGTCCGAAAACATCAGGCGCACACTACAAACCCTTGGCATTTGAGTGTTTAACTGCCACACTTCAGAATATTTGTGAAATCTCCCACGGTCTGAACCTCGCTGGCACTTGGGAATCTGAGGCATAATTCTGCTTTGCTCTTTTCTACTCATCATGGAGCAGATAGCAACTCTTTAAGGGTCTGAAAGTTTTGATCGCAATGTCTTAGTTACTCCGAACTGATTCTCTTTGGAAAGTATATGTTCAGATATGTGCAGAATCTCAAAGGGGGGTAGTAATGTTAAAGGTGCACGGTGTAATTCACTGTCTGTCACCCATTATACATGAGCTGTAGCCACTTCACTTGATCTCCTCAGTTTAGCTTCCCATTTCAGGAGGCAAATACCATTAACATATTCTAGTTTCACTCTGAATATACCATATCATATCTTATTTTCTTAAAGGTAATTATCAGGCTCCACCAGAATATTTCTACAAACTATGGTCAAATAAGCCTTGTATTGATAATTACAAATTTCAATTTATAAAAAGTAGGATCTGCTACTCCCTTCATTTTTTATTTATTTTTTGCTTAGTTTTTCTTCTTTTCTAATAGGCAGAGGTTCTAGTTAAAAGCATGTGCACTAAGGATAATCAGGACCATTGGATGAAATAGCTAATGTACAATAGTAATACGTCTCCAGGTGCAACAAAAATTAAATATGAAAACATTTGTTATTTTTACCAGTTCAGGGTTTAATCTTATCTAGAGAGCTTTGTTAAACTCAGGATTTTTATACGCATGGTTTTGATTTAAATTCAGGATTGTAAGGAAAAGATGTAGTGTTTACTTTGAATATTAACTATACTTTGCTATTGGTTTTCCATGAAGCTTTTATTCAACAAATAGTTCATTAAAAGGCTGTTGCCTATAAGTTTGGCCAAGTCTCCCCATTCCCAATTTTGCAACAAAAATTTCTCACTTCTTCAGTCACTCTTATGGGAGGAATCCGAATGCCAAAAGTGACCTTGATCTAAGCTACTGTATCAGAGAAAAACTAAATGTAGATTTTTGTTTCCCTTTAGACTTTCCTCATGTTTCACTGGTGGAGTCACTTCAATACATTGAACTAGAGTTTGAGATTTTAATTCTATTCTTCATTGATCTGATTTTCTGGTGTTAGTCATTAAAAATGATTCCAACTATTTGGTGTTTGTTATTGTTTTGTTAAGTAAAAAGTTATCTTATTTAACAAATGTGTACATCATTTTTCTATTTTCATAGAATAGTAATAATGAAAAAATAAATGATGTGAGTTTTTCTTATTGAATTTAGTATCTCTAGTGAACACCTATTGAAACTTGTCCTCTTGGTTGAGAAATTGGCAAAAATAGTTGACTGAACTAAAAATAATGAAGCAGCTCACTGATCCATCTAGGTTGTTAAAGATGAAAACATGAAGGATAACTGAAGTATTAACATTATGATCACTCTGTTTTCACCACTATCATCTGATACCTCTGTCTCCATTTTTAAAGAAAGTAATCTTTAAAGAGTGGAAAATAAAGAGCAGTTGATAGCGGAGCAGCTTGATCAAGTCACATATCGTTAACAGTTGCTTTGACCATTTCTTTATTGAATTTCCTTATAGTTAAAATAAATAATTTTTTAATTTCTTCTACTTTTAAAAGTATAACAGTTCTGTGTGATATTTATTTGTGTAAACAAATAGAGCACTTATAACTTTTGCAGTGATAAGGATGAAGTTTGTAAGTGACATTATACCTGATCTTTACATTATGATGTAAAGAAAATGTATAAAATATGCATAAATTGCCTTTTTTTAAAAAAAGCCATTAAATAGTGGTCCATTTCTTGTTAACAAAGATTTTTCTCTTGTATAAAGAGTCTTCATTTGGCTACAACACCAGAAAAACAAATTGGATGGTTTAAGATGTCCTAAGAACTTCTTTAACCACATAGATATTCTTTTTCACGCAGGTAGCATTTATGAATTTGGAGTAAATGATCTTACCCACAGATCTTTAAGCTTGCTCATAATTCATAGTCAACGTAACTTCCTTATACATGAACAAAATTACCAAAGTTTTGACCTTATTTCACAAAAGAAATAGCAAATAATTCCATCCAAATCAGGAGGGGAAAATTAACCTTCTTAGGAGCCATCAAATGATGTTGATATAACAATATACTAGTACATGTTTAAGGATAATGTAGTGAAATATATAATTAAAATTCAACTATTATCTTAAAGTGAGTTATTTCCATTATTTTAAAATATGGTTTAATAATGAGTTAGAGTTTATTTTCAGTTTTATAGTAAATATATTGATTTCTGAAATTTGGTGATAACACATAGTACTATATATTAACACTGGCTGGCCAAATGGCTGTCAGGCTAATAGCCTGTAGATAGATATATTATAGTCATATTATGCTCATACTCTTCTTAGAATGAGATGATCTAATTTTCAATTTCCCCCTTTTCTAGAAGGTAATGTTTTCTTTTATCTTTTTAGCCTACATGTAAGACCTTCTCCGAATACATTTAGGAGTATTTCGAAACTGTTAATTGTATAGTTCTCAAGAAAATGCTGGGTTTTGCTTTGCAGAACTGAGAGTATTGATTTGTTTGGGGATTCCTGGCTTACATTTTATTTTTGTCCCTTAAAGATATTTGAAAAAATCCCCCCCTTATTGTAAGCCCTTTGAAAATAGAAGCCAATAGCTATTTATACATTTAAAATATGAAGAACATTTAAAAATAAAATGAAAATTAGCTTGTGAAATATAGGGCTTCTATCCCACCATGACACAGGAAAAATCCTTGTTTTCTAAAGTGCACATGGGTTTTTCTGTTTTGTTTTTGTTTTGTTCAATCTCCAGGACCTCCCAATTTTCAAGGGCACTGTGGGGCATATGTAGCATTTATTTGATGTATGTATGTGTATGCATATTTTTCCACATCTGTCCCTGTGGACCTATCCTTTGTGAAATCCTAAACCTTATATTAATACTTAGTTTGTGATTCATGGTGTTCTGAGAGCAATTATATAATTTTTCGTAGGGTGTTTATTTGATGTGTGCTGTAAAAAAAGGGGGGGGGACTTATTTTATTTTTCTGGTAACCCTGCCGTTGCCATTTTATTGGTGAATTTCTCTTTCTTGTACTGTGACCTGTGAGTCTCATGTGGGCTCACTGCCAATTCTGTGAGCGCTGCTGCTTCAAAATGGAGGAGGAAGGTATCCGTTTCCTCAGGAGGACGACAGTGCTCAGTCTCCCACCATCTGGAGAGAGGAACTTCTGGAGAAAAAGAAGATGGGGATTTAAAAAATTATATTTAGCAAAAAAAGGCAAGGGGGAAATCAATTACAGTTAAACTGTACCTTATGAATTTATGCCTTTCCAGTATGGTGTCGTCTTTAAGGGAAACATAAAGAGAAAAATACATAGGTTATTTTTATAAAGACCCAGTTCCCCAGATCTCATGAGTATTAGTAAACAAATGTAAGCAAATTGGGATTTGGGCACACTTTTTAAGTTAACTGCACACAGAAATATAGTAAGAACTACAAAGGAGGGCTACCCCCCTTCTTTGCACACTGATTGTTGGTGGTCTATGTAGACCTGGCTCTTAGTGGCCTTGTTCATGCATCTCTGCAAAAAGCTGGCACAATAGGAATAATATTCAAAGATATATTTGTCACTTTCTTTGGTTTGAATCGTATATTTGTTTTCTCTTTCTCTCTCTCAAAAGTGAAAATTTTAATTGAAAGGTAGAGTAAAAGGGGAGAAGCTTTGTAAGTTATATAAATGTCTAACCACTGTGCTGTACACCTGAAACTAATAAAATATTGAATGCCAACTGCAATTGAAAAGTTAAACATTTTTTAAAGCGGGAGAAGCTTGGTGCACGTCTTTCTGCTTTTACCTTTCCTGTGCTCTTGGGCCACCTATGCTTTTAAAAAGAAAGGATATTTAAACTCCCAGCACCACTGTATTGGTATTGTATAACATATTTATAACTTGACGTGTTCTTGCCTGTGACTTGAAAATATCACACCCAGTCTCCCATTCACACACATATACTGAGCATTTGGGGGCAAGGGCTTGTCTTTTGTTTTTCTGAAAGGAGCGGTGTTTCTTGGCTTTCATCAGATTGAGAATGCACATGGTAGAAATTTAGCCCCGTGTGCCTGCGTCTTATATAGTTATGGACCTTGAGTGCTTTGGTCAGTGCAGCCAGCCAAACTAAATTGCCTCTCCTTCCTCAGGTTTATGCTCCATCAGCAAGCACTGCCGACTACAATAGGGACTCGCCAGGCTACCCTTCCTCGAAACCAGCAGCCAGCACTTTCCCTAGCTCCTTCTTCATGCAAGGTAAGCTGTCTCTTCCCCTAACCAGAAACCCACTGCAAAAAGTCTTCCTGGGTCTTGTCATGCCATGGATGGGGCAAGTGACTGCTGAACTGATACCCAAGAAGTGGAAGAGTAGACAAGTATAGAATACTGACGGTCATGCATTCATTACAAACAAATAAATACTTAAGACTTTCCTAAGACCTGTTTTTTAAATGAAAGCCCCTGGAGCAACAAGGAGTTAAGATTAGACTGGTTTACTTGACTAAGAACCAATATCTTGGAGGATGGTCTTCCTTGACTAATCATTCCAGCATCTTCACCCTCAAGAAGAGTGTGTGTATGTTTTGAAGTGTTTGGACTCAGTGTATATTTTGAGCATCCTGGATTTAACACACCTGGGCACAACTTGTTATTATAAATAACTTTATATTAAAATTTTAGCCACGTATTGTTTCATAGGTAAGAACAAGCATCTCCTTTGGATCAATGAAGTGACCTACCTGAAAACTAGAATATTATTCATCACGGCCAAAGCTTTATTCAGCACGCTAACTGATGTAGGGCAGAACACCCAGTTTTCTTCCCCGACAAATGCAGAATATTATAGCTTTGTGCTTGATAACATATATTTATTTTCCTAACTGGCCAGTGTCTTTGACTAAATTACCATGGATGTGTGGTCTCTGAGCCTATAGTCTTGCCATTGATAGCACAGCCCCTGCCTACTGCTTGAAAAAAAAACGAAGATGGTTGAAATGACAGCAGCTGCTGTAAGAATAGAGTTTGGAGGATGCAGCTAAGCTCCATTCCTGATATGTCTGTGACACTTACTGTCAGAACGCAATGATCATATTACCAAGTTAATACTCTGAAATTCAGGTATGGAACTGACCGAGATCCCCTGTACGCAGAACGTTAACTCTTTCTGCCAGGCTGTGGAAGCCTTGTGGGAGTGTGTCTTTGGCAGGTGCCATGAGAGTTCCCTCCTTGCGCTGCTCTAGGAAGGGCCATGTCACAGCAAGGGAGCCTGCTTCGGGCAGCAGGTACCAGGGGAGCAGCCTGCGTCTCACTCCGATTACAGCGGACACACTCAGAATCCTTCTGATGAAAATGGATTTATTTTCTTTCCCTTCAGAGGGTTAGCTCTTTTAGGTTATTAGCTCACTTGTAAAATTCCACGGAAAATCTATAAAATTGAGTTGAATGGGTCCCCCAGGAATAGAGAGAATTTGTTCCATGCATAATGGAGCTCGTGTTCACAGGGATCCTTTATCTTTGTGACCTGTCCTAGGTGTAACCCTCACAGGAACACCCTGGGGCATGTCACTTGGGTGTGTTCTGTGCCATTACAAAAGGCTCCTCCCCTTCAGCTATAAAAAGCAGCCACGCATCCACACGGGCATCAGCTCCTGCTTTTGTGGCTAGTCCTGCTGCTGGTGCTTACAAAGACTGTCATCTCAAGGATTCGTCAATAAAAGCAGGTTTTCATGGAGAAAATTGACAGAAGGATAGATTTCTTCTGCCGGCCTTCCCAAAGGTGGCTTGCTTAAGCTGCACACTGCAGAGGAGATGGGGTAGTTTAAAACAATAGGTTGTCCTCTCTGCAGACCATGCGGAGTATGGGGAGCAAATTTTCTTTTCTGCATTTGAATACCCAAAAAACCAAAAATATTTTTTTGAGTTGACATTTATGATGAGCACAATTAATTTGCACATGTCTAATTCTATTCTTTCAAAACAACATTATGCCAAGATCATGGGATGTGATAAATATTAATTTACTGTGAAAAGCATAATTTATGTAAATATGTATTTTTGTAAGTCTACATTGGGTTGAGTGTTCTGTGTTAACAAATCCTAAATGTATTTCCATATAGTGCCTCATGTTGTCAAAATGTTTCAAAAGCGTCCGTTTTAATGATATATATTTTCAATTTATTTGTGATATATGCCATCTATTTGAAAAGTTAGTGGTCCTGAACTTCATGTGTGACATCTAAACTCCCTCAATCTCAGGGCTAAATCTAAAGTAGATGAATAATAACTTTGTGAAAGTCTTAGGTTTTCACATTACCATCCCATTACACATCGGCTTCCTTCAGTGAGGGGTGCATGGTGCCCCGGGAATTCAGGCCTTGGAGAAACGTGATGTTTAGGGGAAAGATATTCAGAGACTGTCAGGGGCTTATTTTAAACCTGCTACTGTGCAGCCTCTTATTTTTAACTTTAATTTCCATCTTCTAGTTACAATTCCTAAATTATCAAGATCACAGACATGATTTTCCTTGCATAGTTCTTAAGAAATCTATAGATTATTCCTTTCTGTCCTGAAACTATTCCAGTTTTCTGAATTCTAACTTCTATGTTTAAAATCTCAGGAAAAAAAGAAGCCTCATGAGATACAGTGTTAGATGTAACTTGCCTATTACCTAAATTTTCAAAAGGTCTTTATTAAATAAAAGGCTGGTGAAAATAATCCTATTTTCACAAAGCAATACCTGCCATATAGTTAACACCTAGCTGGTGGCATTGTATATATCTGGCACTCAGTGATTTTTGTCAAACATGACAGAAGGAAAACTTGAAAGAACCAGCAGAAACATGGGTTCCTCCCCCCTAATTTGAGAAACCTAAAGCAAATAAAACCAATCTCCCATAGTAACTTCTAGGCCAATAGACCCAGAGAATCTATAGGAATGTTTTTAATATGGTATTCAAAAAAGATTAACTTGATATAAAAACATACTTTATATAGTTTTCGTATTATTTTAAACCTCTTTTAAACTCATAGGTAGTTGTGTAAAATTCAGAGACTCCGAAAATTGACTGTAGCACATTATCCACCTTATAATATGTGTGTACTCTTTGAATTGCTACTGAAGTCTTGAGATAGCCATATATCTATATACCAAAAAATGTTTTCAAAGGAAATAAAAACTCAGAATGATATATTCAAGACTCCTCTTTCCTATATGTCATAATGTAATTGCAACTTTAATTCTATCTACTGTATATGTTACAAAAGTGAAAGTCAGTCTTAAATATGAGACGTTCTTTTTCATTATGACTTATTTCTTTATGTACTTTCTAAACTTGTAGACATGCCAACTGTGTAATGTCTCACGTATTTTATTTTTACCCCAACATTTAGGAACAACTTAACTTTTTGGTTAGTTTCCATAGAAAGGGGGATCAGAATAGTTTTAAGAAATGTTTCCTTTAGCATTAGGTACCCTGCTGTCTTAACATCATTCCATGTAGAAATGCTTTTCTTTTACAGTTGGCTTTTTACTAAGAACACTTTGCTATGTGAAATATTTATGTTTGTTTAGCAATATAGAGTCATTTGGGGGGAA
This sequence comes from Cnephaeus nilssonii, assembly GCF_951640355.1. Taxonomy (NCBI): domain Eukaryota; kingdom Metazoa; phylum Chordata; class Mammalia; order Chiroptera; family Vespertilionidae; genus Cnephaeus; species Cnephaeus nilssonii. Next base: position 39,617,781 of record NC_137082.1, on the reverse strand, counting down.
ATAATGATGACTTTTTTCTGATGTAACCAGCTAACTGACACAAAGATGAATGCACAAGAGACAGCCATTTTCAAGTATATGAAAAACCTCTATTCTGTTAAGCAAGGCTGAATGCCTCAGAAAAGTCACGGTTTTCTTTGTCCTTTACAGATGGCCATCACAGCAGTGACCCTTGGAGCTCCTCCAGTGGGATGAATCAGCCTGGCTACGGAGGGATGCTGGGCAATTCTTCTCATATTCCACAGTCTAGCAGCTACTGTAGCCTGCATCCACACGAACGTTTGGTAAGGCAGATTCTCATGGCAATGGGGATAAGACAGCTGGTTTACTAAATCCAATCCTTGTCTTTCCATGCGTGTACACAAGGACTCTCCAAATGAATGCAACATTGTACACACCTATTATGCTTACAGTTGTATTATTCATTCCTATAATCAAAGATGGGACTGAATCAGATCACCTTTGTAACTACTTTCAGATTCCTTGTCATTGTTCTTCTGTTTGTTGTGCTTTGTTCTGTGCTTTCATTATCACACTGGCAACTTCCTTTGTTACATAAGTGCACACTGTATTTCAGTTGCAGAATTCAGCTATGGCTGTTCCCTTTTTTCTTGCTATTTGTAGTTTTGAAGGATATACTGCAGGGGGCAGAGTGACAGTCAGTAGACTGTGAGGGTAGTGATATTCATGGGCATTTCCACTTCCCCTTGACCGGCTTCTCTCACTGCTCACAGCTTTGATCTGTTATGCCACACTGGGAGAAAGAGTTCGTTTTTCTTCACCCTCCCATCAGTAACAGCAACCATGGGATTTCTGTATAGAGCAGATTCCAAATTTTCTATTTTTAGTTTTAATTCCACAGCCCCAATCTTCTACTGATACTCTGTTTTGCCTCATGCCCCTTGAAAACTGCTGTAGAATGTTACTCTTTTTTCTTTTATTACTAAAGTTTCCACTCTGCCCATCACCTACACTCATCCATCCTAATATTAATTACTTTTTCTCCTGGAGGAAGCAACTCAACCTGATGTTTTTCTAGCCCTAAAACAACCACAGCCAAGAATCCGCTTGTGAATGCAAGTCTATCATTAAATGGAGGAAAGAGTACTTCTAGATCATGAGTTAGGTTTGCGATGCAGATAAGATAAAAGTGAGTCCCTTGTGCAATAACCTAGCTTTGGAAATGTATGGACATCCATTCCTACAAGGTTATTACCAGTCCACTTAGTATTAGTAGTCTTTATATCATTTCTCTTCATCTTGGAGTTTCCCTTTTTTTCTAATACCCAGAGTTATGTTTCTTTCTCTGTCCTCATATAGGATATAGTACTTCCTAGATTTCTGTGGTCTTTCTTTTGCTCAGCCACTAGAGGTATGGAGAGAGTGACTTATATCCTATTCTAACAACCTAAAATATCCCAGGAGTTAGGATTTCTGAAATACTTGAATATGCCTTCTATTTATTTAGTCCTAGTGACAGAGACACTATGTGGTCAATTAACCTATCCATTAATGAGAGACAGATGAAGGTAGAATTGGCCTTTTATATTATCTTCTAAGTTTGAATGTGTAAATCACAAACTATCGCAAAGTTTAGCACATTTTTACTCAATAGCAGATGATTTGCTTTCAGATTTTCTCTTCTCCCGCCTCCTACTTGGAGGTATTAGCTTAGAGAAATATCAACTATTATTATACTAGAATTTCTTCTTGGCTAACATTTTTATTTATCCATTATCATTTTCCACTTCTCTAAGGAACTCATGATCAAATCTACATGTGTCCTATGAGCAAGGAAAGTTTTGATTAGACGTAAAAGATTTTGGCAGTATTCTAATATGTTGGAACTTCAGTCCTTTTAAGAGTTGTCCACCTGACATTTATTTTTCTTCCCTTCTATATTTCTTTTTTCTTTCCCTGTCATGGTCTAGAATGTTGATTTAGGTAGTTTCATTTTATCCCAAATTCACTGCATGGGGGAGGTATCTTTAAAATATGCCCAAATGCACACAATGTAGCTTTGTAAAGGAAACCAACTACACTTCGAAAAAGTTTTGCTTAATGAAAACACTATTGTCAACCAGGAAGAAAGATCATTTGGAGGGAGTAACCCAGTAAATTGCATCAGATGCTGTATTTATAATGTCACTTATCCATCACAAACCACAGGGTTTTTATTCTCAACATGATCATGTAGCAGATTTTAGAAATTAGGGGTTTTGTTTTTTAAAAAGGCTGAATGAATTATGTCTCTGGCAATGTATCCTAATGAATTTTCTCATCGGTAAGTTTCTCACTGGAAACTGTTGAATTGTTATATCGAGTGATCATTGTCATTTCAATAACCATTCGGAAATATTTTGAAGTGACATTAAAAAATCTGACCCTGACGGAGAATAATTGGAGTATATAGTAGGCAGCTGGTATCTTTTCACTTGAAAATAATGGCAGTTCCTTACAATGTTCACCTGTAGCTTTGGGCCAGTGCCATAAGGAACAAAGAAATCATTTGAGGAAGAGAAGAGAGCTTTCCTGGTGGTATTTTGGGTATAATATAGCCAAATTTGTATTGTCTCTAAAGGTAAAACATTTTAGAAACATTACTGTCAACTTCACTTTGTACCATGTTATAAGAGAATGCAATTATAAAGCTTAAATCCACACATTTTAGTAGCAACTGTCAAGTACCTAATTTTGATTCTTCAGATTCTACAGTTTCAGCCTCTGCAACACAATCCCACAGCTAATCACTACTGTGCCCTAAGTGTACGTACAAAGTCACTCAGAAGAATGGAGTTTGTGGTTGAGCTTTGGAATGGTTCTTGTAGAAGGTTTAAGTTTGGAATGACTTGACAGAGTTCATTCTAAAAATAGGATGAAGTCCTTGCTGTCTGGCATGGTTTAGGCCTGATCTTTGCACTACAGAGTAACATAGTCCTAGGAGTCAGGAATGTTAATATAAAGGAAGTTCTGTTGTCTTTATTTTTTGTAACATAAACCCTTCCCCTAGTGATTCTCAATCAGGTGTGATTTTTGCCCCTCAGGAAACATTTGGAAGTGTGTATGTGTCGGGGAGGGCGGGTAGTTGCAACTGGAATCTAGTGTATAGAGACCAAGGACGCTGGTAAAAATGCCACAATGCACAGGGGAGCCTCCCACAGTAAAGAATTACCTGGTACAATCAGTAGTGCCAAGGTTGTGAAACCCTGCCTTACCCTAAACCCCAACTGTATTCTTAGTATGTGCTACCAATTATTGTAGTTCCTTCATTTTTTATTGTTTCCACTATTACAGATGTCCCCAACTCACCCTGCTTTTACTCACCTTCCCCCAGTCCCCTTCCCCCATTCCTCTGGCCATCACCACACTGTGGTCTGTGTCCTTGGGCTCTGCATATGTGTTCTTTGACTAACCTCTTCATATGTGTTCTTTGGCTGACCTCTGTCAGACTGTTCCATGTGCCTCTGGTTCTGTTTTGTCCGTCATACAGATTCCACATATAAGTGAGGTCAATCTTTGAATGATCGACCCATAAAAACATCACTAATGGAAACATTTTCACCACTTACTCTATCAATGGATTCTAAATACACTCACTTTGGCCATTAAAGGTAAAAATAAATAGTGGGCATGTAAGGCCATAGCACTTTATCATACTTCCCCTTTTGCTTTGTAGTAAGCAGAGCAGACAGTATTAATAGCTGGACTAAAAGAGACTAAGAGGACCTCTTGTAGTTGATCCCTGACTACTCTACAAGAAACATGATTCACATATCACTGATATTCTCTGTGGGGTATTTATTATGACTTTGAGTAACAGTAGTTTTCATGATTCTTTTTCTTGAAAACTAATCGAGTTATAAATCTCAATTGTTTTCAGCATCTCCTATTCTATGAGTCTCTAAAAATAACTGATTTGGGTGCATTGTATGGGTTTTCCCATTAAAATCTGTGGAAAAGAACTTTTCTTTTTAGTCTCAGAAGTCAGTATGAACCCTTTGTCAAATCCTGAATTACTGCCCAGGTTTAAGGGGTATAAAAATTCTCACTGATGCAATAATCTTTTTCCTGTGTCATTCTGTAATTATTAATAGTTATTTAAATAGGTTTTATAATATTTGTCTCTGTTTTGATTTTTGCATAGTTGGGACTGATTTATAAAGTTTCTCTATTCTTTAGAAACTCAGCATGGAGCATAACTGAAGCCTTCTCTTTTTCTTTCAATTTCTTTTTCCTCATTCTTTCTCTCTTTCTCCACTTTATGATAGTCTTTAGCTCCTGAGCAGAAATAGCTCTTCTAAGTTTGGTGTTTGTGGCTTATTCAGAGTTTCAGATTAGCTCTACTATGGAATGGCCCCACTCTACTATTCTTTGGAAGAAATTTCAAGGGACTACTTGGGGTATTCTGTGAGTAGCAAGAAGAAATGAGTTTAACAGGTAGCATAAGGAAATTTTTAGTCATGCAAAGAGGTTCATGAAACTTAAAAGTTTGAAAGACATTCTTGGGAACTTGGAAAAGTTTAAGGGCAGTATGTCAACTTTTACACTGAAGTTGACCTTTCCTTTGGACTAGTTGAGTGTGCAGAAGTAATATTTTCAAAAGCATGGATGTGGCAGACTTGGCTCTGAAACAAAGTTTCATTTTTCAGACTTTTTAGTGACCTCTCAGATAACTAGCATTTCAATCCAGTATTTATTGAACACCAGTAGCCAGTTGTTCATTGCGTATATAAGGTAATTATGTGTTCAGCACTCGGTAGCACGTTGTGGGATGCAGAGGTATAAACTGTATTCTCTCCCTTTAAAGAGTTTACAGTGTAGATGGAAATGCATGTGAGAGAGATCGCAATGAAAGGCAGCATAGCATTATTAAATGGCTCAGTGAAGATGTTGTCATTTCATTAGGGATTCAGAGAGGAGAAATCTTGGAAGAGTTGGAAGCAGTGAGGAATCATTGAGGAGGAGGTAGAACCAAGATGGGCCTCTCAAAATAAAAGAAAATACCAAGACACCAGGGTTTCACTCCTTGTGAACAAATGGCCTGGGCCTGAAGCACCTCTGACTTTGAGCATCATCTCCAATCTCAGTTTTATGTAGAACATTAACAGACTCTCCAATAATCACATAATAAAGATCTATAGCCCATTAATATATCACATATAAGGAAAATGTCTATTTCAACTTAAATGTTTTCCTTTACATGTTTATAACCCATCAGATGCCTGTGAGAGCACCTTTTTAAGCTACTTACTATCTTGAGCAGGAACATAGCCTGATATTTTTCTGTAAATATTATTATGACCCTCCTAATGATCTGCCTACTCCCAGGCAGATAGCTAGGTAGCACCTAATTTGCCAACCTTCCAGCGACTGTGATATGCCCCAAGAAAAGCAGCTTATTTGGCCAACTGTTGTAATAATGTAACTCAAAGCCAAGCCTTAAACCAAATGATTCTGTAAAGGTGATCTTTCACAGTCAACATATGAAGATTACTAATGGAGTGGACATATATAAAGTAAGAAGCCAAATAGTTATTCTCAGTTCACTTGTTCTCATTTAATTCAGTACAGTCTTTGAGTTAAGGCTTTACATATTGATGCTTCTGAGAGATATCTAATCATTAGCACTTTTTAAATTTTTTATTTACCATTTATTCTTGATGGAGTTCAAAAAGGTGATCAATTTTGGCAGGAAAAAGACCTGAGACTGGTTACTCTTTGCCATTTAGTGTTCAGAGGTCAGGATGAAGTGTAATGTAAACCCTGTAGATCACCATGTTGTTTTTATCATAGAATCTTTCTTACTTGATCAATAGGCTGCACAAAGAAATAATAATAGCAGTGCTTTTTATGCTGTTAAAGTCACAGAGATGCTTTTTTTAAAAAAATGTTTTTATTGATTTCTGAGAGAGGGAAGGAGAGGGACAGAGAGCTAGAAACATCAATGATGAGAGAATCATCGATTGGCTGCCTCCTGCACGCCCCCTACTGGGGATTGAGCCCACAACCTAGGAATTGTACTATGACCTCTTGATTCATAGATCGAGGCTCAACCACTGAGCCACACCAGCCAGGCCACAGATATGCTTTTAAGAAGTAATATTTAGATTTAGAGATTGTAGTCACTTTCAGTATCCTACATTGCCATCATATTCCCCTAGATTTGATGCAAATCCAAACAATGTGTCTTTGTGTTTTAATATTTTAAAAATGAAAGTTGATAGATCTAAGCAAGATGTATCCTTCAATATTTTGAAAATTTAAGGGCTTTCTCCATTGCAGAAGGAAGTATTATAAAACTAATCCACTAAATATTTTATGGTTGAAAATAGCCTCCTTTTTCTGCTTCTTGCTACAGAGCTACCCATCACACTCCTCAGCAGACATCAATTCCAGTCTTCCTCCAATGTCCACTTTCCATCGTAGTGGTACCAACCATTACAGCACCTCTTCCTGTACGCCTCCTGCCAACGGGACAGACAGTATAATGGGTGAGTTTTGGAAATGCCAGTTCTGGTACCAACATTCAATGTCAGGATTATAATGAAAGATCTCTCCCCCCTACCCCCCCCCCCCCCATAATTGAACAGCAGTCAGGGGGTGAATGTTTGTCACATAACCGAACAAACAAATGAACCAAACATAAATAGTCATTGGCTTGACCATAATCACATTTTTTTCCACAAGAAACTAAAATTTGGCTACTTTGCTTATTCTAATTAGATTTAACAGGATTTAAATATACCAAACCACCTTGCTTCTCATACTCCCAAACAGCAAGCAAAGTGAACTTTTATAAGACATACCATTGAAGACTAATGAGATAGAGAACATGATGTCTCTTAATAGTAGTTACTGACCACTTCCCAGATTCAGTCACTGTGTTGTGCTCTTAGCCATGACACGCCACAGTCTTCTGCAGATGGGTTCAAGTGAAACTGACAGGCAACTAGGAATAACTAGATGAGCTCCACCTTCAGAAGAACGCCGCATGGTGAAGTCCTTCAGAGGGAAGAAGTGTCACTCACTCATAGGACAGGAGACGGCTGGGCATCCGTGGGACAGAAGTTATCTGCTACTTTTTCTCAAGTTAAGAGAAAAATAAGTTCAGGCAGAAAGTTGCTGCCAGATTAACTGAGCCATCCTCCTCCTCTCATTTTCCATGCTGTCCGTTGTGGTCTTCTCCCGAGGACAGATGGCTCCCCATCACACTCTCACCTCGAGGGAGGCAAGAGCTGGCAGGATGTCTTGCTGCCCAGGGAAGAAAGAGTTCAGGCTGGGGAGGAGGCAAGCACCCCCTTGTGAACTGGCCTTTGTCAACTGTCTTTGTCACCCAGCACTACAGCCCGATGCTCCAGGGTCCTGTTAAACTTCAGGCTTCACTGATGGCCACTGCGCTGGTTCTAGCTCACACCCATCCCCTGCTGGGGCTTAGGGTTACTCCCAGGGAGTCACTGATGAGAATACTCACTGGGTGTTTTAGGGAGGAGAATGTGTAACAATAATCCTGCGGCTACTCTTAGTTGTTTGTAGTTTTTTCATTTTCCTTAGTCTGTAGAACTTTGGGAACTAGTATGAATCACTTATGTGGGAGGTTTGTTGTTTTTTTTAATAGAAAAAAGAGATGTATTTTGAAGTGTTGCAAATATAATCCTGCCTAAATAATACATTCTCTGTTTATTCAATAATATATTTCACACTTGAGATGAGCCATCTAGCAGCCCTTCACTATCATGTCTCATTGAGAAGCAAATAGGATTTTCCATTTTTGTAACTTTTCATAACAAAGTTTCTACAAATGTGTTGCATGAGTTTGACCTTGGGGGGCTCTGGACTACGGTCATATGGGGACATTTTGTAGCTATCAATGCAGTTTTGGCAGATTTGAAAAACAAGAAGAAAGAAGTGCAGAACTGAAAGAGTGAGAGAAGCATATTTCACTTCAGTGTGGTTTGGCCCATGGAAAGCCCCTTTCTGTAGTCATGAGGTCTGGTTATAAAGCAGGCTGACCGGTCATTCATCCTCTTACATGGCAGATTTCCTGTCTGCTAGTGGTTTGAGTAATTTTCTTTTTTAGGAAGGTATAAAGGTGGAGCAAACGCTTGAGTTGAGGAAAACATACTTAGGCACTGTTTGAAAAAAAAAAGTTTTGTTAATTAATTTGCAAAACAGTCTTCCTGGGAGACAGGCACTAGACTTGGGAAGAAAGATATTGCGAGAGCGTAATCTTCGTCCCTTGGCTGTGGTTAGCAAAGCCATGCATCTCAGTGGGAATGGGATTTTTCTTAGTTAAGCTAGTTGGCTCATCATTAGCTTATAGATGACTAGGAATGTCTCCTCTCCTTCATTTGGCCTGGGCAGTGTGGAGCTCTAGGCAAAAGATGGACTTAACTTGTTTAAGTGGAGGGAGGGTCTAGATAATAATTAGGAAGCTATAATTTTAAAAGGGAAAAAGTATGAAATTTTTGGAACCTGGAAAAGGAACTTTTTTAGGCAAAACATTATTACATAAATTATTCCATAACCATGGGTGTACTTGTCAAAATCTGCTAGTAGAATGTGAGAAAGCTTTATAATCTTTTCAGGAAATAAGTAGACATGGTAATTCAGCATTTTGGAAGAACCTGCATAAATACGGTTATGAATTTAGGATTACTGTAAGAGAGAAGACTCATGTTCTCCCTTAAAACATGTCTTCCAATTCCTCCAGTTAAAATGCAGAGGGAAATTTGGGTATGATAATAGGCTTCATGGTTGCATAGTGTCTGCGTGACTCAAGTTTCTTCGCACTTTAATTCTCTTAGGTTTTGGCTGGATTTTCAGAGTGTGGTAGAAGTCAGGGATGGCAGCATGTCTGTATAACAAGAGAAGATTTCTCTTCAGTTACTAATGCTTCCCTAACAAACAGTATGGGTTAATAGGATACATCTGTAGACTTTTGAAAATACTTGGCATATATTCACTCATTCTGAAATGCAGGAAATAAAGAAATATTACATTGCCTGTATCGCAAAGAACAAACAGAGCTAATTAAATAATTGGTAAATAGGGAACACATAGCTTGACACATGTTTAAGATTACACACATGATTCTGTAGAAAATGGCTGTAAGCAATACTAATGCCGTAAGAATGGGGTTCAAGCGCTAACACATGGACATCAGATTTTTCAAGTTTTCTTGGTGTAAAGTTGCAAGGCAGTGCAATCTTTTAATAAACAACATTGATGTCTTAGGAAGCTGTTTTTTTCAGTTCAAAAGATTATTGGCCCATTTCTCAGTTTCATGTTATAATGTATCTTCCTGGTGGTCAACAGTTGTCCTGAACTGACCATAGGACAGCAGAGCGCATGTGGCGTGAGATGAAAGCTCTAGAACTATTGGAAGGCAGGCTCTCTGGAGCCAGGCTCCCTGGCCTCTAGTTCTGTTCTCTGCATTTCAGAGATGGAAGATGCTCGCTGGGGTCTCGGATGGCCTGTGTTTGGTTTGGAGGAAGGACCATTGTTTCTTGGGGGGTTTGTTTGTTTGTTTTTCCCCTTTAATTCTCAGTGTCATTTTTTTTTTTTTTTTGAGAAACCCTTAAGAAGGATAAATCTTACTTAGGTTATATTAATGGTGGAATTTTTTTGGTAAGTGACACATTCATCCATGGATTTTTGAAAGAATTCGAAAGTATTTCACTTGTTACACAGAATTCACATTTTCCTCTGAAGCCTTGCCAGCAAACTCTGGAGATTACACCGGACATTTCTGAGTTAGAGGGGTCTGGACGTGTATGAGTATAATGCATGGGACACAGCATGGGTTCACAGAAGTTAGTTAACTAATGGAGCACCCAGTTAAGGAGAGAAGTTGAGGCTGAGGGCTTCAGGAGTTACCAATACCAAGCCCTTCAAACGTTATTCCTAAACCCTCTCAGTATTATCCTGCTGAGTGTATCTCAGAGAAGGAAGTATAGTAAGTTATTAAATACCAGCTGTAGAGGATAGAAATGTATAGAGGCTAGCAGCCATATACATTTTGTTATATACGTGTTTCCTTCCTACCTGCGATACCCAGTAGCCCTTCCTGCTCAAAAGCATTGCGGTGACTCTACCACACACACTGCTGACACTTCTCGGGAGGAGAGAGCTGCAGTTCCCCCCTGGGAGGTACCCTTTCTTTCCACTCCCAGGGTGTGACTTCTCGTTGTTTGGGCTGTACACCCTCCCCTACCCTCAGAGGGAACTGGCCGTTCAACCCGTATAATGCTTACAGTAACTATTATTGCTTTATTGGTCTTTAACTGGCCTGCTTGCTCATACAAGGCATTTCCCATGTTTTTAACCTCAAACCAAACAATGTTGAAGGAACAGACTACCAAGATGGATTTAATACAACATATGTTAAAGACCACCCTGGAATATATCTCTCTGGTTAGTGAATGAATCTGGCTTACCACTTTCACTTCTAATGGCATGTTTGTATGACATGAAGCACTTGAGTATGTGGCTTTTCTAGCAGAAACATGTCCATTTCCCCTTGGGGACTTGGCTTCACGGTTATTTTATATTAGAGTCGTCACATAGATTCGCTTTGTCTTTTACAAGAATCTTGAGCCTTCAAACAGAGTTGGGTGATGGACAGGCACAGAGCATGAGAGTTTACGAATTTCATCCAGCAATGTCATGGCACCACAGTTACAAAGTCCACTAACGGAAAACAGTAAACTGGTTTGATTTAAGTCTTCTTGTCCATTTCCTGCACTTGTCCCGGGGCCCAACTTTCCCCCTGAATTTCTAGAAATCCCTCGTGCTAAAAATTAGTGCGTTATAGCCCAAATTTGAGGTTTAATTATAAAATTAGATTCTGGAGGAGTGCTGGAGATGCTCCTTCTTGTGTCGTCTTTATAGTCAAGCTCATGCCATTGTTAGGATGCTGTTAATAGTTTAATAATATGAGGCTCACTTGCACATAGTTCAGAAAAAAACTAAATTTTAAAGCAGTCATCTTCTTTCAGGCAAATACACTATAAAGTACACTTATCATTCCTTTTATTTCTTCGTGATGTTCCCAGCCTGAGGTTATGGGTGTGTGTTAAAGGGGTAACATTTTCGCAATTCTGATTTTCAGTAGTCAGTCCCCAGGCACCACTCCTCCTGGTGTTTTGATGGGGGTGTGTTCTAATGGGAATTGCCATTTCCCCAAAGCTGAGGTTGAGTCCAAGGGTGGTCCGCACGTAGCGGAACCCCTTTCTTTCTCTGCTCCATGTCTAGCCAGCAACAGCACCTGCGCGCAAGCCAGCTGAACGGTGCTCGGGTGGCTGGCAGTGCCGAATCCTCCTACAGAATTACACTTCCTCTTAATCACTGCTCATCTTCCACTCAGATTTATTTTGCAACCCTGCTTAAAGACAGATTCTTTTTTACTCTTGAGCAAGAAAAATTGATTAGAGCTAAAATATCTTAAGAAATCAACCCAGTCTTTATCAAATAGGGGCAATAGTCTTCATCTTTATTTGTCATATGGGCACTTGGGTAATTGCTCATAATACGAGTTGACAAGAACTTGGGCCTAGAATAGTAATCAAGTCCTGTTACATCAAAGCCACAAGGTGGATTTGATAAGCACCAAGTTAATTAGAAGTGAGTGTGGCTAAACATGACCCATTACTTAATATAAAATAAATTATAACTTTGAGAATTAATGCTATATTCACTGTCTGATTATTTGTGCCCTTTGACATATCAGTCACACAAATAAAAAGAGAACGCCTTAGCAGAAGGACCCATGTCGCCTAACATGCTCAGGGACTCTAGAAAATGTGTCTTCTCCAACGTTTCCTGGAACAGAACAAAAGGCATTCCAAGCGAGGGGGCAAACTGGCCCAGTAAACCGCTTTGAAATTTAAGCCCTGGATTCCTCACTCCAGCTGCCGCTGCAAGGTGGAATGGCTGCATATTAAAAATAGTCTATTCTTATCATTGGCCTCCATGAGTAGCCTGTTAGTTTTCGGAATCATTTTTATGACAACGTGAGGTAAGGAGTTGATCCTATTTTTTTATTCTACCTCCTAGGTCCTAACATCTCCCTCTGTTTAACAGGCACTTAATATAAAGTTTAGTATGAATGTGATCATAGTAATTATATCTTGTTTCTTGTAAAGTGTGATTTTTGTGTGTGTTACATATAATTAACTTTTTTAATGTTCCTAAAATATTTCTGTTGATTTTCAATTCTGTTTGGTTTCATGAAAAGGTATTTTTAAACACTTATTATCTTAATTTTAAAGTTGTTCAAAGGAAGAATTAATCTTTTGAAAGCCACAATGGTAGCAAATGTTATCTGTAATTGAAGCAGTATCTTGTACTACTTGGGTTTCAGTTCTTTTTTAGATAATGTAACTTTTCCATTGTGGCTTTGCACTTACATATCATGAAGATATGTTTTGTAATTAAGCAGACATCACAAATTATTTTGACTGCTAAATCTAATTTTAGGTATATATGATAATGTTACTTCTACAAAAATTATATATATATATATATATATATGAATTTCTAGAAAAAAAAATTTATATATATCCAAATACTATGGTAATACCAGCTGGAAAATATTACTTCTCTCTATGTTTCCAAAATATTTATTATTTTCTATTTAGAATTGTCTTTATTTAAAAAAAACAAAACTCCTTAATACAACAATTTTAATTTTCACTCGAGATAAAATTTAATTTATCTCTTATACTAAGTATTTTTATTTTTAAAAAAATATATTTTGTTGATTTTTTACAGAGAGGAAAGGATAGGGAGAGAGAGTTAGAAACATCGATGAGAGAGAAACATCAATCAGCTGCCCCCTGCACACCCCCCACTGGGGATGTGCCCGCAACCAAGGTACATGCCCTTGACTGGAATCGAACCCGGGACCCTTGAGTCCGCAGGCCGACGCTCTATCCACTGAGCCAAACCGGTCAGGGCTATACTAAGAATTTTTAATACTCTTGATATCTATGAGTTCCTTCCACTGGCTCAGCATGATGTCAGACCCCCATTTCAAAGATTGCTTCCACTTAAAATCCTTAGTCCTAATAGCCGATCAGAGACAAGCCTTTTAATTACCTCTGGAAATTACAGATTACAGCTTCACTTCTTCTAGGACAATGTCAGCAACTTTTTAAATGATACAGTTTCCATATGAGTCTGTGGAATGAAAACGAATGTCTTGTCCAAAGGTGATTGTGTTCGTTTTACCATCTTTCAGTGTTCTTTCAAGTTGAGTAATAACACATGAATATGGGGGTGGGTTTTGTTAATCAAATAAAACACACATCAAAAGACCACTAACTGACATACCCAACATGTGAATATGTAAAAATAGCCAGCAGAATTCAACTGTGCTAAGCAGAGGTCAAGAGCGTGAAATTAAAACCTGGAGAAGGGGAGAAGCTGACCCCTGGGGTCTGAGCTCTACTCCACTTCACAGACTGGACATGGAAACACATTGCCAAAAAGCTGCTTTCTTGGGTCAAGGATAGGGCTGCAAATTTAAAATATATATATATATATATATTTGTGTAATAAAGTTTTGCTTGGATTAATCAGTTTTCTTATTTCACCACGTATTGAAAAATATCTTCCGCTGGAGTTTAATAGGTTTTATTTAAATACAACATCAATTTGCTGATGTCAAGGCCCTGATGACTGTAGCATAGCACACGTAGGCGTTGTGCTGAGACTGAAGACCTCTGAGGAACACTGGCTGTCCCATTGTGTAAAGGCAAATTGCCTTCAAAGTCACTTGCTGAATAGAGCTGGCTTTGAATTATGCACTAGCACCTCTGGCTTTTTATTAATAGCACTCTTTGTTCATCTATTTTGTAGATTAAAAATACCAGTGTTTAAGATGGAGCGATAGCTTCATGATTATGTAGACTGATTTTATCTCCAGAATCTGAGGCCATGCTGACTTCTAGTAGCACAACAGTTCAAATTTTTAAAATTTCACTTAAATGTGTGGAGAATACATGTTATTTCAAATACTGAAAATATTTTCTCTCCTAGGCCTGTTATAGATTTTTTTGTTTGATTTTGTTTACTGTGGAACTCTGAGAGGAGTACCTCTTTTTATTTCAAAGGAGATGTAAATTATGCCTGAGGAGAATTCAGTTGACTGTCTAAAATATAAAGAAAAGCCAAACTTTGAGGACTTAAGACACCTGAAAGTACTGTCTATTTCTTAGCAATGAACTAGCATTCACCACTACACACTCCTAGGTAACAAGCCTGAAGGTTATAGCAACTAAAAGACTATATCTTTAAACCAAGGTGTCAGGTTTATATTTTATCTGTAGAAAATGTAACATGAATATATTTGACATCTACCTCAGCAAACAAATTAATGCTAATTAAAAATTAATGTGTCATAATTAGCATTAAAAACGCAATTAAATTGTAAGTAAATGGACCAGGAATAGAAAACTGTGAGACGTCTCACTGCCTGGTTTCTCATATTCTGCCTTTTGTTTTTGCAGCAAATAGAGGAAGCGGAGCAGCAGGCAGCTCCCAGACTGGAGATGCTCTGGGGAAAGCACTGGCTTCGGTGAGGCAATATTGACTCTGGACTTCATACGTAGCATTGTGGAGGCCTGAACTTTAATCAGAAGTGGACATGTGGAGTTTTATACAGTGAATGGCAAATAGCTTTGATTTGGGAAATGCTCACTTTCTTGCATAATGATCGCTGGAAAATTTGAAGAGAGAGCTCTGCAGCTTCCCTGGCTGGCTGGTCTCTTCCATCTGGTCTCCTCAGTGCTGCTCAGTGGTACTTGGTTAAGGTTCTCGGATATTCTCAGAGCCCTTAGGTGTATAGATTTTCTATCTGGATTTCTTATTTTTCTGTAAAGTCATATAGGCCCTCCTTAATCATCTAAGACTGACTTTGCAAGGGGCAATTCTAAAATACTTTAGAAAAGGCATTTCAACTGAGGTCTAGGGCAGTGATGGCGAACCTATGACACGCGTGTCAGCACTGACACGCGTAGCCATTTCTGATGACACGCGGCCGCATGCCGAGGATGAAACATTTGCTGCTCCTGAGGATGAAACATTTGCGACTAGAGTCTTGGAGTTAGTTTTTTCCTCAAAGTGACACACTACCCGAGTTATGCTCAGTTTTTTGGCGAAGTTTGACACACCAAGCTCAAAAGGTTACCCATCACTGGCCTAGGGGAAACGGTCACACGTTTGGCACCTGGGGACTCGGCTTCTCTGCCTTACCTGCCCACGGCCAAGAGGCTAGACTGGAAGGTGTCCTGCACGTTCACTAGTGACAATGGCACACCTTACTTGTGCGCGGGAGGGGAGGGTGCCTGATGTTGTCTTCAAAAGCTACGTATGGTCATTTGCAAATGTAAATGGAGATTTGGTGCTCTTACATTTTATCTCTTCAGTTGGTTTTTCTGTACCATCAGGAGTGTAAAATATGTTGGATTTCTCTTAACATTTTTACCAAGTAAACGTTTTTATTTAATCTAGGCATTCTTATGTCTTGGAATCAAATGCCTTAATCATTGTGAAGAGGGAGTTGGACAGCAATCTTAGGGATGACTTGGTCTGGCCTGTTTTGTGGAGTGGGGGTGGGCTTTGTGTATCTCTGTGCCTTGCTCACAGCCAAGCAGCCACGGGAGGCAGTGGGAGGAAGAGGACTAGAGAAGTAGTTTGCTGACCTCCAGTCCAGGTCTTTTCCGACTATCCTGTATGACCTCAGTAATTCTGATTTTGAAAAATTAAAGTGGTTACGTATTGTTACTGCAGTAGATCGCTAAATGTATTTTGTAAGTTGTAATTTTTTAATGAATTGCATGGATACTTTTCGCAATTGACAAAGTTGTTGATTGTTTGTCCCTAATAATGAGGATTTGTTTTCTTTTCTCCCCGTTGTTTTAAGATCTATTCTCCAGATCACACTAACAACAGCTTTTCATCCAACCCTTCAACTCCTGTTGGCTCTCCGCCTTCTCTCTCAGGTACTGTCCTTGCTCCCATGCCTCACAGTGCCAGCTGGTGAGGGGCTGCCCCCTGGGCTCCCGGCACTCGGAGGGGAAACGCCCTCCCTCCACAGGCTCACACACCCTTTCCTAACAGACAGAAAGGAGTGGGAGAGACAGCCTGCCCCGTGAAGGCACAGTCGTTGACACCCAAACTTCTCTTAAAAATTAGATGTTTTTTTAAAATGTACAGGCATATGGGAAACTTACTTCTGAAAATTTTCCTGGCTCTTTAGAAGATACGCCACAGAATAGCATGTTCTAATAAAACATCTCAAACGAGACCAGGTAGTACAGATAGCCTTGAACATGATTGTACAGTCATCAAATACAGATTATTCAAGAGGATCTTTTCCGACAGAAATTTTAGACTTTCCACATTCCCTCTTTGAAGTCCATGTAATTGGAATGTTTGAGGAAACCATAATCTTGTAAATAAATTGTGAAGTGTGGGGAGCAAAAGGGGGTGTTTGCCTTTAAAAATAACAAATTACATGAACTGTGGCTCCAGGTAATAAAATATAAGTTCTTACATTATGTTAGTAAAGCAGAGGTCCATCTGAAAGGCTCATTGCCCTTCCAATATAAGTGCTTCCAGAAGGCCCTGCCTGGTGCCTATCTCCGCACTCTGGAAAGAGGGCAGGTGGCTTCTGACACAAAACTAAGTCACATCTGTACCTCATTGAAACCTGACCTTCCTGTAATTTATAGCGAGCCACTTGCCGAAATGCTGCCTCCTCCATCCCTATAGCAGCACTCACAGGGCCCGCCACAACCTGGCTCCCTGGTTTCAGATCACCCCAAGCTTCCGGAGGCGATGGCCTTGGCTTAGGCCGGGTTTGATATCAGCCTTCCCAAGCCTCCACTGACATGGGGGTGGGGGGCGGTCACAGAATAGAGAGGGGTAGCTGGACATTTGAGTCCAAATGCCCAGAGAGACAGAGTTGAAACGGGGAAGAATCAGAGATGATATTAAGGGGATGCCGCAGCAGCAGTGAGGCATTCCCCACGATAGAAAAGGCCAGGGGCGCTCAGCACTGTGCGGCGCGTACCATGCTGTTCAGCTCTGGAAAGTGACCACCAGCCTCCTTATACAGGGCAGCATCCCATGAGACCCGTGAGGAGGGGTCTGAGCCGGGACAAAGAACCCCATGTGCCCCGTTTCAAGCAAAACAGCTCTAATGTGGTCTATTTTATAATTTGGGGGGGAAATTCTAGAGTCTGATAAAGCTTGAGAACCACTATCTTAGTCTAATGCTCAAGGTTAAGTCTATAGCAATACCGGAGAGCAAAGATCCGGGTGCTCGCAATTCTGCCCCTGCACTCCAGGTTAATGGGGCGCCGAAAGTTGTGGTGCACAAATCATGCCAGAAAACGCCCCAACTACTCTGAACCTGAGCAGGGTGCTCTCAGGGAAAGACCAGACGTAAGGCCATTGCGAGGCCCTGGTACGCCCTCCTGGAAGACCGCCTGGCAGCAGGGAAGGGGCTCATGAGGATGTCGACCTGGGGCAGGTTGCCGTTTTCACACTGAGAGCTCTGTCCAGATTCTGTCACTGAAAGTAATTGGACAAAATATTCTATTTTCATTTAGCATCAACATACACACACACATGCACCCCCAGAAATGACAGGAGAATGAATATTTAAAGTGCTAACTGGGTCGGGCGTGAGATTTCAGTGAAATCGTAGATTTTATTTTCCTTACTTGAATTATTTATCTTCTATTCCGAGTGCATATTATTTTAAATTTAAAGGGAGGATGTTAGACATGTAATATTTATTATAGCAGGCATCTTTCTTTACCTGCAGGTTTAGCGAATCATAAAAAAAAATTATTTTCTTCAGAAGAAACTCCTTACTTATTACTGTTGTTATGTTGAGTTTTTAAATTTTTGGTTCTGTGGATCCCTGCCAACTAATCTTATTTCCTTAAAAAGTTTCTGAAGGCTTATTGCTTCTCAAGGATCGTTTTAAAACCAAGTCACAAAGCTGTTTTTCATTGGTGACAGAATTTTGGTTTAACAAACTGGCCTCGCATGGAGGCATAACAAAGCCCCTGCCCTCCCCCCCCCCCCCCCGCCCCTTGCACTCTTAAAAGGACCTTGACTATGTAGTAACAGTTTTCTTCAAAGGATCATTTCTCTAGCTAAAAGTCTTCCTTTTAGGAAGCTTGAGAGAATTCTGAGTCTATGTAACGTCTCCATGTTTTACATTTAAGATGTTTAAGGTTAAGTCTGTGCCCCAGAATTTTTGGGTGGGAGCTTCACCTTAGGGGCCATGTGGAAATCAGCATTGCTGCGGCTAAGAGAACTGTTTGAAGTGTTGGTGGGATTGTTTTTACCATGATGTCGATCACATTGTAATTCCCTTGTTCCTATCAGCAGGCACAGCTGTTTGGTCTAGAAATGGAGGGCAGGCCTCATCATCTCCTAACTATGAAGGACCCTTGCACTCCTTGGTAAGTCCTCTGCTCATCTCTGCTCCAGCCACTTCAGAGCCTGTTTCTCTTTTTGCCTCTAGTTCACTCCAAGATTAGACTGTGTTTGTTCCTGTTTGGAGATTGTAACCCAGATACTGCAGCCGGGTAAGCCCAGGGCTCTAAAGATCTAGGACCAGATAGAAGATTAAAAATCCTGGAAGGATAGTGGCCCCTTCCCATCTGGGGAAAGATCCCTGCCGGTGATTAAATTAATTCCCTGAGATGAGCTGCTGAAGTCCCGGCTAAGCTGTGCACTGCAACACTTGTAGATCCTGTGTGTCTCTGCTCTGCTTCCCAGAATAACACGTTTATAGGCATTTTCCTCTTGATCTTGGAATCAGAAGCCTACTACTACTTCCTTGTTCACTTTGGTTCTCATAGATACCTAGTAATATCAGTGCATGTCTGCTCTTCCAGTAGGCAAAGGCTGAACATTTGCATGGGGCTAGTTAATATTATAAGTAGGTGAGGATTCAGTGTCTGACTCTCTAGGCTTTCTCAGGTCTCAGCGATGGGACTGGAAATATGCGTGAAACACCACCACTCAGTGCAGTATCCAGGCTGTGTGTGAACCAAAGGGGGAGGGGTAGCAGCAGGGAGCTCATCAGTCTTTCCGCGTTGTTTCCCTTTGTTGAGGTGACATGGAAGAAGGCATACATGTCTCTATCTATCTCATTTAACTTTGTCTTGTCCGCGGTTCAGGGTTTCCTTCTCTTCTGGCTTACTATTTAAATTAAGGAAAATCTAAAATTAAAAATACAGAGGTATATTTCCCCCTTGTTCTCTCCCTGCTGAAGTGTATGAATCATCCAACTCTGCATTTTAGCCGGTAAACGCAACCACAGAGCGAGACGGCATATGCACTACCTACCCAGCCCCACTAATCTGCAGCCAGTGTTTACCTCCATCACTTATTCTCTGGGACCCATCTATCAAAACTGGGCTTTGTCCAACTATAAAACTGTAAAGACTGGGTTTAAAGTTGTGAACTACAGCTTTAGTTCCTTTAAATTCTCAACACTCAAGAGGGGATTCGCACGCAGAAACTGCTCTCTCCTCCAGGAAGCTGTGAGCCAGGAAGGATGGTAGGCACATGTATTCTTCCTTTTCATGCTTACATTTACACTTGGAAGTGTATATATGTATGCATTCCTATTTTTAAAATTAAGAAGCGTAGACTCAAAGAAGTTAACAACTTTTCCAAGGTCATATTAGTAGCCATGCTAGTAGTTTAGGGGAGGTCCTGTAACACCAAAGGCCACCTAACCAGAATGCTCTGCACCATAGACTAAGTGTATTAGACACACATTCTTCCTGTCAGGGTGGAATAATTAGAAATGGTTCTTCTCATACAGTAAAGCTGGTACATCTGTTTGCACAGCTCACTGAAAAGCAGAGCGGATTGAAGCATGTTGTAGTACAAAAGGACATTAGGTTTGAAGTCAAAAGACTTAGATTTGAACCCCGACTTTATCATTTCCTGGTACTGTGACACTGATTAATTAATTCATTTAATTTCTTTGAGCCCCATTCGCACGTCTATGTGGAAGGGGTAATATTGTCTCCCCTGCTTGCCTCACTCATGTAGAATGAGGGCCCAGTGGGATGTTAGATGTTAAAGTATACACTGGAGAGTCCTATGCAGATGTGTATTTGATATCATAATTTATCACACTGGAAAGAATGAATATACAACTACATGTCCATGTTCTTCACCAAAAACCACAGTACAGACATTATCTAGTTGCAGACAAGTTGGATCCTAATGGCTGGGATGAGAAAAAAAGTTAAATTAGTTTTTAATCATATACTTGTATAAGGGAGTGAATTCTATACTATAGTTAGGACTTTGAAATTATTTAGAAGCTCTGGTAAACATTAATTCAGTTCTTTGTGATTCTTCAGTTGTGAAATCTCATACCCTGTTGGTTAACAGAATTTTTGTAAATTTTTTCTGTGATTACTTTGAGTCCCACTCCCTTCTGTACACACACACACACACACACACACACACACACGTACACACGCATGCACATACGTACACACTGATGAAAAGAGATAGCAAGAAACACAGGTGAAAATCAATAGTACTAAAGAAATTACTGTCTGTTTGTATTTACCCATCCCTGACTTGATAGTTAGCACTGTATCATATGTCACAGAGGAAACCAAGGAATATACCTTCAAGAAGATAATTTAATTGGGGAGCTATAAATAGGTCACCTTTTCATTGCTAATTTTTAAAAATCTTTTCACCAATGCCTGTCAGAATGTTTCTTAAATTCAATAAATGTTTTTTCTTTTCTAAAGTAAATCTAAATTCTCTTTCAAGCTAATGCAATATAGTATAGCATGTGTACATCCAAATGTCCTGGAAGAATTACTGAATTTACTTTGTTCATGAAAAATAACACTATTATTATAACATTAACATTTGTCACCAGTTGTCTAGGAAGGATGCTATTCTTCTTATTATTTTAAGGAAATAAACTTTATTGGAAACATTTAGAAACTCAAAGTGGGGTGTGTGTGAACTCAAGTTTTACTTAAGTAACATAATCACGCATTTCAAACTAAATCAAATTTCACATCATTTATTAACCAACAGCAAAGCCGGATTGAAGATCGTTTAGAAAGACTGGATGATGCTATTCATGTTCTCCGAAATCATGCAGTGGGCCCATCCACCGCTATGCCTGGCAGTCACGGGGACATGCATGGGATCATTGGACCTTCTCATAATGGAGCAATGGGCGGTCTGGGCTCAGGGTATGGAACCGGTCTTCTTTCAGCCAACAGACATTCACTCATGGTAAGTGATGAACTTCGTAGACTGTAGTTACTGTATAAAATTAGATTCTCAATTATAAACACTATTGCTGCTGTTTTTCCCTTTTTAAAAATAGCTTTATTGAGGTATAGTCACTTAATATGCAATTCACCCATTTAAGGCTTTCATTTCACTGTGTTTTCGTATATTCACAGGGTTATGTAACCATTGCCACAGTCTAATTTTAGAACACTTTGCCCCCAGCAAAATGAAAAGAAATCCCCATTGCCATTAGCAGTCACTCTCCATTCTCCCCCCAACCCCTCCAGCCCTTGCCAATCCTGATATAATTTTTCTGTCAATAGATTTGCCTAATCTAGGTTTTTCCTGTGAAATGTATGGAATCATACAACATGTGGTATCTTTTCTGACTGGCTTCTCCAGCTTAGCACAGTGTTTTCCAGGTTTATGCATGCTTTATCATATACCAGAGTGTCATCCACTTGTGTTGACAAACAATATTTCATTGTGTGCATTGTATTTATCTTCGTCGGGTGATGGATATTTGAATTATTTCCATTCTGGCTGTTATGAATAATGCTCCTATGAACATTCATGTACAGGCTTTAGTGTGGGCACGTCTTCATTTTACTGAAGCACATACCCAGGAGAGCATTGCCGGGTCATCACTGGAATTTTAAATTCTTCATCGTGGTGGCTTTGGCTAAAAGACCCAACCATCTTATGTTCATGTTGCATTGCTGGCATTTCAGATATGAATAGGTTGATTTTTTTTATTAAAGAAATGAATCAGTGCCTTTGAAATCTGAGTATAGGAGGTAGAAATATATGATGGGTTTGTCTGTCTAAATATCTGGTTTGGGACTGTGTAATTAAAGTGCACAGTAGTTTTACCACTGCCTATTCCTAAGTCTGTATTTGAATGCGGCTTAAGGAGATTTGTCCACATTACAGTTGGGATTTCAGTGCTGCCCACTGCTTTTGGTAAGGATTTGAGAGTGCATCCCTTTTTGGGATGGTTATGAAGATCCAGAGAATCTTCCTAACAAAATAGTAAGTGATGACAATTAATGAGGTCCCAATGGGTGGAGGATTTAATGCTATTAGTGATTCTGTGTAAGTGCACTCCTTACAAACTCCTACCTGAGCAGTAAACACTTTTTTGTCCTGTTTCGTACCTTATAGACTCTTAAAAAGTTGCTTTCCTGTTATCCCTTAAAGTGTCTCTGGTTTAAAGATGATTCCGAGAAGAGAATGCAAAATAAGTGCAGGTCATTCTGAGGCTCCTTGCTCAGTCGTCTTCTTCGGCGTCCTTTCGACTTCTCTTAGTAAAAGGCGGAGAGGACCATCCTGAGAGTGTGTTATGGAAACCTGCAACCAATTTGAAACCAAAAATACTGGTTTATAAATAGAAGCAATGAACTCACTTCTAAGACGTGGAAAGATATTTTTGAATGCCAAAGCTAAATCATTTTTTTCTTTTTCGCTTTTCCTTGACCTCTACCCCAAAAATTCATCATTGAGTAGAAATTGTTTGTCTATTCATGGCAGTTGCTAAGAGTTAACAAAAGGAAAATCTAGATTTTAATTTAGCTTGGCCTCAGGTAATGTGTTAAATACACTTGGGATGCATATAATATGAGATTTCAGTTTGTACAGCTCTTTTTTTTTTAAACTACAATGTTTAAACAATACTGCTTTTAATTAAGAAATCTGGCTTTATTAAAAGCCAGATCTGTGACTTATAACCATTTCTGTATATCTGCTCTCAATCAAGAGAAAAATAGTTTAATTTCTGTAGCTGTGTTCGTTTTGCATATGTTAAACGGATGCCACATGCACCCAGGGCATTGCTTCAGAGCTGTTTTTTCCCCACAAATATGTAAAGTTTGCTCTTAAATACCAGATGTAGGTTAAGTGATTCTTTAAAATAATAAACTATACATAGATGCTGTTTGGAACTGTGTGACCTTTGAGTTGCCTCCTCTTTGAGGCTGACTCAGAGGTGGGATCGGAAGAGACTAGAATCATCTTTGGAGATGGGAAGTGGGATGGACCCAGGTGGAGGGGAAGGAGAGAAAAGCGGAACTAATCAGCCAGTGTCACACAGGAGTGTCTTTCACTTTGAAAAACTGTGCAGACGCAATAAAGCGGCTAGTTTTGCTGATGAGGAGAAGTTCTTGCCCACTCCTCTGAAGACATTTCCAATTCCATCAAGGACACCCACAGACCCCCAGACAGGAGAGCAACTCCAGAGACATGACATGGCCACAGCCTGCTGGCCTTTAAAACAAGGGGGACTGTGTGGTCTTTTTTTCTCAAAAATACTTAGCAGCCCCCAGAATCCGGGCTCCTCCACCTGAAACCCCATCACGTGTGTGGACGAGACTGGATTGTCATTTTTCTTGTGCAAACTGGTATAAATTTTCAAACAAAAGCCTAAGAACAAAGGAAATAGTTTTTGAATTTAGTCAGTCTGAAGTTAGCCTTTGACCATTTGATGCATTCCACCATAAAAAGGAAGTTGAAGGGGAAGAGGGGAAAAAAAAAAAAACCCATCCCCCTCAACAACAACAAAAAAATTCAAGGAGGATCCTGGTAATGTTTTCCACATTTGAATTTTAATACATGAAACAGGCTATAAACGCTGGCCAGCTGCAGTAAATAAAGTAGCAGTGGGAGGTATGCACCGGAAACCTCGGAGCGGCCTGGGGGACTTTCCTTCCCCACTGCACACCTTCATTTGTTGCTCTGCAGTGGAAGCAAGTGGCAGTAACTTAACACCAGCCCGGGGCAGGTTGGGTTTTGAGCAAATCTCCTTTCTAGCTCTCCTTAATAGTGCCTTCTGATTAAAGGACAGACAGCCTTGAATCCTCTTGACCTCCCCACTCTTCTCGTTTCCTCTCCCTGCCTTCCGAAAATAAAAACGAAATGGCTTGATAACTTGGAAGATGATATAAGCATTTCTTTCTGCAGCAGCTTGAAATCGTGGTGGGGAAAAGCCATGGTTCTGCATCGGCTATTATGTTATCTCCTTTAATTGCTAACATATTGTACTTAGCTTTTGATTCATAAAATGTTTTCCTCGGAGTTCTGCAGTGGGTCTTCAGTGATTTACTGAGTATTAGCGTAATGAAAGGGACTTTTTCACAGCAGCATGGCTCATAACACTAGAGTGAATGGTGTAGACTCGCGGGCTTTCTAGGTGATATGATTTGCCCATGCTCTCTCCTGCTCCAAGACCTTCACCAGCTTTCCATTATCTACCAGATAAAGACAGTTTTCTAGCCCAGCTTTTAAAGTCCCATTACCATTTACCAAAAGCCTTATGTTTAGTTATTTCAATAAGTAAAAACTTTTCCAGCAAGACCAGTCTGTGCGTATTACCAGAATTCGCCCTGTATGTACTTCTCTTATTCCTGTCTGGATTGGCCGGCTCTACCCACTCCTCTCTGTCCATCTCATCCCACCATTCTCAAAGATCTGGCTCAAATTCTGCCTCTTCCAGGAAGCCTTCGCTTGCTACCTTCTCCTGTGATAGTCACTTTCTTTTTACACTCATAGCACTACGGATCATACCATCAGCTAGATATTTATCTTACCCAGTTAGGTATAGCTATATATCTTTTGTAGCTATGACCTTTGCCTTCACAACTATATTGTAAATTCCTTGAGTACTAGGTATTGCATTATGTTTTCTTCCCAGTAAACAAATTATCACTCAGAAAGGAAGAAAAGCAACTAATATTTTCTGAGTGCTTGACAAGTTGCCAGCCCACTGCTAGGTGCATCATATACGTTAGGGAAGGCAGTCTTCTCAAGAGCCCAGTGAGGAGGAGGATGGTGTCCATTCTGGGTGTGAGTCAGCTGAGCCTCGGAAGGTTTGAGTCGCCTCAAGTCCCAAAGCGAGATTTAAACTCAGACACTCGGACTCCAGTGTCCATGCTCCTTTTTACTACCATGAGTGCACCCCAGAGACCATCTGTAGACATGCCTTCTAATGATTCATTTCAGGTGGTAAGAGCTCGCAGCCTTCAAATCTTGATAAATGTTTATTGATGAAAGAAATTTCCAGGTGTCTCATGGCCAAGTTCCCAGAGCAACTCTCTACCCAAATGTGGAGGTGAAGAACTTTCCCTCCAATGCGGTAGCATTCGAGATTGAAATCCATATTGTCAAACACTCATTCCTAAATCGGTATGTCCATGGAAAGTGGCAAGAGGTGTGAGCTCTCTTTAGGAGGGTCCTTCAAGCAATACATTTTAACCTAACTTTCCTACCATACCCACTCACTTTTCTGATGGAATCCAAGCAGAAACCTCTGAATGTGGGAGGACCTGGAAGCAGCTGGATTTGTCACTAACCCTGTCAGAATCTCTTATTCAGATCTAATCTCCTCTGTGCCTCCAATATCTCCATGCTTAACCTGATATTAAGTCATTAGATTTTTTTCTAAGTTATTGAAGTGGCAGTTTCCAGATGTAATTCCATTAATCATTCAGTGTTCAGGTTCGCAGACGAAACCTGAAAGAAAGCCTTTCAGGTGACCTAGTCTCTCCTTCTAACTGACTAAGAACAAGACCCACATCAAAAATGTCTTCATGTGACTCTGTAGGTGCTCCAAATTACTTGTCAGTAGAGTCAGCAACTACAGGATCGTTTAGCTAAAAAGTTCCTATTCTATTAATATACAATATTAATGTGGTTTCCGGATCCTTTTTGCTTGACGTCCACTTATTCATTTCAAAACCACTTATCAGATGGTAACCAAATGCCAGGCTCTATGCTAACAGGTGGTCTCTGCTCCCAAGGGGTTCACAGGCGAGGAGGAAAGGACACATACGTGAAAGCAAAGTGCTGCAGCCGTGCCGCTGGGCTCCACCAGAGAGGATGGACCCAGCTTGGTTATCTGTGGGAAAGGATCACCCTGTCCCTTGGTAGAGGAGAAGTGATCTCGTAAGGATCGAGTTGCTCTAGTTGACTTGGAAGTGGAAGCGCCCAATGAGCTTGCACCTGCACCTGTCCTCCATCGCATCCCCTTTGGCCCCTTCCCAGAACCCCAAGCGGGGTTTGGCACATTTCAGAAGGCTCTGACATAAGCCAATATTTGCCCGGCTCCTCTCTCATCAATACCATTTTTCGTTTGGCTTCGGATTGGAAAGAATTTATCAGAAGAACATTCATTAGGGGAAGGAGCACCTATTTATTTCATTGACATTAAACATAGGGCAACTTTTGCCACGTGGGGCCTCAGGACAAATGACTTAGATTTCATAGTTCTTTTGCTCTCATAGTTCTTAAGATTTAGGACCATTGGATTCTAGATTCTAAAAGTACCCAGAGGTCCTTTAGCTCATGGCCCTTGTTTTACTGCTGAAGACGGAGGCCAAGAAAGGGGTAGTGACCCAAGCATGGGTACTCACCAGTTAATGGCCAAGCAAGGATTAAAAACCAGACAAGCCAGCTATGAGACCAGCACTCTTTGTGCTAAATACCGCGCTGCTGCAACAAGCTTCCTCTCTAACCTAATGCCATAGCAATTTCAACACTGTGGCTGGTATTACAAACGGCTCTGTTCCTCAGACTTAACTCATGAAACCCAAGAGAACTCTTCAGTTGCCGCCTGGCTCCCTGCCACATGTTGCTCTTTAGCTTTGCTAATAATACTTGGCAATTAGAGAGGGTAGTGGGCAGTGATGTGATATCTTGGGGAGCATTTCCTGGTATGTGGTTGTGGGAGTAGCAGACGTCAGGAAATTCTGTTTCTACGTGGACCTCTTCAACAGAGGTATGACCCATAGGGTCTTCACCATCTTCTCTCTGAGGTTTTCACAGATTTTAATTTTCCACAAAAGTCCATGTCTATTTTAGCACATACTTCATTTCTAAGCTGTTTTTACCATAGCATCTCAGAGACTTTAGAAGTCATCTCTATCTACATCCCTCTACAAATGCCCTGTCAAGCAGTCAGCAAGTCTATCAGCCTCCTTCCTTCAAGGCTCAGTAACTCCAAGTGACCACAGAGCCATTCCAGCAAATGTTAGAAAATTCTTTGTGAGTCCAGCCTGTATTTACTTCTCTCTGAAGTCTGTATTTTTCTGCTTAGAGTTACCCTAAGTCAATCTTACAAATATTTTTTAAAATTTTCAGTTATTTGAAGACATCTATTCAATATTTTTTCTCTGGGCCAGACATTTATATTTTCAAATATTTACCCTAAAAATAGTTTTTGACTCTGATTTTCCAGTGCATTCTCTCCAGCGTATAAAGGATGCTTTTCTTTTTCTAGGACCTTTTAGTTTGCAGAGTTTCAAACTGAACACAATGCTCAAGGAATTACCAGGGTGCCTATGATGGACCTATCACCAAACCCATTCAGTGTATTATATCTAACTAGATCCTATTAGCTATTTTTGATGACTTCATCATCCTGCTGATAAATATTGAACTTGTAATCAGCTGAAATCCTTAAGTCACACATCTCTCACCTATCCTCGTGCACTTTTTGTTGTGCCAGACAAACTTCACAGAACACCTTTGTATTTCAGCCTTGGTCTGTTTGCAGCCCCAGGTCTCCTTTAGGTCCTCATTCAGTCACATATTCTGCCAGCTCTGTTGTTGGCAAATTTAAATGTGCTGGGTGTCATTGACGCCCACCTCAAAGCCGTGAATAAAAATGTTGACCGGGAAGGACATAGAGCTGAAAGCCTGAGGTTCAATACTACAGACACTCTGCACTCACATCGCCCCCTGCTCTTGGGGTTGAATATTTCCCCCTAACTTTTCTCCCATGCAGTCCACCTTTCCTCATTTGGTCCATAGCTTTATCACAAGACACAGGCCTTCAGCATTCCCATGAATGAGGAAGTGAGATTTGTTCAGAAAGACTTATTCTTGGTGGAACCAAACTGAGTTTGCGAGGTCATTGCCTCTATCTCAGGGCACTTCGAACTCTTTTTTAAATAGCTTTCACCCACGATCTTAGTCATCAGTGTCATCTTTCTATAGCTACTGTGTGGTTTCTTTTTCTTTAATTAAGATATTTGCCTAGCACTTGTGTTCTACCATCTCTCCTAATCTCCACAACTATCAAATATTTCTGAGAGCAGATGAACACTTTCAACTGAAAGTTTTTAATGATATCTATGTGGTACTTGATTTTTTAATGTAAAAAACACACACAGAACTGAGAAAAAAAGGCTTAAAGAAATTCACTTTATTTTTAATTTCCCACCTTTATTGAGATATTGTTGACATCTAACATATGTATGTTTAAGGTGTACAATGTGTTGCTTTGATACACCTACATATTGCAAAATGTTACCACGATAAAGGTAGTTGATGCCTCCATCTCCTCAATAATTACTTTTCTGTGTTGTTATCATGAAGTAATTCATGATATGTCATTCATACCATATGAATGACATAAGTAATTCAATTATGTCATTCATACCAAAACAAAATACTGGAACAACTTGGCACACTGTACATTAGATCCTCAGAACTTACTCATCTTCTAACTGGAAGTTTGTACCCTTCGAGCAACATCTCCCCATTTCTTCCACCTGGCCCTAGCCCCCAGCAACCACCATTCTGTCTTATTTCTTTGAATTTGTGTTTTTGTTTTGTTTTGTTTTAGATTCTAGTTAGAACTGAGAGCATGCAGTATTTGTCTTTTTCTGACTTAAAGAAATCCTCTTAACTATGGATTAGTTACAATAGCTTCAGAATCCTTGAGCTCACCATTTGATATGTATGCTTTAACTCAAACAAAAGTCAAAAGCTTTTGAATAAAGCCATAGCACTGTGACCATTCACACTCCATTAGCAACCCCTAAAACAAGTGGTTGGGACATGATGCATGTCCAGATCTCACAGCAGTGGGTCCAAATTAGGAATATACCCCCACACACACCTGTTTTACTAAAATCCAGGCCCTGTGACCTACAAACAAGAGTCAGTTCCCATTGGACCATCATACCCAAAGAACAATCTTTCTCCATCTTCTAGGACAGTGGTCGGCAAACTCATTAGTCAACAGAGACAAATATCAACAGTACAACGATTGAAATTTCTTTTGAGAGCCAAATTTTTTAAACTTAAACTTCTTCTAACGCCACTTCTTCAAAATAGACTCGCCCAGGCCGTGGTATTTTGTGGAAGAGCCACACTCAAGGGTCCAAAGAGCCGAATGTGGCTCACGAGCCACAGTTTGCCGACCACTGGTCTAGGACAAGCCATTTTCTTATTTTTCCCCTACAGTATGTATTTAGCACTTTGGTGTCATGAGCTTTGAATAAAAACAACAACTTGTTGTCTTCCCCACTTTTAAAATATGAAAACATATTTAAAACAGACTGTATGATCTCATCATATTTGTACTTTGCTTTCTTCTTAAATAATAGAGGGAAAAGCAAGTAGATCCTTTTAATAGCTCAGTCATCGTAATATTTTTTATTGAACTTTTATTGGGAACAAGGACACAGTGCTAAACCATCATTTAGAAAAGGCCAACCCTTGCATTTAAACCCTTGTTTTCTCAAGAAAGATTCAGAGTGGAGGAATATATAGTGTATATATTAGAAAACACACAGGTGCTCATTCACTCCTTTGGCGCCTCAGATCCTTTGGGGTACATACCCGTCTCTGATCCTGCGGGCCTTTGACAGTGGGAGGGTGATAACTCAAGTGTGTGCCTTACCCAAAATGCAGAATGGAATTCCTAAGTGACCTAAGGAGCAATTCAGAAGAGGGTGAACCTTGGAGTCTGTAGGTTTTTGACTGTTACAGGCTAGAAAGGGCACCACCAAACCATAGATGAACGTGATTTTTTAAAACGCAGAAGATATAGGATCTTATGCGGCCAGATGGAGGTAAGAAACTGCCCCCCGGGAGCAGCCCTGCAGCACCCAGCCCCGGCTGCACTGGGCGCCGGGCCCCTCCTCGGAGCACAGCAGCTCCAACAACTGGCGCGGATATTTCACATGAGAGTCCACAGGAAGAGCAAGTTTTCATGTATATTTTTTACATCCAAATTAAATTAACTCATGGAATTTTCCACCCTTAGGAATTAAAGTAGCAGCTCATGAAGTAATTCAGTTATGTCATTCATACCAAAACAGAAAATACTGGAGCAACTTGGCACTGTTTGAAAGCCAAAACTAGGCCGTGGCCATTTTATATTTTTTTAAAAAACCTGTGGTCGTTGTGTTATTTTAACTTTTATTGTGGCTGCAAATTTTTTAAGTCAAAAGTATCTTAATTGCTTAGAAAACAGAAGTGTAAAATGGGTTCAAAATAAGAAGTTTTAGGCAAAGCAGTTTTAGGAATGAAAACCTAAAAAAAAAAAAACTAAAAAAAAAAACAAAAACGCTCTAACCACATTTCTAAAAGGCAAGGATTCTACCTAATTGACATTTACAGTTGTGCAAAATTATAGCTTCCTTTATATCCATAAATTGTCTTAAACTCTCCAAAGTTGAGTTTAATCACGAGCTCTGTCCAATATTAATTCAGTGACATCTTTGGGGAAGTATTGTCCTGATACAATAGCCATGTTCATTTTCAAGCGGGTAATTGGACATATTGTCAAAATCCAACGTATTGAGTTGCCACATTTTAATTTCTCAGTTGCCTCCTCCCCAGCTTCTGCTGTTGGACGGTCTCTTTTGGAGCTGAAAGTGTGTGAAAGTTATTGGAGAAGGGTATTCTCTGGGTAATGTTTCTGTATGCTGCCCAAATTTCTCCCCCCTGTCGTCGAGATGGGAAACAGCTGGTTTTTGTTTAAAGAGCTGTTTTGCGCAATGTCTGAATCTTGAGGTGTAGAACTGAGGTCACCAGTGCAGCAGGTGCTCAGGAACAAGTGAGCAAGGCCCTGGGGACCGGCCGGCCCTGTCACCTTCTGCAGGGCACTTCCGTGTGGAGGAAAAGTGTTGAAGTTGGCTCCTTCATTGAGGGCACAAACAGATCTAAGAAAGTAATCGCATTAGCGAGGCTATTAGAAGTGGAGTATCTTTGAACACAGCCAGCCCTTGAGTAAATAATTAGCTCAGTATGAAAGAAACCAAAATGGTCATTTCCCTCACAGGGTTTCATGCAAAAGTCTCGGCCTTAGCTTCCTTTAGATATTATAAGATTTTGAATGTCCTCTTTAAATACACCAAACGCTAACAGACCTACCATTTCAAATAAGTGCTCCTCCATAACCCAGCGTGTTTTTCAAGTTTGTGGATGCCAGCTAAGCGAAAGGGAGAGAAGAAACCTGAGTTGGTGAGACCAGTGCCGGAGCAGTTTTGAAAGAGGCAAAGGAAGAAACATGTGGAATCACTAACGTGCAGGGCACGTCAGATGTCCACCCGTCTGAAGATGAAAGGAAACAGCCTCCTCCCCTGGGAGCTGGAGGTTATTAGCAGCTGTTTATCCAGTCGGGAATAGAGATTAACATTGTAATTTTTTTTTAAGAACTAGAAGAAAATTTGTTTGGGAAGTTGGCTCTTCATACCAAGTCTCTGTGCATTGCCAAAAAAAACTTCCTTTCTCAGAACTCATGTACTCAAGTTGAGCAATGTTATGATTCTCTGAGAAACTCGGAATTATCAAAAAGTCTGTCTCCTTTAACTAGAACAGGGAAGGACAGGAATGGATGGACGTCGGCCATTGACACATCTCCTTATACTCTTAACTGGGAAGCTGTGTGTTACCTGTTCTCCAGCCTGCTTCTAAATGGGGCATTCTTTGCGCGCACACACACACCCCATACCTCACTTCCCCCTAACTTAATCTCTACCACTCTGCAGCATACACAGATGGGTTTTGCACATGCCTACTGCTTGTAAAATGCCTTCTCATGACATATTGGGGAAGCTGCTTAGCACTCTGTGGAGCTTTATTCCAAAAAAAAAAAAAAAAAGAGTTGGATATTGGTATTTTCCTCTGATTTAATGCTACTCTTAATGTCATTTTCTTTTATTAAATCCTTTCTTTCGCTTTTGATCTTCTTTATAGCAGAGCCACTGGTCATATGGAAACTATTATTGGGAGATGAAAGACTTCATTGCAGTTAAATAAGAGTGAATCATTTGGGCCAATAATACACACATCCAGTGAGGTACCATTTGTGTCCGAATGCCCTATGTTGTTCACTTTGTAGCAAAGCCATTGAGGTTTATAAAAGGATTTACAAAAACCTGCTTTTTGTCTGAAATGTGTAGTCTGACAACATGAAAACATTAATATGCAGTCCTTAACTCCTTGTATAGAAGATCAAAATAATGCCACTTTTCAATTTAAAACTGAGACTTTCATTTAAAGTGGAGCTACCACTTAATTAAAGTTAAATGTCAGTTTTTTAAAAATAAATATAAATGATCTACATCAACATTCTACCATCATTTGAAACCTGTCTCCTTTTGAAGCAGCCCCTGTTGTCGGGTCTGATAGGGTTTCACCGCCCTTTCACGTCCTGCACGACCTGCATCCCTTAGGACATGCGTCTTCCTTTGCCTCCGATCATAACTATATTAATCCACCATTAAGATAAGAGCCTTGAAAGTAATAGTTATGTCTATAATAATTTTTTTCTAAAAATGCCTAAATAGAACCAGGCATAAAGTAGACATTCAAAAGGCATTTGTTGAACTCAATGAAATGTTTATTACTTGATAGAAACATGCTAAATGTATATTCAACAGTATCAAAAGATGTTAGATTTCATAATGATTAGAAATGTATATTCAACAGTATCAAAAGGTGTTAGATTTCATAATGTTAGATTTCACAGACACATACCATTTGTGTCATCATCTATTATTAGGAAGCATCTAAGTGCACATGGTCAGACTATAATCCTGTAACAGTGACCTTTGCACCCAGCTCTTGCCCTGGGGACACTTGCGTCTCAAGACAAGTGTAGGCTTTATGAATGGCAGCAAAACAGAATAACTGAAGTGTAAGCTCTGCCATATTAAAGGATGCCCTTCCCCCTTCCTCTCTCTAAAATCAATAAAAACATTTTTTAAAAAGAAGTACCGGTGTAGATCTTAGACTTGATCCATAGAATAAGGAAAACCCGTGTCACAGCCTTGATATGCAAGGTACCAAGTGATGGGCATCTAGAAGGTTAGTATTTAGAAAGTGACTGAGAAGAAACATGTCATTTGTTTAGGTAAGCTTCTTTACCCTTCCACTTCCTTTCCAAGTATTTTGCAATAAGCATGTGTTACTTGATAAGAAGAGCATTTTAAAAATAAAGGGCAGTTAGGTAAGCAGAAATCCCTGGTGTTGGGCCTCCTGGACCCGCTGCAGGAGCTGTGTGGGAGGCAGACGTGACCGTGCACTCACGTAGGTGTGCCTGCGCGCAGGGGTCTGAAAGTGCACCTCAGGTGTTCAGTTGTCTTTCCTGCTCACAGGTAACTGCCAACTTTCACCATAATCTCTGTGCCCGATGTGCTTCCTCACTAGGCATGTGGTAACTTTGGTTCCCTACTTATTAACCTGTACGTGGGTCAGGGGAGGGACTCTGTTAACCACCCCTCAAACTACCTGCTTGCTGGGCTGCATCCAGTTATGGTTTCCCCTCTATGAAAATGATGTAGAAAATTGGGGGCGAAGGACGGAGATACAGAGGAGAGAAATGAAACGGTTTTAATAGATGGAACTTATGAGTTAAGAAAAAAAAAAAGATGAACTGAAACCACATAACCATTTGCATCTCTCGAACTAGATCACAGAATCATTCATTTTAACCATTTCGGTGGACATCATGGGAGTTTCATCCTAGTTGATCACATAACCAGTCAGTACTGCCAAGATTAAGGTCATTAAGATCATGTTTACATTCTCTTGAAACTTATCTTGTCATTTGGAGAAAATAAGCATGAGAAAAATCTCCCAAGAATTGCCCAATAAGGAATTACCTTAAATTGTAGGCAAAGTCGAAGTGAAGCTATGAGATTTCTGGGGACGGAAGGGGGGGAATAGGTAGGTGTTCTTAAGACGTTTAGGAAGTCTCCCAGTAAACATTGCCTAAGAATTAAAATCCAAACAAAAGAATCCAGATCTGACTTTAGTGAAAAGTCCTTCAAATGTTTAATCCCATGAATTAAGAATATATACTCTGATTATTTATTTGTGGTTGAAAGGTATCCTGGATGTTAGAACTTTCTCACACAAAGGAGTTGGTTATTAGAGTCTTGTTTTCTTTTTTTAAAAAATATATTTTATTGATTTTTTTACAGAGAGGAAGGGAGAGGGATAGAGAGTTAGAAACATTGATGAGAGAGAAACATCAATCAACTGCCTCCTGCACACTCCCTACTGGGGATGTGCCCACAACCAAGGTACATGCCCTTGACCGGAATTGAACCTGGGACCTTTCAGTCCGCAGGCCGACACTGTATCCACTGAGCCAAACCGGTTAGGGCTAGAATCTTGTTTTCTACAGGTTCTGGGTGCCTCTGGTTCTGTTTCTCATGGTAACATCTCCTGCTGCCATTTCATGAACTCCCAGGTTCCCACCGGGGAGCTAGTAAAAAGTTTGCATGATCACTTCGCACCTCTTTAAGAGATTCGCTTTTTGGATTAAACGGTATTTTGCACATTTGGAAAAATAAGTTTGCTCTCCTCTAATATGACAGAGATATGGCAAGATAATTGAAACTGAAATCTAGTACTCTACCACTGTCATGTATAATTGATATTTCACGGGGAGATTACAGTTACAGACACCAAAACTGTTTTCTGTGTCAATGGGTGTCTAATTACAGTAAAAGCCCATCAACTTTTTTTTTTTTTTTCGTGAATATGGCAAAACAAGAAGAGAAAGAGAAGAGACACAGGTAAAAACTTTCAGGACCTTTTTCTTGGCCCAGTTCTTTTTAAAAATCACGTATGTCACAAGAAAAATATTGAAGCAGATGCCATTAATAACAAACTTCCATTTTGATATTACCGAAATGTCTCTAATAGCCTATCTGGTTTTGTGTCATTTGGTCTAGAAACTGATGCCAGGTTTCCTACATTACCCATCCTGTACTCTTTTAGGAGGATTATGGTAGAAGAGAAGGAACTGAGGTCTGAAAGCCTGTTTTGAAGCAGTTATCTCTGGAGATAACATTAACAAGGATTGAATAACTGCCAAATGAAATTTAATACATTTTCCCATCCATGAAATAGGCCTCTTAAATACAACAGAATAATTACTTTCACAATACTCCCTGGAAACAAAGAGAGCAGACACACTGAATGTCTTTTTGTTTGTGGTGTTTGTTGTTAGCTGAGGATAGGGATGAGGGTGTTTACCAGGGTGTGCTGTGCATCCCCACATAAAACAGCCTTGCCAGCAGCCACCCAATTTGAAGCTGCCTATCTTTTAAATCAGCTTATGTTGGCGGGGTTGTGGCAGATATTAAATTTTGTAATTTAGTTAGACATCTTGGCGTTGGCCTGGCCTGAGTTGGTAAACCATGATGTTTTTTCCTCTATGATAAAAGTAAAATGATTTTCATATCCATATCTGTATCTATACACACACACACACATACACACGCACGTGTACACACACACACACACACACACACACACACACACACACACAAACGTATACACACAGTTCTAAAACAAAAGCTCCAGTAAGTAGATCCTTTTTATCCCTTAAATCTGTAAACAGGGTAGGGCAAAAGTAGGTTTACCGTTGTGAGTATGCAAAACACAGACTTTATTCTTGTATTATTTATCAATTATTGTATTATTTTTCCATAAGAGCAACTGTACACTTACTTTTGCCCCACCCTGTATATATACCAAATAAAATTGTTCAATGTTGTAAGTTTTCTGAGTTTAAAATTTGTTTCAGCCCTCACTCAGTCACTTAGCCATTTCCAGCCTTAGCTTTCTTCTCTGTCAAAGGAGGAATTTGGCCTAACTGGTTCCCAAGTGTCTCCAAGCCCTTAAACTCTATACACTATGATTTAAAAGTGCTTCTGCTATGTCAGTCTTTTCCTCAAAAAGTAAGGTTATTAAACATTTATGGTGCTTACAGACTCATAAGAAGTAATGCACTTCTAAAGTTATTTAATTCTGCCTAATGATAGATTAACACAGGAGAATTTAAATAGCTGTGTTAT
This sequence comes from Cnephaeus nilssonii, assembly GCF_951640355.1. NCBI lineage: Eukaryota > Metazoa > Chordata > Mammalia > Chiroptera > Vespertilionidae > Cnephaeus > Cnephaeus nilssonii. The sequence continues at coordinate 39,581,362 of NC_137082.1, read as the reverse complement.
AATTTGAATATGACTTAATTTGAATATGTCATAATTTGAATATGATGAAATGTAACTTAGACATTTGCACATAAAAGCCATGGTCTGCAGGGTCTGCAGAAGGGGCAGCGATGTTGGGATCACATGATCTGGCCTCCTCTTCCTCTTGTAGCTCATGGGACCACGAATGGGGACACCCGATCCTAGGGTGGCCTATTCAAAGGATGGCCCACATCTGCTTCAAAATGAGCTGGGCCATCAGATGATCTTGACATTCTGAACTCAGAAATACTAAGGCAGGGAGTTAGCAGCAGGCATGGGTCCTGAAAGAACGTACCACAAGATACCGTGAAGGAAGAGTCCAGCTGGAGTCATGAGGGGCAGAGTCAGGGAGACAGGTTCCAGCCGAGGAGGAGATAGGCAGGACCCGCTCATGAGACCTAAGGAGTGGCCTTAGGTCCTGCGAATCTTGGGTCCAAAGCCTAAATTACAGAAACCTTCATGATAAATCTTTTTTTGATTTAATTTATTGGTTAATAAAATTATATAGGTTTCAGTGTTCAAGTCTATAATACATCATCTGTATATTGTACTGTGTGTTCACCACCCAAAGCCAAGTCTTCTTCTGTCCCTCTTTATCCCCCTAGACTGTCTTCTAACCCCCTTCCCTCTGGTCATCACCATGCTGTTGTCTTTGTTTATGAGGTTTTTGGTTGGGATTTTATTTTCCTTAACCCCTTCACCTTTTTCATCCAGCCCCCCAGCCTTCCTCCCATCTGACAGCTGTATCTTGGGCAAGCTTAGTGAGGCTCTGGTTCTCACTATGAAAACTGCCTCACTAAAGTGATCTCAGCGCCCAAAGTCTCAGAGAGGTCACTGTAAGCTCACAAGGACAGGGGCCACATCCAGGCTCTTCGCCGTGTGTCCCCAGTCCCTTGCAGAATTACAAGCATGGGCTAGATTCATAAACACTTGTGAATTAATAAATGTACACTTGGATCAGTTAACAATTGTTGAATATATTTTTAGAATTTAGTTCTATCTTTTACTTTTAACATAAATACATCTAAAACCATATAGTATGTGCCAGTAAGAAGGCTGTTCCTAAAGACTGCAAAAGCATTTGCAATCAATATTAATAAAGTGAACTGTTTTCATAGGCTGGCTTTTAACTTTAAACTATTGCTTATCTAGGTTAAAAGGTTATTATCAAAATGGGGCTCTAATTAAGTATGAATTTTCTTTTTTTTTTTTTTTAAAGGCTCCATCCCAAGAACCTATTTGTAAGTTTAAAAGAATCTGCTTTTTCTAGTCAGATGATCACGCTATGTGGAAAGTTGACAGATCCTGACCCTGGCCTGTACAGATAGGAGTATTGGTTCCTCCGGCTGTTTCTGAGCTACCCTAGTGGTGGATTTGTGCTGGCCACCTACTGTCTTTCTTTCCTTGTCTTTTACGAGACCAGAAGTAATGTTTCTGAAAGAGAAGTGAATAGGATGCTGTTGTGGTCAAGGAAACATGCAAAGCAAAGCTAATTCTTCAGATTAGAATATTATCTGATAGCCAGAGACATTGGACTTGATCCTAGAGACTCAGGCTCATTACACATGGATCGGAACCTATCATCCATCCTTCGTTTGACCTGGAATACACCTCATTTACAAAGGAGGTCTTAAAACAGTAAGGATAACTTAGTCCCCAACTTCCTTTTTAAAAAAATACATTTTATTGATTTTACAAAGAGGAAGGGAGAGGGATAGAGAGTTAGAAACATCAATGAGAGAGAAACATCAATCAGTTGCCTCCTGCACACCCCCTACTGGGAATGTGCCCACAAGGAAGGTACATGCCCTTGACCGGAATCGAGCCTTGGACCCTTGAATCCGCAGGCTGACACTCTATCCACTGAGCCAAACCGGTTAGGGCCCCCAACTTTCTTTCTGGAAAATAATTGATGTATTGCTTGAGATGATCTAAAATGATCTATGGCAAATATATAAAATTAGGTAACATATATGGCTAAAATCAGAACGGCTATATTCTCAAACATATTTGTAATAATATCATGTAAGATTTTACTGTCATTGTGCATGATAGAGATTTAAAATTAAATGGATATGAACAAAATAGAGGCAAAGGCAATTGGAAGTAAAGGCAGCTTGAGTTCTGAGGGTACTGGAACTACTTAGACCCTTATGGTAATGTATTAACACACAGATTTTCAGAACACAGAACACTCTATTATCACTGTGTACCAGTTGTTTGAAATATATCTTCTTCTTGCATTAAACATGGGACTTATTCTCTAAAACTTCTAGTATTATTTTCTCCATTTTGGGCTTTGAGTAACTTATCCATTGTTATACAACTATTAAAGAAACCAGTTACACTTAGAATCTAGACTCTCATCATTGTATTATTTTCACTCAGTTACACTGTCTTTCATAATAGTTGAGGCAAAGAAAATAGAAGGGTAATTGGTTGTGAATTCTTTTTTCCTCTTGTAAAAACTAATCTCAGTGTGACCAAGAGGGGGAAAGAAGAAATTACAGGATCAATGTCTGAATATATTTTAAGTGAAAAGCAAAATATTAACCTTAAATTACATCATAAAAGCCTACAAAGAAGGCTTGAAAGTTTTAATAGAATAATTCTAAAACATCTCTGCTATGCTCAGATCCATGGTTACTTAGTGATTCCAACTTAGAATCCTCCTTTGTGGAAGTCCAAGAACTGAAATCCACTGGGAATACCAAAAATATGAGTCAGCACTCAGGTAATTGTTTAGGTTAACATTGACAGACTTAAAGAGTGACCGTTTGATCAAGGCCTGTGAAATTCATGCTTACAAGTTGACATCTTGGATGGAAAGGGTAATCATCGAAGGAATAAATCTGGGAAATGTACAAATTTAAAAATGGCAAATCAAACCCTGAATGGAAAATAGTTATCAGCCTTTGTTTGGAAGGAAAGATAAAAACATGTCCCAACAGTGAGTGAGAAATGGTTGGCGGGACTGTGGGCATGGTCTGCCTCTAAGGGAACCGGCTTCAGTTACACATGAAAGACAGAAGTGGCGTGGCAATGGCATTACGTATGTGGGAAGGGCTTACACTTACTCCATGAACTCCAGGGGCTGAAACTAGAACCAGTGGTGGAATGTGCAAGGAGATTGACTTTGGGTGAAAATGGAATGGACTGCTTTGGGAGACCATCAGGGCCTCAGTGCATTTGCTGCACACTCATAGGACCTAAATAACCACCATTTAGAATGATCCAGAAAGGGACTCAGGCACATAGGTGGCAGACAGCACAGGCTTCCTCAGATCTCTCAGCTACAACATTCATTTATGCTTCTTGAGTCTTTAAATCCTGTACTATTCTTGCTATATTTTGAATCTGAGCAATTAGTATGATTTAATTGATCCTTTCCCCTGCTCCTGAATTATCTTCTTTGAATTGTCTGTAGCGGTGAGAACTGGATAGTAGTGGGCTGCCTTAGCTAGCATGCCTCTGCTCAGTTCTGGGAATGCGACTGCTGTCCGCTCAGATTCTTGTTGTTGCATTCCTTAGAAACACTCTTTAAACATTTGGTAGCAAAAGAGTGGTGATTCTCCTTTGTGGCTTTATATTTTGGATTAGAAAAAAATTCAAGTTTTTGGTTTATCGCAGTCTAAATTCGTAGATAGATATTTTCAGTGTTAGACTCATTTTCTTGTGTAAATGTTCACCTAACAACAAGCTAAGAAAACAACTAGTTGGAAATGCAAACGAAAATGCAACTTCTCGGGTTCCTCTTAGTTTGCAAAAGCTTAATGTTCTGCTTTAAGGCGGTGTACCCTCTAAAGTCAGCAGTCGCTGTCTTCATGTCGTGGGTCCAACATCTCTGGGCCAGCGTAGGTAGTACTAGTTAATAAAAAGCTCAGCAGCAGGTTTTTCAGACCGAAGCATCGTGCTGTACTCTATGATTTTATTCTTGGAAGCATAAAGACTGTTTACAATATGGTGTCTTCCTGGGATCAGAATAGTGGGGGGGGAAAAAAATGGAACAATGTCCAAACTCTTTGCATGGCAATGATGGCCTTACTGGTGTGTTTAATAAAGCCTTTATTGGGACATTTTCCGGTGTGGTGGCACTGGCAGACACGGTCCCCCTTTGGATTTGGAACTCGGCAGCTGATGAAATACAGTAAACATTAATTTGGGATGGGCTGCCAGTTTTGGAAAGCCAGGTGACATTTTATTCTATTTACCGAGCAGGGGCTGCGTCCCATACTGCCGCAGTTTCCGCTGTCACAGGCTTAGCTGGCATTATGGAAAAAAAAATGGCAGGCCTGAGAATCTTATCCCCTGAAATGAAAGTCGAATGCCAAATTGAAATTCCTGTAGGATTTCCGATAGCAATGGGGGAATTGAGAAGCCCACAATTAAGCATATGGGCATTAAGATAATTGTCAGATCTGTTGGCGGACATGATAGAAGACAGATGGGTACGAATCAGTGCGCTCCACTGCAGCACCCTGGGAGACAATTTGACGTTTTACCTGCCTGAGCTCCTCTGCCATATTTGTCACTGGATGTACAGCACGGCATCTTGCTGAGCGTTAAGTGGCTGTGCAGGGCACTCTAGGTGTATGCGTGGTCCTTCAGCGCCCTCTAGTGAAATGCATTTGGGAGTTTTGTTTTGCAAAGGCCAGTCTTCCTTCATTAGGTCCTGGCTACCCCAGTAAAATAGCGGTCTCACCTCTGGTTCCCACTAAACGCTATGGTTCCTCTCGCCTTGCAGGTCGGGGCCCATCGTGAAGACGGAGTGGCCCTGAGAGGCAGCCATTCTCTTGTGCCAAACCAGGTTCCAGTCCCACAGCTTCCTGTCCAGTCGGCCACCTCCCCTGATTTGAACCCGCCCCAGGACCCGTACAGAGGTAGGTGCACTGGGGCACTTCTGTCCTCACACAACAGCAGAGCTAGTGCTCATCCCCAGCTTACTTGGCATTCGTCCCTCAGGAAGCACTGGCAGAAAACCAAGAATCAAATTTGGCCCAAAAATGGTAAGTAAATGGGAAAGTATTTAGAACAGCTAATTGTGTTTCTTCAGTAGCTGTTTTCTTCAGACATCCCCTGAAATCCTGGTGCTGTTTCAGCAGGGACCAAGACAACAGACTGATGAGAGGAAATTTTATTTTAGCTATTTCCACATCTTACTCATTCAGCTCCTCTAATATGGTTAGTTGTAGCCTGAAAATGATATTTCCAAATGAATAGGAAGGAAGGAAACTGTTTTTGTTGTTGAAGATTGGAGGAAATATAGGCACATCTTAAAAAAATGGAGTTGTTTGGACAATTTTCGGTATTGAGTCATCTAGCCCCGTAATGATTACCTCAATCATACTGCAATGGGCTGTTCATGACCCCAGGAAGTTGTCCTGTTGGGGCAAGACCTGGGTCCCAGGCTCCCTGTGCAACTGACTGAGCAGGTGATGAGGAGACACTTGAATAACATCTCATTCCCCTCACGTTTAGAACAAGAATGATAACACTACCACAGGAATATGTCTGAGCATTTTTCACCTGTTACACATTGTACTCATCGGAGTATTAATTATAGATGAGGATGCCGCCCCATTTTTATTTGAATAGTAAGAATGTGGCAGACCATTCTTTTCAAGAGCCTTTGGTTTTTCTTTCCCTTTCCTAGATTAATGCTCCTTAAGCTTTAATGTGTATAAGCATGACTTGAGGTCTTGTTCAAATTCAGAATTTGACTCTGCAGGTGTGGGATTCTGCATTTCTAACGGGCTCCCAGGTGCAAGGATGCTCCTGGCCCATGGACCAAATTTTGAGTGACAAGGTTCTAGGCGCAGATTACAAATAGAGGGCAATACTCGATACACATGCTTCTACCCTAGACATAAAGGATTGCATTAGGGTCAAGTTTTAATGTGTGTTGTGATCTTGAAAGTTGAGCAACAAGAAAGATCGAAATTTCTTCAGCGAGCAGCTCTCTGCTTTCCATATGTACCATTTTTAAATGCTGATTACTCTTTGAGGATAAGAGAAGCCTAATTTCAGAATATCATTAGGATATCTATTGAAGTCTTGACTGTACATATTTAGCATACTCCCTGGGAATTATATTTTAAGGACATTTTTCTATTAAATCATTGCATATGGAAGAAACTCAATATAATAGCTGATATTTACTTGGGTTCTTAATCAGAACATTGAGGTGTATGATTTTCATGATTATGATTTTCATTGCAATTAAGTTGATGTTTTGTAGACAGTGAAATTACCATCTACTCCAAAAGATTGCAAAATAGAATTTAACCTCAGAGCCAAGGCAGAGAAAACTTGTTTCCCCGCAGGTGCATTTTTGAAACTTCACCAGGTAGTACATACACACACACAAAAAAAGACAGAAGGGTCACAGTTGAGCAGCATGAATTGCATCGCTGGCAGCTCCAAATCTGGGGTGCGAGTTGGTGCCTGGAGCCTTTGGTGGAGACGTCACCTGGTCTCTCTGTTTCCGTAGGCATGCCCCCAGGCCTGCAGGGCCAGAGTGTCTCCTCCGGCAGCTCTGAGATCAAATCCGACGACGAGGGCGATGAGAACCTGCAAGACACGAAATCTTCCGAGGACAAGAAATTAGATGACGACAAGAAGGATATCAAATCAATTACTAGGTCAAGATCTAGGTAACAGTATATAATACTGTCGCTTCATTTAATTCCTTTATTGGACTTTGATGAAGTGAACAGAACAGGAAGAAACTATTCAGTTTTTTCCTGGCAGGTAAATCTATAGCTGAAAAGAAAATTAAAGGCCTACTCTAGAGGTACTGAAGTGTCGTTTAAGATACCTGTACTCTAGTGATGCCTGAAATATCTTTGCATTTATGAATTTGGACCCAGGGCAAATTATACGCGGTAAAAACAATTTGTAACTGATTCAAACACAAAGAGTTGATTTTTAAGACTATACTTACTCTACAAATTTGGTCAGAAATGTTCTTTCTAAAATATTTCTAAAAAGAGATCTTCATGATATTGAAAACTCAATTGATGTATATGCAACTGTAATGTTTTTCTTATCTCAAACGTGAGAAAATACTGATTTCCCAGCTATATTCTAAACATGTTGATATATATGTAAGAACAAAACCTAACATGCTAATTTTTTTTTTCTCCTGGATATTCCCTCCTATAGCAAAACAACTGCAGGATCTAACTGTCTCCTTGAACTTTAATCTGATAACCAGGTGGTTTTTAAATGCCATGGCACCCATATTTTTGATTTGCTAATTAAATGTACTAAAACGACACCTTCCTTTTAAAGGCTATTGTTCCTAAGGTTATATCTAGTGTCCTACAGGAATTAAGAAGGTGCCACCTTTTCATATTGTCTTTATAATTATTATGATAAATTTTATTACATGCCCTATCACAAGTTCCAAAAACCCTAAAAGCTTCTAGCTTACGCCTTTCATCATCACTGCGGTTCCCTGACTCTTGGCCACGTGGTGAGGATGCTCGCCATCTTCTCTGTTAGTCCAGTCAGTCCTCAGGAACTTACGCAGTGGCCATGCTTACGCGTCTTCATTTACCTTGTGACGTTTCAGCACAGCATTTTAACTTGCTGTTAAGAACCTGCGTACTTTAAAAGGTCACTCCTGTGACATTTACTTAAACCTCCAAAAATGTGTTGGAAGGCATTGCTTTTCAAATCTCGGCAGTTTGATTTGCATAACCAATTCTAATTAATTACTAGCCCCAATAACTTTGGAAAACAATTCCCATTTTCAGGCCCACCCTTTGAAAGGTATGGCATGTGTTTGATATATAAAAATATCACCCCAAATTTTTTAACTTCAAGACAGGCCCAGCAGAAACTTGACTATGTTCTCCTTTCACTTATTACATCCTATTTGTGTAGTGGAATGTGGATGTGAAATAATAGGCAGCTTGATTTCCTTGGCAACCGTAGAGGTCAAGGGTGAGGGAGAGAAGGCTCAGCAGCGAAGACGGAGGATCAGATGGCAGAGCCTTTTCCGACTGGTTCAGTTCAGTTGTGTGTTCACTAGCACGCATCCACGGTAGACGATCCCATCTGCAGGAGAGTGTAACCTCTGGGGAGATGAGCCAAGTCTTACAACATCTTTCTCTGGCGCCTCCCTCCTACGCTCCCTTACAAGTGTTCTTAGCTTACATGGCCACCTTTATGTGCAGCATGTGCTTGCAACCCAGGAATATCACTTCCATTTTTGATCGACTGGGGCTTGTAAACCATAGTTGACCCTTATTGCACTCTGGAAGTTACCCAGAGATTCTCCAAAGTGGAAGATTTAGAGCCATGTAGTTTAAGCCAACTTCATTAAGTGTACATCCCATTGACTAGATAACTTCCCACATGTCCTCCAGCTCTGAGGTGCTGTGATTAACACTTTTTCTATGAACATTTCAGATTTGTGGAATTTTAAAATAGAGCATAACCTTCATGGTTCTTTAGAGCCATGCTTAAATCTCTAGGTTAACATCCTTATAGCTGGTCGCCTCCATATTGTTTGTTGTTGTTGTTGTTGTTGTCATGGAGAGCCTATTACTTTTGGTGAAGTTTACTTTATTTTTGCTATCTCTCATGCCCCCAAACTCTTGCTCATATTAAATCAAATTCTTCTGCTCGAAGTTCTTCTTTTCTGTTCTATCTTCCTGAAGCAAGACATCTCCCACGCCTCTTTTTACATAATCGCCTATGAAACACTTGAAGCCCTGATGCCATGAAACCTTCCTTCTTTATGCTATGCTTTCCAGATGGCTCATCCTCCTATTTGCCCTCCATTCAAAAGTTTCTTCTCCTTTGTCAGCATGACACCCACAAACAGAAGTAATCTTGCCTTTCCAGACTCTACAGAGTCCAGCCATGCCTTTGGTATGAATCACACAATATTTCTGTTCTCACAGTCAGAGATTAGCTTTTTGGCTTCATTTTTGACTCACCATGAGTCAGAAGCTCTAACCGGTAGATCTCTGGAGTTTGTTTTGCTTTGTTTGTTTTACACAGCTCAAGTCAACTCAGCTTTCCCCTCGCTTGTTTTTGGATCATAAACACCCATCACGTTAAAGCCACGGAGATCTTGTGTTTCTAACCTTTTTATTTAATGCATGGAGACAAGGAGACTCAGATACATTAAGTGGAACGACCAAACCCTCAAAGCAAATTCATGGAGAAACCTGGACAAAAATCTTCACTCCCATTGCTCTGGTGTCTTCAATGTAGGACCATCTTCTTAATCCTGATAGCTGCATCAGGTTAATTTTGATGTATCAAACTGTTTTTGCAATCACTTATTTTCCTTCAGCTTCAGATGTCATGGTATGAAAGTTAAAAAAACAAACAAAAGAACAACTTCTAAAACGATTCTTTCTGGGTTGCCCTGCTGTGGTGTGGCTTCAGCTGACGTTGACTGTGGCCCGCTTTGCAGGGTGTAGCCTCGCCCTCCTGCATTAGTATGAGCGCACCCTGGGCCCTAACTTTAACCTCTCCTGTTCCGTTTGAGTTTAATATCTAGGGCCTGTGACAGCCAACCAAAGCAATCCCCGCTCCAGTGCAAGAGCTTGAGGTGGAAACATTCCGTGCAAACTCCGGAAGAAAGCAAAAGTGATTGAGTTGACCGCCTTTCCCCCCGACACCGTTAGAAAATGTCCCTTCCCTTTTGTCCCGCAGCAATAACGATGACGAGGACCTGACACCAGAGCAGAAGGCAGAGCGTGAGAAGGAGCGGAGGATGGCCAACAACGCCCGCGAGCGCCTGCGCGTCCGCGACATCAACGAGGCTTTCAAGGAGCTGGGCCGCATGGTGCAGCTCCACCTCAAGAGTGACAAGCCGCAGACCAAGCTCCTGATCCTCCACCAGGCCGTGGCCGTCATCCTCAGCCTGGAGCAGCAGGTCCGAGGTCAGTGCCAGGCAGCGGCTCCTGGCAGAAGCCACGTCTCATGGGGCCGGAGGGAGCGTGCAGGACGCGCCTGCCTTGAGCAGCAGCAGAGAGGACACAGAAGCGCGGCTCAGGATAGTTATGTCCATTGCAGACCGCGACGGCATCTGGCCGGCAGCTCCCCTTTCTCCTGCAGTTAAGCTATAGGGTTCTCTCACCACAAGACTGCAGTGTGAAGCTTCCCTGTGCAGTCAGTCGTCGGAGCTTAGTGTTTGCTTCACCGGCTTTCTGATACTATGCAGGGCTCTCTGAATCCACCTCGCAGCTCACCCGCTACCAGTGCCTGAGGGAGGGAGTCTCTAGGGCACTCTCTAACTGTGCCTGCCTTCTGTCTGTAAACCTCAGGAAAGGGTCCTCGGAAGGGCACACACTGCCCTCGACCAGCAGCCTGGGCATTAACTGAAGGCTTTGTGCGTCCTTCTTCCACAGAGAGGAATCTGAATCCGAAAGCTGCGTGTCTGAAAAGGAGGGAGGAAGAAAAGGTATCCTCGGAGCCGCCCCCGCTGTCCTTGGCGGGCCCTCACCCTGGAATGGGAGACGCTTCGAACCACATGGGACAGATGTGAAAGGGCAAGTGAGCTCCCCTGCACCCAGCCTCCCTCCCCTGTGGTCCTCCAAGTGAGCTCCCTGCACCCAGCCTCCCTCCCCTGTGGTCCTCCAAGTGAGCTCCCCTGCACCCAGCCTCCCCTGTGGTCCTCCAAGTGAGCTCCCTGCACCCAGCCTCCCTCCCCTGTGGTCCTCCAAGTGAGCTCCCCTGCACCCAGCCTCCCCTGTGGTCCTCCAAGTGAGCTCCCCGGCACCCAGCCTTCCCTGTGGTCCTCCAAGTGAGCTCCCCTGCATCCAGCCTCCCCTGTGGTCCTCCAAGTGAGCTCCCCGGCACCCAGCCTTCCCTGTGGTCCTCCAAGTGAGCTCCCCTGCACCCAGCCTCCCCTGTGGTCCTCCAAGTGAGCTCCCTGCACCCAGCCTCCCCTGTGGTCCTCCAAGTGAGCTCCCCTGCACCCAGCCTCCCCTGTGGTCCTCCAAGTGAGCTCCCTGCACCCAGGCTTCCCTGTGGTCCTCCAAGTGAGCTCCCCGGCACCCAGCCTTCCCTGAGGGGCTCCCAAGTGAGCTCCCCTGCACCCAGCCTCCCCTGTGGTCCTCCAAGTGAGCTCCCCTGCACCCAGCCTCCCCTGTGGGGCTCCAAGTGAGCTCCCCGGCACCCAGCCTTCCCAGTTACTCCCACCGAAGTAGTGGCCAGAGCAGTCCATTTCCCCAGGTTAACAGATTTTCCCCTTGATAAAAGAGCTTATGAATAAAACGTTTACTTCTACTGTTGTCAATATATTAATTATTTCCCTTATTTTTTTCCTTTTTAGGTCCAAGCTGCCACATTGCTTCATTAACACAAGAGACCACTTCCTTAACAGCTGTATTATCTTAAACCCACATAAACACTTCTCCCTAACCCCTTTTTTGTAATATAAGACAAGTCTGAGTAGTTATGAATCGCAGACGCAAGAGGTTTCAGCATTCCCAATTATCAAAAAACCGAAAAACAAACAAAAAAAAAAAAGAAAGAAAAAAGTGCAACTTGAGGGATGACTCTCTCTAACATATCATTCAGAATGTGCAAAGCGGTGTGAGCAGGCTGAGATCAGCCCAGAGACTGAATGGCAATCCTTCCACACTGTGGAACAATGCATTTGTGCCTAAACTTCTTTTGGAAAAAAAATATAATTAATTTGTAAGTCTGAAAAAAAATATTTAATTTAAAAATTGTAAACTTGCAATAATGAAAAAGTGTACTTCTGAAGAAAACTACATGAACGTTTTTGTTGGTATTCAAGTCAGCTAGTGTTTCTAATTCCTGGATAGCGAATGGGGGAAGCTCGGCTGCCCTAGTAACAAAACCAGCAAACGTCCTGAGACAGCGAAGTGATGACATTAGCCATTCCTTAGGGTAGGAGGAACAGATGGATCTTATAGACCTATGACAAATATATATATAAATATATATATAAATATATATTAAAAATTTAGTGACTATGGTAAGCTTTTGTTCATTTGTTTCAGACTTTTTTCTCCTGTAAAAAAATAGTACTGATTAACTTTTTTAAAAGAAAGATTTTACTGTAAATACGGATTTTTTTTTTTTTTTTGGGTCTTATTTCTGTCCCTTCCCGGTTTGTTATCGTAACCTGTAGTGCCATCTCTGCTTCCGGAGGGGTAGTGCAGGATGGAACGCTGACCCTGATGTTGCTTTTCATTCACAAATAAGTAGAACGTTGTTTCTCCAGTCTTTTGGGAACACAGGACTTAAAAGTCACATCGTGTGTAGATACTACAAGCAGCATTACTGAGACATGGCAAAAGGAGTTTGTCTGAATTGTAATGTTGCGTATGTGACCCTCTTCTGGGATTTTCAGAGGTACAAGGTTAGAATGCTACAATGTTACCACTGTGCCTTCCAATGTTTATATCATCGGAAACATAACATAATCAAAGTGGCTGTGATTTAACAAAATGATTAAAGTGTTACCTACATGTGTAGCCGAAGTAGTGTGCAGTGAGGCGTTTCTGAATACATGGTCAGATTTTTGGAAAAAAACAAAAACAAAAAAACAAGTAAAGTTCAAAAACCATCAAATGAGAAAATTGCAAGTAGTGTGACAGAGCTGATTGATTTTGTTGCTTTCTTGATTTTTTTTTTTTTTCAAAATGGGTTTACTAAGATGTAGATGATATAACTGCCTCCTCCATCTGAAAAAAAATGCCAATATTCAATCATCATGCAGCATTATAACAAGCCTTATAAGTCCTAAAGCATTAAGTTGCACTTTCTTGAGGAGGGGTAGTGCAGTATTTCTCTGGCCAGTATGAATGAAGTTTATACCTAACATATTTGATAGAAACATAGATCAAGCTATGGCACAGCAACTCATCAGATAGCTAGCTTTGACGTCTGGGCACAATGGAACCAACTTCCAACGTGAATCTTTATAATGATTGAGTTTGGTGTATAGTGCAGTAAACAAATAGTGCTCCTAGTTAAGTATTTGTCAGCATCCTTTTGTCTCTAACTCGTTTCTATTTTTACAGCCACACAATCTTGGCATGTATTAAGAAAAAAAAATCCCTGTTCAAGTAGTTTTTTCCACCTATCAGCACTGAGTAAATGCCATAAACCCATCAAAATGGTCTAAATGTTCCATCTGTTCTCCTGTTTTGCCAGTTATATAGTAATGAAATACATTTGTAAATTTTATGCAACAAACGGCAAACGTATCATTATTTTGAAATTGTGTATGTAAAAGTTATATTTTTACACGTAGACTCTTGTTATTATGTGTTTTAATACATTGTATTGGTTTTTGTTTTGTTTTGTTTTTTTAACTGTGTGGTTTAAAAGCGTCTCATTTAAATGAAATAATGAGCTACAAGAATCTGAATTTTATGTTCATTTCTGAAACTGTAAGAACAAATAAGATAGTTACCACGTGGTCATCTTTTACAAACCCATAAACATTTTGATTAGCTGTGTGTGTGCGTGTGTGTGTGTGTGTGTGTTGAAAACTGTAAATATGTTCAGTAGCGATAAAACTAAAATACTTTGATTTGTTGATAAGTTCCTAAAATGTGGAGGTGGATTAAAACCTTAGGAGAATAGCAGAAATCAAAGTTCATGAAAAAGTTATTTGGAGGCTTTCCTGTGAAATGTCCGAACAAAGGGACTGCGAGAGGGCATGGAAGACCATGCTGTGTCCGCTCCCCTCCTCTGAAATAATGGAAACCAGGTGTCTGTGTTCCCTCGGTGTGTAAAGATTTCCTTTAGTGGTACATTCTGCACTCACTCTGTATAGTCTACCAAGGCGGGTATCCCTAGGAACAATATATAGGAAGCAGGTCTGCTTTGATCACATTCAGGATAAGTGTACAGAAGAAGATACGGTGTTTACTCTTTAGGGAACTGGCAGCACTCCCGGTGTTGATGTACATTTTAAGAATGGCACTTTTGATACACGTTATCATAAAGGTGCTTAATAGAGCTGATTTAAAGGTTTTTCAAAGCTGTAAACAGAGCAAAAAAAAACTAAATTGTATATTTGATTCTTTTTTAAATTGGTGCTTTATATTTTGTTCTCACTCCAACAGAGGAAAAGCTGCAATTTTATTGTTCACCAGCTTCGATGTATTCATTACTCAGTAATGTAATACTTCTCTTGTCGAATTCCCTTTGGAAAGAAGCGAAAAACTTCCTAATGGCCACCAAAAGCTGCTCAGTTCATGTTGCTTGGTGGAGAAACATCTGCACCTATCCATGTAATTGGGTTGTGTCCCCATTAAAAAAAGAAAGGAAGAAAAAGAGGAAAGGGAATGTGGCCTTCTTAGTGTGTTTTTTTTTTTTTTCTCGTTGTTTTGTAAATTATCAAACCCAGGTAAGATATTGGTATCCTGTGCTGGATTTTTCTAGTGAAACTTAGCAGAAGACAGAATTAAAGAACTATCCAGAAATGCCATAAGGGTCCATACTATATATGTGATGATACCTAGGCTGGGGATCTGTTCAAGAGACTTGGACATTAAAGCAACTTGGAACCGTTGATCCACCTCCACATTCAAGTAATTTATGAATATGCAGAATAGGGATCTGTTCATCTAGAAAGTTTACCATTTGTCTTCTGTGTAGCTGCAAGGAACACTAATGTTTATACAACTGTCAGTCCACCCAGTGACGCAGCTGGTTCTGACTCAGTCTTCCGATTCCTTTCTGTTTTTCGCTTTTTTCCTATTTCTTGATTTTTTTTTAATTTTATGTGTGATCTTTATTTTGATGAGGGGTTCGGGGTTGGGGAGGGAGTTGAACCAAGACTTGGGGTTAAGAGGATTTCGTCTTGGATCCAACAGGCAAAATATGATCTGTGTCCAAAAGTGAACTTGAGTCAGGAATGAAACATTTTTTTCAGCATAAATAAGCACAAAAATTTAGTCTGCTGGCTGACTGGAAACAAAAAAAAAAAAGTCAAGATGGAATATGATGAATTCCAACACGATGGGGCACCAAGGCCGCTAGGCCTCTCTTTTTATTTTGCTTTGGTTTTGTTTTCTTTAGAGACATGCTCTTTCTCATGGGACTTGAAGTGGACTCATCTTCGTGCAGTGCTGGTTTTGCCATCCTCATTTCAAGTATTATAGACATATGTAACGGTGAAATATATGAACTGTGGCCTTTTTCATTCTTGTTACTTGTGATGCAATTAAGTGAAGATAAGAAAAAAAAAAAAGCAGAGATTTACCATGTATCAGTGCCTGGCTTTTTGTTATAAAGCTTTGTTTGTCTAGTGCTCTTTTTGCTATAAAATAGACTGTAGTACACCCTAGTAAGAAAAAAACCCTAAATTTAAAAATAAAAAATATATTTGGCTTATTTTTCGTAGGAGCAATCCTTTTATACCATGAATATTACAAAAAAAATTGTCAGATTCTGAATATTTCTTCTTTGTAGATTTTTGGAATCATTATGAGTAAAGTTTGTTACTTTATTTTACTATTTAAAAGATGTTATTTTACCATGTGTTACTGAGATGAAACTGTATGGTAGCTTTTTTGTTTGTTTTTTTGTTTTGTTTCGTTTATTTTTTTTAGTTGTAGGTCGCAGCGGGGAAATTTTTTGCGACTGTACACATAGCTGCAGCATTAAAAACTAAAAAAAAAAAAATTGTTAAAAAAAGAAGAAAAAGGGAAAACACTTCAAAAAAAAAAGATAAACAGTTACACCTTGTTTTCAATGTGTGGCTGAGTGCCTCGATTTTTTCATGTTTTTGGTGTATTTCTGATTTGTAGACGTGTCCAAACAGGTTGTGTGCTGGAGTTTCTTCAAGACAAAAGCAAGCCCAGCCTGGTCCAGGCCATTACCTGTCCCATCTGTAGTTATCGATGAAGTCATGTACATGACCGTTCTGTAGCAATAAATGTGCCATTTTTATAAACTGTTTCTGACACTTATTTCACTTCATTTTGCATTGTCCATAGAGCGCTGATGCTCTTCTGTGAGTGAAACCACATCTATATTTCATTTTCCAAGTGTTGGAGGTATTGACAGCTTAACAAACAAAACACACACACACACACACACACACAATCAAAAACAAATTGAAAAGCGCATGAATGACCAAGGAGGAGATGCCCCTAATGAAAATGGAACGGGATGCATGCGAAACAAAAAGGAAGCTGTCTAGAGGATTAACTAATTGAAGGAATATAACCCATGTGTGTGTGACACGGAAGCGATGCATTTGAAGAGCTCTGGCCGGCGCCATGCTGTTGGTTGTGCTGCAGTCGCTAAGCTGAGTCTGCCTAACCTTGGAATCAGTTGGTCGACTGCTTCGCAGAACCTTCTCGGCTAGATCTTTGCAGTCAAAAATCTAAGGGGATTTGTTTTGTATCACTTTGTTAAGAGCTGAATACTGTTAACCACAATTACTATTACACTGTATTTCTTCCTTCTCAAACTATCCCCACCCCACTACTTCTGGTTGACCTCTTTTGACTCTTAATCCAGATGTAAACAACCAGATGTGGGTTTTTTTTTTCCAACTTGTACAAACACCTGTGTCACCTATTGTGGGAGGGGAAAAAATGTACAGATTAAAATTATTCAGTGTTATGTACTGTAAGTTAATATTTTTTGTAGAATGGACATCAATCTATTTTGCAAAACTTGGAGGCTGTTTTCATCCTTGCATTGTAGAAGTGTACAGTCATGCCTGCAATGGAAAGAAAGCCCGGGGTAGATGAGCACTTCCTGACAGAACGTCCTGGCCCGGTGCGTGGGGTTTGCCGGACGCCTCCATGATGGCTCTTGCGTTCTTTCTAATGGGGTTTAGTGCCTAGTTTACCAGAAGGAGAATGTTAGCACCATGTGGTTCATGTGTGAAGCGCCCTCCATAGCCAAATGTTGGAATTTTTTTTCTTCTTGGTTGCAATGTTTGCAGATATTTAAATTTTATGAACTGTCCAAAGATTTTGGTTGGTAACCCTTTTTCCTTCTAAATGATTTGAGATGTTCTTCTGTTCCCACTGTGTGTTTTAAATATATTCAAAAGAGCCATGAGCATTTAGTCTTTTAGTATTATATTTGATCATCTAACAGTTAAAAGGGGGGCAGTGAGCGTGGGCACCACTTCAGTGAATCTACCATCTATTCACAGGTTTTATTTCAAAGGAGTACCTTAAACCTTGACTTGGGTCCATTTTCTAAAGGGAAGTTAAGTTGCTGGAGAAATTAACATATCTGAAAGTTAAAAAGACCCCAATAATGTTAAAAATGAAGAATACCCAAAGACGTTGAGACAGGGAATCATATTTCGTCTCATAACTGGGTCCATTCATAGAAGACCAAGTGAAATGTGTATTCCCGGCTTTAGTGATAGGCCACCTTTCTCTTGACTGACAGCCTAAGGTTGAGTAAGCCACCGTAGAGGTCAGCTTGCAGACAAAACCAGCCACTGTGCTGCTGATGTGCAGGTCGCCCAGGAGCCTACGTTTAAATCGCACGTGGGGCCCTAATGCGCTGCCCTGCCAGCCAGAAGGCGGCGCGGCCAGTCGGGTGCGCTCCTCCGTCTCACTGGGTACACGCGCACCTGCTCCCAGGTCAGGGCACGTGTCATGAAGAAACACGCCAGGACTAGCAGGGCAAGAAGAGCCAGTTGCCTGGGTATCCACCCCTGAGAGATCCTTTACAGTGAGATGGTTGGATGACCCCGTGTGGCCAGGAGAAGACTCGATGCCACAACTGGGAGAAAGCACCAGTGACAAGCATGATGCTTCGAGGTCAGCCCTGGAAATACGTTGGGTGCTGTGGGTCCAAACAGTGAAATCAACCAGCCAGCCATTATCTGGGGCTTTCTGTTGTTGGTTTGAGAGCTAGACCTTTGCATTACTGAGTCTTTACCTAACTATAGGGAGTGGCTTGTAGTGCAGGCTTTTGGCCACGGAGGCTGTCTGTCTAAAGCAGTGCTTAGCATTCAGTGCGGACCCCTGAAGGTGAATTGAACACTCCCTAGAGAAAAGTACATACTGTGTTGTATATGGGGTTTTTTTTTCCCCATGAACGTCACATTCAGCTTTAAGGAGTTGATGGATCTCTCTAGAGTCTGGGCACAGACACTTGTTCAGATCCCGAGTAAGAAACAGATACAAAGTAACTAAGGCTCCGGCGCCTGAAAAGGCAGAGCGACCCTTCCCCCCCCCTTCCTGTGACCTAGGAGCCCCCCCAGAACGGCACTGGTGTCTGGCTGAAGAGGGAAAAGAAAGGCCCTTTGTGTAACAGAAAAGAACGCAGTCCTCGCTCACATCTGTTCCGCTATATTTAGAAGTCGAATGGCTCTGGCTTTGGCATGAAGATCTTGTAAGAGGAAGCAGAGCCGTGCCAAGTGCAAAGTGAAAACGCTCCTCCCGCCGAATCAGACCTGCGGCTCTAGGGCTTGATGGTAACCAGCCCGCGGCGGAGGCGCTCTCCCGCGTGTGAGCACAAACGACCGAGTCTGAAACAGAACCACTCCGTTTGTTTAAGGATTTACTGGACCTCTGTTTGTTTGTGAGGTGGGCGGGGCCCTTTTAAAGAAGAGGAAAATGAAGGCCAAGAGAAGTGCTCAAGTCAGAGAGAAAGCCCTGCGCTGCCCGCCTCTCCCAAATGGCCTGTCTGGCTTCACATTTTAACCGGCCCTGCCTCCTCCCCTCCCCCCTCCCCCCCCAAAGCGCATCCAGGTCCGGTTTTTGTTTGTTTTGTTTTTATCTTGGCTGCTGCCTTTTCACAGACACTTCACAGAAGCCTTTCGAAACTTCCCTGCAGTCCTCATTTCCATTCTTTTCCTACAAATGGTTAGGATATAACTAGATGTGAGGATGTTCATGCCATAAGAGACTGCTAGCCAGACTAAAATTTGCACTCTGGCCCACTTTTTCTAAAATAAACTTTCTATTCTGGAACAATTTTAGATTTACAGCAACGTTGCAGAGATAACACATAGTGTTCCCATACACCCTTTACCCAGCCCCCGGTAAGGGTACAGTATTACATAACCATGGCACGTGTGTCAGAACGCAGAATTCACACGTTTGTCAAAACTCAGAGTTCACGTTGGTACTTTCTGTTTGATTTCCCCAGTTGCCCACGTTTCCTTTTCCTGTCCAGGGCCCCATCCAGCTATGGTCTGACCCACTCTGAGTTGGGGTGTGAGCACGGCCAGCAGAGTGGAGCCTGCACAGTACCCCATGGTCTCTGGGTCTGGTCGAAGTGAATACACCCCTCCCTAAACCACAGTGCAAAATTGGCTGACTCGCCTTTTATGATACCCCCCCCTCCCCAAATGCATTGCCTCCTCTCAGAGACCCACCCTCTGTGACGGCAGGTATGGAACAGGGAGAAGGCAGGAAGGAACAGAAAGGGAGTAGGGGGAAGCCTACAGCCCCTATGAACTGGATGGTTGAAGTAGGGAATCAGTGTGGCTCGGCAATGGATTTACGACTGGGTGCTGAGCAGGTGGAAAGCGCTGGGGAGAGACAGGGAGCCGTCCCACTGGGAAGAAGCCGGGTTGGAAGGCCCCATGGATCTGTATGAGCAACAACAGTAATCGCCACGAGGCAGGGACGGAGGAAGCCAGGGGTGGGGAGGCGCTGGGCAGGTCTTAGAGTAGACAGGACAAGTCACCTGGAGGAGTGACAGGCTTTTAGACAGGCAGGGCAGGTAATGGGCTTAAAGCAACAGCACTGCTGTCTGCACCGGTAGGGAGTAAGCTTACAGGAACTCGGGTTTGGGAGCTTAAACCATGGCAATGCCTTTTTCAAATGTTCCTCCCTTTCCCGTCTCTCAGCCAGTATCTAGAAACTCCTAGCTGACCTTTTGGTGCACAGGGTGATCCAGGGCCTGTGTGCAAAGGCCTGTGGGTAAGGAGCAGTGGGAGCAACTGCACCATCCCCCTTGATGATGGAGGGTCTGCAGGGTCCTGGGCCAGCCTCCTGTACGACAGCAGGCGAGGAGGCCCGGCGCAGCGGCCCGTCTGCAGCCCGCCCTTCTCCAGCTCCTCCCTCCCTGCCCAGGAACCCTGTGCCATCCTGCCACCGCAATGCCCTTGTTGCCCTCCAGATTGCACCACCAAGGGCACGTGCGAGCAACTGACAAAGAGCACATGTGACTGACTGACGGTGGCTGCGTGGTCCACAGTGAAGGAGCTGGACGGATGGATGGCTGAGAGGATGCTGGGCATCGTACCCAGGCTGAGGGAGGGAGAGGATTCATGCCGGGAAGCCTTCCTGAAGGAGGTGAACGCTGAGGGGATGGAAAAGGTGCAGGCTGGGGTCCAGGGACTCTCGCTGGTGAGAGGTGTGGGCCTCAGAGTCCAGGATGTGTCGGGGGTGGATACCCAAAGTGTGGTAAGCAAAGGGCAACTGGGAAAAAGTACTCCATGGAACGAGGCAATGCTAATGTGACTACATCATTGATTTCTATCCAGCCTCATTCTGAAAGGCTGCGAGATCACACTGACAACCGTGACTATCCGGGAGGTGAGAAAAGCGTCCTCCCCCACTAGCACAGTGTAAGCTAGCTGGTCAGGGCCCTACCCTCAGAATACCCTTCATTGATAGATGCTATCGAACCCGCCACTTACCCTCACTCATGACCCTGGGAGTCAATATTACAATGCATGTGGCCTGCTTCTCCCAGGATCAACACCCAGAAAAGAACACATTACATAGAGATTGGATGGCATGTAACTGTGTATGTGGCCATGGTCAAATCATAGGCAGTACTGGCCTCTGCTTGCAACCTCTGGCCCCCAACTCTTCCCTCGTGGGCGGGAAAAGTCATGTGGGGAATGTGCTCTGCCCCACATCTACCGGGACTTCCCTTTCCTCTCGCAGGGAATGGAACTCCCACCCGGCAAGCAGGAGGAACATCCAACAAAACAGAACGATCGATCGCATAAGGAAGGTGTTCCAACAGAGGCTCAGCCAGACAGTTCCGTTTCCAGATGACGGAGCGAACACAGGCATCGTTTAATTAAGCCTCACGGCAAACCTGAGAAACCAGGGACTCCGCACCTCAGAAGGAGGGCGACAAGTCCCCAGGGCTGTGGCCAGTGCGAGTGACCAGGGCCGTCACCAGGGGCGAGAGCAGGGCAGCTGGCTGTGGGGCCGGCGGGCATGGCACTGGCCACGGCTGTCTGCCGGGAGGGGCCGCTGGCTGGATGACAGGGTCCACTGTCCTTTCTAATTGGGACGATGGCTCCACGTGTGGGCTTGCCGGCCGCCACCACCCTCCCTAGTGCTGTTCTGCTGATCCAGCCCCTGTGGACTCTCCCGACCAGTCAGCACAGCACCCCCAGAGCTGCCATTCCTGAGCCTTTGCTCACCCCAGAGCCCTGCCTTCATCTTCAGCTGAAACACATCATTTCCACTGTCTGGATTCTGCTCCAGGTCATCCCATCCCCTTAAAAATTTAACAAACAGTTCAATAACATCTGGGGCTCACAGATCATGGGACAAAACCACTGTGTTGGGTACCAGGAAGAAAGCAAGGGTTTTCACAAGAGCCTTGGAAAATCTCTTGCAGATATAAAGCATTCAAACACATATACAGAAAAAGAGAAAACAGTGGACTTTTTGAGCACTTATTTTAGACCATCACACATGTCAGAAAGTATCCAGAGGCCTGGAAGCATGAACACACAGGAATCTCAGAGGGAAGGGGTGGGGTGGGAGGCGGGAAGAGACTAAGCAAAGAACGTGTATGCATACAAGCTTAACCCAAGGACTCAGGCAATAGTGTGGGGAAGGCCGGGGGGAGGGGGGGGCGGGAACAGCGAGGAGAGGGGCACTGGGGAGAAAGCGGGGGGGGGGGGGGGGAGGGGGGCGGGGGAATCAGTAATATTTTCAACAACAAAAATAATTTTAAAATGCAAAAAAGGTATATATCTCAATGAACTAAATCATAAAGAATCATGAAAGACAATATCTGTCTCCTCCAAAGCCACTTTCTGCTTTATTTTTTAAAAATATATTTTATTGATTTTTTACAGAGAGAAAAGGCGAGGGATAGAGAGTTAGAAATATCGATGAGACCGATCAGCTGCCTCCTGCACACCTCCTACTGGGGATGTGCCCGCAACCGAGGTACATGTCCTTGACCGGAATCAAACCTGGGACCCTCCAGTCCACAGGCCAATGCTCTATCCATTGAGCCAAAGTGGTTAAGGTGACTTTCTGCTTTATTTTACTTAATCCACATGAGTCTTTTCGCTGAGTATTCTTAGTATCCCCAGGTCCCAGATGAAGAAATGGAGGCTTAGAAGAGTCATTAGGTAAAGGCAGATGGTCATAGTGGGAGGCAGGTCACTGACTTCTGATCCTGAAGTCAGTCAAAATCTTGCCGTGGGATGTAGATATTATAATTAATAAGCTCTTTATTTTCCAGGTAATTCAATGGGGTTTACAGAGAAACACAAGGCCTAGAGACTTCAGAAGAAGTGCCTAAGATCACGCTTCCCGTCAGTGGCTAAGATGGGATTTAAATGCAGACCCATCTGACACCACAGTCTGCATTTAGTGCCCTAGAGTCTAGGGCCTAGACCCTGAGGGAGAGCAGGCGGCCAGGCCCTGGCGAGGCCAGACACCCTCCCTGGGAGAGAGCATGCAGCGTTGGTCCTCTGTGGCACCCAGTGCCAGCAAGTGCTTGACCAGATGGGGTCACTTACCCTCCCGCCTCTCTCTGCTATCTGAGAGTGCCCCCTTCCTCCCATCCCACACCACCCGAGGCCACCAAGCTAGTGGCCCAATGGGCGAAAAGCAGGCTTCCTTCCAATGTGCCCAGCGAACTTGCAAGGAGAAATATGTTGCTGGATGGACAACAGTGACCCAGGTCTAACCCTCCCCTAAGGAGTTGACAGTCTAAGGAGGAGAGAGCTGGGGGGAGGGTGGGGGGTGGGTCACGATCTTGGGGGAAGGGGAGCCGGAGAGAGAAAGAACTGACATGTGTGCTGATGGACATGGGCCCAGAGTGCTCTGGGGGACAGAAGCGGGTTGGGGACTGAGGAAGCAGAGGGAAGTAGCTGGAGAAGACCTCACAGTAAGGGTAGCAATTGTGATTAATCTTGGGGAACAGGAAAGAATTTCCACACAGGAGAACTAAGGAAGAAAACGGAAGGCACGGTGTGATCCGAAAATCCCATTCTTGGAGCACCAAACAACCCCGGGCATCTGTAGGAACGGGTCAGCGGGAGACAGGGCAGGGGTCTTCGTACCAATAAGGAATTTGGACGGTCCTGCCGGCAATGGGAGCCACCGATTAGTTTAAGGCAGTGGTCAGCAAACTGCGGCTTGCAAGCCACATGCGGCTCGAGAGCCGCGGTTTGCCGCTCTGTTGACTAATGAGTTTGCCGACCACTGACCTAGACTCTCAATTCCAATAATTATAGGCTGTTGTTGTTCCTTGTGATTAAGCCCCTAAGGAGACAAAGCATTGGCTCAGGTCAGCTTTTTAGGAGCCCCTCCCCCAGGGTGTGGCTCTCCGATGCAGGAGATGACACGCCTCCCCGCTCGGGGTGAAGATCCAGCTGTGCCTGCTCAGCCCCTGGAAGACACAGGACAGGGCGGCGGGAAGCATCGGAGTCAGAACAATGGCTGCACAGAGCATGGCTTCCCCAGCTCCCCTGGAGTGTTCCAGAAAAACAGGGCATGAAGGATGAGTTCTGTGGATTGGCTCTGCCTGTTATGGAATTGGTTCTGTGATCTGATTAGATTTAGAGACTTTAATGAACCCGTTTCCAGCAAGAGGCAGCATTGGTCATCCCTGGACTGCAAAGGCAGGACAGTTCCGCAAATGGTCACTCACAGGTCCCCGAGACCGAGAGCCAGTGGCGGGTGAGCTCTGGATGGCCCGGTAGTTGCTGGCAGAGACCACCTAATAAAATAAGGGGTGTAATGGGCTTGGTCGGTTGTTTCTAACGGTGCTAGAGAACCAGGGGAAAATAAAAGGACGAACTAAAGGCTTTAAATTCCCAGCTCAGCGTCGGCATACGGGATTTCATGCTGCTTCTCCTCTCCTGACGGAAAGCTATTGTCTGATTTCATTTGAAAAACAGACAGAAGCCCACCCCTGAGTTGCAAAGCACACTGAACTTCCAACTTCCTATCAGGGATCTCCTCTGTCAAATTGGGGCCCTGATGGGAAAGGACCGGGCTCCTGGGTGGGACAGCTATCAGGATGGGCACCTGCTGGTGAAGCTGGGGACTGGGAACCGTTGGGTCCCACCACGTCCTCCTGAGAGAGATGGTTCATCTGGGAAAGTTCCATACCTTCAGGGCCAGCCAGCAAGCTGGCAACCCGGGCGGGAGCTGACGCTCCGTCTCAGAGAAGACTTCCTTCCTCTCTGCAAACCTGTGTTTCCTCTTAGGGCCCTTCAAGTGAGCAGGGGAGGCCCGCCCAAACCAGCAAGGGCACCTCCTGTACTTACAGCCCACCAACTGCAGAGCTTAATCACATCCACAGAACACCTGCACAGCACCCCCACATGCGTGTCTGATTAAATAACTGTGTGCCACAGCCTAGCCAACACCTTCATTCAGGCGCCGGGTCCTGTGGAAGAATACAGGTTCACACCGAGTCACCAGGCTGGTGGTGGTTTGCTATGGAAGGCAGGCCCAGGACACTAAGGCAGGACGCACTTTCTAACAGAGCGTGTGTTATAAAGCCGAGGGCTCTTCAGACCAAGTCCTTCTCCGTGGCAGGCGTGATGGGCAAACGGGTACACCCCCCTGTCCCGTGCCATCGGGAATTCTCTCCAAAAATGTAGTGCATGCAGTTGACCTGGGATTTGCAGTGTCGCTAAGGATTTAAGAAAGGCTTCCCTCCAAGACAGTGGTTCTCACGTGGGCTGCACGTCAGAACCACCAGAGAAGATGTACGGAGTAGTTAATAACCACAGCCACACACTCACAGCCCGAGAGGGGTCTGAGGGAGGAGCTGGACGAAGGCCACTCCTCCCTAAACGGCCCCAGAGGACTCGCCCGGAGAGAATTCTTTCTGTCAGAGGGAGCAGGGGTCCTGGGCCTGCAGTGGCGGCTGCAGAGGTGGGTCCGTGAGTTCACGTGACTGTCAGTCACTAGCAAACAGGGGGTAGGAAATGCTGAAGTTCACCTCTCCCTCCCGTTCAGCCGGTCCGCAGTCGGGCAGTTGGGGCTGGGAGGATAGGCCAGCATGTTGGGGACCCGCGTTCCCCTGCTTTTCTGCTCCACTGTGCGTGTGGTCCATCCCCAGGGCTCTCTGGCTGCGGGGCTCCGGCCCCGAGTCCCCACTCCAGCAGCAGGAGGGATGGAGAGTGGGGAGCAGAGGGCCGCGCAGCCCCGAAAGGCTCCCAGACCCGACGCTGTCACCGCCCCCCCCCTGTCTGTGTCGCCTGGGTAAGACCAGGCCACGTGGCCGCTCTTGGGTCTCAGGAGGCTGCAAAGCAGTCTCCATTCAAAACCCCTCCCCCCGTCCCCCCAAATCCATGGTGTCCTATGCAAATGGGGTGAGAAGATTTAGAAAAACCATGCTCAAGGGTCTGGGTTGAAGCTAAGTCCCACTTTTTGGGAGAAATAGGAGGCTCTCCTCCCACCCCCAAAGCAAAGCCTCTCTCCCTGGCTCCCCGCTCTCTGCAGTGCTGACCGTGGGCTGGTCGGAGGATCATTCCCCAAAAAGCCAGCAGGGCCTGCTCAGGGCCGAGTCCTTTAGTCAGAGCCTCACGCCCACAGGGTCAGAGGCATCTGGAATTCCCTAACTCCACACCCTAAGTTTAAAATGGTTCCAAATCTTAGCTATGGTGCGTTGTGCCGCTTTGAACATAGGGGTGCATATATCCTTTCTGATTGGTGTTTCTAGTTTCTTGAAGTGCCCAGCAGCAGATGGTTGGATTAAAAAACAGTGGCACGTCTACACAATGGAATACTATGCTGCGGTAAAAAGAAAGAGTTCTTACCATTTGCAACAGCATGGATGGAACTGGAGAGCATTATGCTAAGTGAAATAAGCCAATCAGAGAAAGATAAAGATCACATGATCTCACTCATTTGTGGAATATAATGAACAACATAAACCGATGAACAAAAACAGATCCAGGGACAGAGAATCATTGATCAGACCATCAAACCTCAGAGGGAAGGTAGGGGAAGGTGGGGGTAAGGGGGAGAGATCAACCAAAGGACTTGTATGCATGCATATAAGCCTAACCAATGGACACAGACAACAGGGGGGTGAGGGCATGAGTGGGGGGGGGGGTGGGGAAGCAATGGGGGGGATAAGGACACATATGTAACACCTTAATCAATAAAGAAAAAACAAAGTTAAGGCACTATATTGGCACTATTAATGGCCTGTTCTCACCTAGTTTCAGGGCTTTAATTGATTTTGAAAGTCCTTTGTATTTTGAATACTATTTGTCTTTGTTTGAGTAGATTGTGCTATGGTGTGCTCAATATTTATGGAAAAATATAAAACATACATTCTGTAAGGGGAGAACAAGACTTCTCTTTCTGCACGTACTCATTCCATTAGCTTTTCAGTAGGTGTCAATAAAGGCACACTAAGAGTGAAAAAAATAAAAAATAAAATGGTTTGACAGCACAACATTTCTAACCTATTAGAAATATAGGCACTTTGGGAATGAACAACTTTTAAGTTGTCTACTGAAATTTAATACCCACCACCATCCCTTTGGAAAATGTTCAGCAAGCTCTTACTCAACTCAAGGTAATTTCACATCACGCGTTTCCTCCTTAAACCTATATTTCCATTCAAGTTCTGCCACATAACTTTTTCCTAATGGAACATATTTTTATACTTAAGTCTTTATCACCCTATCAAACACATCTGCATCAAAAATATACATACAATTAAAGTTTATTTTATTTCTTGTCACCAGAATGCTCTAATAGTTTAATACAATTATTCTGAATTGAGCTATAATTACAATTATTATCAGTGCACAACTAAGCAAAACATAAATTCAGCACAAATACTGATAAATAACTATTAGACATAAAATGTAAAAAATAAAATAAATGGGGAAAGCATCTCCAATGAAACAGGAGGAAGCTTTTCCCCTCTATTTTCTTGTGTCTGGGAATGAATAATCCTTACTGCTTTAATAGGTGAGTACTCATGCCTTGACCAGTGGGTTCAATGGTTAGAGCACCAGCCTTCACACTGAAGGGTCATGGATTCGATTCCCGGGTCAAGGGGAGGTACCTGGGTTGTGGGTTTTGTTCCCCACCCCAGGCGGGTGCGTGGGGGAGACAATCTGTGGTGGAATCAATGTTTCTCTCTCTCTCTCTCTCTCTCTCTCCTCCCGCCCCCCTCCCCCGCTCCTTCCCTTCCACTCTCTCTGAAAAGCAATGGAAAAAATTTCCTCAGGTGAGGATTAACAACAACAAAAAACAGGGGAGTGTTCAGCGCCGATTTATTCTGTTTAGGTTTTATAGCCGCATGCACAGGAAAGCTTGTGCTCATACGCATGGAGATTGGAAGTTGTGTGGTGGCAGCAGTCTCAATTCTCTAAAGTTATGGGGGGGTAACGGGGGGGGGGGGCAGTTCTTGTCAAAAATCACGTCCAATCGTCTCTCAGCCGAGGCCTGCCTGGGTCTGCTTCCGTGGCGAGGGAAGCACAGAGCTGGAGACGCCTGGTGTGTCAAGGGTCCTAACCTAATCATCAGAGCCGGCATCTTTTTCGCTTCTGGGAAATACATACCAACAAGGCTTTTCAAAGTCTTAGGGAGCCACTCTCAGAGTTACACCTGTGACGCTGCCCCTCGGTGCCTTGTGTGTTCTCAGGACAAGTTGAGAAAATGGAAATACTGTTCATTTTCATACACCTTAGCCAATAGAGTTTGGTTGATGTAAAAAAAAAAAAAACACCTTAATTTTAAATTGCTTTATGTATCTTTCCATAAGACCCTGGTGTTCAACACACACACACACACACACACACACACACACACACACATCCACACATCCACCATGCCAGCTGAGAAAGCCCACTTTTACCGTAAAATCCCATCAGGCAAACCAAACTTACCTTCAGAAAAAATCTAATTTTATTTTTTAATTCCAATAAAAGCGTCACCATCACAACCATCTCTCCCATGAATTTTAGTTCTTTTAAAAAAAAAAAGGCGCAAAGCCGTACTTTATTCCTGACATGCCCGTGTTTGTCTCACAAAACCCTCCCCAGGAACCCTGCGCTCCCCACGTGCCCTCTTGTCTTGCTCTGCAGGTTCCCACACTCCGGGGCCAGGCACCAGGGAACCTGTGACAGGGCGAAGGGTTCTACTTTCTTAGTGAAATGTCAGCGGTGAGCTGGGAAGTGATTGCTGCAGGCAGGCACATGCGCAGGCAAGATGGGTCCAAAGGAAAGTTGAGGCTCTCAAAGTCACATCCCCTCACTCCCCGTGCAGGGACGCGCCCTGGAAAGTTTCCTGCACCTTGTAAACTTGTACCGGGAGTCCAACACACCGTGGTCCCAGTGTGTCTGCTGTCTATGATCAGGGACAGTGCTCTTCAGACACACGTGGGAAGGGAGATAGACAAGTTTCTTGCTTTTGACTTTGCTGGGAGCACAAAGGCGAGGCCTTACGTATCAGGGAGCACTCCCTGGAAGAGGCAACTGCCCCGCGGAATCCGGGAATCCAGGTTTTCAATGAGCTCACAGCTGATTCTTGTGCTCACTGAAATATTGGATACAAGGCCTTGAAATCAAGAGAGAACTCAATTCTGTGGTGACTAAACAAGCGCCCAGATTTCACGGGACCTGGAACAGGTTTCCAGCCTGACGCCAAGGCGGAGGTGAGCACAATCCCATGTTTAATGGTTCTTTCCCTTTGATTTAAGCGAAGAGGATGCCTGCCTTGCCGGTGGGGGTCCCTGGGCGCCGAGAGCGATGGCAGCATTTATAGTCCCCACACCTGGCTACCTGCTACTTATAGTGATGAGTGGGCTGATCACCTGGAATTCTTGTCTTTCTCCCTGAACCCACTCCAAAAACCTGGGATCTCTGAAAAAAATGGAAAGCCAAATCCCAGCCCCCAGAAAGGGGTCTGAAAACGCCAAGCTTTTTCCTTGCTATCCTTGCCCAGGGACGCTGTGCCTGCCCACCCTGGCTGCCTTTGGGATTTGTCCTAACTGGACTCCTTGGAAATGGGGCCTCGGCTTCTCGGGGAAGCCGGTTTCAAAGCCCCAGACCCAGCTCTCACCCCACATGCTTACCCGACTCGAAGCTGTCCTGGCAGCACCTTGCCAGAACCCCCCAGCTAACCAGCCCCTGCCTGTTAGAGCTCACACCCTCTCCTACACCCAGAGATCGGAGACGTGTTGCTTGAGCCATATTTTTGGAAATTGCTAGTTAGTTGCAAAATGTTTCCTGAGGTAGAAAAAAAGCACCCAGGACTGTAATTATTGGATTGTTTCACTTTCGAGGCCAAGTAGCAGATGCTCTACTTTTCAGACTTGGACAAGTATTGTCACAAGTTAACTCCTCTGCTGCTGCCGCCGCCGCGGAGCGTCCCGGTCCCCAGCTTCCCCGAAGAGCCCACCCCCCAGATCCGTTGAAGCACCGCCCAGGGTTTGGGGTGTGAGGCTCTTTAAAAAGCTGCCCCGGCCCCGTAATCTGGTGCTAATCAGATTTCAGTGTGATGTCGCCAGGAAAAATGGAGAAGTAGAATGCGAGACTAGCAAGGTTTCAGACGAAATTCCAAAGACGAAATTCATTCTGCAAATTATATGCCTTAAAAAAAGTCGTTTGGGTAAAGTAGGGAAATAGTTTCACGTCTCTGCTCTCGTGCTTCATCGAAGAACCGGAACGTGACTTCCCTGAACTCAGAACCAGCCCTGGTGCAGGTAACAGTGTGTCAAAACGCCCAGTGCAGCTGGAAGAGAGAAAAATAGTCCATCGAATGCATTTCCCCCCCTTCCTTCTTCTAAAATAGATGTATTCGAGCGACCGATGTGTGCTGGTCTTGGGGGATTAATTTTACAAGAGCCCACTTCTTTGCTGTCCACTTGGAGGTTAGTATCTAGGGGGCTGAGCAAGTAGTCAACAATCCTGCTCTTGTGTTGGGGAACCTGAACATCGTGAGAATCTAGAATTTCCTCTTCGTGCATAACGATGACCAAATTGTGTGCAGGGGGATTCACTGTGGGAAGTGGAGTGACCAGCTGGCCTGGTTTGCTGGGGACATGGTTTTTCTGAGATGCAGGCCTTTAAATGGGGGAGTGCTGGGTACACGCTGAGCCCGTGTAGGGCCACAGCTTGTAGGGTCCAATAAAACATGCGAATGAATTGGGAAATTATACCAAAGGCAATGAGCAGCCTCATGGAAGAAGACTGCACATTATACTCTGTTCCCAACCTCAGGTGCACAAAGTAGGCCTTCGCAATGCCACCCCCCTGAGAGCGAACCCTAGTCATTCCTGGGAGTGAGGATATTCAATACGTATGCAGAAATCTAAAATCCAGTAAAAAGGAGACATACAACTCAATAGGAAAATAGAAGAAAAGAACTGAGCACTCATAGGAAAAACCCCAAATAGTCAACAAACATGAGATGATGCACTACATGTGTAGTAGTTGTATAAACAGGATTAAACACAAAATGATTAATCCCAAACTCTCAGCATGGTAGAGCCCCTGGTGCAGGAGGAAGGGGAATGGGGAAAAGAAGAAAACAGGGCATTTCCATGGCGGCTGTGGTATATTACAGTTGATCTTGAATAATGTGGGGGTGAGGGGCGCCCATCACCATACAGTTAGTTGAAAAGCAGCTCGTAACTTCAACTTCCCCCAGAACTTAACTACCGAGAGCCTACTGTTCACTGGAAGCCTTCCTGAGAACATAACTAGTCAACTAGCACGTACTTTGCATGTTATGTGTATTACATACTATATTCTTAAAGGAGAAAATAAAAAGTTATTGAGAAAATGCACTTACAGTATTTATTGAAAAATTCTGCATGTAAGTGGACCAGCGCAGTTCAACCCTGTGTTGAACTGAGCTGGGCTGTAAATAAAGGGTTGGCTGTATTTCTTTTTTGAGAATATGAAGCAAATAAAGCAAAACTTTAAGCTTGAAAAAGCTGTTCAGTGGGAGCTTCTTACATCACTTTCTATACTTCTCTTCTGTTTCAAACATCTCCTAAACATCTTACGGAGAAGTCTGCTGCTCATTTTTCTCGCAGTGCACTGCTCCCCCCTCTTTACCTGCTACCCCGTGCCATCTACGTCCTCGCCTAAAAGTTTCTTGAAACTTCTCTCTTGGTTCACCTGTGACTTCCGCGCTGCCAAAGCCCACGCGTGCGCTTTCCCTGTTGTCTGCTCTGTCCTGTCCGTGGCATTTGGCACTGATGTCATTCCATTTCCTCCTCGTATTTGCTCCTCCTCCCCCCCTCAGTTTTGGGGTTTATTCCCAACCCTGCCTATTTCCGCCCAGTGCCCTTGGCAACGGTCTGTCCTCCTCGTCACTTAGACATCGGTGTCAGCTCAGGCAAACGGGGGCCTGCTCCACTTCCTGCCGATGACTCAGGAACCCCCTCCTCCACCGGAGCCCCTCCGAGTCTCAGACCCCGACGTGCAGTCACAGGCTGGGCACTTTCGCTCGGACCCCCCGGAAGCACATTCACTCGGAAACCGTCTCCCCAGGCCTCCACCTTCCCCTGCTCCACCCGCTCCTGCTGGGCAGGATAATGGCCCCCGAGGATTCCCCGTCCGCATCTCTGGAGCCTGTGGCAGGCTCCCTTCGCGGCCCATGGGGCGCTGCCGGTGTGGCTGGGAATCTGGAGATGGAGAGGTGACCTAGACCGCCCACGTGGGCCTGATGCCGTCTCAGGGGTTCTGTGACGGAGCCCCAAGATGAAAAAGGAGGGAGGCGCGTCTGAGTCGGAGGAGGAGACGGGAGGATGGAGGCCGAGCCAGGAGTGCGGTGGGGCCATGAGCCAAGAAATGCCGGCAGCTTCCAGAAGTGTGAGCAGGGAAGTGGATTCTCTCCTAGAAACTCCAGAAAGAACACATCCTGCAGACACATTTTGGATTTCTGAGTTCCAGACCCATCAGATAATGAGCATGTGTTGTTGGAAGCCACGAGGTTTGCGGTCGTTTGTTACAAAGAAAGAGGGAGCCCGCACATTCCCCTGAACCGCCTCTTCTCCAGGGCCGCGCGGCTAAGGTTACTCCGATCCTCCCGCTCTCACCACTCACATCCCGGGCGGTGACCCGCTGTCCCTGCCGCTGCTTTCTGGCTCTCGGGGTGCCTCCCGCCTAGCTCACTGCAATCGCCTCCTGTGTTCGCCCCCTCCACCCCCACCCCACCCCCTTTCTTCCCCAGGCTGCCAAAGCAAGCTTTTGGAAACGTGTACCTACTCATATGAATTTTTAATTAAAATCCTTTCCAGCTTTGCCATCGCTTTCAGGATAAAAGTTCAAATTCCTTAGGGCCGCACACAAAGCCATGGCTCAGGCTTTTTGACTCCCCTCTCTGACCACTCTCTCCGCTCCGGCCAACGCTGCAGCTTGCTAAGGCAACGGTTCTCAGCAAGGGGCTTGCACGGGAATCACCTACCCAGCACTTTAAAAACTGTCTAAGCATTTCCCCACTTCAAGGGATTCTTGCTCAGTAGGTCTGGGGACGCCGAGGACAAAGCAGAGCGTCAGTAGAGGTCACAGGTGATGTTCGGCTTAAAATCCCCTGCCAGCGTGCGGCTGGCTGGTGAGAGCCCCTCGCTGGCCCCCTCGCTGCACCTGCTGCCGTCCGTCGGTCCGCTTTGGTCTCGGTGCTCTTGAAGACCCACGTTCCTTCGTTGTTAGAGCTCTGCCACGGGATCCGGTGCTCTTCTCAGAGCTCCCTGGAACCCAGCCCTTGCTTGCTGGTGACCTGCTGGTCTCCTTGCAGCCTCATTCCTACCCACCCCTCCTCTCCCGCTTCCTGCTGCAGAACGGGGCCACCCTAGCGGCCAGCACGGTCCCCGGCCTTCAGTGGCTGCTTCAGCACATGCGCCATCACTCCCTCCGCCACCCTCTGTCTGAAGCACTCCCACGCAGACACACTTTGGGATTCTCATGTCTGGTCCCTTCTGTCCTGTTTAGACCCACTGCCTCCCACCCGCTGGATGGCTCCTGGTTGTTCTCATCCCACAGTAACTCCAAGCCTCAGGTTCACAGAGGGCCCAGGAGGGTTTAGTCGGATGACAAAGGTCAGAAGGACTTGGCTCCTATTATTTTCTGTCAGCCAGACAGCCAGTCATTGGCAGGAAGCCAGGCTGACCTTCTGGGGATGGGCACCATGGTACCAATAGTCCAACCAGCCTCGGTGGCTAGCCCCTCCCCCCGGGTTCTGAGAGTTGACCTATGCATTTTCTTGCGGGCAGGACAGAACTGTTTACTATGTTCAGAGCAGGATAAATGGAGAAAGGGGCTGAAGAGAGGGGCTAATCTGTAGACACTTAAGCAAATATGGTTGTTGTTTTTTTCCTTTCTCAAGGCTCCTTTATACCAAACTGCAAGCTGTTGATCCTGTAGAATATGCTTCCCCCTCCCACAGACATGGGGCTTCGGCTGTAAAATTAAAACACACATGAATTATTTAACATAGCTTTACGACAGTGGGTTAATTCGATAGAGCTTTCTCATGGAAACATTCAGTGAACAGCCCAGAATTCTTTCTGTGATTATTTATTAAACGTGCAAAACACAAGTCTCCATTCAGCCTTGTGCGTCTGGACAGAGAAAAAACACCCCAGGGCCGTTGGATTCAGCGGTGCAGACCCTGGGGTCATTCCGAGCAGGCACACAGCAACCCTGCAATAATAAAGCCGTCGGGCCGGGAGGGGAGCGAGCACGCTGCAACGTGGAATAGTTTCCACTACCAGTTGCCAATTTGAAGTAATCTTTCTCTGACACGAACACTACTGAGGTCATTTCCTTTTAACGTGGTTCCATATAAGCAAAACTGCATTAACCAGTTAATGCAATTAGACAAACAGTTGAGTTGATTTTCTTTTTTAAAGAATGGCACTGGCCGGTTATCTTCAGCTAACTGGTCTGCTTTCCCCCCCACGGCACGCAGGTGTCTCCCAGCGCTGACACTGCTGCGTGGATAGGGAGGTGCTCAGAGTATCTGCACACCTGCCAGAGGTTGCCCGGGCCCGCGGCGCCGTGCAGGATGCAGAGATGCAGGACGTACAAGATGATGCCAGGACTCAGCTCCTGGTTTACGTGTGAGGACCAGTTAGCATTTGGGGAAATGATCACAAATGTGCAAGGCAGGAGAGGGAGAAGCGTCACGGGCAGTTGATAGTTTAGAAAGTTCTAGAAGCTGGGTCTCTGGGAAGACTTTATGGAGGAATTAGGACTGAGTGATAATGCTCAGAGGAAGGAGTGGGCAGAGCGAAAAGGGAGGGCATGGCCAGGGTTGGGTGCTGGGAGGTGGGCCAGTATTGGACAGATGGTGGGAAAAAGGGAATGAATGACAGGGACACGGAGCACAATGAAGGTCAAACCTGAAGGGCCCACACGACCACACTGGGCTTCAATATGGTTCAGATGTGAGGGCAATGTCCTTGGAGGGCAGAACGCAGGGGACGTCAGGGAAAATGTACGTGCTGCTGTCCCGAGGTCGGTTTGCAGTGAGGATGAGCCCATCCTATCATACCTCTCACTTCACTTCTCATTCCCCGTCAGAACTCTGCCTGTGTTAACCCTTTCTCAGCTCGACAAGTTAGAGGAAGGTCTTGACTTTTCGCAGACTCCTGCCCTTCCTCGAGAGAGTCCCTCCTTACACCACTCAGGGGAAAATCAGGGGGAAATGGACAAGATAGACATCCAGAAATGTAAACTAAAAGACTAGCATGAACAGAGTGAGATGGATTTTTCACATTCCTCTATTTCACTCGTGGTGGTTCATAATAATACCCTTTTATAGAGTTGTCATGCAGATTAAGTAATAACATTTATTAAAATGGGCCTACCGTTAAACTAGTTACATACTGGGCCATTAGCCACCCTTTGTCCCAGAAAGGTGAGTTGTATTGCCACGCTGCCATACTTTTCCTTTTTCATAGCAGCATCTCAAGTATCTCTTCTATGTTTCTCATACCCCACACACTGATGTATCCAGAAATGAGCACAGGACTTAGGCCGAGCCAATTAGTGTATTCTACCTTCCTAAACATGGTGTATAAGTCAAGGTTGGACATGATCCAAGCCAACCCATGATACTCAGTCCCAGGATTTGAATTGCATCATTGGGGAAGAGAGTCTCTTGTCCCTCTGATAATACTAACTGTAGGGATTACTGAAGTTAGAGATACTGTAGGCCTCTATGTGCATAAGTATCCTGAGAATAAAGGGAAAGGGAGAGAGAGAGAGAGAGAGAGAGAGAGAGAGAGAGAGAGAGAGAGAGAGAAAGGAATTTGTGATACATTTTGAGACCCTTATATATCAGAGCAACTCCTGCATTTTACATGAGTCAATAAATTTTATCTTTGCCTAAGCTAGTTAGAGATGCTTCCATTGCAATTTAAAGAATATTGACCATTGGAGAAACACATTATGACTTTCTTTTACAGAGAAAGAAACTGAATCCTGGAGAAAATAAGGACTTAGTGAAAGCCAGATGGCTGGTTAATAGGACAGTTCAGCAGTGATGAGACCAACCACGCACAGTCTTCACATTCAGCAAGGACTCATGAGTCAGCCCCTTCCCTTGGTGGGGGTGGGTGTGACTGGCCAGCCTCAGCCCTTTAATCTCAGCAAGCTCCCCAGCTGCTATAACCTCTCCATCCTCAGACCAGGCAAGACAATGCCCTACATCCTCACTTTCCCATACTTTCAATCTCCAGTTGTGCAGGAAACCCTCTCAACGTGCCTCACATCCTCAGACTCTTTAATCAACCTCCGAAGTCCAAGCCTCCAAATTATTCATCATCACACGGATGAGTATCTCAGTATCCCAGTTTTTTAGAACCCCACACATCTGACTCTGCCTCCCAAAGATACCCTCCAGAACCCTGGATCCTGCGCCTGGGATGCACATTCCTCAGGGGGTCTCTGTGTGGTCTCCATTCATCCTACGACCCCATACTGAGACGTCCAGGGATGGTGTCTCCATGACTCGTGGCTATGCCCAATGACAAGCCTTGCACACTGGGTGGCCAATAAGCTCACGCTAATGGAAGGGGTAAAGTGCCTGTTGATGTCCAGGAAGCCAAAGGAAGTTGCAGGTTGTAATACACAGACCTCCAGGGAGGTCTTCTGGGAAGAAAAGGCTTAAAGTTGAAACATAGGAATTCTGAACTGAGACAAGGTAGGAGGTGCAGGAGGCCTCTTTCTCTGGAGAAGTCTTGCAGGAGAAAGTAGAATTTCAGAAGCATAAAAGAAAGGGTGAAAGGGAGGGCGACATTGGAGGCTTAGGATGAAACTAACAGAAGCAGGGATCTGATCATCTGAGGAAGAGAGAATGCCTGGTTGGTGTCTCGAGAGGGGGGTGCAGACCAAATCAGGGGAACGTTGCTCAGATCCATGTCATTCCAACAGGACTCACATTAGTGTGAACTGCTCCCGTCCTCTCCCTAAACCCTCCCAAATGTCTTCATAGCCTAGACCAGACCTGGACACTCTGCAGTCATTATTGGAAGTGCTCTAAGCTAAGCTCTCTGCATGCAAATGCTGGGTGCAGGCTGGGAGGAGCCACCCAACATTTGGGATGGGGCCGGGGGTATTTTGAACATCTTTGGCCTTCAAGTTTACCATATGTACTTAATTGGGTTGGCGCTGTGGCCTCGATGCCATCCCCCACTCCCTCCCCCCGCCCCCCGAGTTGGTGCTTTTAAGCCCTGAGAGGCCTGTGGGCAGCACCATGCTGGGGGCCCATGAAGGTGAAACCAAGCCGACTTTGGAATTGAAGATTATTATTCCCAGCCTCTGCCTCTTACATATTAAGCAATTAATAGCTGTGCCATCATGTGAGGACACGGGAAAGCACGCACATCTCCACACATGGGCCCCAGATGCCTGGGCCGAGAGCTGTCTCCGCTGGGTTTAGCTTCCCTTTTAAAACATCAGTGAAAGCAGCAGAGGATGTGTCCAGAGCATTTGCCACATTCTGTAACAGGGTTAGTAGAGAAGAGCCTCACTTTTCTTTACCCCAGCACTAGACTTTGTTCCTAGGTGGACAACCAAAGATTGGAAGGAACTAGAAAGGACACGGTATCACACTGCCTTAGCCTCAGTTTCTACATCTGTAAAAACATGGATGGTTAAACCTGTTCTGCTGATAGGCTGTGAGGGTTGGAAATCATATAGTAGATATTCGATAAAGAGGGGGTGCTCTTGCTGCTGCTCCTTTGTTGCTGCTACTGCTGTTGTTGTTGTTGTTATTATTATTATTATTATTATTATTATTATTATTATACTAGAGGCCCAGGGCACGAAATTCATGCATGGGGAAGGTCCCCTCAGCCCAGCCTGCATCCTCTCCAATCCAGGACCCAGACAGGCAGTCGGACATCCCTCTCACAATCCTGGACTGCTGGTTCCTAATCCCTCACTTGCCTGCCTGCCTGGTCACCCCTAACTGCCCCCCCGCTGGCCAGGTTGCCCCCAACTACCCCCCTCTGCTGGCCTGGTCGCCCCTAACTGCCCGCCCCTGCTGACCTAATCACCCCCAACTTCCCCCCCTGACAGCCTGGTCACCCCTCCCCCCCACCCCCCCGCCGGTCTGGTCACACCACGCAGCCTGCTGCTCAGTCATTTGGTCATCCTTCGGGCTGGCCCTGGGCGGCTGGGGGACTGAGGGACTCCGGAGGCAGGCGCACGGAGCGGCTGGACCCACCTGGGAGCGGGCCCGGCTGTGCCGCACCCCTCCCCTCCCCTCCAGGCAGGGCTGAGGGAACTGGGCACTGCCATCTTGTGGCTGTGGGTGCCGCCATCTTTGAGGGCATGATAGTTAATTAGCATATTCCCTCCTTATTGGCTGTGGGCACTGCCATCTTTGTGAGGATGTGATGGTCAACTAGCATATTCCCTCTTTATTAGATAGGATACCTAGAAAAATTTGACTCAGAGGAGCTGGATTATTTGTTGATTAAGGTGAGCAATAAAAACTTACCATAGACGACAGCTGGATGAAATACTGAAGCTGTTTCCCTACTCAGAAGCCTGCCGAAGCCTAGGCCTGCACTGACCATATCTCACACTGTTGTATCCCTTCTTGTTTCCAATAACACTTTCCATTTCTTTTGAGACATCAGTCAGAAGAGGCTACATTATGGCTCAGTAACTAGCAATTTCCGAAATCTCTGTGACTTCAATGAACAAGGGTCCATCTCTCTTTCTTGTTATATGTCCAGCAGGGAGCCTTAGTCCCCAGATTTACTCAGGAACCTTGGAAGATGGAGCCAGACTCTGATGGTTGTTGGTCACTGTGCCAGAGGGGAAGGGGGCTCTGAAGGTCTAGACCTGGCAGTTCAATGTCGTGGCTTGAAAGTGACATGTGTTACTTCTGCTCACAACTCAACTATCTAATCACATGGCCTTGCTCGCCCACAAAGGGCCTGAAGTACAATCTTACATGTGTCTAGAAGAGCTAGAAGTTATTGAAGAAATTTGGGGATGGCCGTATTTTGCTACCATAACCATTCCTTGAGTTGGGAAGAGCCAATATTACCATTCAGATCTGACAGAAAAGGACAATTAGACTCAAAGAGAAGACTGCCAAACAACTACATGGTTGGAAGGGAAGCAGGGCTATTTTTGTCCAACAGAAATAAGGTTCCATATCCTCAGACTGTGACATAAGAACCTTAATTTTGGGCACCCTTATGTCCCAGATACCTCCTATTATTTCTCCCACAAACTACTACTCTATTCCAACCCACTGGTTACCCTCCACTTGCTTACTTCTGTAACCAAGCATTTGTCAACTTTCTCTTGTGGAATTTCCTAAAAGCAAAGAGATGT
Organism: Cnephaeus nilssonii; assembly: GCF_951640355.1. NCBI lineage: Eukaryota > Metazoa > Chordata > Mammalia > Chiroptera > Vespertilionidae > Cnephaeus > Cnephaeus nilssonii. Next base: position 39,542,382 of record NC_137082.1, on the reverse strand, counting down.
AGAGTTGTGGGAGACACGAGAAGCTAGTTTGAAGCTTATCTATTACTTTGTCGTAAACTACTTCATAGCTCAGTGGTTTAAAATAAGCATTTTATTTTACTCAGAGGTGTAGGTCAAGAATTCAAGACAGATTTGGACTGGTGATTCATCTCTAACCCACATGGCATCATTTGAAGCAGCTGGGGGGGGGGGGGGCGGGGGAGCCACTTCCAGAATGGCTTCCTCTCTCATGCGTCGGCCCCATGGTGCCCCTTGGCTGTTCTCTGTCTCCCTGTGTTATTCCTTGTTCTCTAGAACTTCTCAGAGGAGCTTGAGCTGCACACAGCATGGCGGCCTTCACCTGGCAGCTCAGGGCTCCTGGGACGAGTGTCTCAGTGACCTTGGTTCAGAAGTCCCACAGGGTCATTTCCACGGCCTTCGGTTGGTCAAGTGAGTCACTGAGGGGCCCAGATTCAAACGAAGGGGATCGGACACACCTTATCCTGGTGAAATGTATCCCGCACTCACAAATGTTTAGAAATGCTGAATGGCTTGCCAAAGCTTGACAGGTTGCTGGGTTCCCATTCAGTCTCTGGCCATTGACCACTTTTCCCTTCTCTCTGACAAGCTACAGCCTTGCTCTGAGCCCAGTATTCTTACCTCATAAACATATGAAGCTGAAACGATGATCTCTAAGGTCACTTTCTCTCTAACATATATTCCTATAACTCCTGTAATTTGCATCTCTCTTTCAACTGTTCCTCAAAATTCTCCCCCCATGAAAGCTCTTCTGATGAATAAAACCTGGCTTTAATCACACATTCCCCATTAGTGAATTTCCTCAGTACACATGTGGGCAGCTTTTGCACTAAGATCGAAGTTCTGTACTTGTTTTAATTCCCCAAGCCTCAGTTCCCAGTCACTTCATCAGACATGGCTCTCTTCCTTCCAAAAATTCCTATTACATTTTTAGTTCAAACCACAGTATTTGGCATTTGAGAATATGGTATCTTGCATTGTCTTTGAATTGTTTCATGTGTACAAGTTATGTCTTGCCAACTGGACTTTAAAGTTCATGGGCACTACCCATGGTTTATACTTTCAATTTTTTTTTTAAGTTTATATTTTTAAAAAGTTAACAAGAAGTGTGTTGTAAATGACTATTGATGATGTTTGAGTTTCTTCTTATGTCCTTATACATTATCATTTGGCTTGTCACCTCATTTTTTGGTTAGTTTATCAAGAGCAGATGCTTTCCTTTATTTCATTGGTATCTCCCCAAAGAATCAGACACCCTATGGAATGCCATTCATGACACACACTTAATAAATATTCCTATGTATCTTCTTCCTTCTAATTTGCTAATCCAAGAGTTGTACCTATACCAAGGAATTTTTCTAAAACTTCCCCTCTGATCTTTTTAATCTACAAATGCTCATAATCAAACTATGAAATTTAATATTACTGCAATAATGTTACTTAATATATAGTCCATAATCCAACTTACCAAATTTTTTCAATACTTTTTTCTTTATATTTCTTTATATGGTTTTTACCCAATCTAAAATCGCACATTGCCTTTAGTTGCCATGTTTCTTTAAACTCCTTTAGTCTTCATAAAATTGATATATTTAAAGATTCCTGATAATTTTGTAGGATATCACTAGACCCAAAAGATTACATACAGGTCTAATGTTTTGGACAGGAGGACTACATGGGTGATGTCTAATTCCCATCACCTCCTTAAGAAGGCACATAATTCCTGTTAGTCCCATTACCAGTGATGCTAAATTTGAATACTTTCTTATTGGGGGTACTAACCAGATTTCTCCATTGTAAAGGTATCCCTTTCCCTTTTTCATTAAAGTGAACCCAGGGGTGATATATTGAGATTATGTATGTAACCTTTTCTCCCACAACTTTTTATCTGATGTTTTCGGCATCCACTGAGGATCCTTGCAGAGTAAATTATTACATTGATGATGTTATATTTACAGACAGTATTTCAATCCCCTGTTTTCAGTATCAATATCAGCCTGTGAATTATTTCTCTGTTCAAAGTATTATAACTCTTTACCACAATTTTTGTTCGATGCTCAAATTGTTCCACATTTGGCTAATGAGAACTTATTCAACCTGGTGCCTGGGCCATTTGGACCGTCTCCTCAGACTTTGAGATCTTCCTTGATTTCTAACTTGAGATTTCTAGGCTTACCTGGTACTTCGCCTGCCACAGGCCAGTGTTCAGCCATATTTCCATGGACCCATTATTCGTTCTAGCAGAGAAGGGTAAGGAGAAACCATGATTGGGCTTTTAGGGTGTCCTCACTGCTACTGAGGTGCAGTGAATTTTAATAGAATTTTATGAAAGATAAATGTACTGAAGTGAATTCTTTTTTGAGGAGGGCTCATAAGTTATTCAATTTTTGAAAGCTTTACTGGTTTCCTTTTCATCTTAATGACTCTTAGTTGGTTTGGTATTTTGGGTCAGTCTTGCCCTAAGAACTTGGCATCATTGTCTTCTGGTATTAGCTGCAGGAGGTTCAAGTCAGCCTAATAGTGTCCTCTTGTATATCATTTGCTTTTCTTATTTGCGTGACTAACAACATCGTTATTTATTCTCCATTTTAGGACATATCTTAGTGATGAATGTTGCTTATCAGATTTTCTTGTAACATGATGTGCCCCTTTTGCTTTTTGTTGAATTACTTTTCTTACATTATATTTATTAGTGCATCTTCTATTTCTTGGTTTTCATGCTTTAGAGATAATATTTTTTAAATTTTACTTAAAATGTTTTTATATTTTTCAATATTATATTAGTTTCAGGTGTATAGAATAGTGGTTAGACATTTATAACAACTTACAAAGTGATCCCCCCAATAAGCTTTGCACCCACGTGGCACGATACATAGTTATTACAATATTATTGACTATATTCCCTAAGCTTTACTCTTCATCCTGCGACTATTTTGTAACTGCCAGTTTGGACTTTTTAATCCCTTCACCTTTTTTCATCCAACCCTCCAACACCCCTTCCATCTGGCAACCATCAGTCTGTTCTCTGTATCTATAAGTTTGTTTCTGTTTTGTTTGCTCATTTATTTTGTTTTTAAGATTCCACATGTAAGTGAAATCATATGGTATTTGTGTTTCTCTGTCTGGCTTATTTCACACTAATTATTTTTATACATGTCCATCTTTAATTTTGTAATCCAATATGTTTAATCTTCCCAGTTTTTCTTAGTCTGCTTTCCCTGTGATGATCTGCACCTGTCCTTTATGTTATTGGTGGATTTTTTCCGATGATATTCATCTTGTTTCTTATTTCTTATATCTATTATGCTGTCCTTCTGATCCTCAATTTCTTTCCTTAGCTCTCTTGCCTCTCTGTTCATCTCATTTGGCTGTTTAACCTCTTAACTTTGAGATTTTATTCTGTTGAATTTGCTACGTTTTCTTAGTTGCTATTAAGACGTTGTGAATATATTCTTTATTTTTCTTAATTTCCTCTTCTTTTGTCTTTATGCATAGTCTCCATCCTGTGTCCTTTTTGTAATCTTTATGCTGGATATTGTGACATAATTGACATGTGCTTCTCTATATTTTTCGTGGTTAAGCAGCTTTCTCTCAAACTTCCACTTGTACTTCTATGGTGTGAGTGACTTCTTCACTCAGTTTCTTCCCTTTCTCATTTCTCCTTCCTTCTGAGGGACAGGTTGAGGGCTGGGTATTTTTTTCTTCTCCTACTTTTGTGTAGCTTGAGCCAATGGCAGTGTAAGGTCAGGCCAAAAAAAGTAATTTTTTAGAATACCTGGATTTGCTCTCTCCTCTGAGACAATCTCAATTATCAATGTGTTACTGTTATAGGTTATTTCTAGTTTTTCAATATTCTAAATGATGTTGTAATGAGCATCTTTATTTATAAACTAGAGGCCTAGTGCACGAAATTTGTGCATGGTGGGCGGATCCCCTCAGCCCAGCCTGCACCCTCTCCAATCCGGGACCCCTCAGGGGACATCACTCTCACAATCCTGGACTGCTGGCTCATCTGCCAGCCTGCCTGCCCGCCCCCCCCCCCCCCCCCCCCCGCCTGCCGCGGGCCTGATCGCTTCTCACTATCTCTGCGTGCTGGCCTGATTGCCCCTAACTGCCCCCCTGCTGGCCTGGTAGCTCCTAACTGACCCCCTGCCGGCCTGGTCACCCCCTACTACCCCCCGCAACTGGCCTAGTCACCCCTCACTGCCCCCCTGCCAGCCTAATCTCCCCCAGCTGCCCCCTCTCTCTGCCAGCCTGGTCACCCCCAACTTCCCCCCCCCCCCACTGGCCTGGTTGCCCCACACAGCCTGCTTGTTCAGTCATTTGGTCATCCCTCACTAACCCCCCTGCCAGCCTGGTCGTTAGGCAGCCATCTTGTGAGGACATGAGGGTTAATTTGCATATTATCTCTTTATTATATAGGATCTTTGTCCTCAGTTGATTTATTTCTGTAGGATACATTTCTAGAATTGAAGTCATTGTACCCAAAAGCTAGGACTTTTAAAATCTCCTAATGCCCTTGCCCATTTCTTGGATCAGCAATGTTGACCTAGTCTAAATAATGTGAAGTAAAAATGCCCCCTTCACTTTATTCCTGACCCTGCTGTATGTGTTTCCCATACGCCAAAAGGTTGCGGGTTCTATTCCTGACCAGGGTGCATAAAGGAGGCAACAGATCAATGTTTCTCTCACATAGATGTTTCTCTTTCTCTCTCTCTCTTCCCCCACCCCTTTCCCTCTCTCCTTTCTTCTCTCTCTAAAAATCAATAAAGCATATCCTCGGGTGAGGATTAAAAACACAAAAATAAATAGAAGCGATGAGGGTGCATGGGTGAGGGACCACTGGCCACAGATCCCTGCAGCACGGGGCAGGGGCTCTGTCAGGAGAGCAGTGGACTCAGCGTCCTCACCCCTCCCTCCTGCCTCCCGAAGACCCTTATGCACCTCAGTAGGTTGTGAGGAACCTTGCAGGAGAAGGAGTCACGCACGGTGAGCGGCTGAGGAGGGGTCTGTGGGGGCTGCTTTCAGCTTCCGGGAGTCCAGGTCCCAGCTCCACCCGGCAGAGCCAGCCTCCTCTCTCCAGAGGCGCGGCCTCTGGCACGCACCGGCTGGCGGTTCGTTTCTGAAACTTCCCTCTCACCTCTTTGCTTTGCCCGTCCTTTCTTTCTAAGTTGTTCCTGAGCTCTGTCCGTGTTTCTCTCTTCCATGGCTCACTGTTGCTTAGCCGTCTCATGTCTGAGATTTTCTAAATCACAATTACGTGTTTCTCCCAGCCCTTCTCCTGGCCTCGGTGTCCTCCGGCTTGTGCTGAAAGAGTAGGTTGTGGTTTTTCCCTGCTTCGTGGCCATAGATTTTGGCCTGTTTCCATGTTCTGTAGGTCTGGAATTCGAAGTTATCTTTTCTTCTTCCGCGGTGGGTAGAATAAAAGGCCCCTTAGGCCCAGCTGGTGTGGCTCAGTGGTTGAGTGTCAACCTACAAACCAGGAGGTCACGGTTGAATTCCCAGTCAGGGCACGTGCCTGGGTTGGGGGCGTGCAGGAGGCAGCCGATCAGTGATTCTCTCTCATCATGGATGTTTCTATTTCTCTCCCTCTCCCTCCCTCTCTGAAATTAACATGTACATTTTTAAAAAGGGCCCTCAGAGTTGTCACAGCCTCGTCCCCAGAACCTGTATGTATGTTATGCCGCATGGCAAAGGGGAATTAAGGCAGCAGATGTAATTAGGTTTGCTTTTCAGATGGTGTTAAAATGGGGCTACTGTTCTGGGCTCTCTGGTGGGTCGCCTGTGATCACCCCCCCCCCCCCCCACTTTACCATGGACGAGGGGGCGGAACAGGAGCGGAACAGGCGCTGCTTGGAGATGCTAGCTGCTGCCTTCGGGGACAGCGGGGGGATCCTGAGCCGGAGCTCGCAGGTGGCCTCTGGAAGTGGGAACAAGCAAGGAAACACCTGCCCTGGCGCCTCCGGGAGGGAGGAGGCCCCACTGACATCTTCATGTTCCCCCCGCGAGGACATGCTGGACTTCGGAATTCCACGAGGAAAGAAAAGAAATTTGTGTTAGTTTCAGTCACGTGACTTGTGATGGTTTGTGACAGCAGTAACAGGAAAGTGGTCCTCTTAGGCAGGGCTCTTTTTTGTCGCCCCTTTGAGCTGAGCTGTGCTGTCCGGGTTTGGAGGGGCAGCTGCGGGCCTTGCTCTGTGTCCCCATCCCCAGGAAGCCGCACCCCAAAGGGCTGACCCTCACGCCCTGGCCTGCGACGCACTCTCCTGCAAGGGAGTTGGCATAACAGAATGCTGTCCTTTACCTGTAACATCCCAGACGGTATTTTACTTCGCCTACACTTTGACCTGGAGACAAAATGGAAACTGGAAATTTCCTGCTTTTTTTCCTTCTGTTTCTTTTTATCATCTTCCATCTTTGCCAGGTGGGCTAATCCATCCTGGTTTGGGTTTTTGGGTTTGGGGTGGGAGAGGTGAGGAAGCAGAGCAGGAACAAGAAGCTCGGCGAGTGAGTGAAGAGGAGACAGAAATGCCGAGTGAGCATTCATCGGCTCAGGCTGGGGATGGAGGGCAAGCTCTCTACAGCTGACTGGGGACCTCCCCACACCCTAGACGCTCACTTTCTTAGTCCGCGTGGCCCCCGAGTTCTGGAAATCATTCAGACTCCTGCATTTTGACAGAATTTTCAAACAAGCAATACTTACGTTGAAAGACCCAAATTAAAGCATTGATACCATATGCACCACCTCTCATCTTTGCCACTCCGATTACATGTGTGCATTCACACACACACACACACACACACACACACACACACACACACACACCTACCAATCAGTTACACAGACTAGCTGAAGGCAAAACCCCTGTCAGACTGAGGAGCCCGGTGGGATATAAAGAGCGTTTTGTTATGCACCTCCCAGGCTGGAGAAATGCAAATGAATTCAGGGGGAAAGGATGAGTTCCTGGGAGCAGCACCAAGGTGTAGGGATGCGGCTTGCTTAATACATTCAGTTGCCCGGCCATCACCGATTTGCACCTGCAATCACCACTTCACACCTGGGGGTGCACAGGTTTTGTTGATTCCATTTCAGGAATGCTCCCTCAGCCTACATGTTTCCCAGAATAAAGAGCCTTCTAGAGCTCTGCGTTCAGACACCAAGGTGACAATCACTTGTGTTCTTGATTGTTTTAAAAAAAGAAAGTAGAGAAAGAAGGAAAAAAAAAAGAAGCTCAAGACACAAAAGGAAAAGTGAGAAAATTCTCATACCTGCCTTCAAAGGAAGCAAATTGGCAAATCTGGGAACTTTTAGCCTTTGTTGCTTTTAAGTATTGGTGAACTCAACCCCCACTAACAAGATACAGTAATTCCACCAACAGCTCACAGGGCAGACTGCCATTTTCTGCAAAGGCGGCTGGAAATCATTTACACCCCAAGATCCTCTGTGGTGATAACAAGGTATTCAAAAGGAGAGTGAGTCTGAGACAATCTTCAAACGGTTCTGAGGGCGACCTGCCCCCACCCCCTGGAAGGGGCCCCTGGAAGAGGGCAGATGCAAGCACATCACATCAGGTCGTTGAGACGGACATGATTTTCTGCACCTGTGTTTGAAGGTGCCCATCATTTCTGGATGAGGGGCATCGCCTGACATGGGGTTGAAATCCAGCTGACAGCGTAGGTCAGGGAATCTGTTCCTTCCCTAGCCAAGAGCGAATGAACCACACTTTCAAGAAGGCAGCAGGTATTTCTTCGTTCTGAGTTTCTTCACATGTGGTTGAATGTAGTTCAGATCTGGGTGACCCGACAGTAGCTCCAAACTACAAAGGTAGATGGTAAACATAGCAAGTGCTATCCCGTGGCCTCTGACTATATTGCAAATCTAAGAAACAGTGGTGTGGTCCCAAGTTCCAGGACAGCAGATTAAACAATATCTGTGAGGCTCTGCTGAGAATCGGAACCACTTATAGAAATTTAAAAGTGCATTTTTTTTAAATAAGAGCAGTGGTTCAGATGTACAGACTTAATCATACTGCATATATGCTAATCTCTTAACATGCAATTGCCCAATTCAACTTTCTCAAAAATTCTATGAGGTGGCAACTTTTTTTTTTTAGAAATGTGGTAGAAAAATAAACAATCATTTGCAGAATGTTGGTAGAAATGTGAATATTAAAGGTGCTGCTGGTGAGGGCTCAGAAAGCAATGAGGGGCATGTAATTGGAAATGGGAGAAAAGGAGGTCTTGTTATATAGCGGCCGGAAGCTTGGTGGACTTGTGCCCTTCAGTTGTGTGACAAGCAGAACTTGCAAAGAATGAAGCTGGAGATTTAGCTGAGGAGATTTACAAGCAAAGTGTGAAAGGTGCGGCCTGTTTTCCTCTTGCTGCTTATAGTGAAATTCAAGACAAATGAGGTTTATTGAGAGAAGAAATCATAAGCATAAAGGATTTAGGACTTGTTGAGAAATGGGTGAAGGTGGTTGAAAGATACAAACTCCTATTGGATGGGAGAACATATTTGGCAATGATACATCTGATAAAGGGTTAATATCCAAAATATATATGGAACTCATACAACTTAACCAAAGGAAGATAAACAATCCAATTAAAAAAAATGGGCAAAGGACCTAAATAGACACTTCTCCAAATCAACAAATGACAAGTGCTGGCGAAATTGTGGAGGAAAGGAAACCCTAGTACACTGCTGGTGGGAATGCAGACTGATGCAGCCATTATGGAAAGCAGTATGGAGTTTCCTCAAAAAGTTAAATATAGAACTGCCATTTTACCCAGTAATCCCACTTCTAGGAATACATCTTAAGAAACCAGAAACACAAATCAGAAAGAATGCACGCACCCCTATGTTCAGAGCATCACAATTTATAATAGCTAAGATCTGGAAACAGCCCAAGTGCCCATCAGTAGATGAGTGGATTAAAAAAGCTGTGGTACATGTATACCATGGAATACTATGCAGCAGTGAAAAAGAAGGAATTCTTACCCTGTGAGATAGCATGGAGGGACCTGGAGAGTATTATCCTAAGCAAAATAAGCCAGTCAGAGAAAGACAAGTATCACATAATCTCACTGATATGTGGAATCTAATGAAGAAAATAAACTGATGAACAAAATAGATCCAGAGACATAGAAGCATGGAACAGACTGTTGAATTTCTGAGGGAAGGCGAGTGTGAGGGGTGAGGGTGGGAAGAGATCAACCAAAGAACTTGTATGCATATATGTATAACCCATGGACACAGACAATAGGATGGTGGAGGCCTGGGGCAGTGGGTGGGGACGGGCTATAAGAAAAAAGGGGAGCCCGGCCCGTATGGTTCTGTGGTTGAGTGTCGACTTGTGAACCAAGAGGTCATGGTTCAATTCCTGGTCAGGGAAATGGGGCTGTGTGGTGCTAGATTATGAAGTGTGGTCAATTCCAGGTAAGAGTTTGAATTTCCTTCTGCATAAAGCAAGGAGTCTCTGCAAAGGGCAGTAGTAGACGTGAATGGGCTTCGGCAAAGCCAATGGAGTTTTGGAATAAACAAACCTCCATGTCCAGGCCTTGGTTCTGAGCCTAGAAAGTAACAATCAGTATTTAAAAGGAGGTGGCTGGTATGTTGATCTCAAACTCTTGGAATATTTAGACTCTTCTCAAGGCTTTTCTTCTGTCCAGAGCAGATGCTCCGGTTCAAGAGAACAGAAGGACTTCTAGAAGACAAGCGAGAACCCTTTACTTATGCTTCTCCAGAAGGAAGAGAGAGTGATTGCAAGGCTGACTATTAAGTTAGGATCTGAAAGGGAGGGGAGTGAACTATGGGCTTCAGGTCCCTCAAGTCAACACCTCTGCCTTTGGGATGAAGAGGGATCTTGCTGGTGGTTTATCACTTCACAAATGGCGTGGAGGTGGCCAGGATTAATATCAGCATTTACAGTTTAGGACACTAAGGCCTGAAGAACTCAAGTACTTTTCCTGGGGACTCCTGTGTATTAATTTTTAGAAAAAGTTTTTAAATTCAGTGGGCTTGACTCCAGAGAACAAGCTCTTAGTTACAACACACAATTCACAAATATATATTCATGGAGAGAAGGATGGTTTTAGCAAATTTTTAATCTTTTTTTTTTTTAAATATATTTTATTGATTTTTTACAGAGAGGAAGGGAGAGAGATAGAGAGTTAGAAACATCGATGAGAGAGAAACATCGATCAGCTGCCTCCTGCACACCCCCCACTGGGGATGTGCCCGCAACCAAGGTACATGCCCTTGACCGGAATCGAACCCGGGACCCTTCAGTCCGCAGGCCGATGCTCTATCCACTGAGCCAAACCGGTTTCGGCAAATTTTTAATCTTTGATACAATATTTGACATGGACCTAATATTGTGTTTAAGGCACCAGGCTGTCATGGTTGGGGAAGCTTAATTGAGACAGGACCATTGAGAGAGATTTATTTTCCTAACATGCTGTTACTTTCATGTACTTTCTGAGCACTTAATGTGTTTAGAAGCATCCTTGATACTCCCCTAACAGTCCATAGGCTGGCCAAGAACGTAATAAATGTGTGCACGGGAACCTCCATGGAGTGGTTTCTCCATGGACCCATGGACTGAGTAAGATTCAAGCTAAGTTTCCTGTATTTCACTCAGCTGAAAGACTGGGGAATGCGGAGTGACTCCAGGAAATCAGAGATCAGACGACAAGTCATATTTTTTCCTATGGTTGTCTTTCAGAAGGAAGACAGCAGGGTGAAATAAGGTGTACCTGGAATTCAATGGAAAATATTTCTCCAGAGCACATTTGTGCTGTGTCAGTTTTTCAGTTGAAGAAATTTAGTTTCTGCTTTCCCTGTTTACTTTCCCTACTTGCTGAAAGAGACTGTAAATTCACAGTAGCAGATGGCACGTTCTCAGAAACAGTTATGCAGACCTATAGAGCACAGGGGGACAGACTTTGGAAAGCAAGACAAAATCAGCATTAAAATTCCATTTTAAAGGGACAGTGTCCAAGTGTAGCAACATTGCCTAGTTCCACAAATAAATAGGCATTTATTGAGTAACTGTTTGGCAAAGGCACCACGCTATGGTAATCTGTTGGTACAAAGGGAGAATTAAAAGATGAGAAAGAGGAACTATTCCTCTCTACAAAAAACTTACACTTTTATATGTAAGATGGACATATCTACCACCACCCATCATCCTATATAATAAAAGCCTAGTATGCTAAGTGTTCTACCGTTAGACCGTTTGACCAGTCGCTATGACAGGCACTGACCACCAGGAGGCAGATGCTCCGACCAGTAGGTTAGCTTACTGCTGGGGTCTGGCTGATTGAGACTGGCGAGATGGGCCGGAGCCCTCCCAAGGTCCCTACCCCGGCCCCAGTTGTGCACTGGTGGGGCCCTCGGCCTGGCCTGCACTCTCTCGCAATCCAGGACTCCTTGGGGGATGTCAGAGAGCCGGTTTCAACCCCATCCCTGCAGGCCAGGCTGAGGGACCCCACTGGTGCACGAATCCGTGCACCAGGCCTCTAGTACAAATATAAGTGCTAGAGAGTGGTACACTATTGGCTAAGAATTAAGAGTGTGTAATGTTGTTTAGTGGTTGCTGATAACAGAGTCAGTAGAGAGAAAAAGGAGAAGTTGCATAGAGTTGATACTTGTATGGTTAAAGCACAGGATGTGTGAATGATTCAGTGTTGAGGGGTTAGTGTGGTAAGTGTGAGTTTGGTGACATTAAGATGGAGCAGCCATGTTCCAAATGTAAGACATTGCCTCAAAGGAAAGGAGAGAAGGTATGGAGGACTCACTACAAGTTCTTGACAAGAATGATGGGGCTCAGGAGCATCTTTTTGCATATGAAGCTCTGCACTAATATTATTTCCTCCAAACATGATATTTGCTTACAATCAGCAAGTCAGATATCAAAGCATGAGGTGAAATGACTTGCTGGAGTGCAAAGAATGATGAGGCTCTTTGATATCTTATTTTTATATTTGATTGATTGATTTAACATTTCCTGCATGGCTATGACCAGATATTGTGCTTAGCACTGAGGCTATTTCTCTCTGTAGCCCCAGTAAAATAAAGAAATAATCTAATGTTTTCCACTGAAAACCTGGTGGGATGCAGCATCATGGAGTTCAGCACTTTTGTTCTTGTTTTCAAGGTCCTCAGAATTGAGGTGGGGCTGGGCTTGATACTCAGTGTCTAGAATATCGATGTGACAATTCCCCCAATTTACAACTGAACTTGGGTCTACTGGCCCATTCCTTCTACAACCATTTAAAGTTCCATTTTCCTACCTTTCTCCCAAACATCCACTCATAATATGTGTTTGGGATTTTTCTCTTTCTGACCAGTTGGTTGTGTCTCTCTGGTTTAGAAAACAAAGTTGTCTTAAAAAGGGGGGCTGCAATGATGACATGACAAAGAGGGCACTTGAAAGGGGGTGCGTGAAGGAGTGAGCTCTCCAACCAAAAGTATAGCGAGGGGCACCTAATGAAGACTTGGACTTCATATCCTCTGCGATTTGACGACTCAGAGGGCTCGCTCAGTATTCTGCAAGCCCGTCCTCTTCTGTTGTTCATCATAACAGTTCTGTTTCCTATTTGGTGCATATTTATTTTCCAATAACCAACAGAGTTATTGTTTTAGCAACTTCCTGTGTCTCCTGTCTCGCCAGGAGGATTTGTGGGGAGTGTGCCTCGCTCTGCAAGGGCACTGGCACTGACCACAGTATCCATTGCATATGATCAGAGGAGGAGAGAGAAGGATTTGCACATCCCAAAGGGTGGTAGCATACATGGTCCAGTCCTCGACTTCACGGGACTAGAGGAGAACCCAGCAGAAGGTCCTGGGGAGGCCAGGCTTGGCAGGCTTCATGCCTGCTGACAGCGAAGGCCTTTATGGCAGAACATCTTAGAAAGTTGGGACCTTGTGAAAAATGACTTCAGGAAGTCATTTCAAGGAAATAGAGAGTCTTTGCTGACTCAACTCAGCAAATCCCAGATGTAGCTCATCTCTTAAGCCAAGGTGTCAGGGTTTTGGTAGCAGATAGTTTAAGCATCATATTTCTTTATCTTTAAAACACAGGATAACATTTCCTTCCCTAAAACCTGGTTTGAGGTTTCTTGTTTGGTCAGTAGCTGTAAGTGATGAATACCCCTGTCTCATCCCTGTGTTGTGGGACAGAGAGGACTTGGGATCATAGAATATGGGAGGCAGAGGGGACTTTGAGTTAATGCAGTTCAAATTCCTGATCTTGTAGATGAGTAAATAAGGCCAGAAATGCTAAGTAACTTTCTGAAGGGCACAATTAGGGACAACGTGAGGACGAGAGAGCAGGCTCCCCAGCGCCTGGTCAGGCTGTCTGATCAGCAACACCCCTGCTCTCCATATTCCCTAGTACCTGGGATTCTCCTCCTGCCTGAGTTACTTCCCAGCTAGCAAAGCGCTGCTCAGTACAAGAGTGGCTTCAGGTCCTAAACTGACTGCCTTCCCAGTAACTGAGTGAAACTTTCAACTTATACTTATTTAATACTTGGTTAGATTATTCTACTTCTAAGACACTGCTAATCAGCAGAAATATATTGTGAGCCCCACCTGTTATTTAAAAATTTTTCATTAGCCACATTAAAAAAATAAAAAGATACAAGTGAAATTAATTTAATAATATCCTTTTAACTCCGTCTATTCAAAACATTATAATTTCAACAATATAATCAGCATAAACTGTTATTGCTGAGATATTGTACATTCTTAAAATATATTAACTCTTAGGAGTCTGGTGTCTATTTTGTTTCAATAGCCACATAAGGCTAGTGGCTACCATGCTGGACATCATAGCTCTAGAATGAACACTGTCCTTTTTGTGTTTTTCACCAAACCAAGATGAAAGAAGGACTTCAAATTGTTTCAAAGAGGATATTTCCTAAATCAAACCCCCAAATGAATAAGCTGCCTAGAAGTTGTAGTGTAGAAACCAACATATTAAAATTTCTAGTACATTTACACAATGGAATACTATGCAGCAGTAAAAAAGAAGGGCCACTTACCCTTTGAGACAGCATGGAGGGCCCTGGAGAGTATCATGCTGAGTGAAATAAGCCAGTCAGAGAAAGACAAGCACCACGTGATCTCACTTATAAGTGGAATCTAATGAACATAATAAACTGATGAGCAAAATAGGTCCAGAGGCATGGAACAGACTGGCATATCTCAGAGAGGAGGTGCGGGGAGATGGGAAATGATCAACCAAAGAACTTATGCATAACCAATCGACACAGACAATAGTGTGGTGGGAGCTTTGGGTGGGGCAGGGCCTGGGATGAGATGGGTAATGGGATGAAAAATTAGGGGACATCTGTAATGTTATCAACAACAATAATAATATTTTTACTTTATTTTTATTTTTAACTGAATTTATTGGGGTGACGTTGATTGATAAATTTATATAGGTTTCAGGTGTACAATTCTATAATGATGCCATAGAATTACATTGTATTGTGTGTTCAGCACTCCTCTGACTCCATGGTGCATGGTGTGCCTATGGATTTAGCACTCACACAAGAATAATCTAAAAGTGTCAGAGAGCTGAAACCCTGTGGAATAACCCTTTGCCAATGGGAGACAGAAACTGCAAGATAAATGCTTGTCCTTGCTGTCTGTCTGTCCATCAGGTGGCTGGCTCTGAGACTGACTTCCCAGGGCTCTTCAGGAGTCCCACATCCAGCAACCATGTCCCACCTGGTGGCCCGCCCTCTAGGGAACCCTTGTTTTGTCTTTTCTTCCTTCTGATCTTCATTCCCTCATTGTTTACCACTGCTCTGTGTGGCTACCCCTAACAGGTCCTTGTCACAGGCCTTCTGAAGGGGCATCCTGGCTAACGAGGGACCCTGTCCTGACGTGATTCAACAGAAGTGGGCTTCAGATGCCAGTCAGCCCAGCAGTTCAACAGGGATGCACTGAGATTGGCTGAAGGGGTGGGTGGCATTCAACCATGACAGTGTGTGAGGGTTGGGGCAGTGTGTGTGTGTGTGTGTGTGTGTGTGTGTGTGTGTGTGTGTTTGAGGTGCTGGACTTGGAAAGGAAGATGCTCCCACTCTCCTCTGTCACAAACACCTGCTGGAGATGAGCCCCTTTGCCTCAGTGGGAGCTTAGCTCTCCCCCCTCAGACTCCTCTTCTTCCTGTCGCAACAGGGACTCTCCGGGAGTTCCATGGTGATGAGCAAAAGCTCTCCTATGCTAACTGACTTTGCAAAGCCAAATTTGGCTGGACACAAATGGCTTAGGCTTACCAATGTTTCATGTTTAAAATGTAGATTGTGAACAAACTGAGGACTGCATGTAAGTATCCCCACGGCATTAGCGTGGGAATGGACTGTATACCCTATCCAGAGTTGCTTTGTCCATTAGCATAATGTCCTTGTGAAACACTGAGGTGTTTGGGTGCTCTCATGGGGCTTCAGGGAGTAAGGAAGATGTCGGCATATGGGCAAAGTTTAATTTTTATAACATACTAGAGGCCCAGTGCATGAAAATTCATGTACTGGAAGGAGGGTCCCTCAGCTCAGCCTGCCCCCCTCACAGTCCGGGAGCCCTCAGGGGTGGGAGGCGACCCGTCAATCAGGGGAAGGCGATGCCCCATCACACCTCTGTTGCTGCCACTTCCGGCAGTGCAAGCCTCGGCTGGCCCTGGTTACCTGAGCCTCGGGTGGCCCTGGACGGCTGGGCAGCCGCCATCCAAGGCTTGCCTGCACCTCAGGCTGGCCCTGGGCGGCTGGGGGGCTGAGGGGACTGGGGGACTCTGGAGGCAGGCACGCAGAGCGGCTGGGCATGCCTGAGGGCAAGCCCAGCCTTGCCGCATGCCTGCTGCCCCGGCGGGGCTGAGGGGACTGGGTGCCACCATCTTGTGGCTGTGGGAGCTGCCATCTTTGAGAGCGTGGCTGTCAATTAGCATATTCCCTCCTTATTGGCTATGGGCGCTGCCATCTTTGCCATGGCGTGAAGGTCAATTAGCATATCCTCTCTTTATTAGATAGGATGCCCAATGCTAAGGGCCATTGCATGTGGTCCACTGCCTCTTAAGTAAGAAGATGCTGTGGACTTCCCTACTCATGAGCAGTTTTTCTTTGAGCTACTCATGTGCTTCTCCAGGGTCAGTCATTGCTGTGTCAGTTGCTTCATCAGCTCTGGTCAGTTTCTTGGACATCAGCTTGGCCTAATCAGACTTCACATCAGAGGCCACCTTAAGCAGTAGTAAGAGATCTTTCTTAAGAACAGTTCCTTCTAGATTTCTTTCTTTTCTGGGTGTGGGGTGGCTCTTTTCTACCTGCATAGTGACTGGGAGATCACTGATCACAGCACTTCTAGCTTTTCCCTGGGTTGTCAGCTCACTCACACAGGTCCTTAGTTTCCCCCCAAAGAAGCATTAGGGCACCTTAAATATGTAAATGCAATACACTCGCCACAAGAAACAAAGATCAGGGTCAAGTACACTAGGTGAGATCCCCTACTCATTTTATTTTACTCAAATGAATGAATCAAGCCTGCTGAACATCTGTGGGCCTGGATAACATGGCTGCTGAAAGTTGTAAGGTGGGTAGGAGCCCTTCAGAAGTGGTGTGTAAGATGTGGGTGGGAGTTCCCAAGGCAGCTTTCATGTGGATTGTTGGATTGACCTGAGTGGTCATTACCGAACCACAGACCACTCAAAGGCCCAAGCAATAATTACCCTGGAACTATGATTAAAGAGTGTGTGGCTGGTCATTTATAGAAAAAGGCACTATAGTCATGCGGTTAAACCCAGTCTCTGCTGGCTGCCTATCACTTTATTAATTAATATGTATTTTGGCAATTAAATAAAGTCACATTAAAAAAGATAAATGCTGACTAGGAAACATAAGGAAAGCTTTTTAATTTTAAGAATTGCTTAAGTATTCTCTTTTAGGAAAGTCTTAGAAGTATGTAAAAAGAAATGCATACATTAGAATAACTTTGAAACTGCCTCTAGCCTGTACGTTAGACTAAACACATAGAAATTCACTACTGTTTTCCCTCTGTTCATCAAAAGTTCCACTTGTCAAAACAAGAAAAAGAGATGTATTTATCATTGTACTAAATGTAAAATGAACTGGAAGCCACAACTTAGCATATGTCCATCTCTCTTATAAAAGAGTCATGAATCTTTAGAGCAAGATGGGTATTTGCTTTTTTTAAAAAGAATCAATGCATAACTGGTTCAACAATGAGGTCTAGTTAGTCCCAGGTGACAGGCTTATTTATTTCCCACAAAGGTTGGTCAGTGTCTCTTTCTTCTACAGCCACAGGTGCATCCCTAGGTTCTGTCAGTCATCCACAATGCACACAGCTCCAGTCCGGCTTCCATCGGGCTAGAAGCAAATCTATCTCCTCTTCTAGCTAAATGCCTCATATTAGTAGCTGCATCCTACTGATGACATCACCTTCACACGGCAATGATGGCACCTTTGTTTCCTGCTAAACAATTGGGTACTCTACTTACCCCAAAGTTTCCATTATCCTCGTTTGAAAATTGGAAGGGAGATACTGATAAGAAAATACTGCATCTCAAATTTTATGTGATTTTCAAGTTCATATTTGACATCGCCGAGCAGGGAAAAATTTCGAAGTGCCAATGCTAAATGTGACGACATACAGAGATCTTGGATGTGACAGCAACATAGCTCAAAGTCCCTGAAGTACATCTAGTCTGGACTTTTCTCTTTGAGTGAAGTTGGAGTGTGAAAAATCTTGTTTACTCTGCTATGACCGTTACTACATTATCAAAGTCAAAAAAAGTCAGCTGAGCATCTACCTCTTGAGGAATGAATGTGTTTCTCATGGATTTACAAATCAGATGTTTTATTTCATTTTAGGCTAAAAATAACTGGTGCAAATATGCCCTCCATTAGTCAACTTTCTATGTAACCTATTGCAAATAAAACATAAATCCATTTTAGACCTAGCCTAGTAGGTTTATTACCAAATCTCTTAGAAAGGCCCTTTCTATAACTTTAAAAATATATTTTGGACCCTACGAGGAGCATTTTATTAGGGTACTAAGGCAGTCTGCAGACTATGAAGCCTCAGCAATTTGAAGAGCTCAGTTTCAACCCCCAAATTCCCTTCTTTGAAGAGGCCCCTGGGGTCCCTGACTTTTGAGAGAAAAGACATTGCCACAGAAAGTTTGCCTGAAATGCTGGAACAAAGGAGAACTTCTTATCCCATCCCCATCCCAACTCCAAAACAGAGCATGAAGAATTTTCATCTTTATGGATTCTTCCTCCTAATAGGAATGAAAGTCTTTAATTAAATCCTCAGAAGGTGTGAAACCCGAGTTTCACCATACACCACACCATCGGTATTGGAGAGAATTATACAGGGGAGGTTGAGAGAGAATGAAGGACCGACCCCTCAACCTACCTCTTTTTTTCTGATTTAATAAAGTCTCAGCCTCCTGAGCCCACTGTGGTTTTCCTGAACTGCACAGCTGTTGCACAGCTGGCAACATCCTAGATGAATGCTGATCGTTGGCCAGAATGAAATGAAGGACTCCGTAGAATGGAACGCCAGTGCAGAGTCACTGAGAACGTCTGGTGTGTGCCCCCATGGAAGGCAAGAAGCCCAAAGAAGATGTACTGGACCTCAAAAGGAAAGAAAAAAATCTTCAAACAGTTGGCTTTGGAACAGATACATGAAGAAATTCACCAGAAGGCTTCTCATCTTTCATCCATTAGCCCCAAACCAAGGCAGTAGCAGTGAGAGAGACTAAAGGACTAGACTTCATGGAATGTGTATGTTACAAAGATAGTCACTGATGATGCAGGCAGAAAACATCAATTCTTGGAATAAAGTCTCCAAGATGGCAGGGGCAGGTGGGTCCAGGGTATTGGCTGAAGGCTAAATCTTGAGTAAGGAAAGGTATACTGCTGCTCCAAATAAAGGGAAAGGAAGAAAGAATGGGCAACTAGGTAAACTCAGGACTAATTTTGTTTTTAGTTGGAACTCCAGACTTGTTAGCTCATCCATCGTTCGTTCATTTACTCATTGGAACAATACTGATTGCCAAATGTTGAACTACATGCTTGGTATACACCCTGGCTCCTTCATAACCCTTCCGCATGTCAAGCTGAAATTTCCAGGAAGATTCGAAACATGCCAGAAAGTATACTTGCACACTGCATCCCATTTCCTGAAATCTAAATCACCCCCAATCTAGTTATACTAACATTTGAAACATTTTCCCCCTGAGACACATTTACATTCCTCGAAGCCTTGGAGACTCTGTGAACCCAATGCTTTGAGTATAGGTTTTGGACCACGGCCATATTGCCTTTTTTTTCTAATGTAATGTGAGACCAACAGCTTAGCCAACGGGCTCCATGTTATTCTTCTCTAAAGCAGCAAACGCTCAACTCCTTCAGACTCTGCCCTCGCCAGGCTTTCCAGAGTTCACAGGGCCTGTAGTTAGCCAGTTCCTTCTGGAAATCACATCGTTTTACACAATGTCGAGCCCTGACGGGTGGAGAAGCAGGAATGCTTTCAGTGGTCTTGTCTGCAAGCCTTTGATGTTCCTTCTAAGTCATATTGTGTCCGCGGAAACATCGGTCTGAGGCGACTCTGGCAGTTCTCTTCAAAACGCACAAATGTCGAGTGTGTGTTTTTAATGGCTTCGATTAAAATAATTCAGAAATAATTAGAAGTAGCAGCTCACTAAGCTGAGAAGGCCGAGTGCCTGGATGGCCACGGGCTTGATGCTGTGCCTGGGACAGTGTTGGGAAAGGGATGCTTAAGTCCATGGTGGTTCTTGGTGAAAAATTCCAGCATAATCCAAGTCAGCTGCTCCCTCTGTGGTGCAGATGCCCCTGCAATGGGTCATTAGAAATTAACTAGAGAGGCATGTGGTTCCTGAGGAAAATAACAGTTAAATACGAATGCAGGAATTAGCATATTAAATATATAAACACACTCACTAAAAATAGTTATTTTTTTCAAACTTGGAACCTATAGAAATGAAAGCCAAGCATCCAAAATGTTTGGTCTAAGCAAATTCTCCAGGGGCACATAGGGAGGGTAGGGAGCTATAGAGAAGGGAAGGAGATTTCCACAATCATGTTGTAGGCAATGGTCAACCAAGGATAAAAGGCCTGGGTATGCCGTAAGCGCATTAAGATGATAAAAAAAATTCCAGCATGAGAAGGAATAAACAGTTGAAAGATCATTAACATGAATCAGAGATTAATCGAAATAAAAGTTAAGAAGGCTGAGCCCGGGTTATCTGCTATCAGTGGGACTTGTTTTAGCAGGGAATTTCAGAGGATTTGTCACCAGATAATATGGACAGAGAGTTGTTCTTAAGTCTTTAAAGGGATATAGCCAAATGAAGTAAGATGATTTTTAAGATGGTTTTACTGTAAGATGATTTTTCTTTTACAGCGACCCATATTCAAGACAAAAAAAAAAACATATATGTATCAGAACATCATGCCTTTTGCAAACAAATATGTAAAATATATCATCACTGTGCTTCATTATTTTCGAGCTTCAAAGAAAAATCTGTTTGGGGCTGTTTCTTGGAGAGAACCGAATTTGAATTTGAGCAGCCCTGCTCGCCAAATGAATTCATCCTTTCAATTATGTTAGAAGTTAGAAGGACACACAGAGGGGGGGAAATTCAAATCCTGATTCTGCTTGCTCCAATCAATTTACATTCTTTCCATTTTAGGAGAGCAGCAAAAACTTGGATATTCAGAAAGTCAGCTTCACCAGAAGCTTGAGTTTCTGAATTCTTGACAATGATTATAGGCAATTGTAGCTTTTATGTTTTTTCATTAATAACAAGGAAGAGCCAATTGAAACAAAAACAAAAAATTCTCATATGGCTTCCTGTTTTCCTCTTTATGGAATAGACTACCACGTTCTTTTGCTTTCTACTCACTTGATACTTTGGTCAGAGGATGGACAATGAAGTAGGGTTCTACTCTTGTCTACTTCTCACCCAGTGGGAACATTGGGCTCTTACGGTGATGGATTCGTCTTTATTTCCTCTCCAAATGCACTTATGGTGCATTTTTGCTCTATGTCTTTCCCGAGAATGTACTCCACACACACACGCGTGATTTCACTTTCCTAGGGTCTTGGCCCCCAAGGTCTTCTCCAACCCTCAGAGTCATCAGCAGAAGCAGAAGTAGGGCTGGCATGTCTTAAGGTGTGACAGTCTCCTGGACACTTTGTTGATCTTCCAGAAGGGTGTGGTGCAAGGAAAAGGCCAAGTCAGACTGGCCAAGGCCTTACAAGTCAAGAGAGCCTGGCCAGGCTGGGCTGGGCTGGGTAGAATGTTTTGATGGCTCGAACTACCAAAGGAAAACAGCTTGCATGTAATTAGAGGAGCCACTCTGGCCAGGGGCTCCCTGCTGCATCCCCTGTGCCCTAAAAGACTCCGGAGAGACTTAAAGTGTTGGCCACTGTGTTTCAGCCCTCAAAACCCTCTGGAACTCTGATGCAGCACACCGTAGCGGTTAAGGGCACAGATTTGGAATCATGTGGGCCTGAGAACTAGCCATTCATTCCAAAAAGGGCTCTTGAAACTTGTAGAAGGGACAATAGGCTTGAGAGCCAGGTCTCCTAATTTCCAAGTGTTTGGTGTTTTGGAAAACAAAACACCTGGTGGAATGTGAGCCTTCAATTGATGGTATAAAAAACACTTTGGAAAGAAAATTGGTGAAGGGCTCAACTAGCCTGTCTGCAAAGACCAGACAAAGGTTGGCAGAGCTGAGGGAGGAGGAGCTATGGAGAGAGAAAAGACAGCTTGTGAGTAGTTTTTTCTCTGAGAAGGGGTCCTGTTCCTTGCCCACTATCTCAGGGTCGGGGTGGAAGTAGGTTAGACAACGGAAATCCCAGATGAGTGGTCAGGTGACTCGCTGCCTGGATGCCTGAAGGGATACTGGGCCTTGAAGAGCTCTGAATGTCAGCATGGGATACAGAATAGACTTGCCAGCTGACCAGTTTTAAGCAGGAAAGGAAAGAGAGGGGTGTGAAAGTGCTAGAGCAGTGGAGGTAGGGGACCTCTCATTAGGACCCTGGACAATAGAGGTTGCCTGTGGACTGGATGTGGGTTCTTCCTGGTCCATTGCCTGCATGCTGTCAGCCACCCAGCCAGGGGGAGAGGAGACAAGGAGGCACCAACCCAGAAGACACTGATATCAAATCAGAAAGCACTGAAGTGTCTGAATTTACCCCAATATCACTAGATTAAATATTTTGCCAGTATACTAAATGGGGAATTAAAATATAGTTTCAGTTCTTTTATGGAAAAATAATCAAATTTTAGTGTTTATGTACCCAAATTTGTGGCTTGCAAATTCTGTCCCTGGTAAAGGACAGTATAGTTAACCTTTGGCAGAGAGTGACTAAGACTTTTAAAATAATCACTAGAACTAAAATTTTGTAGCAGAAAGATGGGGAGAGAGCTTAGAGGTTTTGTGACTGATTAATGGTGAGAACAATATTCTGTGAGAAGAAAGTGAGAAGAAATAAGGTTTTGACTTTGAGACAATAATAAGGGATGTAAAGTACAGCATACGGAATGTAGTCAATAATCCTATATAATAAAAGCCTAATATGCAAATCAACCAAATGGTGAAGAGACCCGTCGGCAGGGGGTGGCGCTGGTGAGTAGGTGGCACCAGGCCAGCCAAGGCGGGTGCCAGCAGGCAGAGGGAGTGGATGGACATCGTGGGGGAGGAAGGGGGGTGGTGGCAACTGGCGGCCATTCAGTGCCATCCCCCCTGTTGCCTCCCACAGAGGGAGGCCACCGGTGAGGCAGTGATGGGGGGCCGCTCTCCAGCCAGCGCCTTCCTCCGAGGGCTCCTGGACTGTGAGAGGGTGCAAGCCGGGCTGAGGGACCCCCCTGAGTGCACAAATTTTCATGCACCGGACCTCTAGTATCATAATAACTAGGTATGGTGTTAGCTGGGTACTAGATTTACTAGGGTGATCACTTCCTAAGTTATATACATATCTCATTGCTATGTTGTACACCTGAAACTAATATAACATTATGTCCAATGTAATTGAAAATAATTTAAAAATAAAAATTCGTGGAAGCAAAGAATTTTCAGTAACCACCAGAGGCTCATCCCGCCTTGGTCTGGCGCCCCTGCTCACCTGCTCCACCATCCCGCCATGGCTGATGCCCACCATGTTCTGCGCTCTGCTGCCTGCTGCTGATGCCTGCCACGTTCCATGTGCACACCCTGGTGGTCAGTGCACATCATAGTGGCCAGTTGTTTGGTTATTCGGTTGTTCTGCTGTTCAGTCTATTTGCATATTAGGGTTTTATATATACACTAGTGGCCCAGTGCAAGAAATTCGTGCATGGGGGTGGGGGGGGTGTTCCTCAGCCCGGCCTGCACCCTCTCCAATCTGGAACCCCTCAAAGGATGTCCTACTGCTGGTTTTCAGGGATTGGGCCTAAACTGGCAGTTGGACATCCCTCTCACAATCCGGGACTGCTGGCTCCAGCCACTCACCTGCCTGACTGCCTGCCTGATTGCCCCTAACCACTCTGCCTGCTGGCCTACTCGCCCCCAACTGCCCCCCGCCGCCAGCCTGCTCGCCCCAAAATGCCCCCCCGCCAGCCAGATCACCCCCAACTGCCCCCATGCCAGCCTGCTCACCTCCAACTGCACCTCCCTGCTGGCCTGCTCACCCCTACCTTCCCTCCCCACTGGCCTGCTCACCCCCAACTGACCCCCACTGACAGCCTGCTCACCCCCAACTGGCCCCCTTGCTGGTCTGCTTACCCCAATGGCCCCTGCCGTACTATCCTGGCCTGATCACCCCCCAGCGACCCAAGGTCCCAGTCCCTCCTTTTTTTTTTTTCTTTTCTTTTTTTTTTTTCAGTGCCTCCTTGAGCAGAGGCCAGGGCTGACTGGAAGCAAGTATCTAGGATTATTTATCTTCTATAATTGAAACTTTATAGCCTTGAGCAGAAGCCAGGGCCAGCCAGGGTGGGAAGCTTGGCTTCCTCCATTGCTGAGGCAACCCAAGCCTCCTGCTTGCTCCAGCTCCGTGGCCAGCTGCCATCTTGGTTGGGTTAATTTGCATACTCACTCCTGATTGGCTGGTGGGCATGGCTTGTGGGTGTAGCGGAGTGATGATTAATTTGCATATTTCTCTTTTATTAGTGTAGATACTAGAGGCCTGATGCATGACATTTGTGCAAGAGTAGGTCTTCCTTCCCCTGGCTGCTGGCACCGGCTTCCCCCTGGCTGCCAGCAGGCACCTGGGATCCGGGCTTCTCTCTGGCCGCTGGCAGCCACCCAGGACCCGGGCTTCCCTCGCAGCCCTGGCTTCCTCTGGAAGGACGTCCGGAAGGATGTCCGGTCTAATTAGCATATTATGCTTTTATTATTATAGATTAACTTTTTTTTAAGTGGATGTGTAGTGTGTAAGCAGTTTGTCCAGGCTGATTCACTAGTAAAGGGGCAGTGTCATTCCTTGATTTGCCCAGAGCTGAACACAGAGAGGCTCAAGAGCAATTTCAGGTCTGCCTCAAAGTGCATCATTTTTGAGACAGATCAGGTAGGCATTTTCATTTGACCTACTTTTCATGTACACTTGGCCAAAGTTGGTACCAAATCTGAATTCAAATCTATAATTGCCTGGACTTGCTCCTCGAGAATATAAGACTGTCATCATCTGGGCCTCAATGGGATAAACAGAAGTGAAACTTGTTAGGATTAAGGCTTCTTTGATAAAATATATCAGATGATTAGATTTGTAAAGGTCAGGGAAAGAGAAGCTGTCTTATGAATAGCATGCTCTATAAAGTAGAACGTCAGCTCTAGGCTGGATGGGGTGGTGGAGCCCCAATTTCTTTTGTTGCAGATAATCAGTCTGAGGTAGAATGTGTTCAGTGACTTGCCCAAAGCCACTTGGGCCACTTGAGCTGATGTTAGAAACAAGGTCTAAGGACCTTTTTTAATGTATAGTGTTCTGACTCTATGCTATTGGGGGACATTTCAAAAATTTTCTGAATTGGTGACAGCAGGTTTTTACATTTACCATCAGAAAACAATACCCTGATTCAGAATTTGCATAATAATAATAATAATAGTGGTTAAAACAATTGCATTATTTGAAAAGACAAAGGAAATTCTGGTCCTATAAATACTAAAGATCAATAGATTCCCTATATCCCATAGTTGTTTTCATTTCCCGTTAGAGTAAAACCATCTTGAAACACTAAACCCTAAACATAGCCTGTACATGACAGCAAAGAAACTTTTAGAAAAAGAATAAATTGCTGAATTCAAGCGTGGACTGTAATTTCTTGACATGGAGTGGAAGCAGATGCGCCCAACTTAACATGTCGTTATTAAATTCACTTCCAACTGGCACTTTCTTCCCCTTTTGTGGGAGGGAGGGGTCTTGGCACAAAGCTCTCTTTCCTGTTAATCAAGCAGCCCTGTTTTTGTCTATGTCATGATAAGTTAATTGTGGGTCATACATTCATTATGAATAAAGGTTTAAGTGATAGACCGAAGTTCTGGATTTTGTCTCAGCTACACCTGTTTTTTTAAGACTGTTAAGTAAGTTGGACCACCTTTTCAAAAGCTATAGGATGTAATAGCCTGTTGTATCTTTAGCATCCTTTAGTACCCCTTATTAAAGTAGAATATAAACTTGCAAAAGGTAAGCATCCTACATGTATTGAGGATCTGTTTGGGGCAAACATAGGGCTGGGCCCATTGGCCACCTCATGGCTAATCTTTGTAAGAGCAACACAAGTTGGACATTTCCCTACTGGGCTGGAGGTGAGGAACTGAAGGTCTGGGAGGGTAAGGAACCTGTAGTCACAGTTTGATAGCTCTGGACAGTGAAACACCAGGGCTCTCCACTATGCATGGAAACATGGAGACCATCTAAACCCTCCCTCACTTTCCAGTAGAAGGACCGTAGTGAGGGAAGGTAAGGGACTGCCCAATGTTACAAAGCTTGGCCAGGACAGGAACTGAGGTTTTCTGGGTGAAAGTGGGGGTGAGACCTCCCTGTGGTTTCACCTGGAGGAGGATGACAGGAGGCAAGAACTAAATGGCCAAGAATGTCACTTTTCAAGTTAAATGAAGATACTCCAAGTCCATGCTTGTTGATGTGTTGATATGTTCTGAAGGCCTATTTCTAGCAGAGTGAGAGGAACTCTCAGCGTCTTCCAGGATGCACTCTGAGGGGCCAGACAGGGAAAGAAGCATGGCACAGTGAGCAGGGGCATGACTTCTGGAGCATGGATGTCTATTGCTACTGGCCCAGGGGATGTTGATTTATTTATGCATGATTCTTGCTCTTGTCTTCTTATGTAGAACCTTCTGTGGTAGGGAAAGAACATTGGAACCATCATTATAATGCCTAGTTAGTGGATTTGGAGCTTGACCCAACGAACCTGTGGGACTGAGGGGAGGTGACCTCACCTCTCTGTGACTCAGTTTCTTCACCTGTTAAACAAAACAGTATACTCACCCACCTCTTAGGAATGTCCCAGTATATCAAATACGGCCACAACTCATATTCCTTACATGGTGGAGGTTTGAACTGTTCCATGCCAGGTCCCTGAAGTACTTTCCCCTCTTATGATTGTGATCATGTGTTTGTGAGGCTGGTGGGCTGTGAGGAAGCCCATGGCTGGAGAACTTTGAACAAAGCTCACGCGGAGGTCAACACACCAGGTCTGAGTTTATACGGATCCTTTGAAGACCATACGCTAATATTCTGAACTGCATATTAAATACAGGCCAATGGGACTTGGACCTGAGATGGTGATATATGAACACTTAAAATATATATAAGTCACTAAAAGGAATGGTTCAAATGGCTAATAAATTTGGAACAAATACAAAGAAATACTTTTCCATGCAGAGTGTGGTCGACCTGTGGAATCCACAGCTGCAGGAGGTAATTGAGTCAAATGCCGTGGGTGGATTTCATAAAGGGTTGGTGTGGCAGACAGCTGCCTAGGCAATGCAAATTGTGTCGTTAAAATTATGCACTGGTTAGGCATTTACCATTGTAGTGAGGGGACAGAGTCTCCAGCACTGGAGGTACAAGGGGGGTAGGGCAACAGCTATTTTTACCAGAGAGCCCTTTATTTGCCAAAGTGCTTTCTCACGTTATTCCTCTGAAGTAAAACAAACAAACAAAATGTAAAAAAGAAAGGGGGTGTGTAATGTCAACTTCTCTATATGAGTGTGTGTTAAGATGCACTGGGTATGATTGTAGTCTTCCTCAAAAAGAAAAAAGATGACTAGTTTATTAACTAATAAAGTTAATAAAGATGGTAAAAACCTCAGGTAAGTCTTGTAATTGTATGCTTCCAACTAAACTTTCCAAATCAAAGATTCTTCAAAGCAGTCCAATCACTTTTCCCCAGATCATTCTGTAAAGATGGAAGCTCAAATCTCTTTTTGCCTTTAAGTAATTCTGATGGTTCACATGGCCATGAGTATAGTGACTGGGCCATGAGTATAGTGCCTGAAAGGGTTTTCAGGGGAGCCTGGTCCTCCAAGCCCATCTAGAACCTTCTTGAATCTTTCAGAAGCTCTCTGGGATTGCTCCAACTCTTGAACTATGAATGTTCAGATAAAGGAAAGAGGAAGACAGAGAAAGTGTCTAGAGACTTTTGAAACATTTTTCTTTAGGACTGCATCTGACAGATGCATCAAAAAGAAAGATCCAAACCTTCTGCTTTGTAGATGAAGTGTTGGTGTTCATAAGGACACAGCCACCTTCTCCCTTTCTGAGTATTCTTGTCCCCGGCATTAGCAATCTTTGGGAGTTGTAATGATGACAATGTGACTCTCCAGAGTATTTTGAAAAGCATGGATTGAAGGCTTGAGGTTGGCTCCCAGCCTAGGGACTGGGAAGAAGGTCAACCTGGATGCAAGTGTTGGCATCTGGGTCCAGGTTGTACAGTCCTGTATAGACTTGTATTTTTTAAAATAAACACTAATTCCTTTCACTGGTCCAAGGGGAGTCACGGTGTCAAATCCCAGGAAATAGGGCTCTTTAGCTCAAGGAGAAGGTAGAACCCACAATTCTTTTGGTCTTTCTCTACATATAACCCTGTATTGACAGACACCTCTCTACTCATTGGGTTAAAAACCAGAGAAGACTCATGAAGCACTACAGATCCTCAAAGACAGATGATGGACAAACCTGCCATCCTTTTGGGTCAGTCAAAAACGTCAGCTCATTTGCATATGTCTGAGTCAGTAAAACCAGAAACATATTTTTTTCAAACACATTTCCACCCTCCCATCATTTAAAAAATTCTGTGTAATTTAAGGGAAATTTAATCCATATGCTTTTGATTTGTTTACACTCGTATCATCAAAATATGTTTTTAAAGAGCTTGTGGAGATCCCAAAAGGCTCCTCAGCCTTTTAAATTAGTCTTTTAAAGCTTTTTCCCCCTCTTAGTAACAGGAGGTTGCATGTTGGCAAGGGTAAATGAACTTGAAAATGAAGAGGTTTGTGCTGGGCTCAGAATTTTAAATCTATCCCTTCTGCTTGGGATTTGAATGCTAAAATCAGCTCCTGGAGACTTGTTTTGTCTCTGCATTGTTACCTATCATGAGACTAACAGGGTACTTGTTCTCTAATAACTGGATAGCCAGAGCAAGGACTGGAGAAGCTTCTTTAGAAAACTACAAGAAGAAAAGATGAGGCTAATGTACACATGTTCCTTCTCCTTTCAAAAGAAATAAAAAAGGGAGAAAGGAAAGAGAGAAAGATGGAAAGAAGAAAAGGAAGGAAGGAAGGAAGGAAGGAAGGAAGGAAGGAAGGAAGGAAGGAAGGAAAAAAGAAAGAAAGGAAAAACCCAT
Source organism: Cnephaeus nilssonii (assembly GCF_951640355.1). Lineage (NCBI taxonomy): Eukaryota > Metazoa > Chordata > Mammalia > Chiroptera > Vespertilionidae > Cnephaeus > Cnephaeus nilssonii. The sequence continues at coordinate 39,513,475 of NC_137082.1, read as the reverse complement.
CTCTAACAACCCAAAAGGCCCCATTCTTCCCAGGACTAATGACCCTGTAAAGTTATCCCAAGAGAGTACTGACATTGCCATATCCCCCTATATTTTTGGGACTATTAACTTTTCTCACAAAGCCCTCTGTATTATAGAAATCATTGACTCGTAGGGTTGAAAGGACTTCCAGTTTTATGGATGAAGAGACTGAGATTCAATTTACACAGTTAGTGGGAATAGAGCTATTTTCTGACTCTGGCTCATTCTTTCTTCCTTCCTGCTGTGCTCTCACCCACAAGTGCATTTTACAGGTGAGAAAATATAAATGATGGGTAAAATACTTCTTCAGGAGTAGATATACTATCTTCTTGGAATCCTCACATTGTCTAGCATCATGACTAGCACAAAAGGGGAGCTCCATCATTAACTGTTGGGAAAACCCATAATTAGAGCCATGTAAACTAGATAAAGAAACTCAGAAGTAAATATCCACACACATGAGTACATACACACATTCTTTGGCATCAGTAATTCGGTTTTGCTTGAATTATACAAGTCTCTTTTTTCTCTCTGATTTTTCTGTCCAGCCCCATTTTCTGGCTTTGTCAGATATTTCAGGTCAAGATATTTCCAGAATGGTGTCATTAGCCAGTTTTTGTTTCATATCAGAAATCAATGTCTTTAATCCTGTGACTCAAATAAGTGGAAGGAAAGAAAAAAGAAAGCTTACAAATGATTCCAGGATCATTCCTAAATGTGCCCTGGCTGGGTGGCTCTATCGTTTCGTCTCATGGTGGGAAACGGTTGGACGGGAGCACCCAGCAAACGCCTCAGCCTGGGGATTCTATGTTGGAAAAATTCAAACTATTCAATTGGTCAAAAGCCTGTGAACTGTATTAGTTCGCAGATTTGTGCCTATGCTGAGATTTTTGTTTGTTTGTTTGTTTTAACCCAATGATGTGTGTGTTTCACTGAAGCCTTCCATTTTTTTCTAGGTGGGAGTATTTAGCCTTTAAGAATAGTGTATTTAAACACTAATGATTTACCTTTGGAAGACATTGGAAATCCAAGTACAATTTTTGCTTTTCTTGGTTCAGCAACAACAACAAAATCCCCCTAAACCTATTTAACAGGTCAGGTGAAAATTAGGTGGTGAGTATCTGTTTGTCTCTCTATTGAGATATAAATAGATGTTATTTCCACACGTTCATATATACCCAAAATTTACATGGCGTGAAATAATTCTATAATAGGCAAAAGTCTGCAGGGAATGAAGTTTCTATGAGTTCTAGGAGTCCTCTACCTATCTAAATGGGAGTGGTTTTCCTCAGAAGGCCAGAAGAAGCTGGTCAGATCAGTGGGAAAGAATATTGATCACAGAAACAGAGCTTGGTAGGAGACTTTGAGCTTTAGAAGCAAGATCCTGTCTCTACCGATGTTTCTATGGCCTTGTCTCCCTTGATTTCACTTTACTTTAAAATATTCTTATAGTTAAAGAGCACGGCTCACTTAGTTCAGTATTTCCACAAGTTTCTAAAGACCCACCGAAGGTCCAGGCCCCAATCCAGACCTACTAAGTCAGCATTTCCCGGGGAGAAGCCTGACTGAGAGCAAATGCAATAAGCCTTCCGGGAAGTCTGTATCATCAGGGAAGAAATACTGACCCAGGACCTGTGCACAAACCCCAGTAGTTAGTGGCCACATTGGGTGGACATCAAGCCCCCCTCATCCTAAGCTGTGTTCTCTTCACTTTGCCCACGTGTCCTTGGTGAATAAAATCGAGCTTCTAGAAAGAGCCATGAGAAGGCTTTAGGAGGCTAAGGTTCTGGCCCTGTGTGTCCTCACACCATGTCTTCAATCCTCTGAGACTTGATATCGCATCTGTGGAACTTAGAGTTACAGTGGGGTCTTAGAGGCCTTTTCCAGAGTGCTTGTGGGAAGAGACCACTGCAATGGTCCTGTATGTTCCGTGAAAGCAGAGGCTGCTTCTGTTCGTCTCTGACTCCCCAGCGCCTGGCACATAAAGAAGCTCAATAAATGTTTGTTGAAGAAAAAGACCATATGAACGTAACATATTGAATGTGTGGTCCGCAATACAAAACCCTTTTTTATGTTTTTATCTTTTCCAGGTTTTTATGGGTAGCAATGATTTTTATAAAAGTAAATCTCTTGTAACAGTAGGATTGCTATGGAGGTCCATAACATACTTGGGTGTTTTGCTTCTCTGGCACATCCTTGAAAACTCAATACCTCTGGATGTGAGTAATTTAAAAATGAGTCGCTATCTTTTAAGAACCCCTAGGAAAGAAGCCTTTTACCTTTAATGTCCAACCTGAAATCATGAGACCTTTAAGTCACATCCTCTGTTTTCTTGAAAAAAGAAAAGCAGACAAAGCCGTTGTTTTCCATTTAGCGTTTTCACGTGTCCTGGGGAACAGACCATTTCCAGGGAAGTATGTTACGACTTAAAGCCTTACGACTTCAAAATTCATTTAAAAACCCCGGGAGGTCAGCCCATCCTCTGCGAGGCTGCTTTTAATTCAAACCTCCTGTGTGGATACAACACAGGTGCAGGCTTTAAAGGAGTCAGGAAATGAAGCGATGGAAGACATCAAGGCACCAGCCGAAAACATGACTTCATGGCTCGCGGGGCGGCTGGAGCAGGAGCAGAACCAGAGGAGAATCACATGCGGGTAGAATTCGCCAGGTAGAGCTAGCGGATCGATAGGAATGCTTTTCTCCATCTGGTCCGCACTGAGTGACTTCAGGGGATGTTAGAGGGGGGATGAAGAGGGGTTCAGAGGGCGGGCAGAGGTGAACCAGCCTGGATAGGTTGTGAGGTCCTCATGAAAGCTCTGCACTGGCTTAGTCTCAACCATTTTAAAAAGAGGTGAAACTCCCCAATGCTGCAGCCTCTGGCATGTTTTTTTTTTATCCATTTTGAGAAATGAACATAATCAAGGAAAGCCAATGTGTAATACTTTGCGATGTGTGTGTGTTGGGCGGGGGGGAGGAGGGAAAGATATAGGAAGGGGAGGGAACTCTTTCTTTAGTATATGGTTCTGTGCTATGATCATTTGGCCCCTTTTCAGGATTTTAAGTAAACCATTAGAGGTGAAATTGTTAGCATCAGGGTTGTATCTGAAAGCCAACATTTGTGACTTGTCATTGGGTTTGTTACGAGACCTGTGGGGATGTTCTTGGTGAACTGAGCATGTCAGGAACACTCCCAGGAAAGATCAGTATACACTGGAGACTTCGCAGAGACCACCAGCTTATGTCAGACATAACCTTTCACGGGCAACGATGAAAATAAACGTTCAGCTAACTTCCCGACTCGCATTCCAGGAGAACACGTTGGAAGAACATCTGAAAGGCACCACCCGGCCCCAGACAAAAAGCCATCTTATCTCCATTCCAACCTTTCTCCTGGCTGTCCACACAGCACTGACCTATCTCCAGTTCATCCCATTTCCAAAGACTGGAATTAATGTGTTTGCCTGTACACATTTCCAGTGATTGCATTCTATTGATAATTCTTTTATCTGAATTAGAATACAAGTACCTAAAGGGAGAGAAATATGCCCATCCTTTTACTTGTACCCAACCATCTGCTACCTTACAAAATGCCCCATATGGGCTCAAAATATAGTTGCTGATTTGACTGATAAGAAAACCTTGTCTGATTGGAGATTCTGCCTGATTTAAGCATTCAGAATTTATCACATTGTTACACTTATACAAATGCCCTGAATGGGCTCATGAGTTGCAACTCCATTGACAAATCTTTCAGAAAAGTTCAAGTTGAGAAGTAGGCTTAGATTGAAGATACCCACATATAAAGGGGTTATTCTAGTTCAGGCGTCCTCAAACTACGGCCCGCGGGCCACATGCGGGTGTTTTTGCCGTTTTGTTTTTTTACTTCAAAATAAGATATGTGCAGTGTGCATAGGAATTTGTTCATAGTTTTTTTTAAACTATAGTCCGGCCCTCCAACGGTCTGAGGGACAGTGAACTGGCCCCCTGTTTAAAATTTTGAGGACCCCTGTTTTAGTTCTTTGCATGCATTCTCTATAAAACTGATGGCGAAGATCATGTCTCATTCATCTTTGAAATAACTGGTATAATGCTTTACTGGTATATACCAGTTGTAGAATAGAATTGGGAAATATTTAGATCACTTCAATTTCTGTTGTAGCTTCTGTTTCATTCATTCTCTTTGGCTGAGATATAGTCTAAGATTAGACTGAACCTTCACTTGTTTATTTCAAGTGAGCCAGATGTCCTTCCAAATGTGAAGAACCATAGGTCTTGGGGAAGCTGATGCCTGTGCACCTGAGTGTGCTCACTTAACCTGCCCCTTCATTCATGTGTGTCTTCACTTTCCCCTGGCCAATTTGGTTTGGTGATAGAAGTCACCAACAACCTAATTGCATGAATGAAATGAAGAGCAAAGGTAAATAAAATACAGACTAAATGAACTAAAGAACAAATGTAGCCAACATGAGATCATTCACAATCTAGGTCTTTGGCCCCCCTGACTCCGAAGCCATTCCTAAAGGTCAGAAGAAAGATCTCCAAGGATAAAAGAGAGTGGAACAAGATGCTCTTCAGACCATTTGATGAAGTTATCAGGCTTTGCCATACCTTAGACTAATATGCATTGGGGAGGTGGTTATAGCAAGGAAACCACTTGTACCCTGAAATACTGGTTTTTAGATTAAAAAACGTTTTGCTTGTTGGACAGATCAGTAACATCCACAGATCAGTAAGTGCTCTGGGTGCCTTATTTCTAAATGGTTCACAGGTTTGGGGTGGCAGGAAAAAAAGGGAAATGGTGGTCCACAATTTGCATGTATGAAAATATCACATGCCGCTTCTGTTTTGTGGATCTAGACATTTCTTTTTGGGCTTCGGTAAGTGGAGATGCGAATTAATTGTGAATTACTAGTGGGTAGAAGATTGCGGATATAAGGGAAATGCCAATGTGCAGACACCTCCCTCAGTGTAATTATCAGCAGAACCCATCATACAAAAGGCAAATGGACCCAGTTCTCACCACCTCCATGACTGCCCTCCCAATCCAAGCGACAGTCACATTTCATCTGGGTGATTCAGTGGCCCCTGTAATAGGTTTCCCTGCTTTTTATCTTGCCTTTCCACCCTCATTTTCAACACAGGAGCCAAAGTAATTATTTTACAATGAAAATCTAAATGTGTCAAGCTTCAGGACTTCCATAGGGTTACCAGATAAAATATAGGATGCCCAGTTAAATGTTAATTTTAGATAAATAATGAAAAAAAATGTTAAGCATAAATGTCTCAAAAGTCACATGGGCATATTTACCCTAACAAAACATTTTTTGTATTGCTTTCCTATTAATGCTATAACAAATTTCCACAAACTTAGTGGCTTGAAAAAACCCACAAGTTCTGGAGACCAGAAATCCCAAATGGGTCTTAGTGGGCTAAAAATCACGGTGTTGACAAGATTGAATTCTTCTGGCAGCTCATAAATGTTATATATAAGTTTATATATTATGTTGATTGTCTCTATTTACACCTACTCTTTGTCCATCACAAAAATATACATTTCAAGAGAATTTCATTCCCTGATGGACCTCCTCAGCCTAAAGAGTCTCTAGCACATAGAGGTGCTCAATAAATATTTGTTGGATGAATGATTGAATGAACAAACAAATATATGACATATTTCTGGAGTTGAAGAAGTTGTAGCATATCTTTGTCTTACTGGATCTAAAAAGTATATGGTTGCCTTTATATTCTACATTGAGGTGAAGCCTAAACAAGCTACTCTAATAAACTCATCTAAAAATAGGAGTGATTCCTGCCTTGTGACTTCTGGGACTCTATTAATGACCACATATGACTGGGAGATAAGCAGCTACTATTGCTTTTCAACAGCTGCCACTCCCTTGCTCTTATACTTTTAGGCAGTTCTGAGCCAAAACTGTCCCATTTATCAGTTTAGTTGTTAGGCTTGGTTCTAGAAAATTAAAATTTTCATGGGATCTTTGTGATTAAACGAATACTACTAACAAACACGCCCCAAGAAGTAACTTTTCAGTCTTCTAGTTCTGTTTTCCTAAAGTGTGCAGTACTTCTCTATTACATCTATGGCTATGGCCTTCTATAGATTTAAATGGAACCATTCTAGGGAATTTAAATAAACCCTTTCCTTAGGGCCACAGGGCTTGACGGAGAATTGATAGGGAATGAGAGGAGAGAGGATTGATGCTTTCCTTCAATAAACCTTTCTAAGAAAACAATGCCATGTGCTTGAATTCCAGATCAGATCAGGTCACATACAAGTCTTGCTAACTGCATATTCTGAACCAACATTTTTAACAAAATGATAATAGGGCTTCAAGAAAGGCAGATTTCAAAATAGTCCCAAATAATGACAAAAGATTATAATAGAAGTTTCTGGCATACTTGAGTCTCTTAATAAATATTTGAATGAATGACGAAATGAATGCATCCGTGAATAAAAGCACTGAACAATGACCCCAGGGGTTACCCCAGAAAGTGAAGCAGCTGTGACTCTCAACATGGGTTGTGTCTTGCCTTTGTTGTAACTTTTGATGTAGATATTTTCTTTTATCTCAGGGTATAAACAGATCAAAGCCCTTTGGCCCAGATAGTTTTTAGAATGCAGACAATAAACATTTACATAGACAAGATGCCAGCTTTCTGAATTTTCCATGGTTTGTCTTAGAGTCAGAAGCATGTTAGATGAGTAGTTTATCTTTTTCTCCTGCTGACCTGGGAGGCAAGTGATGGGTTGATTGCCTGATATGAGATAGAAAAACACTTCTGTCCAAGTCACCTGTCTTTCTCTCCTCATCCAGCCAACCAGATGGCTCCCTTCTCCAGATTCTGTAGCATTTAATAGATTCAATTTGGCGTTTTGACCCTAAGTTGCATCCTATGATATGCTTTCTCTCTTAAAGTATAAGTCTTGGGTACCCAAAAAAAGACTGGACAGTATAAAGTTGTGGAAAGTTCTTGGGCTTTGGAGAGTGAGAGACACAGGCAAATCCTGAATCTGTTACTCAGTCAACGCAAGTGAATGCTTTTTCTGCATTTATTACAGGGGTGTATTGTGTCTCAGATCTGGAGCCCAGAAGTCTGAAATAAAGGTGTCAGCAGAGGCCTCTAGGGATGGAGCCTTCCTTGCCTCATCAAGCTTCCTCTAGTCCCATGGCTTCCTTGGTCCAGTAGCACAACTCCAGGCTCCATCTCCATCTTCACATGGCCTCCTCCCTTGTGTCCACATGTCTGTGTCTTCACACAGCATCTCCCTGTGTGTGTGTGTGTGTGTGTGTGTGTGTGTACAAATCTCCTTCTTCTTATAAGGACACTGGTTGTATTGGATTAAGGCCTACCCCAGTGATCCCATCTTCACTTGATTACATCCACAAAGGCTATTTTCAAAGATGATGTCACATTCACAAGTTCTGGGGGTCATACGACATATCTTATTTGTTGGGAATAAAATGCAACCTGGTCCATCTGATTGTAGAATTCACTTTTTTAATGGATTCTCTCCTTGAGGTTACATTCCTAAAAGACTTAACTCCGTGGCAGTGGACAGACTCTTGAGGGACTCACTCATTCGAGAAGGGTGTCCATTTAGGTGCATAATGTCTGATCTCTTCAATTTACTGTCACCAGGTTTTTGTAGACACTATTCAAACCCACCAACAGACTCCATTAAACAAAGAAAATTTGTCTGTTCCAGATTCTGATTTGGGATTCCTTCCTCTCATAAATTTTCACAAAAGTGCGTTGGCCCCGGATGGTCCTGGTACAAGAGAAAGCAAGGGCTTCCTCCAGGGCCTTGGTGCTCAGAGACCCACATGGGCTGGGGCAGTGCGAGCCAGGAGGCTGCTCTTTCCCAGGCAGGGGGCAAAGCATGCTGAATCGTCAATGTCTAAGCTCTGTAGCCTGGGCATTCTTCACCTGTCTCCTCTCCTCTGGGCACAGATCCCTGCCACTAGACTGCTGGGGTAGCCAGACTGGAATCTTTTAAAAGGTTAGCAAGTTTGTCTGTTGCCATCTGTCTTTCTCTGTGTGTGTGTGTGCTCACTCATGATTCTGTACAATGTGCAAATTTAGAACTTACTTGGAACAATGCTGAGGGCACAAACCTCAGCTCTGGCTTTCAATCACCTGGAATCCAGGGGCACAGGAATTCCCACGACGTGTATATCTTTGACATGAGTAACAGGGACACCGTTTTACAGCAACCACTTTGTTCAAACCCTGAAGTTTTCTGTTGATGAAATTGAGGACCACAGTATTGAAGTGTGTGACCCAAGGTCACACAGTTAATTAGAGGAAAAGCTGGCCTAAGTCCTCGGTCTCTCTGATTCCCAATCCAGGGCTCTCTTCAATAAACTAATGAATTGGTCCGTTTTATATAGCTTTTCCTTTTTCAAAGGGTTTTCAAAGACCATTTCATCTTTTCCTCCCCACAACGTCGTAATAAGAGAATTGATTTGACTCCATTAAGAGTAGCTCAGCATACAGCATATGTCCTTTCAAAGCAATCTGGATTTAATTCTGCAAATGTTCTCTCTCAAGTCATACGTGTTTATGTTTATTCCTCGGTACCTTTGTATTGTGTTCAGGGTGAGCAAAGTTCAGAATTTGTTTTCTACTCAATAGATGGTTTTGGTTTCTGATAAGAATCCATGCTCTCCAAAGGTTCATTGAAGTTATTATGCTGGTATACCTCAAGGCTTCTCCCATGTTTTTATGACTGGTGGTGGCTGACTTTATTACTGCAGAGTCCTCTACCTCCATCTCTGTTTTTATGCTCATCTTTATACCCCTGGTGCTTGTTGCTTTTGCCATTTTTTTTTATTTTTTTATTTTTTTGCTCTGCCATAAAGTATTAGAGAAGAATGTGGGCTTTGGGTCATATACCTGTGGGTTTGACCTGGCATTGCCACTTACACATGACCTGTGTGTTCTCACACACTCAAAATAAAACGAAACAACAAGGGATATGCAACTTTTCTTAAGGTGTTAGGATGCTTAATAGTGTCACAAAGGTTGAGTGCCTGGCACATCGTAGGCGTTCAGCAAACACTAGCTTCCCTCTAAGAGGCCACACTCGAAGGCTGTGCCGATGGGCCATGCTGTGTTTCTTCAGCTGAGGTTTGAGGTTATTCAAATTATGAAACAATAAAGAGAGGCACACACTGTATCAGCATCCAGAGCAGTGGCCTTGACACTCTCTGAGTTCAGTGAGAATGGGGGCAAAGGCATGGCAAACGTCCCACCCCAATGACATGATGCCTGAGGGGCTCTTCCAGCTTTGGGACCATAGGGTGCTCCTGGTGTTGATTGTGAGCACCTTTTAGAACAGCCTGGAAATGATTGTGACACTAAGAGAGAGACTTGGGGAGAGTTGGGAAACTATGTACCCTTCACTGAAAGAACATTGCATTTGTTTCACATCTATCATAGGCCGTGTGCTTCCTACTGTGTGCTTCCACACCTTATCCCATTTAGTCTTCAGCAGAACCCTGTAGTGTGCATAATTATAATCCCATTTTTTCCAGTGACAGAATTAAGGCTAAACTTGTCTTAGTGGCCTATACAAGGTGCACAGCTCATTTTGTGGCGGAGAGAAATGTGAATCCAGGTCTCATGGTCCATGATGTCGATTATGAAGGCTGGGCTGAGCAACATGCAGGTGGGGCCCACACGGAAGGTTTGGTTGCAAGGATCCAGGCAAATTGTGGGAGTCCCTTCACCTGAGTATATTAGCAGATGGCTTCCAAGAGCCACTAGAAGAAGGACACAAATACATTTTTGGGCATTTGTTTTGGATGATAAGCTCCATGGGGAGACATTATTGGGTAAGAGGATTGAAATCAACGAGGCCAGGCATCCTTGTTGGAGGGCATGGCGAGATGATGCTTAGAGTAGGCGTTGCTGAGGTCCCAGGAGATGCATCTCCCTGAGCAGAGCAAGTCCAAGTGGCTGGTGCTCAGCTTTGTATTCCTCATGACTTAGAAATGCACCCAACTTATGTCCAGGGAGGTGAATTAGACAAAATGGCAACCACATTTGGAAATGAGAGACATTGATTATGCATAATATTTACTGCTTTTTAAAAGTGATTTGATTTTTCATACTATGCAGGTAATTAATTTACCTTAAAGATGATCCTATTTGGTGTGTCTGCTTTACACAAAAATGACCTGTGAAACATAAGAATGCAAATTTCTTCATAGAAAAGTAAACATCATCTCAGGGTTATCTGCTTGTACAAAAATCAAATTTTTATAGAGAGTTTTGGAAGAGTCATATTCTAACTTGATATTTTACTTTTCAAATGACCTATTAAAGTATTTTCTAATGCATTTGACCTTGGTAATTTTATATCTTTAGGATCTTGGAGTTGATAAGTGCTGACTTTAAAAAAAATCTGAGTTATGGTAACTGTGGATGTTTTACTCATTAAACTTGGTGATCAGTGTGGGGACAAATATTGGGATGAGTCAAATTGTATCCAAACCACTCACTTAAACCACCACTGATTTCCTTGCAGCCCAAGCTGGTAATAAGTTACACCCAAGTCAAGGAAACCTTCACTCTTGGTTTGTGGAGCTTGCTTGCAGACCAAAGAGGGGCCTGAACAGCTGGGTCAGTGGGTGTTGCCTCTAGATGGGCCATATCTATTGAGCTTCTTCATTAGCCCTGAATGAGTGAATTCATATTTTTCTCTACCCTGGCAAAAACTATTTCAAATCCCAAAGTAGAAAAACGTTTATTTTTCTTGTTGTTAGTTTCTTTTGTTTCAATTTTATCAAATACCATCTGGAAAACATGGAGACATATATTGTGTGTGAGATATGAATGTGTTCTACATCATCCTTAGAATTAAGAGAGGGTTTAAAGCACACTATAGGAGAAATTATGGGATGAGCCAGTGGATTTTAACAAGCTAATGATAGGACTATCAGCCATTTCAGGATATTCCCTAGAATTGTGTATGCATTCAGATGTTTGTGCTTTGATATTTGTTGGATTGATTCCCACTGTATGTATACTATTGAAAATACATGAAGATACCATAGTAATTAAAGTCAGGCAGGATGTATCATTCCTATAGATTTACACAGCAAGTGACTGTGTTATAGACAGTTGGCCTAGAGATTAACCTACGCTAGTTCTATAACTTATGTGCAAGTGCTTCCAAGTTTATATAATTTTAACCCAAGTCACTCCTGGGGATTGTAAGGAAAATAAATGATTGTTCTTGATACCACCATGCTATATTGGTGTGTCATTTGTCCTCAGCCAGTAAGATACTTTTGCCAAATGTATCTCTAATGGGTTTGAAAATTAATATCCACAAATTTCTTAGAAAATTTTGTTTTTTAATGGTGACTGATGAGAAATCGCAAAACAACCAATATTTGGTTGTCCTATGGCATCCCTTCAATTAGCAGGGCCTGGACCACTTTCCTCTTTGAAAGATCACATCCTCCTTGGGCATTTGGAGTCTGTGCTGTGGGATGTGGGGGCTGAGCCTGGGTAGCCCTGTGATGATTAGTTCTCCGTGTTCTTGGGAGGTGTTTGAAGTCAGCTGGCACCCCGCTGATGGAGCTGCTGAGTGCAGCATCGCGTCGACATAATTTCGTGATGCGTTTGCACTGAGGGCTTCGGGGCTGTTTCTGAGGGAGGTCAGCACTTTTGGAGGCAGTGTTGACAAAGCTACCCGCCTTACAGGGCCCTCTGGGTACGTGTGCTTCCTGGATGTCCTTCTCTCTTAGTTTTTCCACCAATGACAACTTCTAATGTGCCTTGTTGGCGCTTGTTGTTCAGTGATTTCTAAACTAAAATAAAGAAAAGCAGGTTTTCTCTTGATATACCATCAATGGTGTAAACCAGAGAACTTCCTACTAATAATAGATGAAATACTCTTTACTGAGACGATGGAGTTTATTGGTCTCATTCAATTACTTTATAGGTTTCATTTATCTTGGGCTACTCTAGATTTAAATGGATTTCTTACTATTCATTAATGAGAATAATATAGTTTTTCCTACTTTTATTTTAAGAATTAACCCTTCAATTAAAATCCTGGAAACTTGTGTGCATAGTGGGGAGATGGTTTCATTATTACAGCAATGTAATAGTCACGTTGCATTGAAGTGATCACTGCCCCACCAGTAGAGGCTGATTTTATAGCAGAAACATTGAAGTCAGTGGAAGACTCAGTGTTTCCCTTTGTCATGTGGGTAATAGGTATCTTTTCCTCCAATCTGTACTTTCCTGGTGGCAGATTTACTTTGCTGGTGCCTGGGAAGTCAGCACCCGAGTCCCACCACATCCTGGACACTATGTGCAAGTTACGAATTGCTTTGGGCTCTGTCTTCTTCTGTATAAGATCAGTTCCTTTCTCTCCTGTGAAGGCGAGGTTTAAGGGAGAAATGAGTGGGAAAGGTCTGGCACAGTTGTCAGCACTTATCTGTCACTTACCTATCCATGTTAGTTCCTATTTCCTCTAGGAAATGGTCCATATGACTATGCTTGAGGACCAACAGGAAGGAGCCTTCCCCATGGAAACTCCCTCCACCCTGGACACACTCACTAGGTGTATCGTCACTGGTGTACACACCCAAAAGTCTTCTCATTACTCAGCGTGGAGTCGGAAATGCTACACTGGTGGTCTAGCCCTTCGGATGATGGACTAAGATTGCATGAACGTTTAGCAATAGCCCTTTCTTCTCTCTGGGGGACTACAGTGTCCTATTGTGGTCAGGCTTGGCTATATTAGCTATTTTGGCCAATGACATGGGAAGGAATGTGTCACTTCTAGACAAAGCCCGTTGAGCCACTTAGTGCTTTGCCACACTCTCTTTCCTTCTGCCACAGCAACATGCCAGATGCTAGTGAGTGCCAGCCTGGGTTCCCCAGTGAAGGTCACCTTGAAGAGCAGAGCTCTCTTTGCCCCATTGATTCCCACTGGATATGCTGTGTGAGTGATAATAATCCTTTGTAGCTGTAAACCCCTGAGGTTTGGGGGTTGTTTGTTAGCAGAGTATAACCTAGTTATCCCGATGAAGATGGTATGATGGTTTTTAGGCCTTTATGATAATGCATTCAAGTCATCCTGGGAAGAGGATCAAGCCCAGCCTCTACCACCTGATATCCTAGAATGGGGCCGGATGAAGAGATCCAGAGAGCAATTGGTGTGAACATGACACAGGAAAGGAATATAAAGGGTAGAGGAGCTGAAAGGAAATTGGAGAGGCTGTCACAGACTTGGCACGCGTCTTCCAATGGCCCGTTGCCACATTGCCTGTGCCCAGGAGGGCAGAGGCCGCAGTGAGCACCTGAAACAGAGCCTCTGAGAGGGACACACTTCCTCAAGACCCTGGTGGGGCCAAGGAAATGGATAGAGGGCATAATTTCTAGTTTTCATAAAAACAAAGCCCCGTGGCTCTCAAACGTTAGCATTGTAGTCACACAGAGGGTTGTTCAAACCCAGATCACTGGGCCTCACCTCCAGAGTGTCCAGTTCAGGAGGTCCGGGGCGGGGCCCAACAATTTCCACTTCCTGTTCTCAGGCAGGGCTGATGCCATTGATCCAGAGACCATCTTTTGAGAATCACTGCCTTAGTCCCACCAGGTAAATGAGGATCCCCTCCTTATGGTGAGAAAGGGAGACAGCTGAGGAGAGGTGGCCACCTTGCTCATGGTCATGGTTCGACTCCTTGCTAAGCTGCCCTGAGCTGGCCCCCGGAGCTTCCTGCCAGGGAGTGGAAGTGACAGAGGACACAGGTAGGCTTTCCAAAGTGTCCCTCCACATCACGTGGGGATGCATCTCCGTGTCACATTCACAAGTGTGATGAGGGCAGTGAATAGACAGCTGCAGAAATGTTAGGCACAACAATGCAGAGCGCTGAGGAACAGGGAGTGTTTTCTCCAATTTACGCGCCGCAAGGCACGTGAACCCTAGCGCGGAGGGCATGAAAAGCGATGTTGTTAAGGAGCCCCGAGGAAGTATTAGGAATACCGAATACAAGAAGTCTGAGTAAACACAGACGAGATTAAATGAATTCTACATTCCGCAGGGATAAAAATACCATGCGAGTTTCTCTCTCGGTGCAGCAAGGAAAGAAATCACAGAATCTGTGAAAATATTTAGGTAGCTGACATGGCCAATGCAGGATTGTACTTTTTTCCATTTGTGGTCTGGGAACCAGCAAGAAAAAGAAATCTAATCTAAGCTATTGCACAGTCATTAAGAGGCACACAGAAACAGGAAATGAACTACGCATTAAAAATACAGAATTATGTCAAAATAACTTAAAAGTTGTGAATATAATTCAGAGTTTCACAAGGCAAAGTTCACTTTGGGATATGCTATGTGCAGCGATCTAAAAAATTACACAGCTTCTTTTAAAAGGGGTGCAATAACTAAATTTATATTTGGTTACTAAGCACTTTCATTCTGTGGGAATGACAAGACGAAGCCAAATGAGGAAAGTTCTTACCTTCGAACCAAAACTAATTATCTTTAAGGTGAAGAATAAATTTGCCTCTCTTTTTCAAACAGTTACTTCCATTTTGGTGTCCCCTCTGAATCTCATGATGTTCTGCCAGCATTAGATTTCTATAAACCTAGTAGAATTGATCATTTGAATGGGACTTCCATGTAAGTAAAATGTAAAGGAAACTTCTTTGTAAATAAAATGAGCAAACACTCTCACTGGTAAGCAAACTCTTGCAGGAAAGAGTATTCTAATGTTCTTTGCAGAGAACTAAAGCAACTCTCCACGTATTAGCAACTCACGTCACAGCGGGATGATGAGTACCTCAGTGTAATAGACCAACTGTGGGACCATTTTCCTTTAAAATGGTGAGTCTCCCAGTTGAGGAAGGAGCTCAGGGTGCTAGGGTCTAGCAAGCTAATGCATGCAGGGTGGACTCACCCAGCGTTTGGGACACTCCCTTCCAGAGATTGTAACTCTTTTAGGGAGGAAATTGCAGTTTCATAAAGCTCCATGGCTTGCTGAAGAGAAAAAAATAAAAATAGGACAAATAAAAATGTGGTGGGCCCTAGGCATTGCACAAACCGTGCCTAATAAGTAAGTGCATTCCCAGACCATATTTGTCTGCAAATTTAAAAAAAAAAAACCCTCACTCACATGGGGCTTATTAGCACAGGGTCTGCACATAGGAAAATGGGAGATGCATGGAGCAGAACCCCAGGCGACCCACGGGTACATGCATGAGCCCAGCCACGTCTAGCCTAGATCAGCAAAATCAATTGACACAAGAGAAATCAGTGTTATTTTATGCCACTGAGTTTTGGAGTGGTTTGTTATGTAGCAATAGCTAACTGACATATACAGCCTTAGCGGCTATTATATGGAGTTTGGAATTTTTTATTTTTCAGGATGCAATGTAAATCCATTGGACAGTTTTAAGCAGGGGAGCCACATCGCTTGGTTTATGTTTGACAAAGTTCACCCCGGCTGTAGAGAAAAGATTAGAGGGAATCTAGAGAAGAGGAGATCAGTAGAGGGCTGTTGCGATAATCCAGATGAGGGAGAGATGAGGTGCTGGTGGTTAAGCCTGGGGTAGGGGTGTGAGTGGTGATGGAGAGAAAGGAATGGGAATACATGTTTTATTCAGATTCTGTTCTAGCTCCTGTGAAGGATGTGAAAAGACACAAGGAATTATAAGACTGTGCTGGGCCTTGATTTAAAAAAAAAAATTAGAGGTACATTGTTCCTGGAGACAGGCATGGTGAGTCCATTCGTGGCTTCTCTGTTCCCATCCGAAAATCCTGCTCAGTGTTCCTAAACTCACGAAGGGCCAGATTGAACTTTTTAAATCTGTTTGTGGGAACCAAAGATGATGGCAGAGCAGATGGCTGTGAATACGGCTATGGAGCCGCATTTTAACAGGATGGTAACGGGGCATTTTGAGCTCGTCTGGTCTGTGTCCTCTTCAGAATTCTCCATCCATCTCTCTGTCTTCCCTCCATTTCCATAATATGCATCCATTTTGTTTTCCCGCAAAGAAGTCTACTTTCAGAAAAATCGAGAGACCTCGAAGGGGCTGCTTGTTTACCTTTAATTCAGCCAAAAAAAAAAAAAAATGCTCCAACATAACTGATTTCATTTCACCATAGCGTACAATACTAAATGCCATTTCTTTATGAAATTCAAAGAAGTTGTTTCACAAATGGATCCTTAATTCATTCCCTAGAGCAGTGGTCAGCAAACCGCGGCTTGCGAGCCACATGCGGCTCTTTGGCCTCTTGAGTGTGGCTCTTCCACAAAATACCACGGCCTGGGCGAGTCTATTTTGAAGAAGTGGCGTTAGAAGAAGTTTAAATTTAAAAAATTTGGCTCTCAAAAGAAATTTCAATCGTTGTACTGTTGATATTTGGCTCTGTTGACTAATGAGTTTGCCGACCACTGCCTTAGAGGCACGAAGGTTATCAGCAGCTTTCTTGTTCTAAGGAGTGAACTGAGGTCTAATGTGATAAAGCATCTTCCTAAGCACATTTGAGGTAAAATTGAAAAATGCTTTAAAACCTCTTAATACCTGGTCTAGGAGGCTCTACCCCCCATCAGGCCAGTATGGCAGGAATATATTATACACATTTGAAATCTACAAGCTTTCCAATAGCCAGGAAAGATATTGACCTTTCCTAAGCGATTTTTTATATTTTCCTTGTCTATTAGCATTGATATAAGATATTAAAAATAAAGCCAGATAATGCATTTCATTTGTACCAGAATCTTTTTTTGGGGGGAAAAAAAGATTTTTTATAGAAAGGTTTTATTTTATTGGATATCATTCATTGGTTAAAAGAAAATTAAACTGTCCAGAATAGTGTATAAGAAGGAAATCTACATATGCTTGAGGCAGAAAAATAAAGTTTCTGATGAAAACCATTGACAGTCTCTTAACAATAAATGTGGTGTTATTTCTAGTTTTATTATATTTTGGTATGTGTCGTACTTGGCCTTTACGTTCAGAATTACTTATAGTTCATTGTAATGCTAATGTTAGTTTGAGATTGAGCGATATTTACATTTGTTGGTACAAATGGGAGCAGACGTATTTATTTTGGGGGTAGGGCTTTGAAAAATTGGCCAAGTCATTTCTTCGGGTTTTTTCCTCCCAAACAGTTTTCGTCTTTGAAACTTTTGTGTGTTTTGGCATCATTCAACTCTCCACTGCGCCTTATTCCTTATTAAGAAACTCAGCTCTTAATGAGCTTGCAGTCCCTTCATTTGAAATTCGTTCCATTTGATAACTCTGTTGCTTCTAGGACTGTTGGTGCAGCCTTGTGTGGGCTTCCATAACACAAAAGCCAGATGGATTTTTTAAAACAGTTAAATTTAGTCTTGAATAGAGAACTGTGAATTTTTTTTTTTTTTAAAAAGAAGAGAAACATTAAAAAAAAAACACAAAAAAAAAAACACAAAACAAAACAAACATCTTGGTCCTGATCAAAACCAGTGAGAAATCACAGATTCTCAAATTAGGGGAAAGAAACGAAACTTTTCCATCTCCTTCCCCCTCCTCCTCCTCCTCCTCCTTCTACTTTTTAATTTGTTTGGGGGCTCAAGAATTGAAAAGTTCTGTTCCCAATTAAAAATGGATCACATTTGGGTCTGAGAAGGAGTCAGCTGCCTCATGATATGAGTAGAAGACAGAAGGCTGTTGTCAGATTTTGAGTCCTTTGATAACCAACACCGCTTTCTCTGTGTGCTAATTTGCAGAATGGGGAAAATATTGGCATGCTGCCTTTAGAATCCCTTGGAAGAAAAGCATTAGAAATATGAAAACATTAAAATTCTGTCCAAAGTATATATCTTATGTAACAAATTTATTGGGGAGTCTCGACATGTTATGAATATAAAAATGAAACTGTTTTATGCTTATCCAATAACAGCTCCTTCAACTAGGATATGTTGACCTACCTATCCTGATGGGAAGTAACTCCTCTAAGAGGAAGTTGGCCAGCTCCTCCAATGCTCCTGTCACTTATTAGAATGGTCCATTTGTTATTTAAGACTCAGTCTTGTTTATTTACTTCAGCCTCAGAACAGACTCAACACTATGTCCTCTCTCTCCCCTGCGGTGTTGTCTCTCTTCCACTTCATGGCTCCAGTGGTTTGGAGGTTGGTGGTCTGTTCTTCATGTGTTTCCCTCCTTCCTCGTCTCTTTGAACTCCTTCCTTTAGACTTTAGCATCCTCCCGGTTCCCACTCTGGCCCATCGTGACTTGTCAGAAAGGAAGGAGCAGATGGACTGGAATGTGTGGTGACAGGAAGTTGTCCTGGTCTAGCTCTCCTTTGGTCCTTCTGATGTTGGTGTTCTCAGCTCATGTGTCAGCCCCCGTGTAGGTGGTAAATGTAAATGTCTGTATATGTGTAAACGTGTTTGTGTGTGTGTGTGTGTGTGCGCGCATATGTGTGTGTTGAGGAGTAGCATTCAGTTCAGCTTCACCCCTCACCCCTCCATCACTGAGCTACGGGAACTACTGGTTCCTCTTCTGTGTTTCCCTGTTCCACAGAGTCTAGAGATGGGATGGGGTTAACCGATCTCATTTCCAGGCATACAAGCCCTGATGACCTAGACCTACTGCCTTCAGAAATTTCAAAGTGAACATTGTTCTCTATACTCAAATACGCCGCCCTGCAAAGACTGCAGGTGACACATATCAAATACTCTTCTATCTGCTTGCCTTTGCAAGCATTAGGAAATGGAAGAGAGAGCATGCCATACTCCATATTTCCTGCTATGTTCTCTCAATGGCCCCTAAGGCCTCATTCCTGGGCTGCACCAGAGAAGACCTTGAGGTCTTATCTCAGCACCACCCATTCAGTCTCCCTTTCCCGAGTCCCCTTCAGTTTTATTCACAGTTCTCTTGCAGACTGCCTTACTTAGCTTCGGGGAGAGGGAGAGCTCCTCCATGACCACAAAGTAATTGAAGACTTTCTTAATTGATACGGACTTCACTAAAGGCTGGTGACTCCTGTCTCCAACTTAGTTCTCTTCTGAATTTTACCAGGGGCAGTTCAGCAATAGAGCCTCTAGCAAGCCTTTTGGGGATGTGCTTACCAGCAGTTTCAAGCTCAGCTTTGTACCTTGGCCGTGGTTCTGGGACAACAGGAAACATCCCACTCTGCATTCTGTTCTATTGGTGTCATACTTTGGAACCTATTGTCTTCACTCACCAAACTCTTCCTGGTATTCTTCTCATCCCATGCTAGTTCAGACTGAGATAGTGAGTCAGCCGTTTCCCAGGCATACAGACGAGATCTCTAATCCTAACCAGTCGTCCACAAAACGTGTCCCACAAGCCGTGAGCAGGATAGCATGGTGTAAGGGAATGGACAGTCATCGCATAGGTCTGAACCTTGACCATGGGTCAGTGGCTGCCCACCTGTGACTGTGCTCTCTCTAGGCCTTTAGAAATCTGTTCTTAATTTCAAGAAGCAAAGCTAGGAATAGATTAATATTTTTCAAACTCCTTTTAGCAATTAAACCCATTTTTTCAAATTGGCTGGTGAAACCTAGATTCTCTTTGATTCCCAGCTATAGTCCTTAAGGCATCTACATGAATTATAGGGGCTCCATGGTAAAAAATTGGAGACATACACTATCACATTCTTCTTCTTCCAACTTTAAAATTATTTTAAGTATGCCTAGCTCTGCAAAAACAGAGTCCCCTATTAATATACAACTTTATGATTATCCAACTTTCCAAGTGTTGGTTTCATAGCAGGCTCATGATCAGTAATATATCTCTCTGTGTATTTTCAAATTGTTATAGATGCATCAAAAGTCAAAGTTGTTATGCTTATGGCTACTTCTTTTTTTTTTTTTTTTGCGAAGTTAATACTTTGAAAACTGCAACTTTCATAGCTCTAGAGTAGCATTTCCCAGTGAGTTGAACACTAGTCTCTTGAGAGGTGGTCTGAAACAAAGAGCTTTATGGTCAAAATGTTTTTAAAAACGCAGTATTCCATGTCCTCCTCTTGGAGATAATTAAGGGCGCAGAGAAGTTCTATAGCAAGGCCATGTGTTTATCTTTCCTTAACTCAGTATTTCCTAAACATTTGGCCACAGAACCCAGTGTTTTTCCATTTAACATTTATTAACATCCCTTAGAAAATAGTGTTCCTTTGAATACATTTTGCAAATCATTGCCTTAGAGTAGAGATCAACACACTTTTTCTATAAAGGCCAAATGATAAATATTTTAGATTTTGTGAATTTTACTGACTCTTTTGCAACTACTCAACTCTAACATTGCAGCTCAAAAGCAGCCATGGCCAATATCTAAACAAATGGGGTGGCTGTGTTGCAATAGAACCTTATTTACAAGAACAAGCAGTGGTACAGATTAGGTCTCTGGGCTGTGGTTTACTGACCCCAGTTCCTCCATTAGACAAGTGAGATTTATTCAGATGCGGGAAGGGATTACCACAAATAATGAAACAACAGCTTAGTTATTCCCTGATAAATCACTCGAATGTTGCTGAGTGTTAGAGAATACACCACTGAGGATACGATCTTCCTCTGATCATCTTGATACTTGAAGCAGGCTAAGTGACTCATTTCATGCTGCTTATTTTTACCAGATACTGATCTAGTTGTGAAATCATTGTCCAGCTCATGATCTATGTTGCTAACCGTCAGCTAGTTTCACTCTGATGAAAGACAGGCAGCAAAGGATGGATGTAGCACCCACCTCAGTGTCAACCCGATTATTATATCTGAAATAAACCATCCATATTTTTCAAGCTCACAGAAGAAAAATGTTATTAAACACAAACAGAGGCATTCAGATGATCTTGGCCATTTCCTGAATGGTTTACCATGATTAAATACCATGTTAGTTATCTATTGCTACATAAAAAATTATTCTAAAACTTTTGGTGGCTTAAAATAGCAAACATCTGCCCTAGCTGGTTTGGCTCAGTGGATAGAGCATCGGCCTGTGGATTAAAAGGCCCCAGGTTCGATTCCAGCCAAGGGCACATGCCCAAGTTGTGGGCTCGATCCCCCCAGTGGGGGATGTGCAGGAGGCAACCAATCAATGATTCTCTCTTATCATTGATATTTCTATCTCTCTAGCTCTCTCCCTTCCTTTCTGAGATCAATTTAAAAAAAAAAATAGCAAACATCTGTGATTTCAGGTTAGAATGGATTAAGAATCTTGGCAGCTTAGCTCAGTTCTCTGACTCTGGGCCTCCCAAATCTGCCATTAATGGGTTGGTCAGGGCTGTGGTCACATCTTAAGGTTCAACTGGGGAAGAATCTACTTCCAAACTCACTCACTTGGCATGTCTCAGGTCCTCAAAATATCATTTTCCATGTGGGCTTCTACAAAGGGCTATTCACAGCCTATCAGCTAGATCCCCCCCAAAGATAAGACTGAGAGGGAGAGAGAGTGAGAATGAGGGAAAGAGAGAGAGAGAGAGAGAGAGAGAGAGAGAGAGAGAGAGAGAACACAGGACAGAATACAGAGGTTGTTTGTAACCTAAGCTTGGAAGTGACAAACCATTAGAAAACATGTCACTAGATCCAGCCTGAATTCGAGGACAAGGACTACACATGTGTGTGGACACCAGGAGGCAAAGATCAGGGGAGGCTATCTAAGAAGCTGTCTACCATGTATACTAAATTCATCTAAGATATTTTTTATTATTTCTCTCTGCGGTGAGGTTGCAAAGTCTCTGGACTTGAGTAGCAGAGGAAGATGCCACAGTGATAGTATAAGCATTAAGTTGTGTATTAGGGCTCAATGAGAGGGAAACAGAGGGTACAAGGGTGTGGGTTGCAAGGTGGTAGAAGGAGAAAAGAAAAACAGGCAAGAGGTTATGGAGGTATTTTTTTTTTTTAGAATAATTTGTCCTCACTTGGAAGAGAAGAATTAAGCTGCTTGGGACAGATTTTGCCAGTTGACTCCTCCACAAACTCCTTTTCCTGCTATTCCACAAGCATGGATCCCCGTTTCCCATTCCTTCCTCAGTTTTGGGGGGGTTACATTTATCTCAAGGACCCTAGGACCACATGTTCCAATCACCCACATGTGTTTATCACTTAATAAATATGATCTGTTATTACCAAATGAACTGGATGAGGTTTTATAATATTGGTTATCCAATTGGCCAAAAAAGAAATGAACAGAAAAGAAAAAGAAAAAAAAATCATCAAATCAGTCGCATATTCGGTACTAAAGGGAATACAATAATATAATATATCTCCTGCTTTTGAAGATCTTATATTTCAATTATGAAAACAAGACAAACATATGGAAACAGTTATGTTAAAATTAAAGATTTAAATAACAGTTCAAGGTAACAATAGAAAGAATACCATAAAGCAGCGTATGATTAATTACCAGCCAAATTGTATAGAATTCATTACTATTGGAATTCAGGGGAGAGGGAGGATCATTGTGAGTGAGGTGTTTGGGGAACATATTGTGAAGCAAATGAGAAGGATTTGGAGAGGGAGAGCGAAGTGAGGGCATTCCAGGTGGAGGGAATAGCATGAGTAAAAATAAGAAAGCGGGACAGGTGTTTTGGGGGAACAATGAGTTAACCGGTTTAGAGAGTGGGTTTTTGGAGGCGAGGAGTCTGAGATGAGGTAAATGGTAAGTCAGACAGCCACGCAGGAACAGGTTGAGTTTAATTATCTAACCTGTGCTAGGTCCCTGAGGCAGATGGCTTGCCAACAAACGTGCATGAATTACCCTCTATTAGAATTTTTAAAAAGGGGTAAGTTCCAGGTTGATTTTCTGAACATCTTGGGCTCACAATCCGTGCCTGTCTTTTAATAGCAAGTGGTGGCAAATGGAAACTGTACCTGTGCTTTGTCTCCATAGCAGCGATGCAGAAAAGCTTTGATGGCTTCCAGCTGAAAGAGACTGAACCGTTGTCACCCCCCACGGAAAGCTGAGGAGGTGATAAAGAGAAGAAGCATGGCTGTCATTTCAAGAGACTGCTGGGATCAGGGAGACGGGTGTCCCTGAGCCCCAAGAGATCCCACCTGAGGTACAGTTGGGAAGAGGACTCAACGTTAGGGCAGCGGCAAAGGGGGCCACTGGGCCACTTCACACTCCACCAGCCAGAAACCAAGGAGAACTTGGCACTGGGAAGAAGGGTCCCAGGACCTTCAGAAATGCCCATGCATTTCTTAACCTACCTGTTACTTAACCTCTCCAAATTCTATTTTCTCACATGCAAAATAGGGATAATAGTATTACCTCTTTCATCCACAGGGCTGTTTTTAGAATTCTGGGAGTACATGCATGGAAAAGGCTTACAAAGTGACTTATAAAAAGTTCTCAATAACCATCAGGGACTGTACTATTGCCATTGTTATTCTATTTTTTTCCCCAGCTTCTCTCTGTGTTTGTTACAAAGGCACAGAACAAGACAATGGGTTGTAAAATTATTGTTTTCTCTTAAAAATTTGATCACTTTGAATGACCCACAGAGGCTTTAACATTTGAACATCTCTGGGATTTGGAATGTCAGAACACTTTTCTCCCTCCCTCTCCTCTCCTTCCTCTCTCCTTTCAGCAAACTATAATTGGGAGCGTCATGTCTGTGCCAGGTACTTTTCTAAATGTTTCTAGCATTTCTAGGCTCTGGCCATGCAAACTTGATCAAGGACAAGAATTAACCCCCGGTTTCTGAGGGGTAAATGATCACATTAAGGTGTGAATTCTGAAAAAGTGAGTTAGGAGGGCCCCTCAGTGGGTAAAGAAAAGATGATTTCACTTTAAGAAAGAAGAGAAGGATATGTGGCCAACGAGTGCAGTTTGGAGGTAAATTCCGGTTGTGTATCTGGAGCAGAATGGGGAAGCTGCAGGGTGTCCACAGATGACTGGCCAGAGGTCAGATAGCACCGGGCTTGAGACCAAGGCCTCCTGATGCAGGACAGATGTGCAGACAGCAAGCAGCACCTCCATGCACAACCCGGTGCCTCATCTCTGCACCCAGCCCAGCCTCCAACCCCGTCAGCTGCTGAGTTGTGGGGAGGAGAATACCATGAAGGCAACGGGCCCATCTTCTTCTAATTACTATCCTATGGTATTAAGAAGATGAGTCCTATTTAATACATTCTGACTGGCAACAATGTGCCAAGTGCTCCGTGGACCACAGAATTAAGCATGGCTGTTGGCTGTTAAATAAGGGGCTGAAATCTTAATTCTATAGACACAAGGTCCTCAGACAGAAAAGGGAAGACTCTCACGGCCTGAGGGTAAACAGCAGGATGGTAGCAACCAGTCCTGAACTTGGTGGCCTCTATCTCAGGCTCCCTCCAGAGGACCCTCTCCAGGATGGCCCCCAAAGGACACTGATTTCTGATACCCCTGGAAACTGTTCTCAAAATGAAGGAACATTCAAAATATACCAGAAAAAGGTCAAGGAGTTATTTAGTTTCAGATATCCAGGATAGCAGGCAGGCTGCACGGAGAAGGGACCCCAAAACAAATTATATGATCAATAATAGCTGGAACTATCACATTTCCCATTTTGCAAGTAACCAGGAGGCTAACAGCTGACATGCACTCGGTCCAGATTTTGCCCGACATTTTTGCCATCCCGAATTAGCAGCAAGTGTCATCAAGCCTATGAAATGGGAGGAATACCAGAGGAACCAAGTCATTGCTCTCCAAATAGACAGAGAGAGGATGTAGTGAAGGGTCAGAAGTGAGGGGACAGTCACAGGAAACCTTTGTGGTGTCATATCTGTCCCAGAACAGGATGCCGGAAGGAGAGGGGTCAAAGCAAAGGGAAGTCTAGCATCATAGTACAAAATGTTATCAGGACTGATTGGATTTTAATTGTTTCATTCTTTCAGGCAGAGGCTGCATGATCACTTAGCCACTGACTCTCTATTGTGTTAAAATTTTTAAAGTTTATTTTTAATTTAAAGTCAGTAATTGAAAGGTTGAGCAAACAAGGGTAGAGATGGGGTGAAGTTGAGGAGTTCTTGTTAAATGATCCAAGAAAAGGATAAAAATGGAGAGACTTTTGTATAGGGTTGTCTCTAGCTTCTTGGCCCACTGAACATCTGGGTTATTATTCAGTGTTTCTGGCTTGTGGCTTTACTCAGATTCTCTGGGTCTTCAGCCTACCAAGTCATCTGACCCAGACGAGCTTCTCTGATAAACTCCAACCACCCCCTGGTGGAACATGAAGAGGAGGACTCTTCAGTGGGCCAAAGAGACTGACTGAGAAGAAACTCCCAGAATCCCCTGGGCTGCCTGAGGTTCCCTTCCCCCATGCAATTCCTGATGTTTAGCACTAAAAGACAGTTCATAGCAGCACCCCCTCAAATCCATGAAGAGACCACAGAACGACATATCCCTTTAGAAAATGAATTTTTCACAGAAGATCCCAGTCTATATCCACTAAGGAGAAGGAGCTTATGGCTTATGTAATGCCACCCAAAGTCACATGCCCCCAGAGGAAAGAGTTCACAAACATGCCTTTGGAACATGGAAAGATCTCAGCATCTGAAAGTGTTCTTCCAGGGTGTTGCAAGTTCTTCCACTGCCTCCCAAACTCAGTCTGAAGTCTTTGTAACAACCTGCGTGGTGGTTGGGGTACTCACCTGCCATCATCCTATTTGTGTTTTAATTGTTGGACTCTAGTCCAGGGAATCTACTCTAAATCACCCTCTACTCCCTGGTCGAGCACAGGAAACTGTTTTGGGACTTTCCTACACTCACATTCTCCCATCTCTTCAGGACAACACTAAGACCGGGACACAAAGAGCTGAGTGTAGGCATGACATGGGATGGCAAATGATGGGTTTGATCAAATGGAGGTACCCCTATCTCCTTTCACAGGAAAGCAGGTCTAGCCACTCAGCCCCAGATATAAAGCTTGGCCACTTTCTGAATATAAAGGATATATAAGAAATATACACTGCCTTTAGAAAATTCAGTCGTTATATCCTCAACTCTCACATCAGGTTAATGGATGGCAAAGATATGAGAAGGGTGAACATCATTTATTCATTCACTCAACAAATACTCATTGGATATCTACCATGGGCCAGTTACTCTGTTAGGTGCTGGGAATACAAGAGGCAACTAGACTGACCCTGTCAGCCCATAAAGATAAAATACAACACACCAAGAGAATGATTTCAAATTGTGCTAAGTGCCATGAAGGTAACCAGCAGGGGATTGAGGTAGAGGGAGGAAATCCTGGGTGGTCAAGTCCTGTTTGAAGAGGTGACATTTAACCTGAAAAGTATGGAAAAGAGTCTTTTAGGCAAAAAGAAGAAATGGAAGAGGAGGGCATGAGCACTGCATCGAGAGCAGGAAGCATGTGTACAGTCTTGAAGTTATAAAGGGCCTGTACTTCCAGGAAATGAATGAAAGAAGCCCAGTGGAGGGCTATGACTCCAGGGGAAGAGGGGCAGGAGCCAAGACTAGAAAGAGAAACAGGGGCAGGTCAAGGGATGGACTTTAAAAGCCAGAGTGAGGAATTGGGGTTGTATTCTTTTTTTAAGAAAAAAAGTATATTTTTATTGATTTCAGAGAGGATGGGAAAGGGAAAGAGAGATAGAAACATAAATGATGAGAGAAAGCCATTGATTGGCTGCCTCCTGTACACCCCACACTGTGGATTGAGCCCACAACCCAGGCATATGCACATGCCCTGACCAGGACCTCCTGGTTTATAGGTGGATGCTCAACCCATGCTTGCTGGGCTGGGAATGTATTCTTAATGTTATGGGAAGCAGTCAAAAGTTGTGATTCAGGCTTATTACATGAATGAAGGGGAGTGATGTGATCCAATTAATATTCCTCCATTTGTGCTTCTTTGCAGAGAATAGATTGGAGGGATGAGAAGAGAAGCAGAGACCAGCTGGGAGCTTTCTCCTAATCCAGGTGAGGGAAATGGTGGCCTGGACTAGTGCTTGGCAGTGGAGATAGAGAGAAGGCATATAACTGATTTAAATCCACCAGGTGCTTGATCCAAATAATGCCAAATGATTTTATTGCCATCACTTCACACTTTACATTCAGATCATTTCTGCATAAAGCCACATAGAAAATAAGGGGGAAAAACAATTAAGGTGTAAAATGTTAATATGAAAACAGTAAAATTATTCACTAGTTGATTTCCAAATATTTTTCTGAACTCCATCAAGATTTTTTCAAAGTCATTTTTGTATGTAGGCACATCTTCTCTGGGCTGAAACAAACAGTATTTGTCTTTGGGGAGGTGCAGCTTCAGTCAAAATGGCCAACAGGCAATGCAAGAATCTGAGATCTATGTCGTCCAAATGTGGGAAAAAATCTGAAGTCCTGGTATGGGCATCTTTCCAAAGTGCTACTAGTTTAATTACAAATTGATTTACAAATGACATTGTCTGGTATGGTAGATTGAAAGAATCATATTTTTACACATCTGCCACATTTTAAATGATATTTTTTCAGAAAAGCACAGAGACAATTTGACTCGTGATCATGAAATTTTCAAATTCACATATCCTGATGAAGACAGGAAAAGACTTTCTATGGACAACTGTTGGACAACACTTGACCTTGGACCCTATGCTGTTTGCCTTTCTCAATCATACTCTGTCTGGTTCTCCAAGTCTCGCCACTAAAATAATCAGAACATTATTACAAAATGCTGTCATAGACCCCTAGTTATCTCGATTACTCATAATGTTAAAGACTTTTAGAGATATCTTTCATGGTGTGTGCTTTGCTTGAGAGGAAAGATGTCTTTGATTAAAGTTTGAAACCCTTACCTTAATAACACGGAACACTACATAAATCACACTTTTCTGAATTAGAAATTTTAAGATCTAAGGATATCTACTGGTTCATATTTCTAGATACTTTTTTTTAAATTTCTTTATTGATTAAGGTGTCACATATTTGTCCTCATCCCCCCATTCCCATCCCACACCCCTCCCCACGGATGCCCCAACCCCCTGTTGAACTTAACCATTAGTTAGGCTCATATGCATGCACACAAGACCTTTGGTTGATCTCTCCCCCCTCCCCCCACCCTCCCCTATCCTCCCTCTGAGGCCCGATAGTCCGATCGATGCCTCCTTGTTTCTGGTTCTGTTGTTGTTCATCAGTCTATGTTGTTCATCATTTCCCCTAGATGAGCGAAATCATGTGTCACTAGAGATATACTTATAAGAACTGAATGTGAGACGAGCAATAATAGTTATGCTGATAGGCAAATGAATCAGTCTGTAGTGGGTTTCTTTCTGGACCAACAGTTCTTTTGAGACCCAATATCCATGTCCACCAGTTCCTTATGTGTACATGTCGGCACTGACCCCTCAGCTCTGGATGGTGGACAAATGGTGGTAATGCAGGTCCTATTCCCTCTGGTTTGGTCTCGGCCAGACCCAGGGGCACGGCTTCGCCTGGACCCAGGTGCGCATGGCTTCACCCGGACCCGGGATCCAGCCTCACCCGGATCCAGGGGCACATGGCCTCACCCGGACCCGGGATCCAGCTTCACCCGGACCCAGGGGCGTGTGGCCTCACCCGGACCCAGGGGCGCGTGGCCTCTCCCAGACCCAGGGTCGCGTGGCCTCACCCGGACCCGGGACCCAGCCTCACCTGGATCCAGGGGCACACGGCCTCACCTGGATCCGGGATCTAGCATCACCCGGACCCAGGGGCGCGTGGCCTCACCCGGACCCAGGGGCATGTGGCCTCACCCGGACCTAGGTGTGCGCGACCTCACCCGGGCCCGGGACCCAGCCTCACCCGGATCCAGGGGCACACGGCCTCACCCGGACCCGGGATCTAGCTTCCCCCGGACCCAGGGCCACGTGGCCTCACCCGGACCCAGGGTCCGTGGCCTCTCCCAGACCCAGGGTCGCGTGGCCTCACCCGGATCCAGGGGCCCACGGCCTCACCCGGACCCGGGACCCAGCCTCACCCGGATCCAGGGGCACACGGCCTCACCCAGACCCGGGATCCAGCTTCACCCGGACCCAGGGGCGCGTGGCCTTACCCGGACCCAGGGGCGCGTGGCCTCACCCGGGCCCGGGACCCAGCCTCACCCGGATCCAGGGGCACACGGCCTCACCCAGGCCCGGGATCTAGCTTCCCCCGGACCCAGGGGCGCGTGGCCTCTCCCAGACCCAGGGTCGCGTGGCCTCACCCGGATCCAGGGGCCCACGGCCTCGCCCGGACCCAGGACCCAGCCTCACCCGGATCCAGGGGCACACGGCCTCGCCCAGACCCAGGATTCTCTAGATACTTTTTGATGTTATTCTTTCTTTACTTTGTTGACAGATCCAGACAAAAGCTTAAAGTTAATTTATTTCACTTTTATGCCTCCATGTTATTATGCTTCTACTCATATCACCACTGTCTTGGTAAAAAAATTAATGGCTCAATATTTTTCAAGTTTACCATAGAATGGTGTTAAAATTTGTGTCTATTACACACACTCCAATCTGA